>NC_046225.1:27266734-27903497 GCF_009819885.2 Catharus ustulatus | reverse complement strand
GTAAAAACCACATTAAAGAAAGGAAAAAGAGCAATTAATACTTTAAACAAAATACTCTTTTTATTAGAGTATTTTTGATTAAACATACAGAACTCAAGATTGCTATTCAAAATTTGTATCACTCAAAGTTTTTCCCTCTAGAAGGATGGTAACACAATCTCAGTGCGTATTATATGGAAGGATCATACCTCTCAAGTGTCCTTGTAAATCAGAGCAATACTGCTTGTACTTGGTGTGCAAGCAAGGAGGGAGTGCTGTAATGCAATTAACAAAATTAAACAAAAAATGCACCACCAATACATACACAGTCAGCTCCATGACCAGTGATCCAGAGAGTAGCATCATGTGTCTTCAGGAACGAAGGCGAAAACAGTTCCTGACCATGAAAAAGTAATCGGTAACAGACTCATATTTGTACAAGTCCTAGGCATTCCTCCTTCATAAGCACTGCAGAGGACTGCAAATTTAGCCACTGGTTTGGAAGATTTTCTGAAGCCTCTATTGTACTGGGGGTGTGGGCGCAGAAATCTTGCCGAAAAAGGGAAACAAACGTGATCTTACAGCCCTCATGCACCATCACAGGCAGCTTGGTGAAGCACTTGCTTATGGTTGAAATATGTCTCCTCTTGACTAGCTTCTGCACTGGAGCCTTGGCACCTGCTTGTTCCTCTGTTCCACACAAAGGACATTAACAGAGCAATGTGTGGAGGTACCTACATCCCAGCTGCCAGTACCAGTGGAGGTACCTACACCCCAGCTGCTCCCACTTGCCAGTACCAGTTCCTTGAGTACAGACTTTGTATATATTCATATCTGTTTACAAACATATACATATATATATGCAAACTTTATACTTTGTTTGCATCCACGCACGAATACTACAGCCAACACCTGCAGTTCTGTGCCTTTTCATACTGTTGAGCAAAACATAAGCAATTGTCAGCTTTCAATTAGACATGACTAAGTTTCATAGACTTATTTTTAAAGAACTGAAAAATGTCTTAGAAGTAAGTTTGGTCAAGGTCATCACTGCACATGGTACTGGCAAACCTACTTAAGTGGTACTTATCAACTGTGTTGTGATGGAATATCCAATGGCAGATTTCTTCAAATAAAAATCTGGACAATTGAGAGGTATGCAGAAAACTTGTCTTAAATACTTGAAGCTACATGTGCAATCTTACAAAACACAAGCTACAGTTACAGACATAACAGTAAATCTTATTAACCAATAATGCAAAAGAACTTGAAAACAGTCTGTGAAATCCGTTCAGTCAGTGACTTCCAAAAAAGTTGTGCCTTAGCTGCTTTTAGAGGGGAAAAAATAAAGCAGGGGGAGGAAACTCAGGCAAGTTTAACATAAAGTTTTAATCTACATTTTAGAAGCTGTTTTATTATACATTTATATATATATATGCTATGTATAAAATAAATGTAAAAGGGGAGAAGGAAATAGCTTTTTATATGCTTCAAATTAACACAGACCTGTAGTTCCATAAATGAACATTTTACCATCTTTGTGGTAAAAAGCTGACATAAAAGTTTAAATCCATACAATACTTAGAAAGATTTCAAAAGATACTTTTTTAAAAAAAAATGGAATTTAAACATCATTTTCTCTTCCCCTACAATACACTTCAGTTTTGTATGTCAGAGCAATACATTTACAGGGTATTTGAACATCACATCCACAGAATTGGTAACAAAGCAGGTAAAAGAGCTAGTGGTGTTAAAATTTAGGACTCTTGTCTCAAATAATTCTACCTGCTCCCTAACCTTCTCCTGAAATGAAAGCTACCAGCATTCATCACCCAGTCTGAGTTACGGGCAGAAGAAAATCTGCAACCGGTACTCTCCAACCCAACTTGCTTCTGCTAAAATATAGCAACAATCTATTGATATGGTAATTGGCAATGTTGGTGGACAATCTCTTACCTCCATTCAGCTTGTATATAATTTAATCCTGGTATTAAAAAAAATTGAAACGTAGTATTAATGTTTAACTTAAAAAACAATCCCCCCCAAAAAACCAACAACAAAAAACCCCCAACCCCCCCCGCCAAAAAAAACCCAAAAAACCACCAACAAAGGAAAACCCCACCAAAACTCCCCAACTTCAAATCCTTGAAATTATGTTTAAATGTTGTTCCTGGTTTAAAGCTTCACATAAAACATTGGACAGAAGGATGACCATTTTAAACCAAGAGAGCACCTAAAAATATACCATAGGTAAAAATGAAATCAATCATCTCTCCACTTCATAAAAACATAGAAATCCTGTCAGCAATGGTAGTACACTCAGAACAAACCATGTCAAAAGGAGCATCTAGAATACTCAAGAGGCTTGCTACGCTACTTCTCTTTATTGCCCATTCTCTCATTTGTATGGATGGCCACTGCATGACAGGACACCTGTGGATAGTTCTTTTATCTTCCTTTCACCACTGCTGCCAGCTGAAGTCATCATTGCTGCCAAAGACCAAGAAAAATCCTAGGATCGTGGCAAAGATGACTGTATTCCCAGTAAGAACGAGTGCACATGCACCCCAGTAAATCTGTGAACAAGGGAAATTCAGTTAGATGCATTTAGAGCTGAACAAGACAAAAGTAACATCTTATTGTCCCATTCTCGACAATGTTCAGTAACATGGCCATGATGCAAGAGGCAATATCTCATTATCTATGGTTACACCAAACAGGCTAGGTTTACCCAAAATTACTTGACAAATTCACAGCTAGCCAAGCAGCACTGCAAATTCTTCTAGCTGTACTCAAAGCATTGGCTAGCAGGCACAACTGGATTGGTATGTAAAGTAAGGCTTGATAACAGCATCAAACACGTCTGCAGCCTAGCTATCCTGTAAGACTTTTTAAAACAGATACTTAAGGTCTTCAAAATGCCAGCAGGTGTCCCAGTAACAAAAAAGGAGGTGGATGTTTTCACAGGAGAGTAAGTGGATTACTCAAAGGGTGTGAGGCATTCAAACTGCCCACCTGAGCTGTTCTTGCCTAAAGACATTTATGAAAGTATGTTTTTTGACTTGGTAGTGCTTTCTGTCATTCATACAAAGTGAACTTTTGAAGTATTTTAGTGTAAAGCTATACACTGGGAAATATGTAATGAGGACTTGGAAGTTTAAGAAAATTACACCAATATAATTTACAATATAGTTTACAGTGAGTACAAAAATGCTTTTTTTTAACTTCTTTTTTTATTCATGCTGCTTTAGCCCAACTTTTCCACAAATTGTCTTCAAAGTATTCTTTACACTTCTGTATTTGGTTACTTCCCTGTTAAATTTTCACAGTATTTTCTGTCTCATTTTCTCTGCATTGCATTGTTAGTCTTTATTCTGTGACCACATGAAGCCACTGGTAATCAAAATGTTCTGCCATGCTTCTGTTTCTGTACTGATTTTTCTTGCAAAAAAAAAAATGTTATTCTGGTTCCAAAGTACATAATTATAAGACTTACTTAGTGCATGAAAGCTTTATCTTCAATAAACAAATAAACAAGCACAAAACCCAACATTTTCTAGAAAAAAGACAATCACAAGTTGAAATATTACTAACCAGTTCTGCTCTTGCAAACACTATGGGCAGCCCAAATGCTGAGACCACAATGCCTGTTGTAAGGAATATTGCCAGCTCCTTGCAGGCATTACTTGTAGCATCTGTGTCATCTACCAATCTTCTTGCTATGCAGTATGGGATAGGAGAAAGGATGTAAAAAAACAGAACAAACAGTGGCCAGTATTGGCTGAAAAAGAAAGGAGAAGAAAAGTTTTAGTTAACTGGATTTACTTTCTGCTCCTCCTAAAATCAATGCAAGGCATTTTCCCCATCCAACATCTCCATTTAGGAAAGACAGACAAGCCCAGAAAAGGCAAATCCTTTACCTTGGAATGAGCTGACATTAATCCAATAGACCATGTGCATGAGTGGCTTCAGCTGACTTCAAAGGCAGGAAGCTCACTAACAGCATTTATAAAGCAAGATTTCACTAGGCAAGCCTAAATCTAATACCACCTCACAAGGTGAGCTTAACTCCAAGTTTATGTCAGCTGTACTTAAGAGATACCCTCACAGACCAGTGTCCCAGACCAGATTTCTCAGGTGCACAAATGCAGGTGTGCATTGTTTCAATAAAACTTTCCTGCTTTGTTTGAAGAGCAAGTGCATATGGGTCTCCTTCACAAGGGTTTGTGTCACTAGCACTTCATTTATAACAAAAGAAAGCTGGCCTAGGAATTCTAGTCATATATGTAGAAACTGCAATTCACAACCAATAACAGGTCTATCAACAGGATATTTGGTATTTATTCAACAGTGAATAGATAAATTTAAAATATTTTCTGTAAAGTCAGCATTCACGTGCAAAGAGTCAAAGCCATAGGCCATACTAGCTCAACACTTGGTCTGCTACTTTGTATCTCCTGAAACCAAAGAGATAGGAAACAATGTCAGTAAAGTACAGATAGCAGCTGCACTTAGTGAGATGCTACATTACAAGGGTGGGACACGGCCAAAGATCCACCTGATTGTCACCGACAGCCCAGCTACCCCAGGCAGCCACAGAGAATGCAAATGCTTCCCTGGCTAACATACACTTACTGCCCACCTCGGGAGATGCTGCTATCTGATGGTCAGTCACAACAGGACACCAGTTGAGAGAGTAAGGGCAATAAATCCTTTTAGTTTGCAGCCAGGCCTGGTAGGTTAACTTTTGCTGCCGTAGCTTTTTAGGAATAATTAAATCCTGAATGGTCTTTTTTTTCCCCCTACCCCAATCTTTTGAAGCAAAAGCCAAAGAAGCTCAATCAACCAACCAACCAACCAAACAAACAAAAACCAAACAACAACAACAAAACAACAAACAAAAAACCAAAAACAAAACCACCCCAATAACCCCACCCAAAAAAACCTGATGGCCCCCTCCTACACAGAGAGGACGTAGCAATTCTACCATTATAAAAACCCTCTGGAATTACAGACACACATAAAAGAAACAGAGGAACAGAAAGACAGTGCACGATACTTGTATTGGGGCAGGGCACATCCGAGCATCAAGAACATCAGTCCGACCGCTCCCCCAAAAGACAGGCTGATCAGCGCTACAACGAGAACAAATCGAACCAATATGAAAGGTGCACCGTGGAAAAAAAATACAGCGACCGCCGCCCGCAAACGAACGCCGGGCTCAGCGCAGCCCCGGCCCGCCCGGCGGAGCGGGGGCACTCGAGGTTCCAACCCGGCCCCTCTCCGGCGCGGGCCACGCGCGCTCGCCGTTAACCAGCCGCCGCACCCCGCCCCGTCCGCACCTTTGATTCCCGCCATGGCGCCACCCGTCCCGCCAGCCGCGCTGCACCGGAGAGGTGCGCGCCGGAAACCGGAATTGCCGCGCGGAAGCGGAAGCCGCCTCCGGCAGGAGGGAGGGCCATGCACCGGTCCTTCCGGGTCGGTCCCTAGACACTCATATATGGGGCGCGCGTAGAGCCCGCAGCAACAGCCCCAGTCTCTCGCAGACAGCGGGAAGCGCCGCGCCCTCGCCACCCATTGGCCCCACGGCACGTTGGGGGCGGGGCTTCTCCCCGGGCCCCGCACATTCCGGCGCGGGCCGTGCTCCCGAAGCAGACGAGTCTTGGTGCTGCCATGGCGGGGATCGTTCTACGCTTGCTCTTCCTGCTCTGCGCCGCCGCGGGACCCGCGCTGGGCTGGGACCGACCGGGTGAGACCTGCGAGGATAAGGGAGGCTCAGCGCGGCCTTAGCCGCTCCTGCCATCTTTCCCGGTGCGTTGGCGGCTCCTCGCGGCCCGGCACTGCGCAGTGCTGCCGGAGGATGACGGGCTTGTGCCGGAGTCCGCGCCAGGAAAGCATTTGGATTTGGGGGTCCCTCTAACCGGTTTGTGTTGCAGCAGTAATCCCGCACTGCCCTCAGTGGTGGCTGTCCTGCCTGCGAGGAGTAGCTCAGAGCCGCGGTGGAAGGAAATGGGGAACTCTGCCGTGTTTCCCTCTGGGCATCTGAGGCTTCTTAGAGCTTCGTCTCGTAAAGATGCAGGCTTACTGCTTCGGCCTCTGTATCGCCAGCCATGTCCTGAGAGGAGGCCCTTGTAGCCAAGAGGAGTGCTCCTGCACAAGCGCTGACAGGCAGAAGGAAGCATTTTTTCTCAGAAAGGGTGATCAAATATTGGAATGGGCTGCCCAGGATGGTGGTGGAGTCACTGTCCCTGGAAGGTGTTTAGGGAAAAACTGGACGTCGCACTCAGTGCCATGGTCTGGTTGACATGGTGGGCTTCTTTTGTCGAGGTTGGGCTTGGTGATCGCAGAGGTGTTTCCCAGCCTAATGGATTCTGTAATTCTTTGTGCTACCTGTTTCAGGGAAAGTTCTGCTGGCGGATGTTCAGGCGCTCACTCTCTACAGAGGGCAATACACAACATCCAGGCGGACAGCTGCGGTCCCTCAACTGCAGTGCACAGGAGGCTCTGCGGGGTGTTCCCGTGTTCCTGAGGTGGTTCAGTGTTACAGCAAAGGATGGGATGGCTATGATGTACAGGTAACTGTTTAAAATTTGTTAAACTGTTTATGAAATCATTTTCCTCTAAGCTGGTAAGTTCTGAAGGAGCAATGAGTAGTGAGCTAGGTTGTCAATTCAGGTGCTTTTTGTTAGATGAACTCTTGCAGCTAAAACTTAACCTAAATACTTTTAAGGTTGGATTTTCCAGAACTACTGTAGATACGTGTTTGAAATATCTTTGAAGAGGCTAATGTAAAAGCACAGCATAACAAACCTTTGTTGGTTTTAAACAAAATGGTGCTTGAGTTTATAAAATCAAACTCCAGTGGATGCTTTTGAATTATTATTGCTGTGTGAATTTTCATTAGCATGGAAAGGACCTCTAAATATTTTTCTTCACTTCAGCTCTGCCTTTTGAAAACTAAATTTCAGACTTGCCTGACTTTTACTTCCACCTTTGGATGCAAGTGCTAGTAAATACTCTTGACTTACAGCTGTTACTGAGGCCTTTGTCAATAGATAGTCAGGAACCAAGGCTGAAAGTACAGTAATTTCACGACTATAAGGCACACTGGATTATAAGGTGCACCTCCGGGAGTTGGCAAATTTCGCAACTTTGTACATTATATAAGGTGCACTGGACTGTAAGGCGCGCTCTTTTTTTTGCAGCGAAGATCTGTGCAGCGTGCAACAAAGTAACGAATTAGTAACAGAATCCCGTGATCGTGGAGTTTACTGGCACGTGCTCAATTTGCAAACATTTTTCACAGATTGGTGTAGCCTTTAAATGCAGCCCCAAGCGTCCTCCCTGTGCGCGGGCCCCTGGCACTCCCGCCCACCCCCAGCTGGCGAGGCGGGGCTCAGGACAGCTGCAGCTCGCGGCTACTGTGGTTCGGGACAGCTTGCAGCTGCCGCGGCTCAGGACAGCCATGGCTCATGCCTCGGGATTGCTGCGGTTCAGGGCAGCTCGGGGCCACCCTTGACTTGGGGTGGTGCGGGACCGCCCGCTCCCTCCCTCCCCACGCAGCTCCTGCTGGCCAGGGCTGCCCGGTCCCGCCCCCCCCCCTCCCCCGCAGCTCGGCGCTCCGATGGTACCGCGCCCCCTCACGGTTTGGCTCACGGCTCACACTTTTGGGTTGGCAAATCTCACAACTTTGTATATTATATAAGGTGCACCGGACTATAAGGCTCACTTCCGGGTTTCAGACCGAAATTTTAGTCAAAAGGGTGCACCTTATAGTCATGAAATTACTGTAATTGCTAAAACTGATATCGTATTGTGAAAGAACAGTCAAATATTAATTGACAGTTGGTACTGCTGTACTGAATTACTAATTTAGAAATAACTACTTTCTTATTTCCTCTCCAAAATACATGTCATGTGCCATTAGAAATCCCTGTATTTGGGTACCTCAAGGGGATGTGAGCCTGAGGATCCACCTATGTTCAACCAGAGAATCCCCAATGTAATTGTTAAGTGTTGCATATGGCTGCCTAATGATGTCTGTCCCTGTTTGTTTTGATTTCTGCGCAGACACAATGGTGCAACTGGGTTTCAGTCTCACGTGTTATGTTTCTGTAGGTGCCGTGGAGTTTGCACAGGACAGGCATTTATTAAATAGCTGTTGTACAGGGCACAGCACATTTTTAGAAGTATTGTTATGCATCAAGAACAAAACAAAATCTTCCAGAGTTTGAATTCTTCAGTGTTCTGAAAGATAAGATCTTTTTTAAGTTTTAGGATTTAAAATTCATTTGAACATCAAATTCGTGCTCCTTTTCAAAATAGGAAATTTCTTACCTATAGCCTGTAGATGATTTGTTAGCAATTACATGGTTATTTCAGGGGATATGTGGGAAAGCAGACAGTTGTTTTCATCATGTTTTACTTTGTATTGTGTTTATTTTTTCAGTGGCAGTGCAGAGCAGACTTGGAAAATGCCTTCCGTTTTGGACAGATGGAAGTGAGCTGTGAAGGCTACGATTACCCAGATGATCCTTACGTATTAAGAGGCTCCTGTAGTTTGCTGTTCAGTCTAGAGCTGACTGAAGAAGGTGAAAGGAAAGTGAAGAACTCTGGAAGCTTGGCTCTAGCTATTACCAGTTAAGGAAAGATGATTCTGATTCTGGTTCTGGAGCAATTGTTGTAATTGTTCTTCTCGTTCTTGCTTTTGGAGTATACAAGTTATTGCTCAGCAACCAACAGTCTCAGCAGAATTCTGGGCACAGTGATGGCTTCTCTCAGCCCTTCTGGCAGAGTCAGCAGACACCATCTCCTCCTGGTTTTAAGTCCACCTTCACAGGTAGGGCTCAGCCATTTACAATATTCAAAAGAGCAAGCAGGATTGTCCTGTTTCATCTGTGGTAAGGGGAGGTAGGATAGAGTTAAAACCACAGAATTTGCATGCAACTGCCGAATTGGCTGCGGAGCCTATAGCCAGCTTTGTATTATGCTCTTTGTTCGAAAGAGGAAATAAGGGCTTGGTTTTCCACAGGCTTTCAGGGCAGGCTGCCTTTTAAACCTTTGAAAAGCCACCTCCTCATGCTCTGCAAGCATTCTCTTCATCACCTGTGAAATAGCAAGGTTGTGATGGGGAGAGTAATTGTCACAGGTAATCTGGAAAGGAGAATGTTCTTACACAGCCAGAAACAAACCCATGCCATGGGAGCAGTCTGAAACTTTACAGAACAGCCTTACAGCCCTGATTTCACTCACAAAGCAGTTGATGGAGTTGAGTATCATGTACCAATCCTCTGTTTAACAGGGCTTCAGTGTAGTCGCAGCAGCTGAACGATTTGGTTCCCAGAGCAGAGAATAGTGTCTGTGAAGTGTCATTAGAGGGTACAGCATCTGAATCTCATGTGGGGCCTTTCATCTGAAGTTGAAAATATAAAAGCAGTGACAAGGTTGCTGCTGGGAAAAGGGGCAGTTTTTCTTTTCCCAGGAAACTGGTGATTTCTGCCACATAAATAAATGGTCTTCCTTAGGTTTCATAGCGTCTCAGGGATATAAACATTACTCATATGGTGTCTGATTGACTCATTTAACCCTGTAAACATGCAAGCTTCTCGCAAAACTGGAAGTTAAATTACATTCCCACAAGTTATGTGTTTTGTTTTGTTTTTTTAATAGAGAAGGGGTTTTGGCAAGAAAATACATAGCAAGAATTAGGTTTACTTAGTTGAAAGTTTTTATTTTAATTATGCTTATTAATACTTTCTCCCAAGTTTTATTTAAACAGCTTGGCCAACAGAGGGTGCAGTGTAATTCTTTTGGATGCCCTTATGCAGGGCCTACACAACAGAAGCTTTCAGCTCTACCTGCACCAGAAAATTAAAGGGAATCTAATTTTGTTTGCTTTGCAAATAGGTTTGCATGTAGTTATTTCAGACTGTCTGTGCTGTGTGGGCATCAGTGGCCGTGTGTGGGCCTGACACTGTATGTATTTTAATAGTCAGCAAGAGCCCTGGCCTTAGCACACAGCTCTGTCACATTGGGCACAGGCAAAACAATGAAGGGTTGTTTTAATTTTTTTTCTGTTCAGTCCTTGTCAATTACAGTAATTTCACGATTATAAGCCGCACCATTTTGACTAAAATTTTGGTCTGAACCCGGAAGTGCGGCTTGTTATCCGGAGCGGCTTATATATGGATGATGTTCTGAAAGTTGCCAACCCGGAAGTGAGACCCTGTGGCAGCCCCAAGCCGAGCTAGAGCCCAGCCGGCCCCGGCAGAGGTGATGGGGCCAGCAGAGGCGGGGAAGCCCGGCAGAAGTTGGGAAGCCCGGCAGAGGTGGGCCGGGCCAGCAGAGGTGGGGTGGCAGAGGCGGGCAGCAGAAGTGGGGAAGCCTGGCAGAGGCGAGCTGGCAGAGGCGGCGGTGGCAGTGTAGGCATCGGGCGGGGGCGAGTGAGCCCGTCAGCGGTGGCAGCACTGCCCGGCTACCCCTGAATGGCCCCGCCGAGCGGCAGTGCCGAGATGGACCACCCGGCCCCATTGGCAGCCCCAAGCAGCCGAGTCCACCTGGCCCCAAACCGAACCAGTAAACCCCGCGACCCCGTGATTCTGTTACTAATGGGCAGCTCTGTAAAAGTTGCACGCAGATCTTCGCTGTGAACAAAAGTGCGGCTTACAATCTGGTGTGGCTTATATATGGACAAAGAACGAAACGTTGCCGACACCCCGGAAGTGCGGTTTATAATCAAGTGCAGCTTGTAATTGTGAAATTACTGTAATTGCCCCACTGCATTTTCTTTGCAAGAGTCTCAAATCTGGCAAGGGCAGGGCCTTGAGAATGTTTTCTTGAGGACTGCTGATAACTGAGACACTTAAAATACACATTGGGAGCCATATAATGCTTAACTTGTGATGTGTTTAACAAGGCACGTCAATGATTTGTCTTTAGATTTCAGGCAAAGTAAGGAGGAAAACTGAAATGTGGAGACATTAAAAATACTAAATGCTAGGCTACTTCATGCATTTAGTGTCTGCTTTACACTGTGGGAGCAGAGCACGAGCACATCTCTGAGTGTGTATGTCCATGTGTTCCAGTAATGTATTAGTCTTTGGAAACTGGACAGTAATGAAAAGCAATGTTATTCCAATATTGCTGTTAATATTTAATTTGCCTCATTTAAAATCCCTTAACATGCAGAATGTGTCTTGTGAAACTCGTTTAGCTAGACTATCTTAATTAAATTCTGCTTTCTCTCATTTAGTTGTTTGACATGATTCTTAATGTTTACTCTAGATATTTCAACAAAAAATATTCATTTTTCTGAGTCAGTGTTCAGTCGTGGTGCTTTTGAACAAATGAGTTGGCTCATCTCTGATTAACATTGTTTTTTGCAGCAAATTGAGTAATTTTTTTTGTTGTTGTTCCAAATCAACATAATTTAACGTTATATCATCCCAATGAGAGATTGTATTTCTCCCCACACATTCAAAATGAAATTCAACATCAAATCCAATCTAGACTGAAACTGATTATTTCATTTTTATTTTATCTTCTGTGACTTCAAACAACCCATATCAGTTTGAAGACAAACCAGGCCCTCTAATTTTTACCTTTGTCATCTCTGGCCCACTTGTTCAGGTGGGCATGTTTCAGGGAGACCCTAATGTTATCTTCAGTCCTTTTTATACTTCATTAAGTGTTAATCCTGTGGTTGAGCTTATTCTTGCATCCATGAGTTTTGTTAGACCAGAAAATTGTTCTACTTTGAATTTGTATTTTCTCTTTTTCTTTCTAAATGGAAAATCTTCTTTCTGACTCAAAACCTCATGTTATGCAGGTCACATGTAAAAAAATTTGTAACTCTCCTTCCCCCACAACCTACTTGATATGCTTGCAGTTTCAGCAAGGTATTTGTCAAGCTTGGTGACTCATGCATAATGAAAACTTTGCAATGTGACTGCAGTTGGCTTGGTTTTTGATAACAAGTGCCAGACTAGGATTACCAGGAACAATACCAGTAATGTTAGCATTGCACTGGGCCACTGTGACTCAAACTGTGCAGCTGTGCTCAGTGAGATTAGGAGCTCTATGTCTTCATGGTTTGATCCCTATGCAGTGTTACCTACTTGATTTGTGTTTCTGTGTCTGCTTCTGGCCTGCTTGGTGATCTTCAGCTGATCATTCTTTCTTCGTTTACTTCTCTATTTTTAATCTAACTTGTCAGTTTATATATCAGCAGGCAGGGACTCTTTGCATGTTTTGCAAACGTCAGGGTTGTGAGATTAAGTGGAAGCAGATTTTTAACATAAAACTCTTTGTAGTAGTGTTAGTCTACATAGGGTTTCCTGCTTTCTGAAATGTGAGGCCTTTCAAGTTAAGCTTGATCAAAAATCTACTGAAATGATGAGCAGTTTGTTGTCTAATTTTCCGTTATCTTTAACGGGAGAGAATTTCGTTGCAACAGCTGGCCTGAGGGTTAGTCTTTTACTAACTTACCCTTCCTATTTTCAATTTGTTTAAGATGACAGCAGCTTTGGAACTCATTCCCATCATGGAACCAGTTCAAGAACAGGATTTTGGACTGGATTAGGAGCAGGAGGCTTGCTAGGCTACTTGGCAGGCAGTCACAGGTAAAATACGTATACTATCGTATTTTAAGCATTTAAACTTTCAGGGGGTTTGTTGTATACTATATTGACATTGTTTCTAAGATTTCAGGCCTGTGTCATTCAAGTTGTAACATCTTACCACTGGAAGAATTTTGATCAGCTGTTTGTAGCTCCATGACCAGAGACATTTCAAACATGTTTCTGAGGCAGAATTTGAAAGACTGAGGTACTTCATTGTGCTTTCTCTGACCTGGCATGATGACCTGCAGATTTAAATTGAACATTTAAATAATTTATCCGCAGAATGCTTTAAAACACACATAGTCATATTAAGCAGGTAGTAATCTGTATACAGATTTCTTGTATCAGTATCATCTTTCCTAAAATAAGTCTGGATGGCCATATTTGGTATAGACTTTTAGACATTTAGAATGCATCATTTTTAGATTAACAGTTTAAAGAGAGTAGTTTCTGCCATTTTAGACTTTACTGGAGAAAAGATGAGATTCCTGCAGGGAATCTTCAGAGCCTGAACAGTTTTCTCTATTTATCAAATAAGTTGCCTATGTATCAAGTCTATTCCTGTAGAAATGTAACAAATTAAAGAGTAAGGTATATATGGACAGGAGTGGGCTAAGCATTCACGTTTGAAAGTTGTGGGCTATTTTTAATTTCAGAAGCCTTGTATGAATTCTACTAAGAATTTTTCTAAGGTATAATGTGTTAAAGTATTTCTTAAGGCTTAAATACATGACTCTTGTGTTGAGGAATTATATTTATGTAGTATCTATATACAGGTTAGTTTCCTGATTTCTATATACACCCCCATTTCAGTAACCACAAATTATTGTTCAAGATTAGAGATCTGAGGAAGTTCAAATACATAAGCAAACTTCCAAACTTGGGCTTCTTTTTATTTAAAACAGTCTTTGGTCCACTATTATTTAATTTGGTTTCTTAGGCTTTTGACATTATGTCCTTCAAAATGTTGGTGCCAGAAGTGTGAGAGAGCTGTTTGTAAATTTCAACAGCAGGAAATTCCATATCCATGGAAGCAAGTAATTTTAAGTGAGTGAGTCAAAGACCATGATATGTTAGTGTTACTGATATGACCTTTTCAAAATAGTTAACAGAAGGATGTTTTCTTTTACCAAATATGGCTGGGATGTAGGTGATGCCAGAATGCATTTAAACTTCAGATTTCAAACTTCTTTCTTGTCTGACAGAATCTAAAGTCAAAATTTCAGAGAGAAAAATTTCCTCATTTGCAATTGTTAGAATTCCTTATTCTGAAGAATAAAGTCTAATTTCCTTTTGAAAGTCTACAGATGATATCACAGCACTGATGTCCTTGCTCTCAATGTGTTAAATACATTAAATAGGAATATTTCCAGCTTTGAAGTAACTGCTTAGAGTTTTCCCTTGGCAGTGCAGTTCTCTTGTTTGGAATGGTGTCGTTTTAATTTTTCCAAAGGCCATTAATGAAGCTTTCCTTCTACTCTGTTTCATGCCAGAGCACAGCCACGTTCCCCATATCACAGTATGTGGACAGATCCCACAGCTGTACCTCCTATGCATGGGCACTCAAGGAATTCCACTGCAGGAAGCAGTTCAGGAACAAGAACTGCCTCTGGTAAGGCAAAACACCTTTTAATTTCCTGAGGCTCATGAGACTGATCTCTCAAAAACATGCAGATGTTAGGTGCGATTCAACAAGCATCCTTGTTTTATTTTACCAGTTGGTGTAGATGGCAACTAAGGATGTCTGTTGCTTCCATTCCCTATGGAAATAGGGTAGCAGTGTGGGGCATGAAACTCCCTACAGGCCTGTGGTGGGCATGGCACCATCAGCATCGGGCTTGTCTTCACTGGCAAGGTGCATTAGTTTAAGGCTTTCCCTTCTGATGTGCACTATGCATATCCTTCTCTAGCAAGCATGCACAGACAGGTTCTCTGTAGAATGCAGGTTGTCCGATCTGCAAGAACAGAATAGTTTCCAGGCCAGTCAGCCCACAGTTGCTTCTGTTCTTCTTCATGTGAATATGTTTATCTCATGCCACCTTCAGCCTTTCAAGAGCTAGAGAGTTCAATGGAAAGGTCACGGTGGAGCTGACTTTTTTTTTTTTTTTTTTTTGCAGGCTTTGGGTGCACAAAGCGAAGATGAAATCCTTGACATTATTACATCAGAGTTGTTGAACTAAATCTTGTGTACTTGTACGTCTTTTAGTAGTAGTATACTTCAGAAGTGGATGTGAGGTAAGAAGGACTAGGCAAAGAATTCCTCACTTTCTCTGTGGACTCTCCCTGCTATTTAGGGTATCACGGTGCTGTAACGTCCACTATTTCAAATCAGCTGCATCTCCTACAGAAAAAGCTCATCTAAGTTAAGAAGAATAATGTGACAGTGACCGTGTATCTGTACTTGAGGCATTAAAGCAATGATAGCCTTACCAGATTTTCAAAGCGTGTATCTTACTATTCCTGTTCTGGGCTTAATTTCATTTGATCCAGAATTTATGATAATATTTTTCCTCTTTCCTGGTAGTTCAGCATATACCTGATACATATGGAGTGCTGTTCTCATGTGAACTTTACTGTAAGTATAGTCAGCTACTCAGCTAAGCATTGGAATTCTTCCTCACTGGACAAGAGCAAAACTGTGTATAAAGAGATTAACATTAGTACAGTAGTTTCACGAATACAAGCCGCACGGAGTATAAGCCGCGCTTCCGGTGCGTCAACAATGTTGATGTCTTTGTCAATAAATAAGCCGCACCCCGAATATTAGCCGCACTTTCGTTCGTAGCGAGAATCCATGTGCAGCTTTCACGAATTTGCCAATTAGTAACAGGATCGCGGCATAGCGGGGTTTACTGGCTCGGGGTGGGGCAAGGCAGGCTCGGCCCGCTCATGGTTGCCGACGGGGCTGGGTGGCCCAAATCGGCGCTACGGCTCGGCGGGGCCGGCCGGGCGGTGCTGCCACCGCCGGGCTTGCTGGCCCCCAAGCTCCCGTCCACACTGCCGCTGCCGCGTTTGCTCGCCCTGCGGGCAGTGCTGCCGCCGCGCTCGCTGGCCCCCCTGCTCCCATCTGCACCGCTGCTGCCACGTTTGCTCGCCCTGCAGGCGGTGCTGCCGCTGCCACCACCGCTGGGCTCGCTGGCCCCCCACCCCCGTCTGCACCACCCCGCTGCCGCGTTTGCTCGCCCTGCGGGCGGTGCTGCCGCCGCCGGGCTTGCTGGCCCCCCCACTGCCGCGTTTGCTCGCCCTGCGGGTGGTGCTGCCGCTGCCGCCGGGCTCGCTGGCCCCCCCGCTCCCTTCTGCACCGCCGCTGCCGCGTTTGCTCGCCCTGGCCGGCACTGCAGGCCCCCGCACCACCGGGCTCCCCCACGCTGCTGGCCCCGGTTCTCCTGGGCTCCAGTGGACTGCTAGCCCCACTTCTGCTGGGCTTTCCCCCGCCGCCGGGCAGCCCCGCCTGCTGGGCTTCCTGCTTCTTGCCATCCTTCCCTGCGCAGCCGGGCTCCCCTGCACTGCTAGACCTGCTTCTGCTGGGCTTCCCCCCGCCACCGGGCAGCCCCGCCCACTGGGCTTCCTGCTTCTGCCATCCTCCCCTGCGCAGCCAGGCTCCCCTGCACTGCTAGCCCCGCTCCTGCTGGGCTCCCCCACCCTACTGGCCCGGGCTCTGCCACCCGCCCCCCGCACTGCTGGCCCCGCCTCTGCCAGGCTTTCCCACCTCTGCCGGGGCCGACCGGGCTCCAGCTTGTTTTGGGGCTGCCGTGGGCTCTCACTTCTGTGTTGGCAGCTTTTAGAATATTGTTCATATATTAGCCGCCTCCGCGTATTAGCCGCACTTCCGGGTTTCCACCAAAATTTTGGTCAAATTGCTGCGGCTTGTATTTGTGAATTTACTGTATGTTTGTATCTGTGCTATGTGACTGTTGGAACAAAAATTCAGATTCATGGGTTCTCAAAGTCATAGAGTTTGTCAAAGGCGACTGTGACAACCTAGGGGACTTTGTTTATAAATTATTGGGGGTAAATAAGTAACCTGGAAATTTGGACCTCTTTCTGGAACACTGAGATAATTAAATTCAGGTAATTACAGACATTTTGCCTGCATTGAGGCCATGGATTTTCCTTTTAATGGTGGATTTTAATGGTTGGCAATGCTGTGAAAACTTGTGATGTGGATGGTCTGTCCTGCTAGATCACCTGTCCAGAGCACAGTAAACCAAAGGTGTTCATTGCAAAAGGGAAGGGAATGTTCTTAATGCAGAGATGATAGAATCCCTGGGACACAGCAGGCCTTGATACTAAGCAAAGAAATAAAATTGAACTTCCCCAAATGTGCTTTTTAAAAACAGTGCTATCGAAGAGTGGGAAGCAGAGAGGCAGAGAGGCCTTGCTTTGTTCCATGATGATATTTTGGGGCCTCTGTGAAGTGTCATCCAGTTCTTGGGTGACTTATTCTCTCCTGGAAGAGGCATTGCTGGATAAAAAGCAGAGAAATTTCTCAGGATTGTGAGGACAGGGGAAGAATGAAAAATGAGCTGCTGGATTACCAGCTCTTCTCAAGAGGCCATCCTAACAGAGTGTAGAAGTGTTTGTGGGCACACAGCTTAAGTATGCTGGCAGCAGCCAGAGAAGCGTTGTCTTTGAGCCTTGTGAAAATAATGTGTCTGGGAATTGATATCAGCTATTACAACAAAAGCAAAGCACTGTTCAGCTGATATAGGTTGCATCTCCACAAGATTAAGTCAGTCTAGTTAGTCTAAGAAAGTTAACTTCAGCATAACTCAGGGAAAAGAAACCATGTCCATTCATGAATGCCGAAGGAATTAGCTCATATGGTAACACCCAAGTTCAGTGTATGGCTTAAACAACCAAAAGAGAGAAAACCGAAAAGAAAAGAAAATATGCAAGCAAACTGAACCAGCAAATAGCAGAAGTCTTTATGAAGTCAACAGCCAGAAAAAGTGCTTTGTGAAAAAGTGCTTGTACTGAAAGTGTTATTTTGAAAGTGTCAAATGAAATTGATAACTTGAAGGCGAAATGGGGTAGTTTGCTTCTCAGAGGTACCTGAGGTTCGGGGGAAAATAACTGCATTAATAGCCTGCACTGTAAACCTAAAAAGGGAATTGGCAAAGACCTTACTGATGGCCTCCTAGGAAGCTCTGCCTTTTATGAGAAGAAGTCCATGGTAAGTCTGTTATCTTTATGACAAAGTGCAGCAAAATAATATATTTTAAA
This sequence comes from Catharus ustulatus, assembly GCF_009819885.2. Taxonomy (NCBI): domain Eukaryota; kingdom Metazoa; phylum Chordata; class Aves; order Passeriformes; family Turdidae; genus Catharus; species Catharus ustulatus. The sequence continues at coordinate 27,885,672 of NC_046225.1, read as the reverse complement.
TATAGAGTTTTTACTTATTTCTAAGTGTATTCAGGTTAAACTTGTCACAGTCAATATTTGCTTTGCCAACTAGTTGCATAACAATGAAACTGATTTTTTTCTAAGTAGGTAGTTTGAAGCTGAAGTTTGCTCTTAAATTACAGTATCCTGTGAAATGTTTTAGACAATGTTTTCGTTTGCACTTATGTATTTATAATTTCTGCATGAAATGTGATTTGATAAATAAATCTTGATACATAAATCTACCGTAGCTCCTGAATCTAGATATGCTTGCACTTCCCTCTCATAAAGCAAACCCACAAAAATATTAAAATCTCACAGCAGTAGAATCTGTACAACAGCAGACAATACTGTTTTATCCTGTTGTGTCTACTGAAACATAATGTCAGGTCCCTCATTCTCCTTCTGTCCCTATTGGGGTTGAGTGCGGTGTGGAAGAGGCTCCATATCACTCAGCATATTTTGCTAGAGCCTTCCTCTGCAGCCAGTTCTTTGGCTTTCCTAATACTGTGTGTAGCAGTGGTAGTCTTCACTTTGACACCTTTTTCTATTGCAGCTGTGATTTGCCAATGCTAATGAAATAATCAGACTCCGTTTATGTGGCCTGTATATCTTATCTCCTGCTGTCTTCCATCTTGTAGTTCCCTCTGTTCTGGCTGTGGATCAATGTTTCTTTAGCAAGGAAAGGACAATCAGTTGTAAAAAGTGCATTGAGCTGGGAATGGATAGAGTAGATAGTGATGAAGTCAAGGGAGCCAACTGTCAAGCTGTGAATTGACCTTTGTGGGCAGTATGTGGAAAGACATTTTTTTAACTTTCTATCAGAGAAGCGTTTTTGTCAAAGGTACAGTATAACAGCTGGGAATTGGAGCAGATTAAGGGTTGGTGAACTGACAGCAAGGAGAAGACCTGAAAATGTTCTCTCCATCCTAACTTAGGAATGACTGAGACTTGTAGCACCAGGAAGCTGGCCTAGGATGTGCTAACTCAGCCACTCCACAGTCATGCCACTGCAGATCCTGTAGGTAGATGTATGTTTAAAGATACCAGGTGCTTCTGAAAATGCTAAGCAGAAGAGAGGTGACTTGGCCCTCTATCCATATTTCTTTCCTTCTGCAGTGTGACTTAGAATGAACAGAGAAGACCAAACATGGAAAGAGCAGCAAGCAGCTATGACAAAGATAGCAAGTAGACCAAAGCAAAGCTTGCAGGGTAAGTCTGTATCCTAGTATGTCCTGCCTACTCACTCTTCTCACACAACAGCAGGAAATAGTAGGCAGTTCTAAAAGCTGTTGTATCAGGATTATTTTACTGGGTTTTCCTACACCTCTAAAGCCCTATAGACAATTACCAGTAATATGGATTGACACCTTTTGCTCTGAGGGCATCTGAGCCATTCCATAATTCAGACTTCAAAGTACCCACTGTGAAATTTGGAGGAGATAAATCACTGCCTGCTTAGAGACTTTGCTGTCCAACTTTATTTAGATGTCATTGTGCAGGATCCTCTGAGACTTGGCCTTGAGATCACAGCCCTGACATCATTGTTCCTGTAAGCCTTCTCTATGCTTCCTATGTCCTTGTAATCAGCATGTGGGGATGTCTTTGAGGCAGCACTGGAATTACCAGCAATCCAGAATACCTTTTGCTGCTGCTGTTGCATATTAGGAGTTATTCATCTCCCAGACAGCTCCTGTGGTCATTTTCATGTCATTTCGCAGCTGTAAACATATCTCATCTGCTTTAATGAACAGACAACAGTTATAGTTGCAGGGGCGGGGAAATGCAATGAATGTAGATAAAATGTTGAGTTGGAACAATTTTGCAGAGCTAACTTTCATCATGGGGTTACTTTATCAACATATCCAGGAGTTGGATGAGTACTTTATTAATGTGGATTTAAATAATGCCATCAGTGTCTTCTGCGCTGTAAGAGTGGAAGATTTAGAATTGTAACGGGTTTGGTGTTGAACAAAGTCAGACCTGTTTGAGGCTCTCTGTAGTTTGATGCATAGCTTGCAAAGAACTGGTAGCAGTAAAAAGTGAGGTTAGTGAGGTCAGCGTAGAAAGTCACGTGGCTTCAGCATAGACAGAAACAAAGTGATCTGTGCTGTTTCTGAAACCAAGGTAAAAACAAGCTCAAATCAGTCTGAAGCAGCTCAGAAGGTTGTTCCTGTCTTAGCTTTGAGCTGACATCCTGTTTAGCACAAATTGTCAGCTGCTGCTGACAACTACTGTCAGCGCTGAAGTCCTCTTTCCCTTAGGCAAACCCTCTGTTCTCATTCTGACTATTAGAAAATCAGCCAGGTCCCCTTGGTCATAGTGCAGTGTGATTCTGAATTGGCAGGCTTGGGTGGTTAATTCTACATTATCAGGTGGAAGGATTTATTTCCTTTTTAATAAGGAGCTGGGGCTTAGGCTATAACTAAGTGAATGTGCACAGATCTGAAACAGTGCAAACGTAAGTGATGAGATGAAGACTTGTCTGGGGTAATCCGGTTTTACCAAACATACTAATACTTTCTCTTTAGCACAGCTGCTGCAGCTGCTAAAGAGAAGTTAGGGTTTGGGCAGATACTGACTTTTTGCAAAGCTGCTTTGGACATAACTGAGAAACAGAATTTTATGCAGCAGCAGCTGAGAGAGAAACACAGTGTGAACCATCCTCCAAGCACATTCAGCCTGAGAAGAGGAGGGGAGAACAGGAAGTCCCACACAGAAACCAGTGAGTGTTTCTAGCCTGAGCCTGCTACTGAGGCATCTGCTCCTCTCCAGTCTTTGTTTGCTTAAGCACCTGAGTGGCCTCATGGAGCCACAAGTGCTACCACTTTGCCTCAGCTTGGCATACTTCCAAGCCAAGAGGCTGTGGTTGAGGGAATTGTATTTGATGACCTTTGGATAGCATGTCAGGAGAGACCCAGGAAGACAGCTGAGCTACAGGAATGTGTCATGTCCTGAAATGATAAATAAATTAAGGGTATGGAACAGTCAGCAGCAGAGATCTTTAAAAAGGGATGTAGAATGCTCTGGTGGAGCCAGTTGGCACACTGGAGGGTGTTCTTGTACATTGTGGCTGCAGCAGCTGCATCCCATGGTCTGCCAGTGGCTTATGAAGACCGTATTGGTTCAGCTGCTGGAGCAGTGCTGGCCATTCTCTTGCTCTCCCTCAAATGCATGGCCTAACTATGCATTTTCACAATCTTGCCAGCTCAAAGATCACATGCATCCTGAAACACAAAACAATCTGGTTTATGAAACTTTGTACCACAGCACATTCTAAAGGCCAAAACTAAAGATTTTGAAGGAAAGGATTGGGTGATTTTATGCCAAAACAATTGATCAGCTACTGAGCCATTACGTGACTTCTCGATGAAAAATTCCTGGAACTTGAATTCCAGAAGCAGAAGGTCTTAATGGCCTCCATCAGCTTTCCTCTGAGGCAGTATGACAACTCTTACATTATTATCTATGAAGAAAAGGATCTACTTATCCTAGGCATAGCCTCCTAGGGCAGAAAGGTAATGCCAACTGAAAAACGCTTTTCCCAGACTGGAAGAAGAAAAGGATGGATCATAGTGGGCAGCATTTCACCCCCAGTAAGATACCTTCTTGCAGGTCCCCCAGACAAAAGACTCGGGGTAAGGATCAGTCTGCAAGGATGGATGGGAAGTGAGTTTTCTGGTTCCTTTCTGACCTTGTGGACAGAGGTTTATTGGGTTAAGATGAGCTGCAGATACTTGAAGGAAAAGAGTGAAAAGGAAGCCATTAATAATGGGGATTTGAGACCTGTGTGTCAAAGGTGAAGAAGGGCAGCTGTTAAAGACAGCTTTTGTTTTTGTTGGGGGAGTGGGTTTTTTTTCTGGCTTCCCATTGAGAAAAAAATAGGGACAATAGAAAAGTCATTTTCTTTGTGTAGAGCACTGCATTTTCCTTATTTAAAGGAAATGTTAGGCCTTGCTTAAACCTGAGCTTTAGCCAGTGTTGTACTGAGCAATATGACTGTACCAGTGAAACCTCTCTTGAAACTGTGCTGCAACCCCATAGCTTACTCTGAGAATAGAGGTGCATGAAACACCCTTAGGTGCTTTTTTGAGACAATAAGTGAGTGTCCGCATGGTGCAGCTTTCCTAGCATGGAAAGCCATGGCATGGCCGAGTGCCGAGAATTTGAAAAAGCCCATGCAATTGCAGGGGACTGCACAGAGAGTGTGCTTGGGAAAACGCTCATACACTTCACTGATTCTTAGGGATTATTTCAGGCTAGTGAAACAGTGTTTCTGTTGACTAAACAATTACTGGAGACAAAGTGGAAAAGTTTATATGTTTATTTAGGCAATGTTTTCAGCTTTTCCCCTCAGAACAGTCACACTGATGCAAATGGCAAAGGTTGGAGAGCTAGGCTGGAGAGAATGCTGGAAGTTTTTTGCATCTTTTTTTTTTTTTTTTTTTTTTAATCACATGATTTAAAGTACAGTAATTTCATGAATACAAGCCGCACCGTTTTGACCAAAATTTTGCTCCCATACCGGAAATGCGGCTTATACTCAGGAGCGGCCAATATGTGAATAATTTTCTGACATTTTCAACCCTGGGAGTGCAAACCAAGTCAGTGCAAACTGCAAAGTTGAGCTCCTGCCAGTAAAACCCTGCATTTATGCGGTTGTTACAAATTGGTTACTCTGTTGCACAGCAGGTGGAGCTGCTCTGTGCAGGCAGCACAGGGGGTGGGGAAGGCGGGGCAGCTCCCTCCTGCTGGCCCCGCAGCTCGGGGGAAGCAGGGGCAGCTCTCTCCTGCTTAGCCCTGCAGCTCTGGGGAAGCAGGGGCTCTCTCCTGCTTGGCCCTGTGGCTCGGGGGGCTCCCGTCCCCGCATGCTGCCACCGCAGGAGCAGGCAGGCTCCATCCCCGCCTCCCATCGCCGCCGCAGGTGCTGGTGGGCTCTGTGCCCCCCCTGCCGCCGCGGGGCAGCGCCGGGCCGGGGTGACCGAGCCCAGCGGTGGCGGCAGCTGGCCCCAAGCGGCCCCGCCGAGTGGCAGCGCCGAGCTGGGCCACCCAGTCCTGTCGGCAGCCCTGAGCCCTCATGGCCCGAGCGAGCCAGTAAACCCCGCCCTGCCATGGTTCTGTTACTATTTGGCAACTTTGTTGCACACGGGTCCTCGCTGCGAACCACAGAGCGGCTTATACTCAGGTGTGGCTTATTTATGGACAAAAACCAAAATGTTTGCCAACACCTGGTGATGCGGCTTATACTCAGTGCGGCTTGTATTTGTGAATTTACTGTACCCTCCCCTTGCTACTGAACAACTACTACAACAGCTACTTTTCTAGTCTCTGGTACTGGATAGGTACAGCTCTTCCAGAGAGTCAAAATTGGTTAAATATTGCCTGGTTGTCAGTGGGCAAGCTGGTGCTTGCAGGAGGTAGGAGAACAGGCAGTGGCTGCTGCTCCGAGAAAGATGGGCAAAGACTCCATGAAGAAGGAAACAGAGGAATAAAGGGCTCAATTTAAAAAGGGGACAACCTCCCATATAGGTTTGGCTGAGTGACACTGCCAAGAAGCCAGTGGGCATAGGAAGCCTGGTGAGAAGCAGGAGAAAGAGGACTGTGGCTTAAACACAGAGGTGTTTAGGAAAGTTAGGTAGAATTTCTGAACCTGAAATGAATAAGACAGACTTCCCAGCAGGGACTTACTGAGAGTGGACATGCAGCACAGAGTTTGACTTGCTGGGAAGCCGAAGGAAATGGGAAACTGAGGGACAGGACTGTGGTCAGCTGAGCTCCACCACACAACCATGTGTTCCTTCTAAAGGGGTCCTTTCTCCCCCCTTGCTCTTCCTCTCACCCAGCAATTGTACATTACATCTTCTCTCCTCCCTGCAAATCCCTGCTGTTGAGAATTAGCCAGTGGCAAAGTTCAGAGGGCTGTTGCTTATGAAACAGTTGGTCATCCAGGAAACTGTTGTCCAACACCAGGCACACCATTCCCTATCCTGTCATCACCCAAGACAAAAAATGTACATGTCCAAATCCAGTTACACCAGTGCTCCCGTATGAGAAAGGCTTTTAAAAACAGTTTTACGAGTTGTTGCAGCTGGACGTCTGTTTAGGCTGTGGCACTGTAATTCCAGGCACAATGTTACCCTCACCTTCCAGTTACTCGGGCAACTTTAGTTTTAGAAGCCAGAAATTGCTGCAGAGGATTAGGTGCTATGTGCCTAACCCTGACACCCAGCTGCACAGCTTTCAGCTGCGAACTTGACATCACATTTTCCACTGCACTTGGTACCTACTGCCTCTCCCTTCCATGGACTGAAATCATGTGGTACCAACCACATAAATGGGAACTGTGTAAAGTCTGATGGCACAAACCATTCAGAGCATCTTGAAACAAACAGGACTTGACAGGATGTGTTTTGTGCCAAGTTTGTGATTTGAGTCAGATGGCTGTGGTGGATTAGGTCTGGCAGTGGCAGCCTGAACACTGGGTTTACTGCTTGGTAAAATCCCAGTTACAGCAGCTGGAAACATATGCTAGAACCTAAAGATGCTTTGAAAAGGCTGTGTTAAAATAGGTACAAATATTAAGCCTGATTGCTGGTAGAGAAATACCCTGTGAGTAAAAAAGGTAACTTTCAGTAAACACTTTTTTGGAGAGTCTTAGCCTTCTTTGCACATGGTATTTTGTATTGTATGAAATGATGGCTTTGCCAAAATTTGCCCCTTCAGAGTATCAACTGCTGTCCAAGAAGGCAGCAAAACCCTAACAAATGCAATCTATTCTGTGTGCTTCTCTGAAAAAGCAAAGAGCAGCTAAGTGTGGATAATCTGGAAACTTGTACTCCCTCAAACTGACCCCTATCACACCCACTTCTAGGCAGAAGTGAGAACATGGTGTTTCCACTGGCCTTGTAAGGTAGGACAAATCACTGCTGGTCACTGACAAGGAGTGTTTTGGAGTAGTTTTATATGTGTTGTTCTACTGATCCTATTCACTACACAGAAATGGAAGCCTTCATGCTGGAAGGAGGGAGGAGGTGCCACACTGGCTATGAGTCAGAGAATTTTACTGACTCTTAAAAAAGCCTAATTTATTAGATTCCTTTCATCATGAGAACTGTGTCTACTGAAAGCTGTAGGATGAGCTTGTTCAAGAGGATTAAGGTAAGAATTTCTGAAAGGTATCTGACGCTGCATAGAATCTGAAATTTTGGCCCATTCTGACCTTCAAACATGACATGTCTCATAAATAGTGAACAAGGGAAAACAAACCAATTGGAGACCTTTTTTAACCCAGACAGCAATGTTTTTTCTCCATTAGCACCAAAAGAGATTCCTCTCAGAGCACAATACTGCAAAGTGTATATGTGGTGTGAGGCTCTGAATAGTGTTTGTATTGTTAAGCAAGTGCTTGTAGGATCTATTCCTGGCAGTGAAGCATTTAATATTTAATTTTTTTGAACACTAGAGCCATAAACACATTTTACAACATTAACATAGTTACGGCACATTGGCATACTTGCAGAGTACAAAAGTTGAGAAATCTGGTCAGACTGGTTTTTTGAAAGGTGAAAGAGATCACTGGTGAAGTGATAAAGATTAAAATACTATTAAGAGAACATTAATAATGGTGCTTTCAGAGAAGCCTAAGCAATCTGGTCACTAGAAGAAAAATTAGGAAAACCAGACAGTGCAAAAAACCTGCTTCCAGGCAACAAACCTAAAAGGCCACTTATATCAAATTCATTTGTGAAATTATTCACAAAGGAAAGAACTACAGCTCCCATAGGAACCTCAAGTCATCTAAAATGCCTTAAGAATTCTAAATGCAGTGCCTTTATAACAGATGGATGCTAATATTGAAGTATGCTTTCTAGTAGAAACACAGTTTCAGTTCCCTACTGTCCAGCTGATGCAGGATGGAAACAATCCATCTGACTGTTAATGTCAAGTTTCTTGTTTTGGCAGAAGTTTTTATTTATGGTTGCATTTTTTGCAGACATTACAGGCTTTGATGTGGAACATTTCTTTCATGATACACATTCACTGCAGGACTATCTACATTCAAGCTGCTTGAAAGCATCCTGACCACGAAATAATTGGTGTAGCCACTTCCATGTGCTGCTAAGATTTCTTGGCGTGCACATGTGAGATTTTTTTTGGAAAGCACTGGAGAACTAGCTGCACTTGACTGCTGGCATGGCTTAGGAGTGGTGTAACTTGGGTTTTAGCCTATAAATCTGACAGGGCAGACCTAGAATTAAGGGGATTTGGGAATGGCTCAGACTTGACACAGAACTCAAAAGAGCTTTTCACTGGGGAATGCATCTTTTGTGTTTGCCTGGCATAAGGAGAGTGTTGAGCAAAGAAAGAGTTGTCTGAAGATAAGGCAAGTTCTGCAGGAGGAGGTGTAGGCAATGGCAATGTCAAAACTACATACGGAAATTGAACTGAAGTTGGGTTGGATTTTTTGGACCCAAGGAGTCTGAGCCAGTAGCATCCATGTATTTTGTAAATGCAAAGCTTTGATGTGAGTCTGTCCCCCAATGTGCTCAAGTTCCTCTGCCAGGATAGCTGCTCAGAAGTGTAGCTTGCATTAACACCAAAGCATGACTCTGCTCCAAGCACCGTGCTCCAAACTATGTGTATCTTGAGAACAGTGAAGAGGGAGGAAAGACACAAGGAGTTTGCAAGGATGTAGTGCCTAGGCAAGGGACCTTGGGTTAAGGTTTTAGGGCAACCTCTCTCAAAGATACCCATAATATAATATATAAATATATATATATATAAATTCATAATACAACATACGTGTATTACAGAGTTTCTCTTCTGGATGATGAAAATGATAGGCAGGCAGATACGGAGGCTGGAGAAAGGAGCTTGCCCTTGGGAAACAAATAGCTAAGGTAGGGCTAGGTGGCAAAATTGGCCAGCACACACACCAGGTGTCCAGGCCAGGAAGGCTGTTACTCACAGGAACAGAACAGGGATACTTTTTAGATTCCCAGTTTAAATATCTAACAAAGTATCTTTATGGTCCTTCAACAATTTCTGCTGTAATTTGCATGCTCCAGTTGTTTTTGTACCTATGAAAAAACCCGTTTGTTTTCCCCAGTTTCAGAGAATTTCTGCTTTGCCAGCCCTGGAGTGGCTAGCCCTGTCTCTGCACCTACTGCCAGGTGGTGCAGCACAGCTTGCTTTGAGGTTGGCCAGATGACACAGAACAAGGGATTTGTGCAGCCTGCCAGTGATGTCAGCTCAACAGGAACTTGGCTCCTGCTGAACGTTTTGAAATTTATAAATCAGCTCAACCTGAGAATGTCAGGGCCGAGGAAATTTTTCAGCTATTCATGGTGAAGAGCCACACGAGTGCCCAAGAGAAGAAAGAACAACTAAGAAACTGGAGTTCCTTATTTAGGACTGGGATTGTCACCTAAGCAGGACTGCTGTTATTGAGCTCTCCACTGCAGCCAGTAAGTGCATCGCTGGACTCTGCAAAAGCAACTTTTGGGGTTTTTCCCTGGTTTTGGAACAATGAGGACAAACTATGGAGGTTTGGGTTCCTATGATTGCATAAGGCTTTTTATGTTTGAGAGCAATTTTAATAGTTTAGTGGCCTAGACTACGTTATGATGAAGCAGGGTGAATCACACAATCACTTAGGTTGGAAAAGACCTCTGAGGCCATTGAATCTAACCTTTGACCAAACACCACCATGTTAGCTAGACCATGGCATGAAGTGCCACATCCAGTATTTCCTTAAACACCTCCAGAAACGATGAGCATCTCCCAGGGCAGCCCATTCCAAAGTCTAACCATGCTTTCCGTGACTAATATCTAACCTAAACTTCACCTGGTGCAACTTAAGACTCTCCTTTCCTCAATAGTTGCCTGGAGAAAGAGACTGACCCCCATCTGGCACAACCTCCTCTCAGGTGCTTTTGGAATGATAAGGTCACCCCAGCCTTCTTTTCACCAGGCTAAACACCCAGTGCTCTCAGGTGCTCCTCATTAGACTTGGGCTCCAAACCCTTCGCCAGTTTCGCTGCCCTTCATCTGGACGCGCTTCGTGAAGGCGATGCCTCGAAGCTGGTCAGATCAGCGTTATCATCCCTGAACGGGACAAAGGAGCTCACGGTAGCGGGGCCGGGCACGGACAAAGCCTGCGGCCGCCAGCTCTACCCCTAGGCACGAACCTTCTCCTCGGGAGGGTGCCCCTTCCGCTTCGCACGCTTCTCGGCCGGTGCCCCCGCCACTGCCGGGTGATCCCGCTGGGCTCGGCTCCTCCTGCGAGGGGCGGGCGGGGCGGCGCCGCCGCTGCGCGCTGTGTGCTGGAATGCGGGGGCGCCTCCTCCCGCCGCCGCCGCTGCCGCCAGCAGCGCCTCCCGCCCGCCCCGCCCCGCAGCAGCCGCGCGGCAGGGCGGCCCCGCGCCGCCGGTGGGTGAGTGAATGCGGCGGGGCCCGGCGGGGCCGGGGAGGGGGGGCCGGGAGCCGGGCGAGAGGCGCTGTCCAGGGCTGATCTGCGGCCGCTGGGCGGGGGCGGCCGGGCGAGCCAGCCGCGGGGTGATCAGCACCACGGCTAAGGAGCGCGCTGACGGCGGGGGTGCTCGCCAGGCCGCGCCGCCGCCGGAAGGTGAAGCCGTCGCCGGCCGGGCCGGGCCGGGCGCAATCGCAGGCCCCGGGCCCAGGAGCAGGCCCGGGCGCCGCTCGCTCCCCATCCCGTGGACTGCCATCGGGTGGGCGCGGCCGCTGTGACCTTGCCGGTACCGAGGCGCTTCCTCCACCTCTCGCCCCCGCACCGGTGCCACTGCCCTTCCCTGCCCCGCCGACGGGGGGAGAAGGAAGCCGGCCGTCCCCACCGGCCGGCGGCAGCGGGCCGGCCGGGGGCGGCGCGGGGAGGGCGCTTTGTGTGGGCAGGCAGAAAATGGCCGCATGCCTGTCAGGGAGCGAGGGAGGGAAGGAGGGAGGGTGATGGGGGCACGGCCTGGCCTGGCTTCTCCGGCGGATATGCGCCGGGTCGCGGGGAGGTAGCCGCAGGGCCGGGCCATCCCCCTTTGTTGGCGGCCTTGGGGCAGGTGGCGGCCAGACAGGAGCACTCGGCGGAACCTGGCCGCAGCACCCACCGGCGGGTCCTGCGCCTTCCCCGGTGTCTGGCATGGCAGCAGCCACGGGGCCCTGCCCGGGATCAGTCGCCTGTCCTGAGCCCCGCCTGGGCCGTGGGTCCCACCCGCCCTCCACACGGTGGGATCCTGCACCACACGTAGGGAAGAGTCGTCCCCTTCCCAGCTCCGGGTTCTGCTTCCCGCTGCCTCAGCATCTCAGCAAAGAGCTTTAGTTTTGTGATGTTTCCTGGAGGGTTGCTTCGACAGTGCACAGCAGAGGAGACTTTTCCACGCTCGAGTGCTTACAGGTGTTCCTTTTCTCTTCCAACAGAATTACTGCCATGGCAACTCAAGTGCTCGGGCAGTCTGGTGGGAACAGCCTCTTTCCCGGCAGTTCTAATATTGGCATGGCATTGTCCAATGACATGTATGACTTACAGGACCTTTCTAAAGCTGAACTGGCAGCTCCTCAGCTTATTATGTTGGCAAATGTGGCCTTGACGGGAGAAGTTAGTGGCAACTGCTGTGATTATCTGGTTGGAGAAGAGAGACAAATGGCAGAATTGACAACAGTGGGGGACAGCAACTTCTCGGATAGTGATGGAGAGGGTATGGAAGATACCCAGGCTGCAGAGAGTGACCGTGAGGCACCTGAAAATGTGGAATTAAGCTCCCTTGAGGTTCCTGGTGTGGAAACTCAAGGTCCAGCTGCTTGTTCCCCTCCTAAAACTCCCACCATCGACAAAGATGCCTCATTGGAAGCACCAAGTACTCCAGAAAGCACGGAGGAGAAGTGTAAGAGTTTGAAGAGCAAACCATTTCGTTGTAAGCCTTGCCAGTATGAGGCAGAGTCTGAAGAGGAGTTTGTGCATCATATCAGGGTTCACAGTGCTAAGAAATTCTTTGTGGAAGAAAATGCAGAAAAGCAAGCACAGGTGAAGGAGTCTGATTCCTGCACTGCAGAAGAGGTGGATTTCTCTAAGGGCCCAATCCGTTGTGATCGCTGTGGCTATAACACTAACAGATACGATCACTATCTGGCTCACTTGAAGCACCACAACAAAGCAGGGGAAAATGAGAGAGTCTACAAGTGTACCATATGCACTTACACTACTGTCAGTGAATATCACTGGAAAAAACACCTAAGAAATCATTTTCCCAGGAAAGTGTATACCTGCTCAGAGTGCTCCTATTTTTCAGACAGAAAGAACAATTATATTCAACATATTCGAACTCACACAGGTAAGTTTTTAATCTTGTTTTGACTGAAGTGAGGTAAGACTGCTGAGAAACTGAGATGAATGAAGCAAGCAGAGTCTTTTTGTGAAGTTTGTTCTATTTTGATAGAGCTTTGTGCTTTCTTCTCGTGATGCTACCAGGTTATAGCCTAGTGGAATTCGGTTTGAGCTCCGGTCTGCAGTCCTAGAGGACTGAGGAAATGTCAGGTGCCCAGGAGGAGATGAAATACGTCCTGTTTAGTAATTTTAAGCCAAGTTTTTGAAAATGACATGACAAAGGGTGCCTGTGGTAATTGTTGCAACATCAAAACCTGATGTAGTCTAAAACCAAAACAAACAGGTTAACAAAAGGTGCCTGAATCCCATAGGTAGTCTTGAAAATGGTACCTTTAGAGTGAGCTGAAACTTGACTGTGATGTAATTACAGAGAAGAAAACTGATATACACATGCAGAAGAGTCCCCCAGCATCCACACAGTCAGAATAAGAGTTGAACAGTGAATTAATTCCTTTTAATGCTCAGAGGCTTTGTTTTTTGTAGGGCCTGCATCACTGCAGCAGTGAGAAGTAGACACATACCTCTGAAGCCTTTGAGAGAGTCTGGCCTGATTTTTTGACTTCTCCTAACCTTGGTTTATAATTAAAAGGGACGGTGTGAGGCCCCTTTTTTGCCTGGCATATAACAAGTGGAATCAGAGGACTGCAGTGTTGCAGCCATCCTGTGAGCTGGGACCACAGGTGACTTAGGAAATACCTTGCTTGTTATCAGACAGCCTCATCACCCTCTCACGTGGGGAGTTCTGAGGAACCAAAACTCCTTTTGACGAGGGGTTATCATAACCATCTCACCTCTCTGGGCCATGGGATAGTTACTTTGCTTCCTGATTGCTTTTGTGGAAGTGAGAGGGCAATTCAGAACTTCCTCGCTGCTTCTTAGAAGCTTTTATTTCCACTGTATCAGGGCTTTTCTGTGGAGGCGGCTCACTTGCTAACCATCTTCTAGGGTGCTCACCTGACTTAGTTCCCCTTTATTGTAGACTGTACTGGTTGAGCGAAACATTGGGGAATTTCTCCTTTAAGGTCATGTTTTGCCACAGCAGTTGCATGAATAGTTTGGAGGTTTCAATTCAGTTGTCTGCAGCTGTCTGGAAGGGTTGGACACTCCAGAGGCCTTGGAGCTGGGCTTGAGCTTAAGTGTGCAGGAGTTTGTGTTTGTCAGCTTGCTTTAGTGTCTGCTTTGTTGGGGCTGGGAGGGTCTGCTGGGAATTTTAGTACTTTAAGACATACTGTTCTCCTAAGAATAGCTGTGTGCTGTTATTCAGAGGATACTATCAGTTTCAAACCCAATCCTGTCTAAATATTTTTTTTCTAAACAAGTAAACAAAGTTTATTGTGGGAGCTATTAGGAAAATGGTGTCGTTTATCCTCCAGTTCATTTTCTTTCTGTGTTTTGTAGGAGATAACTGGAAAGAGGCTAGGTAAAAATGGCAAAATAGTAGGAAAAAAATTAAATTAATCATGTGGGTGACTCATGGCCAAATACGAACCAGTGCTTTGGTTCCTTTCTAGTTTACATTTGTCTCAACTTTAAATTCATCTCTGCATGTGTTTGTAGATGACATTTTGATTTCTGAAAGTACTTGTTGAGTTTTACAGGACCTAACCGTGAAAACATGTTTGCTGGTTGTCACTGTATTTGATCAATTTACCAATTAACGGTATTATTTTAGAAAAATCAGGTACAGTAATTTCACGCGTATAAGGCGCACCCTTTTGACTAAAATTTTGTTCTGAACCCTGAAGTGTGCCTTATATCCGGAGCACCTTATATATGCACAAAGTTGGGAAATTTGCCAACCCCATGCGGGGCCGGTGCCATTCTCCCTCTGCAGCCCTGAGTGGGACTGAGCCTGTGGCAGCCCCGAGTGGGGCCGAGCCAGTAAATCCCGTGATTGCATCTGTTACTAATTTGTTACTTTGTTGCATGCAGATCCTCACTGCAGAAAAAAAAAAAGAAAAGTGTGCCTTATATGCCGGTGCATCTTATATGTGGAACAAAGTTTGGAAATTTGCCGACACCCGGAAGTGCGCCTTATATTCCAGTGCGCCTTATACTCGTGAAATTACTGTATACCTAGATCCCCTTTTTCTCCTTTGAAGACAGTGTTGCAGTCAGGGTTTCTGGTTCTTTTCATTACTGTAATGAACCTGGAATGAGTGATTATGATTTCAGCATGTTTTAGTGTACCCATGAAGGTGTTTCTTTGCTACTTCGTAACGACATAGTTAAGTTCTTTCAGGCAGTTCTTGCTTGATAAAAAACTTCCAAATATGTTAGTAGAATGGTTTAGGAATGTGCCTTGTTTCCAGTAAAATTGATTTTGTGGAGGAGAGTGTTAAAGCTAGAGTATTAGAAGAATGAATGACCTGCTGGCAGGTATATTTTTATACCAGGCTAAAAGTCTCTGCCAATACTAATGTGTAATAAATTACCTTAACACAAACGGAACTAGAATGCAGAAAAAAAATCCCTCCAAACGACCCTCAACCAAAAAAACCTGAAAGCACACCCACAGCTATTTTATAGTCAAAAGTATTTGCAGACTGTTTACATAACAGTATTGAATTTAGTATGAACTGTCTGAATGATACTAAAACAGCTTCGGATTGTAGTTTTCATTTAAAACTGAAGAAACATATTTACTGGGGAAAATGAACAGGATACATCCATCTATCATTTTTTTAAAGAGGGAAGTTGGAGATGTTTATTTCTTTACTTTCCTGATATAGGTTAAATAATTTTGGATAGATACTTTTATTTCTCCTCTGTTTTTTGTTCTTTATCAGACTTTTTTTGTGGGGAAAAATACCTCTTTGCAGTTAATTTGATTCTGTTGTGTTAGAGGCATACAATTTTCTGAAACACTGACTGTACAGTGGAGTTTCACAGGATAAATATGCTGCTGCTGCTGCTGGAGAAAGGCAGTGTCAGTCTTCTACCTGTATCCTGGGACTAGTTGATTCAGCTCACTAAAATGGAGTAAAAAAGTAAAAATACTCCTTTCCTCTTCCCCAGGTTTGTTTTCTGCTGGTTAGTTGCCTTACTAATGACACATGCAAATACCAGAGCACATGGCCAAGCAGGGAAGGGGACTGCATGCTAGTACCTTGCGTGATTGGAAAAAATACCTATCCTCTGCATGTTTGGGGACCACAGGAAGGCACGCAGAGATTACTGCCTGTCTGTTGTTGCTTGTGTTCCTTTTGAAAAGCAGATGTCCCAGAATCTACCCTGTACTGAACATACTTGCAGCTTGTGACAATGCTTGTGGGACAGGCAGCTGACAAATGGGGGGACCTCGGGCAGAGAAGTGTTTCAAGGACCCTACGGATGGTCATAAGCTTATCACCTGGGAAGGCTACATCTGGAAGAGCCTGTCTGCTGCCCTGGCTTGCTGGAGGTACTCAGGACAATCTGTTCCTCTACTGCTTGGGTAGAAAGGACTCTTTGTGTCAGTGATGGATCTACCTGGGCTCGTTGGTGCTCGTTAGACATTTTGGAATAAGTTTTGACTTGATTTACTTGCTGATTCTGGAGCTGTACTATGTGCAAGACACTGTGGCATTGTTCTCTTATTTTTTCTCTATTTTGCTTGTTGGAAGAAATTTCTAGAAAACTTCCTTGAAAATAATCTGAAGACTGTATGGCTAAGACATCTGCTTTAGTCAGTCACAATATTCTGTGTCTAATTTTGGACTGGTTTTGGTTTGGTTTGTGGCTGTTTCCTTTTATTTATTTATTTATTTATTTATTTATTTTTAGATTTTGGTTGTGAGAGGGGATCTTTCTTGCTTGCCACTGTGTTGGAAGTTTGATGGAAGCAGATTGGTTTCAAGCAGATGAGACTTCTAATGGCACTATAAAACAAGGCTTTATTAAGAGATTTTTGAGGAATACCTTTGGTGCAGGTAGCTCAGTGTGCAAGCTGCAGTTCAAGATCAAGTTTTGCTCAGGGTGAGGGCACAGAGAGGCCATGAATTGCCAACCCTGTACCAGTGGTGCTAGCCAAGTGAATGGACACTGAGAGACACAGCAGGAACCATGAACTGCCAACCTGTTGAATAGCAAAGCAGATGAAGATGAGGGAGGCCAGCAAGGTAGATGGACATGGAGGGGCTCAGCAGCAAGAGCAGAAAACTGGGGAGGAAGAGGAAGACTTGTGTGCAGGTAGATTGTGAGGCTATAAAAGTGCAGGGATTCCGCTCTTGGGTCCTCTTTGGAGGCACCAGCTCCAGGGTTTTCTGTGTTCCTGTGCCATGAGTAAATGGCTTTTTGGAACAAGACATCTGAGACTGCTATGGGAAACCCGGGATCAAGCCAGTAAGTAAATCTGGTCTGGCTGTGTGTGAGTGGGGTGTGCAGGGAATCAAGTGGGGGACCTGTTTGGCCACTGGAGCCACCTGCTGTGAAAGGGCTTCGGTCCCAGCAGTCTGGCCTTGGGAGTGTGGCTCCCAGAGAGTCTCCTGAATGGTCAGACTGGAAACTTCCCTTAACAAAATGTTCTTAAACTTGCCCATGTTGGTCTGCCTGTTCATTTGCATAGAGTTAAGTGCCTGCTTGAACTTTTGCTAGATTGGGGCTTATGCTGTGTCTTCTGGAGAGGATTTTTGATGGCTTGTTTGCATATAATGAACCAGCTTGTAAAATTATTATACAAATCCTTTGGGGAATAGTATTTTACGGAAGAGCCTATACAATGCATTTAATTATTAAGTGGCAATAACACATTTTAAATTAGTTATGTCCATTATGCTTAAATCTAGTATGTTTTGTGGCCATGCCCTGTGTAAAAAAGGCCATGAAAAAAAGCCTGTTTCACATTCCTAATGTTGTAGGTAACTTTACAGATATGAAATTTCAGGTAATGGGAAGAAGATATGACTGAATATTCCAGGACCTTTGGCGACATATTTTTTAAATTACAAGGAGTTGTTTAAAACCAAAACCATTTCTTTGTAACAAAAGTATTACCCCTCCCTTGTACATGACTTAATGTATTTCGCCAATCTCCTAACTTGTTTTAATTGGAAAGGGAAGGGAGTTGTGGTTGTTAGGGTAAACCTACCTTTAAAGTGCTGATCTAATCAAGAATGATAGTCTAAATGTTTGATGGAAGGAAGAAATGTGGAATTAATCTGCATTACAAAGGCCACTTCTACTGCTGTTTTGGCACAGGCCGGCAGTGGAACCTCACATCACACACTGGCAGATGCAGATCTTTGCTGCTGCAGATAGAGCTGTGCCTCTGAAAGTGAACACTTACCCTGTGTGCAGGGCTTTTGCTGATGTCTAGGTCTCCGTGATTTGGAGACCACCTTGGTTGTATCCCTCATATGTAGCAAATTTAGCAAAATACTGTAATGTAATTCTGGCTATGATTTGAATAAATTCTAGGACTGAGTAACTTATTTTTCCCTTTTCAGCCTCACTCCTCTCTTCTCTTGTGGGTGTCTACCAAAGACTAATAGGTGTTTATAGTGAAGACAGTGTGCTAGCAGTTTGGGACAAACACCCTTGGTGCTTGTCTGGACCTGCCTAACGGGTTAATTGTAAAACTGTCTGCCTTTGTTTGGAGCTTTTCTTCACTTGAAAAAGATTTTCAAGTATCATTGTACTGATACAATTTTTAGCTACAATTGCAAGCTGACTGTCCTCAGTGGAGATATAATTTATGTCAGGTTAGTTTCCATTAGTTTTCCAGAACCAATAACTCTTCTGGCGTGGAGTTTTGAGTCTTCGAAATAAATGTTTATGCTACACTTAAGCTTTTGCTAGCAGCATAGTTTCACTGATTAGGGTATCATGCTTTTCTGTGCTGCAAACTATTTTCACTCTGCCTTTGGAAGCAAAGACCTGCTCTGTCTGCACTTCAGTTCTGGTAAATGCAAGTCCATGTGGAATGGATAGTCATTTCCCATCTTAATCCAAATGAAATATGGAGGTTTCAGGTAAGGTGTTAAGCAAAGCAAGAACATATCTAGTTTCTTACAGGATCTTTTGTGCATCTTCAGAGTGTTGGGAGAAAATGCTGTAGGGAAATCAGGTCTGGTGGCTTAAGGCTTCCTAAAGTTGTCTGTCCTCATCATCTTTTGGCTGAGGTTACTGTTGACCTCAGGTGGACATTAGGATGTGCCTCTGTCATATCCTGCCCTTTTACTACCCTCAATCATAAGCCATGACATATTGCAGTGGTCCAGCTCAGGCATACACTTCTCACAGTCCCTTTCCTGAGAGATAACATGCCCTGAAATACAGTGTGAGGATCTGTGACAGCCTCCACTGTGTGGCTTAGTAACCAAGTTTGGGAATCTGCTGTGTTTCAGTAACTACTTTGCTGTTTGTTTTTGCAGGGGAGCGACCCTATCAATGTGCGATGTGTCCTTATTCCAGCTCACAGAAGACCCATTTAACCAGGCACATGCGCACCCACTCAGGTTGGTACGGAGTGGCAGCAGCCTGACTGAGGAAAAGGGGGTGGGTCACAGTATCACAGCATGACTGCAGTTGGAAGGGACCTTTGGAGGTCATCCGGGCCAGACCCTGGCTCCAGAAGGGCCACCTAAAGCAGTCTACCCTGTTCTGTGTGAGCTGCCATCTTAACCCGTATGGCCTGAGCTTTAGCTCCTTTTTAATGGGCAAGGTTGTCTTGCTAAGGAATGCTACGTGTCATGAATAAAACTGATAATGGGAATATTTCTTTTTCTTTTTACTTTTCAAGATCTGTTCTGAAATTCATATGGGTGCTCTTGTAATGCTAGTAATCTAGTAATAAATACAACATTGTGACAATATGGGAACAAATTCTTGTACACTGCTTTCGTATGTGAATTCAAATCAGTGAAGCTGGGAACATTTTGAGTAGCTGAGAATCTCCTCTCTGATGCTTGGGTTTGAGTCTCATCCAGGACTTCTGAGGGAATCCTTAGCTTTTGTTTGGTATGACACAGTGATGTAAATTAGTGTCTGCTTATGGCGAAGAGACACAGCAGAAAAAACAAACTCAGAGGATGTTCACAAGTGACTCAGTCTTGTGGCACTAAAAGCCAAATTAGCAATTTTCACTAGCCTTTGTTTCCCATTACTGGTCATGAGCTGTGGTGTTACAAACATTTGCTCTTGTGCTCTTGTGAATCTTTTTGAATGAATTAACAGCATTTTTGGGAGTTGTAACACCACAGACACAGGCATAGTTGCTTTTTATGACTCTCATAAGGGAGTTCAGGTAGAGGCTCTCCTTTTGATTTGTTTTTGTAAAATCTGAATTGACCAGATGAATTCCTAATGCTGGAAAACAGGAGTCTCCTGAACAGTAATTTCAATTGATGAGGCTTTAAATTGAAACCAGGAGACAGGCAATTTCAACTGTAGTAGGGAGGGGCTTGGGCCCATTAAAAATAGCCAGCTTTAAAATGACATGTCAATATTTTGGTGTGAGAATTTTGTGAATGTAATATACTGCTTTCAGAAACAAAAGTAATATTTGGTAGAACCTCTGGTATGCAAATGAACCATCAAATTTGCAAATGGTTTGGTCAACACTGAACCTGGAAACCATTTCATGAACATATTGCTCTACCCTTGTTCTGTGCAAGGAAGTCTCAACTCTGAAGGAGGTAAGGAGTGGGATCTGCCTGTGGCTCCTGCCTCAAAGGTCTCTGAGGGAAGGCATGACTTTCACTATCAGGGGTCTCGTGTTAATAGCTCTCCTAAATTCTAATGTATGCTTTGTTGGATTACTCAGGCAGCTGCACCTTTTCTATGGCAATTTCTAGACTCCAATTGACAGGCTGGCTGCTTAAGACCCATGGGTGCTGTAGCCTTGTTTCACAGCAATTGACAGCGGTTTAGAGGCTGATTCACAGCTGGTTTTTTTTAGCCATCTTAATATATATAATTTTCACTAGTGCAATAAAATCCCCGGATTTATTGGAGGTGATGGACACAAACTCTTCACGTGCTATCTTTGAATTACCTGGTTGCAGCTGCCTCTGAGCACTCTGTGCACTTAGAACAGCTTGTTCATGTGTATGTAAGAGAGGCTGTTCTTATCCTCCTGCAGTGCAACACAGAACTGTTATTTGAAGTGTAGGTGATAAAGTCTCTATACTTGGAGGAAGGATGAGCAATAAACACATCAAACTTATACTTGTAGAAAGTGTCACCAGGAAGTGTGAGGAAAAAAGAAGCAAGTGAGGTGGAAAGGGAGGCAATCAAAGTAGCTTTTCTTTAAATAATAAATAGATGCTGCAGACAGACATGAGATGATCTGGACTCTTAAACGATTGTCCCTCTACATCCTGCCAGGGAGGCAGCACAGCCTTTTCTAGAGTTTGTGAAGGTGTTGCAGATCATGTGGTTAACACACAAACAGGCACCACATCTTCAGTGCAGGCTGGCTCCTGAGTCATGCTACAGAGTATGCTTGAGTATGGGCAGTGGCTTGCTGGGTGTGAGAAGCACTATTTATCATGAGCAGAAGCAACTGAAGTGGATTTTCAACATACTCAAGAAGTAGCATGCATTAGTTCTGCAGATCAGTTTTGAGATGCTGGTTCAGAGCTCAGGAGCATCCCAAGTTCCTCAGCTAAATTGGCACGTGTACAGGTGCTCCAGAAGTATTTCTGGACTTGAGTTGTTGCACTAGAAGTGTTTTTCCTATTTGCTCTGATGTGTAAGGGGAAAGGTATTTCTGCTGCAGTGGCATGCACTAAGCGGAACATTTCAGGAACACTTCTACATTACACTAATGCAAATGCAGATTTTACTAGTAACATGATGGCTGTGGACTGCACTTGGTTGGTTTGCCAAGAGTAGCCTGCAGCCAGAACACTATGTGTTTGAGGCACCAAAACAGTGAACTGAATTTTTTCAGAGGTAAAGAACATCTGGGCACCCCTTTCATGTTCTTATGTTTTTGCTAACTTCTTTTCCCTCATTTCCTTTTCAATGCAAACATGAAATATGCTAAATCTGTGTAAATTTGGACTTTTTTGAAACGTTTGTGCGAAACTGCTATTCATCAAATGTTACATTTCCATTTTTCTACAATGCATTCAATGGACCAGTTGGGTATGGATTCCATTTGCTAATATTTCTGTAGAGAGATCTCTGCCGGTATGTATGCCTAGCCAGAACCTGTGACGTTGTTACTGCTTGTTTGGTTTTGGATCCCCTTCCTCCCAGCCCTCATCCCTTCTCTCTTGTTTTTTTTTGTATTTTGTTCTTGGTGTCTTGTGAATGTGTTTGTGACTTGTGGATTTCTTATGTTGACTTTGCTTCATTTTAAAGGTGCATGGATAATTATTATTTTTTTTATTCTTTTCAAGTTTCATATTTCTTTATCTGTATTAGTGGGAAGTGATCGCCCTTGCAACCATGCTTGATAATCACCATCATTCCCTTCCGTTCTTCCTTCCTTAGGTGAGAAGCCATTCAAATGTGACCAGTGCAGCTATGTGGCCTCAAACCAGCACGAAGTGACCCGTCATGCAAGGCAAGTGCACAACGGGCCAAAGCCTCTGATCTGCCCGCACTGTAACTACAAAACCGCTGACCGCAGCAATTTCAAAAAACATGTTGAGCTCCACATCAACCCGCGCCAGTTTCTCTGCCCCGTTTGTGATTATGCAGCGTCTAAAAAATGTAACCTGCAGTATCACATCAAGTCCCGGCATCCTGATTGCTCTGACATCACCATGGATGTCTCAAAGGTGAAACTACGGACTAAAAAGAATGAAGCTGACTTCTCTGAGAGCACTAATGAAAAAGTGAGGAAGGAACCAACAAAAGGAGATGCAACTGCAAAGAAAATGGAGAAAATTGTGAAGGTGGAGAAAAAAGATAATTCAGCAAAGGAAAAAAAGTCAGCAAGCAATGTTTCTTCAGGCCAGATGACAACCAGAAGTCGGAAATCGGCTTCAGAAAACAAGAAGGTGGATATTAAAACTGAGAAAAGTACTGAGAAAACATGTAAAACAAAGAAGGTCAAAAGAAAAGCAGAGATTGAGACAACTTCCTCAAAGCAAGAGCCTGCAAATGATACCTCAGTAGTAACAAAAAAGAAAAAGAAAATGGAAGCTAAACCCAGAGACTCCCAGGAAGTTCAAAAAAGTGATGTTGCACCAGAGGAAGACCCTAAAAAGCAAAACTTTTGCCTAAAGAAAAACAGGAAAAAGAAAGTTCTGAAAATTAAGCACAATAAAAAGAGCAGTAAACTTGATCAGGAGAAGATTGAGGAAGAGGAGATGCCAGATAAGTATCCTATTTCAGAAGAAGATGAAGGTGTGAAGCTGGACACTGAGGGCGGTGACCAGAAGGAGCAAGATCCCACTGACACAGTGGCATTAAGCAAAAATGGTGGTCATGCTCTCGGCAGGGAGAGCACTGATCCCAAAGGACTCCACATCCAAGGTCCAGGGCAACCTTGTCTGCCAGCTCAGGATGGAAACACAGAAGGTGAGGTAGAGGACCAAGAAATGCCTGCGGTAGCAGGAGAGAGTGAAGATACTGGTGATGCAAAAGAGGAGAAGAGACAGGTGGACAAAGGGGAAGACACTTGCTCTCAGGAATCTTCCCATGCAGTGTCTTCTGAAAAAAGCTTGGATGTACTCATGGATGTGGCACTAGATCTGGCACCTGAGAATGAGCCAGCTGAAACTGGGGCAGAAACTGAGACTAACTCAAACCTGATGGACTTGACCAAGATGTGCCTGCCAGCAACAGAGTCAGCAGCAGATGCTGTGCCAGTGCCTGTGCCCGCAGAAGGGTGTACACAAAGCCCTAAAGTGACTTTGTCGTTATCTCAGGATAACACAGCTGTGAATGAATCTCAGGAAATGGATGAGGATGAGGGCATCCACAGCCATGAAGGCAGTGACATCAGTGACAACATATCAGAAGGAAGTGATGACTCGGGGTTAAATGGGGCTCGCTCTGTACAAGAGGAAACAAGTCCAAAGATGTCACAAGAAGCTCCAGACACCACGATGGCCAGGGAGAATTATGTGTGCATTTTTTGTGACCGCTCATTTAAAAAGGAAAGTGAATACAGCAAGCACCTCAACAGGCACTTAGTTAATGTGTATTATCTTGAGAAGGCAGCAAAAGGGCAGGAGTAGCAATAGCTGTGGTTTGGGGAATCTTCTTTCGTAAGATCCTGCACAGCTTATGTAAAAATATTGTAGACATTTTTTTAAGCACAGTTTGCTTTAGTGTCTGCATTGGTTTCTTTTTTGGTTTAGCTTTTTTTTTTTAAGTTGAAAATATTTTTGGCAACTTTATGTGTCATGATGAACTCATTAACTATTGGATCTGTTAATTAGAGAACGCAGGTAGGATGTATGAGGTTGTGTTCTATAAAGTCACTGTAAGCTTCTAGTCTATTAGCTTATGCAACTCTTTTATAAAATGAGTTTTAGGAATAAGACTGGAGCTAACAATATACAAGCTGGATGTTTGTAGAGCCACTGGGCCTAAGTTACTTTTTATTCCAGCAACCAACTCTTTCTCTCCCTTTTTCACTTTTCCCATTTTTTTTTTACTTCTTTTCAATGTGTCTTGATGTTCAAAGTGTTAAACTACTTGATGGTTTTTCTACCAGGAAGATAGATTCTATTACATAAAGAGCACTTTGTAAAAGAAATCAAAGTTGACTAGATTAACATAACTGTTTAAAACTCATTACAGTTACGAACATTTCAGATCCCCTAAGCATGAATGATGAGCCAAAATTTGAGAGTAGTTCTTCCAACTTTTGATTGGAGAACCTCTGTCTTGATTAATCATCTTAATCACTGATCTGTAATTGGCTTTGTTGTTGGGGAGCAAGTTTGTTATTTTTAATTCCTGCTTTTTGTTTTTTGATTGTGCTTTAAGGGCTTAAAATGTTGCACTTGTTTTTGATTTTTACCTATGCAGTTTAATCTTCTAGGAATAGCGCTTGTGCAGTATGTGTACACTTTATATATGCATGTTTGGTTTTGTATGGGTAAATTTTTTTTTTATTTGGAAACATTCAGACTTGTTACTTACTGTGGGACAGTTTTCTGTGATACTCCTTACTGCAGATTTTTCTTGTTTTCCTGGGGTGTGATTAACTGAGCATGAAGTTGCTGAAATTACGAACTGCTTGGCTATCTATTTTTAAGTTGGTTTAGAATTGTACAGTCCTTGAGCAAAACAATACCAGTGCAGTTCCAAAACACTTTTACAGGATTTATTCTGTCATGGAAATGTGACTTCTGATACTTTGAATACACATTCAGAGTAATAAATTCTGATTTGTAATTTAGGATCACTAGACAGGAAAATAATCACTCTCAGTAGAAACAGTCTGCAGATTCTGCAAGTCTGGAATTTTTTTCCCCCTTCTGTTTTCATTTTTGTAGTGGATAGCAGTCAAACTTCATGAGCTTTAAAAAAAGAAAAAGCAACAGTGATATAATCTAACATCTCATACACAAAAAAATCCAACAAACGAATAAAGATAAATCAACTGGTAAGCAACAAACCTGGCATTAAAAAACTGTAGGAGTTCCTGCTCCATATTAATTCAAAACCATCCTGCTTTCATGCAGAGAGAAACATGTAAGTTTTCAGATTGTCATCTCAGGTCTGCATGTCATATCAGGAGTTTTTAATTCTAAACAGATTTAATTTCTAGCACACAAATGCAAGAGAGATTGTAACCAACCAGTGGCAAAATGGAAACAAAATCCAAACCAGCAGGGAAGAAACAAAACCCTCCAGGTCCCATCTGTGCACTCTTCTGACTGTCATTAGCCACCTTTCCAGTGGGAGCAGTTAGGGACAGCTCTGAAGAAGCAAATTTGGAGGCAGGTGTCACTTGGGGAGTGGAGTTGAAGAGCTCAGACAGCCTTTGTCAGAGCATTTTATTGCAAGTAGCTCTCTGTGTGAGCTCTGGAATGAACCCCATTCTTCGCTGTGTTGTCCCCACTGCATCTTCCCCTCCAAACAAATCCACTGCTATGAATGAATTGAGAGCAACAATGCTACATTGCTTCTGCTTTTGGGAGAGGTAACAGGAGGCCAAAGATTTGAGAGGGAAGGCATCCCTCATGGCAGAAATAAGTTGTATAATGTATAGTGAGTTTTTGTTTGCATAGATAGTGTTCAATCCTTACCTTGGCTGCGACAATCATTGTCATCTCAAGATCAAGTTGCAACTATATTTATGTTAAACATTAAAAACAAACCTAGTTGAATTGTTTTCCTAAACTACCAGTTGTATTAGTTTTAGATGTATTTTTTTCCCCTTCATAATAGTATTTTTTAATATATAACTGTTGCCACCATTTGTGAGTGATGTGAGCAGATGCGGGGAATTCCAGTATTGTGGAGAGGTTTGTGAGAGACTCCAAGGACTTTAGCTATGTTCAAGTAAACTCATGGACTGACCTGTTAATTTTTTTCCTGTTATTTTTTAAATGAAAATTATTCTGTTGACTGACTTTAAAGTTCTCTCAGTGAGACAAAAGGAAAGGTGATTCTCTGAAATACTGTGCTCCACATTTCTGTGAAGTGGTCAAGTTTCAATGCTTGATCTGACAAGAACTCTTTGAAGACAGCAGTTGGCTCCTCTTTGGTGGAGTTTCCTACCAGAAGATGAGAAACTGAAAATAAATTATTAACATATTAAGAAGAAGAAGAAGAAAAGTTGGTTTTTTTCTGAGACCCGTCAACAACGTCCTGAACTAACTAATCTTGGTGCAGAACTGTGTGGGAATTCTCTGCAAGGTTTGGGATTATGTTACAATAAAAAGGCAAGGATGTAATGCATTATATTTATCTCAAATGTTAACCACTGCTAATACGAGTATTTGAGGGGGAGTGTGGGTCACATAGCCCACCATAAATGGTGGTCTTACATTGCTGTGTCTCCCTTTAAAAATGCCTCTTTTTTTTCTTTTTCAATATTGTTAAATTATTTTGTGTTGTTTTTGCCAATGCTAGTATATTTGTGGTTTCTTGGCAATAATACCTGTGTTTGTGTTCAACCTCCAATATGTGGTTGGAAGAATTAGCGTGCTGATATACCCCTACACTGCCAGCCCTTGGTTGAGTCATATGTTTTGGGCTTGTTCTGTATGAATCTATACACTCAAACTAACTGCCCTGAAAAATGGTCAAGAAATAGATAGCTAGGCACTTAAAATCCATGGTGTTGCAATTGTTGTTTCTGGATTTTGATGATCTAGGCTGGAACTGTAGTCATTTAAAGAAAAATGTGTAACAGCTGAGAAACCAGTTAAGATAAAGTAATGTCATTGATTTCAACAGATTTAACGTAGCTGAAAGGTATTAAATAAAATTCAAGAGTTTTCTTGAATGTCAGTTGTGTAGATATGTGGTGTGCATGTGGTATTAATGGAATCCAATAGCTAAAGAAATTGGTTTTTGTTGGTTTATGTGTACATATATTTCCCCCCCTCTAAAACTCCACTAGCTAACAAAATTTTATAAGCTGACATGGAAACATGTTTATGATATTTAGTTGCACCATATTTGATGCTTTTACAGTGCAATACTTGTATTCTCTGAATTAAACCAAAGGTAATTTTTTTCATGCTCTCTACTGTAGTGCATGACAGTCTTTTCTGCGTTTGTAATAGATGTAAAACGAGCCAGATCATACTTCCTGTTTTTACCTGAATCATGTATAAGAAGTCTTTTGTTCAAAATGTAGTATAAACTAAATTGCATTATATTAACCTTTGCAAGTGTATTTTCCTAAGCATAGTTATGATTAAATAAACTTCATTAAGGAACCTGCTGCTTCTATCTTCCATTTATTAATGACTGTGGAAGTCATTTGTAATTAGAGGCAGGAGCAGTGCCAGTATCATCGACAGACCTCCTGAAGACATTAAACCAGGCAAGTGGGCCTGAGGGAGTCAATACAGAGATGCCAGACTTGACTGCAGACAGTGACAGTGGCTCCAGAAATAGTTTCTTTTGCCTTTTCATATTGTTTTTGTTTCCCTGCTCGCTTTAGTAAGGACAGGGCAGAAGATGGACGCTGCATGCGCACATACAGGGTTCAAGTGCAATGCTGAAGCTGTTTGTCATTTAGAAGGATAGGCCAAATAAGTGTGAAGGCCAATATTTTCTTCCACCAGAGAAGAATTGCAGCTTGATAAAAGCTATGGGATTTAAATTTGAGTTACAGAGGTAATGCAGGTGACAGTGGAAATGTAGATTTGTGAGCTGTGCAGTTTGTTACTCAAGCAGCAAAGAGCAGGGGTGCAGTGCTGCCAGCGGACATAGGCTTGGGTTGCTCCTGGAGTTTTGTAGGCTGCGTGTGAACAGTTTGTGGTACGGACAGGGAACAGGAGTAGTGCCTGAGCCTGCCCACAGACTGCAACGGAGTTGTAGGAGTGTGGCATAGAGATGGCAGGGGCTGGGTACCTGAGTGCCTCTTTGCCTGTGCTGAGTTAATGATTTAAAACTGGATCAATAGAGGAGGCCCTGCCCTTTGTATCACCAGCTAGTGCTGCCCCCCCACCCTCAGAAAAGTGTTTGTGAGACAAGCTGAATTAACTGGAGAACCCAAGTGGGTTGGCAGCCTCAGAAATCATTTTCCCTTAAACCTGCAGTAAGGTCATCCTTATCTTTGACTAGTTCCTTGCACCCTGTCAGAAAACCTGCAATTTTTTTCCCAGTAGAAAACCAGGATAAAATCCACTAGGCTGAAAACCTGCTAAGAACCTACTTTGTGCTAAGTTGTTTTCTAACAGAACCAGATAGCCAAGCACAGGTGCATGGCTCTGCAGTACCTTGCAGGTCAGCAGGAGACCATAGCCACACAGTGAACTGCTGAAAAGGTAAGTTGGCTGGTGTGAGGGATGGCTTAGCTTCCTGATGGCCTGTCAAGCTCATGTCTTAATTTAGCTGCCTTATTCAGGCTTTGCTGATCCTCTGAAGAAGCTGAAATTCTAGGTTCCTGATTTTGGTTTGGTGGTGTCCTGGAGTGACGTTATAGTGGCCTGTATCGCCAATCGTGTGTCCTGTTTAAGCAAAAGTTTGTTTAGTCTGCTTATCAGTTGGTTCCCCTCCCCCATGTCTGTGCTTGGGAGGCTAGCTCTGCTGACTCGGCTTTGCTGCTTGCTGCTTTGCTGCTACCGCATGCCGCTTGCTTCTGCTAGCTTTAGTTTGGTTTTTTTGCTTATTAGTTAGGCAGTCCAATCTTTTTCTGTGGACTGTTCTTTGTTCTTTCCTTTTTTTTTCTTTTCTGTATACCCTTTAAACCTGTTTGGACCGGACTTGGATCACCGAAGAAACCGGCACCCTGCAACTGAGATCTGCAGCCCAGAGACTGACACTACCACAGGAGAGACTTTTCCTGAGTTTGTCACCCTCCTACACCGGTGAAAAAGTTTTTGTTTGTCATCAGGGGTTGTTAATTTTCCCTCTCTTGTGTTGGGAATGTTTTGTTTAATTAATAAACAGGTTTTTTCCACTTTTATTCCTCTGAGGAAATTCTTCCCGAACCCAGTGGTGGGGGAGGAGTCTTGGGGGGTTGGTTTGTTTGTTTTTTTTTTTAATTTATCCTAAACTAGGACAAATTTTTGGCGCCCAATTATTGGGGCAAGAGAAAGTGGAAAAAACTTCGTTCTAATAATGTTGTTTGAATTTATAATGTCTCTGGGGGTGAAGACTTGCATGTATTTTTGCTCTTTAGGGTTTTTTGAGGTCTTAATACCTCTATGGTCCTTGGGTTTATTTTCTCACCCAGAAATAGCTCCGGTGTTTTCCCTAGTACACAGTTTCTGCAGCAGGGGGGCAATGACCAGAATATCCATCGGGCTGGGCTTAGCTGTAATGGCTTGTAGGAGGTTTATAAAGATGCTGGAGTCTGTTCCAGGTATGTATGGTTCATGGTTATGGTTATGTGCCCAGTTTGTTAGAGGAGAAGCAGGGGATGAGGCTTTTCAGCCTTTGTTTTCCTTCGTCTCCCCTGAATTTTTTACATCCCTATTAGAGTATGTTTGGTTTCCCCTGACTGCTAAAGAGACCATCTTTCTGCTGTTCAATTTAGTAACCTTGCTTTATACAGTATGCAGCTTCTATAGGATAAGAGCTGAGATTTCTAGAGGGGCTGATGGGACTCCTGATTTAGGATTATAGCAAAGTGTGAGGAATCCTGAGTGGTGTGGGAAATGGGAACATATAGGCCAAATCTTAAAGGAATTTTCAGATCCTATAGTCTGGGACTTTCCCCCTGAACAAATTCAGAACCCAGATGAGGTGGCAAAATACCTTAAAGAGAAATGCCATGATAACTCTAAGGAGGAAAAGATCGTTGCAGTGAGCTGGTCCCTGGCATATGCTTATCGCACCCTGCTAGATACTGTAGGGCAGCAGGCAGAGGAAAGGGGACAGGGAGATAAATCAGCCACTATCCCAGTCACTCAGGCTGCAACCAACATCTCAGGCTCGAGGCCAGCAGCTAAACCAGACAGTAAGCCTCAACCAATGGCTGTTGCTACTAGCACGAGAAGTGGGAAATCCACAGACAAGACCAATCGACCAGTGGATGATGATGATGATGAGGATGCAGAAGGAACCTCAGTGCCCCCTGACATAAAACCAGGAGTCAAAGCAACTGGTACAAGCTCAGAGGCCAATATTGAGTCCTTTTCCCTAAAGGACCTCAGTGGTCTAAGAAAGGATTACACTCGACGACCTGATGAGTCTATAATTAGTTGGTTGGTCCGTCTTTGGGATGCTGCAGGCGAGGCTACAATTCTGGACGGCACTGAAGCGAGGCATTTGGGATCCCTGTCACATGATCCTGTCATCGACCAAGGAATGATGAGGGGGACTAACCCTCACAGCCTCTGGGCACGGGTCCTGGACAGTGTAGCACAAAGATACCTGTGTGCAGACGATCTCTATATGCAGCAGACACAGTGGAAGACTATAGAACAAGGGATCCAATGCCTCAGAGAAATGGCAGTGGCAGAGATTATCTTCTCAGATGACATAACAACTAGGAATCCGGACTTGGTACCATGTACATCTGTGATGTCGCGAAAACTTGTGCGACTTGGGCCACATGAATATGCTTCTGCTTTGGCAATAATGAAGAGGGATGAGAGGGATGAGGCCGTGCTCGATATGGCGAGGAAACTCCGAGCATATGCAGATGCTGTACATGGTCCAACACATGCCAGAATCGCAGCTGTGGAAACACGTCTGCAGAAATTAGAAGACAAGATAGAGGAGAATCATAAGAGACTCAGGGATGAGATTAAGGAGGACCTTCTCCAAATCTCGGCTGCACCAATTAGAGGCCCTGGTGTCCAACGCAGACGTTCCCCCGATGGGGAGAGAAGGTACACCCCACGGGCTGAGCTGTGGTTCTTCCTGCGTGATTGTGGAGAAAACATGAGGAGATGGGATGGAAAATCTACTGCTGCTCTGGCACAACGAGTGCATGAATTGAAGGAAGGCAAGACTCAAAGAGGAAATTCCACCAAAAGGAGAGCAGCTCCAGTTGCTCGTAGCCGAATTGCCAAGTATGATGATGATGATGACATGTCCGATCCCCTTGAAGGAACCTCCAAAACATGTGCCCAAGGGAAGAAGGATAAACAGGCTTAGAGGGGCCCTGCCTCTAGCCAGGGTGAGGTGAGGGAAAATCGTGTTTTCTGGACTGTGTGGATTCGTTGGCCTGGCACATCGGAACCACAAAAGTATAAAGCTTTGGTTGATACTGGTGCACAATGTACATTAGTCCCAACAAGATATGTGGGGGCAGAATCTGTCTCTATTGCTGGCGTGACAGGTGGATCACAAGACTTTACCTTGGTGGAAGCTGAAGTGAGTCTCACTGGAAAGGAATGGAAAAAACACCCTATTGTGACTGGCCTAGAGGCTCCATGCATTTTAGGCATAGATTACCTCTGAAGGGGGTATTTTAAAGACCCAAAAGGATTCAGGTGGGCATTTGGGATAGCAGCTGTTGTAACAGAGGGCATCCAGCAATTGAACACTTTACCTGGACTGTCTGAGAACCCAACTACAGTAGGACTTCTGAAGGGAGAAGAGCAAAAGGTACCAATTGCCACTTCCACAGTGCATCGCCGACAATATAGAACAACTCGAGATGCCGTGATCCCCATCCATAAGATGATCCGAGAGCTGGAGAGTCAAGGGGTGGTTAGCAAAACCCACTCACCCTTCAATAGCCCCATCTGGCCTGTGCGTAAATCTGAAGGGGAATGGAGATTAACAGTAGATTATCGAGCGTTGAATGAAGTGACTCCACCACTTAGTGCTGCTGTGCTGGACATGCTGGAACTGCAGTATGAACTGGAATCCAAGGCAGCAAAGTGGTACGCCACTACTGATATCGCAAATGCATTTTTCTCCATTCCCCTGGCAGCAGAATGCAGGCCTCAGTTTGCCTTTACATGGAGGGGTGTGCAGTACACCTGGAATCGTCTGCCCCAGGGATGGAAGCACAGTCCTACCATTTGCCATGGACTGATCCAGGCTGCACTAGAGAAGGGTGAGGCTCCAGAACATCTACAATATATTGATGATATCATTGCGTGGGGGAGCACAGCAGCAGAAGTGTTTGAGAAAGGAGAGAAAATCATCCGAATCCTCCTGGAAGCCGGCTTTGCCATCAAGAAGAGTAAAGTTAAGGGACCTGCTCGGGAGATCCAGTTCCTGGGAGTGAAGTGGCAAGATGGGCGGCGTCAGATTCCTACTGATGTCATCGACAAAATCACAGCTATGTCCCCACCAACCAATAAGAAGGAGATACAAGCTTTCTTAGGTGCTATAGGCTTTTGGAGGATGCACATTCCTGAGTACAGTCAGATTGTGCGTCCTCTTCACATGGTTACCCACAAGAAGAATGATTTCCATTGGGGCCCTGAGCAGCAACAAGCTTTTGCCCAGATAAAGCAAGAAATTGCTCATGCTGTAGCCCTTGGCCCAGTCAGGACAGGACCAGATGTAAAGAATGTGCTCTACTCTGCAACTGGGAGCCATGGTTTGTCCTGGAGCCTGTGGCAGAAGGCGCCCGATGAGACTCGAGGCCGACCTCTGGGATTCTGGAGTCGGAGCTACCGGGGGTCAGAAGGTAACTACACCCCAACAGAGAAAGAAATCTTGGCCGCCTATGAAGGAGTCCAAGCTGCCTCAGAGGTGATCGGCACAGAAACACAACTCCTCCTGGCACCCCGACTACCAGTGCTGGGGTGGATGTTCAGAGGAAAGGTTCCCTCCACCCACCACGCCAACAGCGCTACATGGAGCAAGTGGATTGCCCTTATCACACAGCGCGCCCGGATTGGAAAACTGAATCGCCCTGGGATTTTGGAAATAATTACAAATTGGCCCGAAGGTGAAAGTTTTGGTGTCACAGATGAGGAACAAGAACCAGTGACACGTGCTGAAGAAGCTCCGCCATACAACCAACTGCCGGCAGAGGAAACCCGTCATGCTTTATTCACCGATGGTTCCTGTCGCATCGTAGGGATGAATCGAAGGTGGAAAGCAGCTGTATGGAGCCCCACACGACGGGTTGCAGAGGCCACTGAAGGAGAGGGTGGATCAAGCCAATTTGCTGAACTCAAAGCCATTCAACTTGCCCTAGACATTGCAGAAAGAGAGAAGTGGCCAAAGCTTTATCTGTACACTGATTCCTGGATGGTAGCCAATGCTTTGTGGGGATGGCTGGAGAGATGGAAAGAGGCGAACTGGCAGCGTAGAGGAAAACCAATTTGGGCTGCTGAAGAATGGAAAGACATCGCTACCCGGTTAGAGAAACTACCTGTGAAGGTTCGCCATGTAGATGCCCATGTCCCCAGAAGTAGAGCTAATGAAGAGCAGCCAAACAATCAGAAGGTAGATCAGGCTGCAAAGATAGGGGTGTCAAAGATAGACCTTGATTGGGACCACAAGGGAGAATTGTTTCTAGCACGATGGGCTCATGATGCCTCAGGCCATCAGAGTAGAGATGCCACCTATAAGTGGGCACGAGACCGAGGGGTGGATCTAACCATGGACAGTATCAGTCAGGTTATCCATGACTGTGAGACGTGCGCTGCCATCAAACAGGCCAAGCGGGTGAAGCCCCTCTGGTATGGGGAGCGTTGGTCCAAGTACAAGTATGGGGAGGCCTGGCAAATTGACTATATCACACTGCCTCAAACCCGCCAAGGCAAGCTCTACGTGCTGACCATGGTGGAAGCCACCACGGGATGGTTGGAAACCTACCCTGTGCCTCATGCCACTGCTCGGAACACCATCCAGGGCCTTGAGAAACAGGTCCTTTGGAGGCATGGTACCCCTGAGAGGATTGAGTCTGACAATGGGACTCATTTCAAGAACAACCTCATAAACAGCTGGGCTAGGGAACATGGCATTGAGTGGGTGTACCACATCCCCTACCATGCACCAGCTGCAGGTAAAGTGGAGAGGTACAATGGATTGTTAAAAACTACTTTAAAAGCATTGGGTGGGGGCTCTTTTAAAAACTGGGAGCAACATTTAGCAAAGGCCACCTGGTTAGTTAACACTCGAGGCTCCACTAACCGAGCAGGTCCTGCCCAGTCTGAGTCCCTTCATATAATAGAGGGAGATAAAGTCCCAGTGGCCCATGTCAGAGGTTTGTTAGGAAAGACAGTATGGATAAATTCTGCCTCGAGTACAGACAAACCCATTCGTGGGATTGTTTTTGCTCAAGGACCAGGTTGTACGTGGTGGGTAATGCAGAGAGATGGAACAACAAGGTGTGTACCTCAGGGAGATCTGGTTGTGGGGTGACACAAAATACTAGATCACACAGGCATGAGATGGAAGTATTTAATTGATGAAGTTTTACATGGTGTTTAGTAGTGGACTCACGATATGGAGATAAGGGGTGGAATGTCCTGGAGTGACGTTATAGTGGCCTGTATCGCCAATCGTGTGTCCTGTTTAAGCAAAAGTTTGTTTAGTCTACTTATCAGTTGGTTCCCCTCCCCCATGTCTGTGCTTGGGAGGCTAGCTCTGCTGACTCGGCTTTGCTGCTTGCTGCTTTGCTGCTTTGCTGCTACCGCATGCCGCTTGCTTCTGCTAGCTTTAGTTTGTTTTTTTTGCTTATTAGTTAGGCAGTCCAATCTTTTTCTGTGGACTGTTCTTTGTTCTTTCCCTTTTTTTCTTTTCTGTATACCCTTTAAACCTGTTTGGACCGGACTTGGATCACCGAAGAAACCGGCACCCTGCAACTGAGATCTGCAGCCCAGAGACTGACACTACCACAGGAGAGACTTTTCCTGAGTTTGTCACCCTCCTACACCAGTGAAAAAGTTTTTGTTTGTCATCAGGGGTTGTTAATTTTCCCTCTCTTGTGTTGGGAGTGTTTTGTTTAATTAATAAACAGGTTTTTTCCACTTTTATTCCTCTGAGGAAGTTCTTCCCGAACCCAGTGGTGGGGGAGGAGTCTTGGGGGGTTGGTTTGTTTGGTTTTTTTTAAAATTTGCCCTGTTTGGTTTTAAAGCTTAACCATGCTGACATAAATTGTTTTAACACTCTTCTTGTATATAAGCCTATATATGTGTAATATAAGCTGTATGTAGGAAAAGGTAGATCTAAAAGGATAGATTCTTTCCTTGCCCAGGTTGTATTTTTAGTAAATTGAGCTCTCTGCATCTCCGCCTTGGCTGGAAGCACCAGACCTGCAGCAATGCACCCTGTCTTAAGCCAGGCAGCTGAACCTGTCCCTTGCCAGTGGGCTGGTCAGTGGAGCCTTCTTGGTCTCCTTTAACCCTGTACAGGTCAGAGTGCTCAAGCTGCTGTCATCTGCAGCAGAGGCTGTGCTGCAGGTGAAGGACAGATGAGGTTTACTGCTGGGATCGTTTCCAGCAAAAACAGCCAAAGGAGAGTTATGGCAAAAAGTTGAGTGGAAGGATAGTGACTGGTCCCTTGGTGGGGATGCCAGAGACAGGGATGTTGATAGCGCCCTGAGTCATTGCGGAGTGCATCTATCAGCTCATATACAGATGTTGCTCAGCAACTTAACTCTTCAAGTGAGACCTCTTTGGATCATTTCAATAAAACATTGGTTAGTAAGTAGGTGCTTAATCTCTAGGAACACAATGTCAACCTCAGTTTTAGCATACTAGCAGGAAAAATGGAGAGCACCTCACTTCTGCTTTCATCCCTTCCCATCTTCTCTGCCCTCAAATTCAAAAGAAAAAATCTCCATGAAGTCACCGATACCTTTAAGTTCATTTTTAGGTGAAAAGATTTCCTGCTCTCCATGGCAGAGTTAGAGACATGTTTGTGGTGGTTTTTTTTTACTTAAATCTACTCTTTCTCTTGCTCTCATTTTAGTCTCCTGAATTCTTTGTCACAGAATTTTCATTGAAAGGTTTCTATGCCTTTTTTCCAAGCCAGCAAACCCTGGAAATGCTCTGACAATTCAGGCAAGAGTTGCCCCTATTTTACACAGTGGTCTATGGAGACAGGCAATGTAATTGAAATTAAACTAAGAGCTTAGTAATTTACAGCACAGATCCTGAGACTTATGACTCCTATTTACCACATCTAACTAAAAAAACAACCACCAAACCCTGTCTTTGCTGGTCCCTCCAAAGTTCATGCATTCCTCAGCCTGTCCTCCAAGCACCACCTCAGGGGCTGGGGGGTCTCCTGTTGGTTCCCTCACACAAACCTTAGCCCCAGGCAAGGTCCCTTGCCTCAGCATGCATTTGCAGGGAATGTTTCCTTCTCTGGTAAGGGCTGAATTCCAGTGAAATACCCCTGAGCCAGCTGGAGCTAAGCAAACCTCTTTTTAGGGTTGCTCTGCACTCCATGGGTGTGACTTAACTGTCTGGGAGGTGACAGCATGAACTGACCTCATTTGGAGATGGACACCTCTCTCTCCAGCTTGTTCTCTTCAGCCAAAGTCCCCAGCTTTGTCCTTGGGTCTCTCCACCCTGATCTTTCCTATGATCTTTAGCATGTCTTGCATTGCTATTATTACAGTGATATGGCACTAAAGAGATCACCAGAACTCAGATCACTGGTTTAGAAGAAAGAGCACAGAGGAAAGCAAATGTTTTCTTTCCCAAGTAATCTGGTTTTGACCTTCTATATGTTCCAGTGGGTGAAAACAATGGGGGAAAAATTTCTGGTCAGCCTCAACACTTGGTTTCAACTCTGAGCTTGTCATTTGGTGGCAGTTCTGAAATGTCTTATAAAGAAAGAAGATTTTTCAACTACAACCAGCTTCCAATACCCCTAGATTTTTTTGGGGGCCTGATTCTGATACTATAGAGACTAAAACGGCCTTGGATACCTTGATTAATTTTCCTCTAAAGGAAAAAAATACAACAGACCAAAAAAAGGGGACAGAATCACAAAAGCTTTTGGTTGACCAAAACCATTCCCTCCTGAAGATAGACAGCAAGAAAGAAAAGATGTATCCAGCTTTACAGACGATACCAGTTCTCAGAGGGCTGAGCACTGCGCTGTTTCCCTTCTGGTTTGTGCCAGTTTTGAAGCAAAAGAGGAGGCAGGAAAGGCAAGGGACCACTAAGGGACATGACTGGAATGAGATGAGGAATGTACAGTCAAATTCACAATGGAGTAACTTTCTGTTACTAAGGTAGGAAATCAACACAGGCCTCTTCTCCCTTGCAGCCTACCTTCATGGTAGGTGACAGGTGGCAGCATCTTTCCCCTTGGTTTCTGCAATGGAACCAAAGCCCAGTCTCACAGCTGATGAGAAGACTGAGAGACAGGCTAGTGCTGCTGCTGAAGGCCTTTCAAAAGGTTCTAAAAGAGGACAAGTGGAAATTGTCCTTTTTGCTGTATGAGCAGAGACTTAGAGCTGACAACTTCATCAAGGAGGAGAGAAAGTCTGAGGCTTCGTCTAGATTTTTTTTTTTAACTGAAAACTTTGGATTTAGAGAAAAATCCATGTGGAAATGCAGTTAACCCTTCCCACTGCATCTTATCTCCAGTAAGTATCACTCTATTGTGCCCTGTAAACCTTCTGTAGTTCATAAATATCCATAAAAATGTGATGCAGATGTACATGGTGTGTCAGAGGAAAAGCCACTTAAAAACGGTGATGCAGAGGATAGAACTCTAGTCCTTGTAACAGCATTTGTGATTTAAGTGTTGTTTCCCCACCTCCCCCCTTTTCCTTCCAGAGGTCTCTGGCGCTCTGAGCCAGGATTCCCTCGTGCTTCAGGCAGGAGGGAGCTGTACAAGTCCGCAAGCATCACTAGATGGTGCCAGCAGTCCGCCAGCTCCAGCACTGCTCTTCCAGCCTGGAGGAACACGAGGGTTGAGCTCCAGGCTGTGTGCTGGACTATTTGGCTGAGGACGACAAGCCCGGTTTATTTTTCCGAAGCTGAAAACAAGAATCACCTGCATTTTTTTCACAACACTCCTAGTTAGTGAATCGCTTCTAGGTAAAAATAGTGCCAGAAATATGATCACGTTTACAAGCAGCTGTAAAATTTCATACATGAAGAAAACCAGCAGTTCTTAGGAAAGGAAAAACAATTGCAGAACAGGTATGTGACATGTTTATGTGATATTGAACTGATACTAAACCTACCCTGTTACCCCGCTGTGAGAAGTCAGAATATGGTGCAGAACATTTGTGGTGTGGGGTTTCTGTGTGTCCCCAGATACTCTGAAAGTGAAATGCATTGCAACCAGAAGCAAACGCTTTGTCTGAACAGCCTTCCTCCAAAAACATCCAGGAAAACAGAGGCTGTCAAAGCTGTGAGCCAAATAACAACTCAGTTTGTTCTGACCCAGTGGGTTTGCTTCCAGCTGATGAGAATTTGGTTGTCAAAAGAAAACCTTACTTAGGAAGATCCAAGTGAACAAGCAAGTCTGAACAACTTTATTTTCTTTCTGTTTTTTTTTTTTTTTTTGGTTGTTGTTGTTGTCGTTTTTTTTCCCCCCTCTCCTAAGGGATTTTTCAACCTTTGAGCATCTGTCTGTGACCAGAAGTAGGATTTGAAAATGTTGAAAATTGTTGAAATAACATAACTTCATTGCAATTTCTCCCACTGTGGACTTGAAATAATTACTGTAAAAATACAACTTGTGTTTTTGTTGAAGGTTTTTTTCCATTAGGAAACCCTCTGATGGATAATTTCTAGCTGGTTCTTAAGTTAGATTTGCAT
The DNA here is from genome assembly GCF_009819885.2 of Catharus ustulatus. Lineage (NCBI taxonomy): Eukaryota > Metazoa > Chordata > Aves > Passeriformes > Turdidae > Catharus > Catharus ustulatus. Next base: position 27,847,104 of record NC_046225.1, on the reverse strand, counting down.
GCCTTGCTTTCTTTATTTTCTTCCCTTTTGGCCTTTGCTCTCTTCTTGTGCTAGTCACTAATGGGTTATAATGCTGCAGATTGTGGGCTTGCATTTGCATTGTAGTTTTTATAGCCTTCAAAACCACAATGTGTGATTATTTCAGAAAGTGAACAGATAAAAGCCTTGGTCAATAAGTAATTTCTTTACTCCATTATGTACTTACCCCCACATTTTAACTGTAAGACAAAGGAAGAAGTTTTCTAGCAGTCTGTTGGGGCTGGCCAAATGTTTTCACTAGAATACTTAGAAAACAAGGAGAAAGGCAGAAGATGCTCTAGAAATGCTGCACACCGTCCAGACTTTCTCTGTGTGGGTTAATTTCCCGGACTTTGGAATGGGATGACACTACTTTGGTCAGCTTTGTTTAGGTATCTTAGGTCAGAGATCTGTTCCTAGAAGGTTGGGCCAAAGGTCACTGATAAATAATATCTGAACAGCTGCTGGATGAAAAAAAAAGGAAAACATTAACAGGATGCCCCTGTCACCTTGTGCCCTGGATAAAATTTTATTTACATACCAGGCATGTATATGTGCCAGGCATGGCAACGTCAGTGCCTTGACAAGTACGAATGATAATCTTAAAGAAATTAGGATTTTAGTTAAAAGTTAGAAGAAACTGGGCTTGAGATAGTTACCTGAAACTTAAATAATAGATTGCCTGTCAATTTAGGTTTGCTTAGCTATGCTTGCAATGGCAAAGGATGAAACTAGTAGCTAGGTGCAAAGAACACAAACAATTGCAACCAGAAACTCATTCTTTGCAAAACTGGAGTTGCCCCAAAAGCCATTTGTATTATCATTAATAGAAAAGGTCAGGGTGAGGAAGACTCGCCTTACTTCCTCCTTTTAAGACCCCTCCCCACAAAAACGACCCCAGACTTAATTCAAGAAGCCAACCATGCATGCTTAATAGCTATTCAAGCTAATTATCATAGGAAACGGGGAATGGGAAGGACTGGTATTATGAATATGTATTTGTTTGAACCTTTTGTCAATAAATAGACTCTGTGACCACTTGTAATTTCGCAGTGTGTATTAGGGGGCTACCCCATACTGCTGCCCAGCACTGAATAAACATACACTTTCTAACTTTAAATTGTTAGAGAGTCTTTTGTCCATCACAATTGAGTATCGGTATTAGACCAATACTCATATTTTGGTAAATCTGCCCAGTTTCTTCTAACTTTTAACTAAAATCCTAAATTTTTTAAGATTAGTGTTTCACAAAGTGTGATCTGTTCACAAGAACTTTCTCAGGGCACAGAGCAAAATACCCTATCTCAAAGGTAAAGCTGGAGAGGGGCTGGATGTTCCAATGAACAGCTCTACATGAGAAACAAAGCATTTTGGATTCCGATACCCATATTCTCCTTCTCCTGTGATATGAAAGTTTTCTTCAGAGAGTAAAAAGGGAGGTGAAATACCTGAGAAATAATTTCTGAATCAGAAAGAGGATATGGTGTTGACACTTATTTTACTCTAAGGAACAAAACAAAGAGCAGCAATTTATTTCAAATCTCAACCCTTTAGAATGCAGGCAGAAACTGCTCACATATAAAAACCTGCTCCTTGATTGAGATGTTTCATTAACTGTATGAAATGGGACAAGGAAGAAACACTTGGGAAACCAGTGAATTCAAAGAAATTATTTGAAGGTTATGTGGTTAAAACGCTTAGTTTCTTCAGCTAATTAGGGCTGCTGGGGAATGTGCAGTTTCTAAGTCATATTAAGTGTAAGAAACTTCCTTCTTTAACCAATTAAAAAATAAAGATTGGCTGAACTTTGTTTGCAATGCAGTTTTTTTCCCCCTTGGTTCTCTCTCTTCATTTATTCATGCTGTATACTCAGCAACCAAATAGTGTTGAGGCAGCAACCAAAACCACACCAGTTTATTAAAATCTACAGTTCATATTTGCGTCCCATCTGGAAGATCCCCCAAGTACAGTAATTTCACGACTATAAGGCGCACCCTTTTAACTAAAATTTTCGCCCGAATCCAGAAGTGCGCCTTATAGTCTGGTGTGCCTTATATAATGTACAAAGTTCGGAAATTTTCCACGCCGGAAGTGTGAGCCGCAAGGGGGAGCAGCTCCGCAGCTGCGCTGGGCTGTGAGGGGGGAGTGGCCCCGCGGCAGCGATGAGCTGTGAGGGGGAGTGGCTGCGGGGCTGTGCCAGGTTGTGAGGGGGAGCGGCAACCGGGCTGTGCTGGGCTGTGAGGGGGAGCAGCCGCGCGGCTGTGCCGGGCTGTGAGGGGGAGTGGCCCCATGGCTGTGCCAGGCTGTGAGGGGGGAGTGGCTCTGTGGCTGTGCCAGGCTGTGCTGGGCTGTGAGGGGGGAGTGGCCCCGCGGCACTGCGGCTGCTGGGTGCAGGGGGGCCTGGGGACCTGCGGGGCCGTGGCAATGGGGTGGAGGCAGGGCCTCTGCTAGCAACCATGAGGGGGGTGCCAGAGGTGGATTCTCGCTGCAAAAAAAAGGTGCGCCTTATAGTCCGGTGCACCTTATAGTCGTGAAATTACTGTAATTTTGAACAGTAAAACTTCAAATATGGTGCTTAAAATGTTCTTCTTCAGCTGCACCTGATGATAATGGTTGTTGTTGCTGTATTTCCCATACTCTGAAAACATTAACAAAACATTCAGATGGCCTGACCCTGGGCTCTGTTTATCTTGAGGAACTGATTGTCTTGGTAGATGTTACTCAATATTTCCAAATGGGAAGGTTTTGTTTATGTTTCTTTTCTTCTGCTGCAGTGATACTGTTGATAGTTCCAGTCTCAGGATAGTCTCTGTAATCCCAGCTGATCTTGCCATCTCCATCTTACACAACCATCTAGTGCCCCTCTGAGCAACAAATAATCTTCTTTTGAGCTCCTGTCGAGCCTGGCTCAACCCAACCATTCTTGTTGTAACCCTATACCCTGATGCTTTAAGAATGGTATGTCCCTTTAATCCTGTAACCCCTGCAAGACTGATGGACTGACCCCCTGAATTTCTATTGGAAAGATGCCAAGACTATCCCCACCCCCTTTCCTGACCCTTGAAAAACCCTCAGACCTTGAAACTCTTTCTCTTTTCTCTTTCTCTCCTTCTCTCCCACTCTACCGTCATGGAAGCCTAAGAATTAAACCATCCCTGAGATAAAGAGCCTCTAATATCTCATCTGTTCTACATGATAGCACCCCAGGCCAGCTCTGCAGGGTATTTGAGGAGCAGGGCAAGGCCAGGGTGTTGTATCAGGTGGCGCCCGGCCCGTGGGTTTTTTTTTATTAAAATCCACGTGAGAGGCTGTGACCCTTAAAGGGTTAAGAAGCCAATGGGTATGCCTACTACCTCGCAGGCGAAACCTGCTTTTGTAGCAGTGTTAGCCTACGGGGGGAAGATCGACAACTCACCGGCCCGAGGTGGGTGATCTCAGAGCAGACAGACTGCAAAGCACAGTCTTCCAGCTCCTTGGCACTCACAGAGACTCCTAACTATATAAAGTTCCCTCCGTGGGGGGAGGGTTCGGAGGGGGTTTCTGTGGTGACGAAGTGCCGGGGTAGGCTAACACAGCGTCCGCCCTGGGGGGGAGCTGTGTACGGCTGGAGACGCCTGGTGGGCGCGGGTGTAGGCAGCCTTGAAGCCGTTTTCTACCGTGTGGGAAGTTACCACGCCAGCCAACCGGTTTCAAACACAGGTGCCACACTCTGCGGCCAGTGCAGTCTCTGTGGTAGGAGGGATCAGCAGCCGGCAGCTGTATCCTCTCATTTTCACCGACATTTTACTGTGTTTTAACTGTGCATTGTAGAGAGATTTTAGGGTAAATTGCTGTGGAAAAAATTAAAAACGGGCACACAGCAATCTAGTTTAAAACAGAGCGTGGCTTCACATATTAGAGAACTTTTAAAAATTGAACATGTGAATATTACTAACAGAAAACTAGAACAGTTTGCTAAGTGGCTGTCTGTGGAAAAATCGGATCTTAATTTGGAAGATATGAATTCAGTGCTATTTTGGAATGAAATTGGAGATTTATTAACTTTAAAAGTCGAAAATGGGGATGAAAAAGGCTCTATAGTCCTCCCAATATTTTTGCAAATTAGAAAACTTTTACTTCAAACAAAAAATAACAGCCAGCCACAGCAAACTACCTCAGAGTTCAGCAGTTCTTTTATCTGTCCCTCTTCATCTAATATCCTTCCTTCAAAGCAGAGTTCTGATCCCCCTGTCCCTCTGACTCAGGCTATCAGCCACGTGTCTCGTACTGCTGAGGCCAAATGCAAACCTCAACATGGCTCCAGCCACATGGCATTCAACTCTTCTTCTTCCCATAATACCCCTTGTCCCTTGGTACCACCCTCGAATTTACTCCTACCCCCACCCTGGCCCCTGGGTTTTCAGGGTTAAACCCCCCTCCTTCAGGTCTCACAATCCCTTCCTCCAAGCTATCAGGGTGACACAGAGTGGGGAGAGGGTGGTGGCCCTGCAGGCTCTACAGGACCTGCCTGTGAGATACAGCCCTCTGCACCCCCCGCCCCTCAGGACACTGTCTCTGCAGAGGGACAGAATCAACAGATAACACAACCCAGAGAAGAGGGAGGGGCAGTGCCCATCCCTAAAACCTTGGATCTGCAAACTCAGATTCCGTCTGTGGCTCCTGTCATTTATATGGGTAGGAGAAATGGCAGAAGAACATATCAGCCACTAACATATCAAGATAAAAAGGAAATTTGTAAGGTTCAAAGAGAATTTGGCAGACACAGTGAAATATTTAAAGGATTTTTAAGAGCAACATTTAGTTCAAATGAGATGGTACCCAATGATATTAAGGATTTATTCAGATGTTTATTATCCCCTTCCGAATTTGATTTATGGGAAAGCATTTGGAAAAGATCAATAAGAGTGCTTTTGCAGGAACTTCAACAAAGCCCAGAAAGTGCAAAAGATGAGGATACCTCACAGGTGAAGGGGAATATCAACTCCCTGATAAACAGGCACGCTTATTTACTAAGTTTGTTTTGGATAAGATCTGCCTAGCAGCAGAAAAAGCCTTCAATCAATTACCTACTGTTGAAGTTAAAGGTAGTTATGTTAATATTAAACAGTTTCCTTCAGAAAATTTCTTGCAGTTTCTGGATCGCCTCGGCACAGAGGTGGAGAGACAAATATCAGACCCAAGGGTGCAAGCTCCTTTATTATAAAGGAGATGGCTCAGAGGAATGCTAATGAAGCCTGCCACAGGGTTATATTTAGTCTTCCCCTTGAGCCACCACCTAACTTAGCACAGATGATAGAAGCCTGCACCAGAAAAGCAGAACTGTTCAGTGCACCAGAGAGGAATCCAGGAGCAGCACAAGCAGAGTCTGCAGCAGCTGTAACACCAAGACCAAGGAAGCAACCGGTGCTACCACAACAGCTGCAGCATATCACCTGCTTCCAGTGCAAGAAGACAGGACACTATGCAAGGGATTTCCCACACAACCAGAAACAGAAGAAGACCAACAAACACAAAAACTAGGTGTACAGCGCGTAACCGCCATAAATATCATAACGTGCAAAGATATAAATACAGCGGGTTCCACACTGGCGAAAGCCTCTCTCTTGAAAACTAAGGGGGAGGATGGGACAAATGGTGTGGGGATTCAAGATAACATAAATGTTAAATAGTCAATTAGCAAGGGTTGGACACCTTTTGGTCGTCTCAACCTTAAGACTACTAAAGGTGTTTATTTTATGTCAACAGAATGGACAGCGATTACCGTGGACCTGTCTAGCACTTCACTGGACCTGACGCTGTTGCATTTCAAACTGCGCTGTGAGTATTTAGTTATGGGGGACACAGCACACACACCCTTGGAGATGGAATTACTTCCCATATCCAAGAAGGAAAATGTTTCAGGTTTTGTTCTCTTAGCACGCTGCTCTCAACCACCTTATTACCTGAACGAGGGGCAAATCCTTGCCCAGGCCATTCCTGTTCCGAAGGAAATCCCAGCAGAAGGAAAATCACCTGAAGTCTATTGGGCAGAAGTGGTGGGTGAGGAAAAACCCTCTCTGGCATGCAACCTGACCCATGGTTCAGACCATCTCCATGTGAAGGGGGTGCTGGACACAGGGGCAGATGTGACAATCATACCTGAAAGGATGTGGCCGTCACAATGGTAATTGCAAACCGTGGCAGGCAAAATCCAAGGTATAAGAGGAGTAAAATTGGCAAAAATATCAAAAAGCATCGTGCAAATTGAGGGGCCAGATGGAAAAGTGGCTAGTGTCCGTCCGTTTGTTACAGACTATAAGTGCCCCCTGTGGGGAAGAGATACCATGTCTCAGTGGGGGTTGAAAATATTAATCCCCAAAAATCCCCAGGATTTTTGAAGGCGGCCACTGAGGAGCGCCCTGCCCACAAATTGACATGGTTAGATGATTCTCCAATATGGACAGCTCAGTGGTCAATGAGTAAAGAAAATCTTAAGGCACTGGAGGAGCTTGTAGCAGAACAATTGGCAAAAGGACACATAGGAGAAACTACAAGCCCTTGGAATTCCCCGGTGTTTGTAATTAAGAAACCAGGGAAGGACAAATGGAAATTTTTACATGTTCTCTAGGAAATAAACAAAATTATAGCAGACATGGGATCACTTCAACCAGAGATACCCTCTCCAACAATGCTTCCTCAAAATTGGAAATTGGCAGTTTTAGATATTAAGGACTGTTTCTTTCAAATCCCTTTACACCCAGAAGATGCTCCACGGTTTGCCTTCTCTGTTCCTACTATCAACAGAGAAGCCCCAATGAAGCACTACCACTGGAAAGTGCTCCCTCAAGGGATGAAGTGTAGTCCTTTCATATGCCAGTGGTACATGGCCGCATTGCTGTCCCCAGTGCGTGCTCAGAGAAAGGAAGCTATCATCCTACATTATGTAGATGACTTGCTTGTGTGTGCCCCTGATGACTGTATACTCCAACACACGCTTGACCTAGTGGTTAAGGTTTTAACCTCTGCTGGATTTCAATTGCAGGATGATAAAGTCCAAAGGATGCCACCTTGGAAGTACCTGGGCTTGGAAATCACTGCAAGTACCATTGTTCCTCAGAAATTGGACATTAAATGTAATCCAAAGACCTTAGCAGATCTCCATTCCTTGTGTGGGTCTTTGAATTGGGTTAGGCCCTGGTTAGGCCTCACTAATGAGGACCTAGAGCCCCTTTTCAATTTATTGAAGGGGGAGAGAGAGCTGGTTTCTCCCAGGGAACTGGCCCCAGAGGCAAAAGCTGCAATTGAAAAGGTACAGAAAGCTCTAGCAGAGAGGCAGGCTCATCGCTACAAGTCTGAACTGCCTTTCAAATTTATAATTCTGGGATATTCAAGTGGATTGGGGGACAGAGAGATTCACTCTTAATCATAGAGTGGGTCTTCCTCTCCCACCAAGATCCAAAACCATCACAAAGCCACAAGAACTCATAGCTCAGCTGATTCTTAAGGCAAGGATGAGACTGTACGAGCTGGGAGGTTGTGACTTTACATGTATTCACCTTCCAGTCAAACTCTCTGAGGAGGGAAGGAACTCTCCTGAGAGGTTGATGAAGGAGATGTTCGAGCAATTGCTCCAGAGCAATGCCAGTCTCTAGTTGTCTCTGGACAGCTACAGTGGACAAATATCAATCCATGCCACGTCTCACAAGCTGTTCAATGAGGAATTCCACCTCATTCCTCGTGAGAAGAGGAGTTGGAGACCACTCAAAGCTCTCACAGTGTTCATAGATGGTTCTGGGGCTTCCCACAAGTCAGTGATGACTTGGAGAAATCCTCAGACTCAGCATTGGGAAGCTGATGTTGAGTTTGTGGAGGGATCGCCTCAGGTCACTGAACTGGCTCCTGTGGTAAGAGCCTTTGAGAAGTTCTCAGAGCCAATCAACTTGGTAAAAGACTCAGCTTATGTAGCGGGAGTAGTGTCCAAGGCGGAGCAGGCAGTGCTCAAAGATGTCGACAACGAGCAGCTTTTCAGATTGCTGTCAAAACTGATCTATCTAATTTCTCATAGAGAACATCTGTTCTATGTGATGCATGTGAGGTCACACACTGATTTGCCAGGTGAGATAGCAGAAGGGAATCATCAGGCAGACACACTTGCCACTCCAGCTGAACAAGGATGCCTCCCAGACATTTTCCAACAGGCAAAGCTGAGCCATCAGCAATACCTTCAGAATGTGCCAGGTTTGATCCGTCAGTTCATGCTAACACGGAGTCAGGCTCAAAGCCATTGTGACCACCTGTCCCAGCTGCCAGCTCCAGGCCATGCCATCGCTAGGTACAGTTGTTAACCCCCGAGGCCTTGGCAGCTGTGAGGTGTGGCAGACAGATATCACATACATTCCCAGTTTCGGTCGCCTCAAATACGTTCATGTAAGCATTGACACATATTCAGGTGCGGTTTATGCCTCTGCCCATGCAGGAGAAAGAGCTGTGCATGCCAAACAACACCTAGTGCAAGCCTTTTCAGTATTGGGGATCCCTAAGGAAATCAAAACAGATAATGTCCCAGCGTATGTGTTCAAGGAGTTCCTGGAATTTGTCCAGCAGTGGGGAGTGGAACATAAGACTGGCATCCCCTACTCCCCCACAGGCCAAGCTGTGATTGAGCGTGCACACCAGATGCTCAAGCATGTTCTGGCTAGACAGAGCAGTTCATCTGTATGGATGTCTCCACAGTAGAAGCTGTGTAAAGCCCTCTTCACTATCAATTTCTTGAACTGTTCATTTGAAAACATGAATCCTCCTGTGGTTCGTCATTTTAACAGTGGTAAACAGTTCAAGTTGTCTCAGCATCCACCAGTTTTGATTAGGGATCCAGAAACATGGGAAACCAAAGGTCACTATGAGCTTGTTACCTGGGGACGTGGTTATGTGTGCGTATCCACTCCCTCAGGCCCTCGATGGATTCTGCAGAAATGGGTGAAGCCTTTTGTCCCCAAACAGCCAGCTCTAGCTGAAGGGGAAGAGAAGCAAGTCGCAGTTGCTTCGAAAAGAAAACGCTGCCGGAGTGGAAAGAGAACCTACACATAAGACAACCTTCTGGCAGATTCAGAGACTCTTAACATGTTTTAAAATGTTTGTTTTCTTTTTGGAGAATACCTTCCTTCCACTCACTCCTGTGATGAACCCCATCCAAGCTGTCATCCTGTTCACACTGAACAGTCAGGCAGCTGCATGGATCATCCCTCAGCTGCGTCGAAACATCTGGGTGACCCTGGCAAAGACACTCCAACAGGAAAACATATGCCTGTCCTCGGCAGCAGCAGAAAATCCTACGTCCACCTGCCTGGTAGGAGTTCCCTTAGAGGCTACAGAATATTCAACCAGTTTTGCAATAGAGATTCAAAATGAAATTCCCGGGATATACACAATTTCAGTATACAAAACTCGTAGGCAGCAAACAGAAGAGAATCCTATGGAAGAACTGCTGCCCAATTTGCCAAAAGCAGCTCAGGAACCTCAGGAATTAGAGCTGTTAGGTTCCTATCCGGCACAATACTACATTCAGCTTGTAATTTATCCAAAACCTTCTGACACCAAAGAATTCCACAATGTAATACAATACAGACAGGAATTCACGGCCAAAAAGTGGTGTGAGGTTTTGTGTCACCTTGCAGCAGGCTCCCTATCTCTAACCAGTCCCAAGAGCCTCCCTAAGGGGCTGTTCTTGATTTGTGGAGATCGGGCATGGGCAGGAATTCCCTCTAAGCTTCTAGGAGGACCACGTACCTTTGGGCGGTTGTCCCTGTTGGCACCCAATGAAACCTTAATTAAGGATTGGACTCATCAAAACAAATCAATGAATAAAATCCAAAAGAGAAGTGCAGACAATTTGGACAAAGATTGTAACTCTGAAATTTTCCATTGGGCCAAGTCAAAAAGAATTGCTGTATCCGTGTTTCTTCCATGGGTAGTAGCAGCCAAGGCTCTGGGTGAATTGGGTCAGCTAGAGCGTTGGGTAGTCAAACAGTCAAATTTGATATCCACTGCCATCAGTTCCCTCCTAGAAGACGAACAAATTACCAGGTAGGCCACACTCCAAAATCGTGCTGCCATAGATTTTCTCCTGCTGCTACATGGACATGAGTGCCAGGAATTTGAAGGACTTCGCTGCATGAACCTGATCTCGAAAGCTCCCAACATCCATGCTGCCCTCCGAGACATGAACCGCTTGATCGGACAAGTGAAGCAAGAAGCAGAGGATTGGTTCAACTAACTGTTCAAGGGCTGGGGATTCACTGGGTGGTGGACTTCTATAGTCAAAACTATTTTGTTGTTCTTTGTTATTCTTTTCCTTGTAATACTGGCATTCGGAATCCTTCGACACTTAGTTCTCAAGGCCATTAGTGGTCTCATGCCCTCTGTCGCAGTGGTGAATCACATAGAGATGAAAACCCTGAAACAATCGAAGGCTCCTACTAACACCAAGTGGTGGGAAAGATCATAATTTTTATCCAGAATAACCTAATATCCTTCTTTCTTCTTTTAAACAAAAAAAGGGTGAGATGCTGTAACCCTACACCCTGATGCTTTAAGAATGGTATGTCCCTTTAACCCTGTAACCCCTGTGTAATATATGTTGTTATAATTCGTGTTTATATAAAAAGGTTGTATGAAATAAAATAATAAGAACCTCTTAAACACCAAGCACCTGGGGCCATAGACAGCAGCCGTAATTAGCATATCAACAGACCTAGCCCTGTGATCTCCACAATGGATGGGAAGAGATCATCGATAAAATACCTGCCAAGTACCGATCACCTCCGATGGTTCCCATAAGCGAGAAGACAGCACTTCATTACACATCAATATGGAGCAGACACAGCCTTCATCAGCATGCAGGAAGGTTCTTTGTACAGAGCAGCACCAGAAAAAGGATTTAATCTAAATATGAGAATCTGCAGCAGAAACAAAGGAAACTCTTGCCTCAGGCCAGAAAAAACTGTATAAAGCTGGACTCTCTGAGATGGCAGTGTGTGAACACAGTGGGGTATCTGATGCGATAGAGGTCAGATCAGTGTGTGTGTCCACCCAGTGCCGACCCCGGGCTTGGCACTGTCGTGTTTTTGCTTGTGGCTTCCCAGGACTGTATTTTTGGTCGCAAAAATAAAAATTGCTGTTTTGCTATTTAATTTGACTTGATTTGGTTATTATCTATAACACCTGCAAGACCGATGGACTGACCCCCTGAATTTCTATTGGAAAGACGCCAAGACTATCCCCTCCCCCTTTCCTGACCCTTGAAAAACCCTCAGACCTTGAAACTCTTTCTCTTTTCTCTTTCTCTCCTTCTCTCCCACTCTACCGTCATGGAAGCCTAAGAATTAAACCATCCCTGAGATAAAGAGCCTCTAATATCTCATCTGTTCTACATGATAGCACCCCAGGCCAGCTCTGCAGGGTATTTGAGGAGTGGGGCAAGGCCAGGGTGTTGTATCACGTTCTCACCTCTTTGCTCCAGTGAGTTCCTCTTTACTTATGTATCAGCGTGGGGGATAGCCTGCAGACAGAGAGAAGTCTGAGATGAAAACAGTGAGAAAATCCATTCCATCATATAAAATGAGGAAACCGTATTTTGACTGGTTTAGGGTTTTTTTAAGTCTATGAAAAATGTCACTCTTCTTTCTTTTGTTCCTTAATTAGGAAATGAGCAGGTTGGTTGGTTTTTTTGTTATGTTTTTTTTTTTTTTCCCCTGACAGTGGAGTCTTTATCATCAACTGCTTCTGGCTATTAATTTATTTTTCTTGAAGAAATTCAAAGTAAAGCTGGTATTTTCATCTTCTGTTCGTGTTTCATGCTGGATTTTAATAAGTAAAAGAAAAAAAATTGCTATTTAATAATGAAATGGAAATGTAAATTCAACTTGTAAGCAGGTTTTTTTGCTTTACTTGAAAACTTTAACAAAAATGGTCAAAAATGTTACTTCATATTATGTAAAACAAAATCTTTGGGCTTTCAACTGTGTTCCAGACTGCTTAAGTGGAATTGTAACTCTCTGAGCCACTGGTTTCAGTCTGATTTGTTAAATTATTGACAGAATTTTTAATTCCAAGCTTTTTATTTAAAATTGAAGCTTTCTATCTCTTCAAAATGCACAATGCTCTTTGTTCACAATATCTGATTTTGCAGGAGCAGTATCCTTACCTCAAATATGTCAGCAATGAAGGATCTATTTACTGTCTATTTCTATGGCTTCTGCAGTGCTTGTTCCTGTGTCCTGGTAGCAGGAGAGAAAGTTTCCTTAGGTACAGCCTGGAATATGATACAGGTTTCTACATTGTCATCACACACTCTTCCAGAACCCAATCCCTCTTTTTCTCTGTGCTGTGTCTTGTGTCATCAATGCAAGACAAGGCCTGTACTTACAAGGGCTGCCCACATTCAGGACCCCTGAAAGCCAACTAACTGGTTAGTGCTGCAGAGATCTGGCTAAGATTTAGCTCTGGTTTTCTCTCCAGGAAAAAACTACGTATTGGACAAAAGAAACAGCCCCCACTTTTCTCCAGCCTTTTTCTTATATGCCACAATGCATGAAAGACAGTTATTCCTTTCACACCTTTCAATTTTTCTAATAAGAAGCCTCATTTCCAAGAAGACTGAAGTGCAAATTACCTTCTCTATTCAATCACAAAATCTGACCACTGCCTTTTCTTTTTTTTCACCACTAATAAAAGATATTGAAGTAAAGCACCCTTCTCTCATTATAGAAAAACAGGCAGTAAGTCACCTTGAGATTAAAACGTACACTGCTAGACGCTTCTCTTGGCAATATAGAGCAGTAATTGCTTAAGACAATGACAACAGAGACTAAAGGGAACATTGTATTTTTGTGGAACATTTCCAGGGACACTGGGGGAGATCCTCCACTGATATAAAGTTGCAGAAAGATGCTACTCTGGCTGATGTAAATTACTGTGTCCTCATTAAGGTGAGTTTCCCCGTCCTCCAGCTCTCATAACTTGGGATATTTCCCTAAGCAGGAGCTATGATCCAGTCAGTTTAGACGAGCATGACAAGGTAGATGCATTAGATGAGTAACTGATGGTTAGATGAGTTCCAGGCTGCCTGCTGGGATACGCCCTTAGGACAACACAGGAATTTAGCATAGCCTTTGCTACCCACTTAACAGGTTGCAAAACAGTCAAGCAAAGATGTGCCACATCTTCAGGTTGTCTTGCTACCTGTCATGGCTGAAGTGGCAAATATCAGCTAATTACACCTACACTTTCTGGAAAAAAAAAATAGAGAGGACGATGGAGGGGAGTTTAAGAACAGTAGGGATTTGAATTATCAAAGCTGTTCTAGTCTTTATGGTTTTGCTGCAGTTGTGTTGTGATCAAAGAATTGGTGAAACAAAAGCTGGTCACGGTGCTATACTACTAAAATTTGAAGAAAAACACCAAAGACTTTGCCCCTATGGGTACAAACTAGAGATTCATGATAATACAAAGCAGAAGCCAAGAATAGGTTGTGGACAAAGTGTTACAATCAGATAGTATCTGAAAACTCAATACAACATCCTTCAAAGGTCAGGTTGTCCTATATTTTAAGTAAACACTTCAGGGGCCGGAAAGTTCAAAGTAAAGGTTGAATGTTTAACCCCTAACTTTAAAACATCCTATAGGAACCTTATAAAAGCAGACAGAAAGTACACACTGGTGCTTCTCGTGTCATAAATGAGAGGAATGTCAGATTTGTCTTTACAAGTGTGATATATGTTGTTATAATTCGTGTTTATATGATATAAGAAGGTTGTATAAAACAAAGAAATAAAATAAGGGAACCTTTCAGCCACTGCCTCCAGCACTCGGAGCCATAGACAAAGGCCTTAATTAGCATATCAACAAACGCAGCTCAACAATCCTGAAACCACTGGACAACTGAACAGGAAAAGATCATCTATAAAAAACATGATAAGTATCACATCTGAGATAGCTGGGAGATTCCTGGGAGTCGCTCTATACCAATGCCAGTTCCCGTAAATCCAATCATCTTCAATGGGAAAAATTGCATTCCAAAGCTTCCCATAAGCGAAATCAACATTCCCAAGGAAAATTACACATCAATATGGAGCAGACACAGTCCTCATCAGGATTCATTGACACGCAAGAAGGACTTTTGTCCAGGGTAGCACCAAGAAAAGGATTTGATCTGAATATGAGAATCCACAGAAGAAGCAAAGGGGACTCTTGCCTCAGGCCGGAAAAACTGTGTAAAAACTGGGCTCCCCAGGATGGCATTTCTGATCATGGAGGGGGGCGGATCTGGTGGAATAGAGGCCAGATCATCATGGCGTGTTCACCCAACACTGATCCCGGGCTCGGTGTTGTTCTTTTCGTTTGTGGCTTCCCAGGACCCTATTTTTGGTCGCAAAAATAAAAATTGTTGTTTTACTATTTAATTCGGCTTAACTCTGTTATTATCTATAACACAAGCAAGCTGTGGGTCTGCTGGTAGATAAGACTAGCCCTGAGAGATAAAAGAAACAATGGGATGGATTCCACTGATTGATGAATGGAAAAAGATATTTGCCTTTACAAACAAACTGTAGATTTGCTGATAAATGAAATTGGATATTGGAAGATGAAAGAAACAATGGGGAAAACCTACAAATTATATAAGAATTAAAAATTAAAAGGAAGGGTTATATATTAGAGGGGAATCTCAGGTGTCAGGCATTCCAGGAAGTCTGTACTTCTCATGTACCTCAGCCAATGGGGAAAGAGAGAGGGAAATGCAACAGGGAAAATATGATAAAAAGAGGCTGCGTCCTCCAAAAATTTGAGACACCCTAGGGGAATGCCCCATGGCCTCTCCCTTTATTCAAATAAAGCAAAAAGGACTCCTCCTCTCCTTTTTGGACAGAAACCTCTAGTGTTTGTGGATTAATACTACTGACATATATGAAGGGAATTTTTTTGTTGTTTTTTGATCCATATTCAGATATTTTTTGCAGGTGCCTTTACATAGGAGATGCTGCTCTGTTTCAGCAGTGGGTTATCTTCATTGTATTTTTATGTACAGAGAACTGTTAGCTTTCAGACCTTACAGATCAGAAATGGAAATGACTTGGAAAATTCTAGCAGTTTTAGCATGGACAAACCTTTAAAAAACTCAGGTAGAAGCCTGAGATCAACCCTGTAGATTAATATCCAGCCCCAAACCTTACCATGCATTAACCTTGTCACATAATGAATGCTAGAAGAGAGCAAACAATTTTGGAAACATTAGTGCAGGTTATCCTGACCCTATGAAGGAATCTGTTCTAAACTGAGGGTGTAGCCACGTTTCTGCTGCTCTTGGGAATGAGAACATTAGCCTCTCCTTGTCCTTTGTCTTGTCTTTGCCAGTTCAGCATTCCTTTTCAAGCGTGTGTTCCGAGCCCAGAAAAGAGCAGGCTCTTTTCATTAAGTGTGCAAGGCAGAAATGTTTACAGTGAAAAATACTGGTTCTGGTGAAAAACACACACACTCTCCTCTCCACTTCCATTGCATTCTCAGCCCTGCAAAACTGTGAGTCAATCATGTTTGCAATGCATTTTCTCTTCTTTCCTTCCAATAAAAGATTCTGTTTTCTGATCTATATCACAAACCAGCTTATTTTGTATGGAAGCTAAAACAGGTTTGTTATTGAGTTTTTATCTCTCCCTACATTTATTGGTATATAGAATGGTAGACCCCATTCTACATTCATTCTGATTGTGAAGGTGAAATTGAAATAAGGATAGTCTGCCTCTCTTCTGCTGGGAGAGTAAGTTAATTCCTAAACAAGCAAACTTTGTAGTTGCTTGAAAGTATATCCTGAGCTTTATGAAGATTGTCTGGTTCACAGTGATTTGAGGAACAAGTGGACCAGGGCTGATGGTAGCACATCAAAGAGGCTGCCCCATTTTCACAGCGAAAACTCTGTTTAAAGTTCTGTGTTTAATGGTGTGAGACCCCATAGACCTCTGAATTGCATACTATTGTTCCAGATGTGCATTGTCTCTATAGGAGTGCAATTTCACAGTCATCAAACATTTTAAGTTCATCAAGTGCTAATTATAGCTGAGAGCATAACAGCAGAATATCAGAATCTTCAAAGCCCTGTGGACAAAAAAGCCTATTGATCACACAATTGATTTTTAGTACTTGGCATTGAGTGGCAGGGCTGCCTGCTGTTGTATAATCTGATGGGGTGTTTTTTTCCTTTTTTTTCCTTTTTTTTCCTCTTTTCTTTTTTGTTCTTCTACTAGACTAATGAAATGCCCAGATGCAGGGCATTGTTTGAGGGGCATATCACCTGGGGTATTGTACTGCATTACTGCAGCTCTCCAAAATTCCTGTCTCTATTATAATCTCTTTTAAAGAACATCCTGCTTTTTCTAGACCTTTCCCTTGGAGCTGTATGTCCAGTGATGATATCACCAAGACTGAAATGAGCAACCTCTGGCTTCTGGTGTGTTGATGTCACTCATACCAGCTCCATCAGCTTGGTGGGTTTCTGGTGTAGGAGGGGAAGGATAATTTGGCAGTATGCTGAGACAGTCCCTCACTGCAGTTTTGGTGTTGCTCGTGGGATATGCTGCATGTGATCTGAGTATTGACACTCCAAGGAGCATTGATCAATCACAGTATCAAACTACTTTTGCAATAGAATATAAGCTGAGAAATGGTCTTTGCTCTACTGATTTCCACACAGTTGTCAGCTTTCTGCCAAGCTTCTGGGGGACAGGCAAAAGTGAACAAGGGTTCGTGCCCTTCCTGTAAGCTGCTTCCTCTTGTGACTTGCTATGGCTGATCTCTCCCCTCTTACATACTTTTCCTCATCCTGTCTTTTAGCTGCTGGTTGCAATGGAAAGATAAGCACAGATACCACCAAACCTGCCAGTTGAGAAGCTGCATGCTCCCCATGAGTTTTGTTGTTAATAAACCACGCAGAGCAGGCAACAGGCAGCCCCAGAGGATTCATCAGGGGCTGGTGTCAGATACCTGTTGAAATAATTGGAAACATTTCCACTGACTTCAGTAAGCTCTGGTTCCATTCCTAATTGCACCGTCCTGTGTTTCTCAGGGATTTGAATCCAGGAAGCTGTATATGCTGTGCTTGTGTACCCACAGCTCCCTAATGTCCTTTCTGTGCCAGGACTCTGGAGATATGGGCTGGATACCAGCAGCACTTTGGTCTTCTGGGTACATCAGTCATGTACATCAGGGTCTCAGTTTCCCCATGGGCAAATATATAGATAATGACAGATGTCTCTTGAAAAAAAAAAAAAAAAGCCTGAGGACTTCTCATTTGTTGCATAGAGGAGTTGGTTGCTTCCAGGGTCAGTCTGAGTGACTGGACAGTGAGAAAGGGAGATGAACAAGATCTAAATGGATATGTCTGCTTTCAGGGCAGCTACGCTGATGAACCTCTGAGAGCTCACTTGTTGTGGCAGCAAGGATCAGACCTCTGCTGGTTCAGAAGCAGTTAATTTTAACTAACCGTCTCTATGGTATAAACATCCTGTATTTAGGATGAGATCTGTGAAAGTTGTCAGGATTGACCAATTACGGCCACACAAAACCAAGTGCCAAAAATCAACTGCATTAGGGAGGAATGTAGACTACCGCAGAGCCCTTAGATAAAGAACATCCTGAATGCACAATCACTCTGGTTCAAAGGATCTTTCTACTAGCTCTGTCAGTTGTTTTCTTTAAGAATTCATGAGAAAGAAATAGAAGAAGAAAGGGCATTTAGCATGCAAAGAGACAAAGCCCTGTTAAAATTCATTTACAGAGATGAATTGGGAACAGGTGCTTCACATAACTGAGGGCTGCCATTCTGTGAGAGAGCCCTTGAGAGTTAAGAGAAAGGAATTGCAAAAAGCAGCAGTATATTCAGAAAGATAAGTATAATCAAGCCCTTTCTATATCTATTAAGGGGAAAAGAAAACAATCACAAATGCAAAGGAGATATTAAAATCGACTTTGTAAAAAACCATTTTTAATATATTTCTTTGTTTCTTTGAAATAATTTTAAACCCTAAAGGAGGAATAATTGAAGCATTTACAGAATTTATTAATAATACCTTATTATCCAACTTTGCTTCAACCCACTGATTTCAATTTTCTTTTGAACAAGCTGCATTTATTAGAGGACTTAGCATATGAATGGGGAGGGGGAAGAAATGTAAAATGCATGCTCCAGATTTGCATGTCTTAGGATGCCAAATAGCCATCAAAACTAATTGTTTCTAAAATGCTTTATAAACCTTATCTTATTTGTTGACCCTAATGAGTGCAATTAATTCCATAGCGAATTTTTTCTACACACACCCAATCTTATCATTATCCTTAGCCTAAATTAATATCATGATAATAATTAGTAGATATGAAATTGTCTCTTCCCTACTTCTCATAGCATGTGGGCTTGATAGAAAAGAGCAACAAGGATGACAATTAGAGTAAAACACCAGCTGTATTGACTGTTGAGCACCTTAACCCTAGCACCTGCAAATCAGGTTTTATTTAAATCTGAATATCTTTTTATATTCTCCCTCTATTCCTCCTTCTATTTTATTTCAACAGTTTTCCTTCCTGCAAGAGGCAACACCTTTTGCTCAAAGATCCCAACAAAAGCATGAAATTGAATTTTAGAGCCTAATTCAAAATGTGTTGGTGTCAGATTTTAAAACAAATGAACAATGAGGAGAATTAGGAGAGTGTCAGCACCTGGAGAACCATCGATATCCTTCTTGAGGTTTCAGTCTTCCAGAAATCACAGGGAAGGTGGACAGCTTTCTATTTTGGACTGTGATTTTATGGCCTTATTAAAACAAATTGATTTGAATAGGGTGTTGCTTTCATCCTTGCTCTGCCTCACTACTTAACCACGGGACGGGAGCGTGAGATGGTAGTGGAATTGCCCATGTTTAGGGGACCATAAGAAGACAGACATGAAACACATCCTTAACCTTAATTGCTTTTACTGAATGCATTAGTGTGTTTCAATCAGTTTCTGAAGTAACTCTCCTCCATTCTCTGAAGGTAAAATTCTCTTTCTATGGGCATGGATGTAAGATAATGGTCCCTGTCAGCCCACAGCCCTACATTTAGGCCCAGGCTTAGAATTTCTACTCTCCTTTATTCAAAGTCACTTTTCCAGCTCCTGCAGTCACAAGAAAACATGGCACACCTGCATTGACAAATTATAGCTTGAAGCCAACAACTTAAAAAGGGACTGAAACAGGACAAGGCAGAAGAATTGCTTCATAATGTTTTATTCATGCACCTGACTGATGATGTATGGGCTACAGCTTTATGATGACTGGAGAAAAAGAAAGAAATCTTGTGTCTTTTGCGATTGTTTTTTTTTTTTAATTTATTTTTAAAAATGGTAATGATGGAGACCATGGTATATTTAGCACAAAAGGAGAGTGTTTTCTCTGAAGATACTAAGCCATTTGGGTTCTTCAGTGCAAGAATAAGAGCTCAAACCTTAGCTTCTCATTTTGGAAACTGAAATTAGAAAAGCACATTCCCTTGATGCCATTTCAAAAAGAGACAGCTAACCTTACCCCTCCAAAGGGAGGTATTTTGATGTTTTGCAAAGAAAACCCATGACAGAATCACATTGCTGACAGTTGAGATGAAGGCACAGCTGTCATGGAAATAAAGTCCCTTGTGCGTCTCCTTTTTCCCTAAATCAACTGTGAACAGGTTCTAAGCTATCTGTATTTTTGAAACTAGTATCTTGAAATACTGCCTTTATCACAGAATCTGCAATCAGTGTGCAGGCTAAAATGTTCAGCACAAAATGTGGACTTGATATTCAGACAGAATGTTTGTTATTGGCAGTACTAGTATGAATTCTTGATCACCAAACCAGATTCACAGTGCTGCACACAGAGATAGCAGGAAAGATTCAAAAGTTCTCTGCTGTGCACACAGCAAGGGCATATCTGAGATGTAATTGTGACCTACCTGATGCACCTTTCATCTAAGAGGTGAGGGCCTACCAGCAACAGAGACACGGCATAGACAAAAAACTCCAGAGCCTTGAGCATGAGTACTTCTATAGAGCAAGTGGTCACACAACCAATTTCTGACTCACATATTGTGTCCTGATTACTTTTTTCAGTCTTCAAAAATGATAATAAGATCATGGGTAGCCCAAAAATTGCCTCAGAAAGTCTTTAAGTACAGTAATTTCACGAATATAAGGCGCACCCTTTTGTCTAAAATTTTAGTCTGAACCCGGAAGAGCGCCTTATAATCCAGTGCGCCTTATATATGGGAAAAGTTTGGAAATTTGTCAACCCGGAAGTGCAAGCTACGAGCTGAGCTGGGACCTGTGGGAGCCGTGGCCACAGGGCAGGAGCCGGGACCCCCAGGAGCCACGACCTGCAGTAACTGTGGCCGCCTGGCGGGGGAAGCCGGGACCTGCCGCCGTGCAGTGGGAACCGGGAGCCGGGAGCCAGCCGGTGCTGGGGGTGGGCGGGATTGCTGGGGCCCACGGCACGGGGAGGGCACCTGGGGCTGCATTTAAAAGCTACACCAATCTGTGAAAAATGTTTGCAAATTGAGCACCTGCCAGTAAACCCCATGATTGCGCAATTCTGTTACTAATTTGTTACTTTGTTACGGGCGGCACGGATCCTCTCTGCAAAAAAAGAGGTGCACCTTATAATCCAATGTGCCTTATAGTCGTGAAATCACTGTACTTCATTTTAAAAACACCAAAAATACAAGTTTCCGCAATCCTACTTCTCATGCCAAGAATATTTGGCAAATCCTACTGAAATTTTCCTTTTTTTTGGTAGAAGAAACAAAGTTAATTTCTGCTGAGTAGAAGTGTCCACAAAATCCACTTTAGTCTGTGAACAGCGGATTTTTTTGGCATCCCCACGTATGCACTGTGGCGCAGCAACCCAGAGTCCAGACCTACTGGCTATGTCCATACTGGCCCTGAAACAGAAGATGGCAGCAAAACTTACAGTGGTATCTGTGCTTGTAAAGCCAAATTGATTTCAATGTATATAATATTTAGCCACCAAGTATGTTCCCTCCTATATTTTTAAATAACTCTGCACTAATTCCTGCGTTGTTTGTATGGTTGAATTAGTTTTTCTTATGCTTTTTTTTTTTCACCTATGGCTTTAATTCAGAACATAGAGTTCACACAAGCGAAATTAATGCAACACACAGGGTTCCTTCTCGTTGCTATTGACTGTTATGTAGCAACTGAAGGTCCTTTAATTCTAATCTGTTTTCCTGTCAGGTGAGGTTTGGACATTTTCCAAGGCATATCTTGTATTCTTCAAACACCAGGGCCTGATCTTAGCCTCACTTTAACTCACTTACTGGCAATAACTCCAGCTTTGACTCTACTACTTGACTACTGTGCATCAACACTGATTTAAGCAGCTTGAAGGTGCAGTGCTCTTGAGACATAGTATAAAGAACTCATGTCCTATTATGGTACTTAAGATCTCTGAAAATTTTAAATAATATGGCACTGGTGGTCACTAAAAACAATGAGGTCAGCAGAGATTAAATATTTTGGGAAAATGACCTGTCCATAATCTTGACAACCCCACATCTTCTGGTAGTTTAATGATGTTGCACCACATTGAGATATAGGGGCTGCACAGCATAGCAGGTGCAGAATGCATTTCTTTGTAACTCACTGAGGTGAGCAACCATATGTTACAAATGGAGCACAAACTTGTCTCTGAATCATACATCAGGTGTGCCATTTGGGATGATCTCAGGCTGGAGTATTTAATAAGAGACCTCCAGACGCATGAAACCCCTCATCAGGGCTATAGTGAAGCGAAGGGGCTGAGGAGGTGTGAACCAGAGTGTGTTTCTGCCTCAGTTCCACTAGAGTGCAGTTTTGCCACAGACAAAGGTGAGAAAAGCAGCTCAGACCTCGGATGCCACACGCAAATTCTCAGCATACCTTTATCCCAAACACTGTTGTCTCAATGCAATTAGGATGCAGGCCCTGTTACTTGGTTGTGTACAAATCCATATTTTCAACATCTTACACAAAAGAATAAGAAGTCCTGTTAAAGGACAAACACTTTTTCCTTAGTAAAATCAGAGATTTTGATTGTACTCTGAAACCCAATACAGCAATGATTGTATTGGACCCAGATAAATGTGCAATGTTTGGCATATGCTTAGTTGTACATGTTTGAACTGACTTGCTAATCAGAATATCCTTTAATATAAAATATGGAAGAAGTACAAAATTTGCTAGAATTAGGTAAGATATGGTCAGCTTTTGACACTGCACTGTACAGTAAATCATGTTTATATTTCAACACAGAAGGCACAGCTAACATATTATACTGTATCTCTTCAATAAACTCAGAGAAAATTCCAAAATTAGATTATACTTTTGAACTTTCCACAAAGGAAGAAAACCAGAAGTGCTTACATTCTGATACTTTATAAAGAAATGACTGTTTTCCAAATACTGAATAATCAATTCATGTAGAGCTTTTGTCATTTGTCAAAAATACCTTTGCAATCATGTTTATATTTCAACACAGAAGGCACAGCTAACATATTATACTGTATCTCTTCAATAAACTCAGAGAAAATTCCAAAATTAGATTATACTTTTGAACTTTCCACAAAGGAAGAAAACCAGAAGTGCTTACATTCTGATACTTTATAAAGAAATGACTGTTTTCCAAATACTGAATAATCAATTCATGTAGAGCTTTTGTCATTTGTCAAAAATACCTTTGCCTTCCCTCCTTCAAACTGTTTCAACAGGAGTATCTTTAGCTGCCTGTTTCACTGAAGCCCATTGATATGAAGAGCTGTATTGTTTAGATTATTTCTAAACTTCCCCTCTGAAAAACATATTTTATGACCTAGCCTCCTGTGGCCTTATTCATACCACAGTGAAAATTGTAGATTCTACTTCTCTACCTTATGCACCTGGCCTTCCTGCATCCTTTTTGTGCAGCATTAAATACTCTGACAAGTTCCAGAGGAACAGACCTGGACAGACATACTTTGTACAGAAAACTTGTACAGAAAACTTAACTGGTACACGCACCTGAGACAAATTGGCCAGGATAATAAAGGGAAAATAGTTAAAACTTCACCTGTCTCTCTCAACTGCAGGAATGAATGACTGGTCAAACCACAAAAGATAAATTTAAATTAAACCTGGCTGATAAGAAACATCAGTTTATTTAAGGTAAGTCATGAGGTTTCAATTCAATTCACCTAAACCTACCAGGATATTTAAACAACTGTAATAAACACTGAAATAACCAGTGTTTTTCAAGATAAAAAAAAAAAAAGCCTATAACTTTCATAGAAGCTGCAAGTGCAGTGCTTTTAGCTAGCTCTAAAATACTGTAGCTTCCAAATTCAATGGTTATCAATGGTTATGAAAATGCTTAGGGAAATTGTTTTTCAGCTGCTTCTACTGGGATGTTTAGATTTGTGCTAGTATTAGCCATACCTCTGAAATAATTTTTTCTCAAGGCACACTTTAAAGACCTGAATATTTTGTGAAAGCATTTGGATTGTCCTCACTCGCATCATTGCCTTCTGATAGATTGTCTTCAGAACAGTTCGACCTGTGACCCACTAGGCGTGTTATCACGTTCTGGGGGGTTTCCCCTGGCGACAACCTTATCAGCTTAACCAGGTAATAACCAGGTGGCTGTATTATTAGTAATAACAGGACAGGTACGATGGTGTGTCAGAGATATCCATTAATCCACGTGATCCGAGAAGCAGTATCCAAAAAATGATGTTATTCCAAAGGGAGACAGTGACCAAAGATGTGGGAGAGGGCCTGGAGTTCACAATACACAGAGAATATCTGAGGGCAAAAGTCCAATCCCAAAGGACCTGACCTTATATGTCAGAGGTCTCAGACCAACTAAGAATCAGGGCTAGGAATAAGATTTACCTTGGAATGAGCTAATTAGCATCTTTGCAGTGCCCAATTTGCCAGGGTCTCAGCTTTATGCCCGCTATTTCAGTTGTTTCAATTACCACAGCATGTGACAGTCAAAACCCATTTTTGTACCCCTAACCCCTGATCTTTTAAAGATATGCTTCTTTAGAAGCTGTGCTGTAGAGCCATCCATTCAAAACCAACTGTCATCTGCAATAAGTGAACACAGGATGAATAGAGCTCACTTCATTGAGAGCAGAGTGGGGCCTAGCTGAGCACTTCGTAACATAGCCTGAAATATCCTCAAGCTTTAGAGAACCTTGGACCAGCTCTTAATTATTCAGGAAGCCAGAAACTCTTTCAAAGTATTTCCTGAATCAGGAAAACTGCCTGAGCTGCTCAGATAGTTATGTTTACCTCAAGATAGTACCTCTGCTGCTCGTGGCCATTGCTCACCATATCCTCCCAGAAAAACCCAGCCTTGAAAACTGGTAGGTGAGCAAAGGCAGGATAAAGAGAGTAATACCCTGAGGTCTTTGTTCAACAGAAAGGATATCTGCCAATTGAAACAAAACACCTGAAAGCAAAAGTTGCTTCTGTAATAAATAGTAGCTTTTATTATGCTGTCTAACAATGTTTTTCCCCCACTAAGAAAGTACTTGTGATTTTGACATTCATGGAACCCCAGACACATTACTGCTGGGTTTAGTTTGTGTACGTAACTAAAGCTGGAATGTCTCATTGCTCACTCCAGCTTTCCATCACATGAAACCTCTTGACATTGTTTATGCAACTGCTAAGTGACACAGAAACACATTCAAGGGAGAAGCAGAGAGGAACTAATGGTTAAAGAAAGGTCAGGGTAATACCATGTGGCTGCTTGGCTGCTTCCTCGGAATGGAAAGAGAAATCCTGCTCCTTTTGAACCTCTCCTTTTCTGTTCTTTGTTCACAAAATTAATTTATGGGTTGTGACATTGAGGGCTTAATTTTCCTTCTATTGCTTTAGAGGGCCACAAGTACACACAAAGCAGTAAAGTAGAAATATTAATGTAGATGTTCACTGTTAAAGCTACCAGCAATTGGCTGTCACATAGACAGCATCATATATCTTTGTGCTTCATGCTGCAGACACATTCAGATCAGGTTAAGACACTTAAACGTATTCTGTGTGTTTCAGGAACATGTGTTGGCAACTTGTCATCTGAGAACAAATTTGCCAACCCCCATCAGAAATGCCTGTAATATGAGCTTATATCAAGAGCCCAAGTGTGTAGCAGGAGCTCAGCATTGACTTGAAGCTTGTGGGTTTTTGGTCATGGTATCCCAGCCTCTGAAATCTAGGATGCAGGAAAAGGTCTACAGTCTTATCAGTGGAACAGAACAGGTTTTGTAAGAGAAGCAATGTAATGGATGAGCAAGTTTGAAGGAAATATAACGAAATGTTTTCTAATGCCACATGCACCTAATCTGTAGAACTAGTTGCCATTGGATAGTGTGGGTTCTAAGAGTTTACAAAGGTTCAAAACTTGACTGAATAAATTCAAGAAAAATAAAAATATCACTGTAGAGTGCTAACTGCATCACCACATTCCATTCCTGGGGCCTTATTATGGATTACTGTAAGCTTTAGTGTACCTGAGAAGTACTACTTTGATCTTGCTTTTCTCTTATCCTTGTGCATCTGCTACTGGCCACTCTCAAAAAAAACCAAAATCAAGTAGAGATTTTTCGCATTATGGAGGGGAATAAATCTCACAGACACTTCTTTTGCAGTTAGATTCTTAAACTAAACAAACATTCATGCCATCACTGAACATCATTTTTCATACAGTCAATCAGGAAGTTTCCATCTAAACTACAAAAATTGACAAGTGGCAGGCTCAGGATGATTTATTTCTCTCAACATACTGTTGCCTTTAAAATCAAACACTTATAAATATGAAATATATGTTTTATATCTTGTGAATCCAAAAAATATTACAATAATGCAAGAATTTTCTGATATGCAGAAAATTCCATTCGAAAGATTCTCCCCGTCCTCAAAGGTTTCTAACCTGTAACTGTTTCATTCCTCAGGTCTTTGACTCTTATGTATGCTGGCATGTTTGCTCTAGGTTGATATTGAGCAAAGGAAGGCTGACAAAAGAGTCTTAATTCCAAGAAGTCTATCATGAAAATGTAGACCAAGAAAAAGCTATTCTAAGTGTCTCCAACTAAGACCAGAAACTAATTAAATGAGATTTTGAAGAGTAAAGTGAGAGCATAAAAGAAAATGAGGAGAGCGAAGGGTAAGAGTTCAGATGAGTTAGAGATATTTTGGGGAAAAAAAAAGAAAGAAACAATGCATTAAAATCATACCATGAAGAAAAGCCAAGTGGCCTTGCTGATAGACTGATGGTTTTGTGGGGCAGAAGTGGAACTACATTACACTTCCCAACCCTGACATGACCTAGGCTGACTGACAGTCTTTCTTTCAAATTTCCCAACCACTAAGGTTTCAAATTGGTTCATACTGCCTCTATTCTCTCCTGAGTGAGCATTTCTTCCTATTTAGAAAAATGCCACATATCCTGCAATGGTATAATAAAAAAGTCTGTGTTCGATTTTGTTTTAAAACATCAAGAAATCCAGATTCTGATTGTTCAGCTCCATTTCCAATCTGCATAATAAATGCATCTTTCTTAGCAGTGAACTGACTTTGGCATGCACAATTTTGCAGGACATTAATTTTTAGCTGTTGAGTATGATACTCCTCAGAGTGTTAGAAAATGTGTACTGTAAAAGCCAAATGAAATTTGAAAACATTGTGCTTAGATATTCACAAATTTTAAGGTAGTTTAATCTGTTGACTTGCAAAGGTTGCAAGCCAGAAGGGAGCTTCATTGGGTTAAAATGTCCTTGATATAATTTCCTGGATGGTGTTTAAACTTTAGCAATAGCTATGTAAAGGTGATACTGAGCCCTGATAAATCTGGTGAATGAGATCTTTCAATGGTAGTATTAAGGTCTCATGGTATTGTGCTTACTGGTATCAGCTGATATGCACCTATTTTTGTTAGAGACTGAGAATGCGAACAAAGAAAGAAAACTATTGGATCATACTCAGATATTTAAATGTTTCTTCTTTTGTTTGGAAACACAAACATCAGGTTTTGGATACATGGTTAACCTCTGCCACAATCATCTGAAATTAATGAGGTTTAAACTAATATACACTGTGAAACCGGTTTTAGGCAGTACCTTAAAATGAAAGTAAGGGGGAAATTGTGCTGGGATTTCAACAAGTCAGTCATCTTTGGTGTAGCCTTTCTGTCAGTCATGTCAACAGAATTAACACTGATTTCCGCGGAGCAGACCTCTCCATTAGTGCCCAACAGTGACAGCCCCTGCTAACCGGGGCAGTGACACAAAACTTGGGTTTCTCCAGCAGGAGTTGCTGGTGCTTGTAGCTGTCAAGGCTCCGTCTCCTAGCCTGACAGTCTAGCTTAATTCTTATAAAGCAACAGAAGAAAAACACTGTCCCACCAGATTTTGATTGATGATTTTAAACACTGTGAAGAGCATTGAAATCTCCTCCTACAAGGAGCTAGGTATTAATAGTATTAAATAAGGCTGAAAGCCTTTGGCTCTTTCTTGTTTCCAGTTGCTTGAGGAATAATATGTTCATCTGATGGAAAACTCACCCGTGGTTTTCTCATATGAAACTTAATATTAAGTTCTCCTAGGTGGATTCATAAAACATTGCTCATAATCCCCATTTATTTCAAGCCATCTTGCAGCTCTGAATAGCACAGTGCCTCATAAGGAATGTTTCCTTTCATTCAATAACCATTTGCATTTTATTTGTGCTTCAGAGGAAGAACAATCCAAGCTGATTACAATCCACAGACACTGTACGTAATGAAAAATTAATTGCATCAATCTTTTTGCTGTACTGGTCTTAACAACTCATTTTCAACCAGTCATTTCTCCCCCTGCTCACCAAGGCCCAGGCAGCTGAAGCAAGACCATCTCTGATGCTGACTGAATACCAATGAAGCTAAGGTTACCTAAGGCCAAAGATGTCGCTTTTGGACCAGCAACAATCACCGTGTGATAGAAACTAAGTAACTTGAACACAAATCTTAGAGAAAATACATTGACAAATACACCTATGCAGAAGCAAAGTTGCAAAGGAGAAGTAAGGATGTGTTTAAATGAAAACAACAAACAGAGGTAGTTTTGGCTGTCTTCATTTGAACTGTCACTTGGCAAGCATTGATGGTGGTTGTAAATCAAGTTTTGCGTGCTGGCTCCAATGCTAGTGATTTGTTCTGCCAGGTAAAGCACTCTTGCAGAACGCATATTTATCAGGACATGGTTTCTGCGTTCTACAGTCAAAGTTGCCAAAATACAAAGGAAAAGTATCCTTTAAAAATCCATATTTTACAAAGTAAGAAGAAAAAGAAGGGGGTGTTTGGACAGGAATGACACCTGCTGCCTTCCTGCATCAATACACCTGAAAAGCAGTAAATTTTATCCCCTGTTTGCACTAAAAATGTTCTTTGGGTGCAATTCAGTGCAAACCATACATAGGCTTGCACTAAATTGCAAGTATTCCATGTTGAACTGTGGAAAATTTCCAGAACTGGCAAAGGAGTGTAATTTCTTGGTATTGATTTAAACTGTCTGAATATTTCAAATTCTCTTATGACTTAACCAGAGCCCTCAGATAGGTGTATGAGACGGCTGAATTTCAGCCATCTTGTGGGGAATTTAGTCATCATCCACTGCCTGAGGAAATGGTTGGTTTTATATTTCATCAGTTTCAGATTATTTTAGGAAGAGAAGTGTGTAGCAGAGTTGTCAAGAGTCTCAGCCAGGTGGGACAAGCAGGACACAGTGATTACATGGATGATAGGAGAAGATGTATTGCTAATACAGTATCTAAATATTGCTAATACAGTATCTAAATAAAAACTAATCTATTATAGGTTTACAGTCTTTATCCTTGCAGAAATCACAGCTAAAACACAGCAAAGCACCTACGGAGCTATTTTAGGATTTTATCTCTGTATTTGACTAACTCTTAGTGCTTTTACTCACAGGCTGGAGAGGCCACTTTATCCCACTGGCACATCAGGTTTTTATACCCTTTTGCAGGCCAATGTTCACCCAAGTCAATTACAAGCATTTCAACTCCCCCATCTCTGAAAGCATTAATTATGTGAACATAATCAATACACACCTGGTGTTCTCATCTTAGGACAAATGACATTGCCCCTCAGGGACAGGAAAGGAAGGGTGTGTGAATGTGTGTGGAACACACCAAAGACCAGAATATCTTTTGCTCCACTTACAGTAATTTCACGATTATAGGCCGCACTGAGTATAAGCTGCACTTCCAGGCGCAGCAACTTTTCGTTCTTTGTCCATATATAAGCTGCACCTGACTATAAGCCGCAGGTTACAATACAGAGTGTGATAAAAGGTATCTATTCTATCACCATCTGTTGAGGTTGGGGGTAGTGATCCTTATCTCAACGGCAGATATTCTGCTGATGGGCCATCCATTGAAACCAGGCGGGGCATTGTTCTTTATCTTTTCACAACCCATCCTACCTCCAAAGAGTCATTTTCTGCTAATGGCCCATTGAGTCCCACTGTTTGACTGATAAAATTAATTCATCCCATTGGAAGTTGCTCCAGCCAGGGGGAAGAGCCCAACATTTCTTACCAAAATAAAAACAGAGATTTTGGAACTCTAAGGGAACACCTTTCTCCACTGGACTCCAGAGGAAAACTGGATTTCTCCACATCACCACTGGACCTCCGGAGGGAAACTGCACCTTCTACAGGAGCACTGCTTCAACTGAATCACATCTGTCACTGCAGGAGGATGCAGCCACCATTTAATGAGACTGCTACCAACACCCTGCCTGACAGGGTGTCAGGTTGTACTCTGACTTTGTCAG
Organism: Catharus ustulatus; assembly: GCF_009819885.2. Taxonomy (NCBI): domain Eukaryota; kingdom Metazoa; phylum Chordata; class Aves; order Passeriformes; family Turdidae; genus Catharus; species Catharus ustulatus. The sequence goes on along the minus strand of NC_046225.1, from coordinate 27,817,189 downwards.
GGTTTGGAGTTTGTTTCATGGTAGTACTGTATTTCTATTTTAATTTCCCTAGTAAAGAACTGTTATTCCTAATTCCCATATTTTTGCCTGAAAACCCCTTGATTTCAAAATTATAATAATTTGGAGGGAGGGGGTTTACATTCTCCATTTCAAGGAGAGGCTCCTGCCTTTCTCAGCAGACACCTGTCCTCCAAACTAAAACAGCAACTTTTTGTTCTTTGTCCATATATAAGCCGCACCTGATTATAAGCCGCACTTTGGGTTCAGACCAAAATTTTAGTCAAAATGGTGCGGCTTATAATTGTGAAATTACTGTACATGGTGTCCCATGTTTCTCCAGTCAGTTTTTCTATTTCTGCTTAGAAGTATGCACATTCCCTAAAGTAAACAAACCTGCGTTTTTGAAGGAAGGTGTTGTAATCCTATACTCAAGATGTATTAAGAATGGTATGTCCCTTGATTCCTGTTACCCCTGTCAATCTATGGACTGTCCCTATATGCCCTCTGTTATCCTATTGGCAGGAAGCCAAACTTTCACTCCCCTTTTCCTGACCCTGGAAAAGACCCCAGACTTCGGGAAACTTCCTTTTTGTCCCCTGGAAGCCTTGAAGAAATAAACTGAGGAAAACCCTGGGAGAAAGAGCCTCTTTGTATCTTTTATCCTGTTCATGTTATCCATCCTGGGCTTGCCTTGCTACAGAATTGCCAGTGAGCAGGGAAGCCTAGGAAAGAGGTAACAATTGGTGTCCAACTGTGGCTTTTTCATTAGAGAGCCCACAAGAGTGACTGGAGTCCCATAAGGATTCACTAAGTCCATGGACAAGTCAAATACCCTGAAGGTAAAAAACTGCTTTTACAGCAGTTTCAGCTTACAGGGATGGAATTGAGACTGCACCTAGCCCAGGGCAAATGATTTCAGAACAGGGACAGTAATCCACAGTTTTCACAGCCCTGGCACTTGCTAGAGAACAGTAAGTATGGGTGTTTCTGTAACAGCAGGGTGCTGAGGGGGAGCAGGGATTGCACAGCGGCTGGCCAGGGGCCTGGATTGCGTGCAGAGCTCGGGAGACGTGCAGGCAGGGGAGTGTGGGTGAGACGCCCAGAGGCAGTTCCCCATGCGAGAAATTCAGCACGCCAGGATTGGTCTCAGAAGCAGAGGCACTGCCCCGGCAGCCAGCGTGGTCTCCAGAGGGGGGAGGGAAAAGTAAATGCCAGCAACCCTCTCCCTCCTCCGTGCAACAAGCGGGATAAACAAACAACAGCATTCTTCTGTGTTTTAACTGTGGATTAAAGGTAGGTATTAGAGTAGATTGCTTTGGAAAAAAAAAAAAAAAAAAAAAGGGCACACAGCAATCTACTCTTCAAAAGAGCATGATTTCCCAAATTAGGGAAATCTTAAATTCTGGAGATGTTATAATCTCTAATAAAAGATTAGTACATTTTGCTAGCTGGCTGTCTGTGGAAAAATAAAATCTTAATTTGGAAGATATTAATTCAGTTCTATTTTGGAATGAAATTGGAGATTTATTAACATTAAAAGTGGAAAATGGAGATGAAAAAGTCTCTGTATTCCTCCCAATATTTTTACAAATTAGGAAGCTCTTACTTCAAACAGAAAACAACAGACAGCAACAGCAAAGCACCTCGGATTCCTTTTCCCTTTCTTTAAAATCCTCTAACCTGGGGCTGGAGGGGACTCAGGACTCACCCCGGGATCCCCAGGGCACCCGGCATGACCACAGTTCCTCTGAGTCCCAGAGTCCTCACCAGTATCCAGGATCTGATGATTTTTCAAAAATGGTCAGCAGTTCTTCCCTATATCCTTCTCTCCCTATTGTATTCCCTTCAGAGCAGAATTCAGACTCCCCATTCCCTCAGGGCACTGGCCACGTGGCTGATCCTAAGGGGCCTGGGGGGAAGATCCAAGATGACTAGGGCCACATGGCTTGTCCCCGGGGGTCCGCAGATAATAGCAGTCACATGTTATTCCCTCAATCCCATAATCCCTTTTTCCCTCTGGTTCCAGCCCTAAATCCATTCCTGCCCCCATCCTGTAACCTGTCCCTATGCGTAACTCTGGTTCCCATGGCTACCCCTTCCTGGCTCAGGTTATGCATGCCTGTCCCCGAAGCTAGCAGGGTGGGGGGGGGGGGGGGAGGAAGGACCCCCTGCAGAGCTCAGTGCTGGTAAGGAGGGTGGTGGCCAAGGCCCAGCTCACAGCTCTTGTGGGACAGAGAGTGTTCCTGCAGTGAGGGAAGGTATGCAAACTAAAAGGCCTGGTGGGGGTGTATTGCCCAGCCCTGAAAGTCAAAACCTAGAAGAAAATGATATCCCACTGGTAGCTCCTGTGGTTTATCTTGGTAGGAGAAATGGCAAAATGGCAAAACCTTTGTCCTATCAAGATAAAAAATAAATTTGTAAGGTACACAGAGAGTTAGGCAGAAACAGTGAAATATTTAAAGGGATTTTAAAAGCTACATTTAGTTCAAATGAGTTGGTACCCAATGATATTAAGGATTTGTTCAGATGTCTGTTAACTCCCTCAGAGTATGATCTGTGGGAAAGCATGTGGAAAAGGTCTTTAAGAGTGCTTTGCAGGAACTTCAACAAAGCCAAATAGTGCAAAAGATGAGGATAATAATGATATTATCTATGTGGAGAAGGTGAATTGCATTGCCCAGAAAAAACAAACACGGGTATTAACCAAGTTTGTTTTGGATAACATCTGCCTAGTAGCAGAAAAAGCCTTCAATCAATTACCTACTGTTGAAGTTAAAGGTAGTTATGTTAATATTAAACAGTTTCCTTCAGAAAATTTCTTGCAGTTTCTGGACTGTCTTCGCATGCAGGTGGAAAGACAGGTACCAGATCCAGTGGTGCAGGCTGAGTTAATTAAGGAGATGGCTCAGAGGAATGCTAATGAAACCTGCCGCAGGGTTATTCTTAGCCTTCCTCTCGAGCCAGCACCTAGTCTCACACAGATGATAGAAGCCTGCACCAGAAAAGCAGAACTGTTCAGTGCACCATAGAGGAATCCAGGACCAGCACAACCAAAGTCTGCAGCAGCTGTAACACCAGGACCAAGGAAGCAACTTGTGCCACCACAGCAGCTGCAGTATATCATCTACTTCCAGTGCAAGAAGACAGGACATTACGCAAGAGACTGCCCACACAATCAGAAACAGAAGACCAACAAACAAAAAAACTAGGTGTACAGCGCGTACCCGCCATAAATACAGTAACACGCAAATATATAAATACAGTGGGTTCCACACTGGCGAAAGCCTCTCTCTTCAGAACAAAGGGGGAGGATGGGACAAATGGTGTGGGGATTCAAGATAACATAAATATTAAAAGTTCAATTAACAAGCGTTGGAAACTTCTTGGTGGTTTCAACCTTATGACTACAAAAGGTTTTCATTTTAGGTCAGCAGAGGGGACAATTATTACAGTGGACCTGTCTAACACTTCACAGGATGTGACGTGGTTGCATATGAAACTGCACTGTGAGTATTTTGTTATGGGGTCAGCACACACACCCTTGGAGATTGAGTTACTTCCCATGTCCTTGAAGGGAAGCATCTCCTGCCTCATTGTCCTGGCACACTGCTCCCAACCACCATTTTACCTGGTCGAGGGGCAAATCCTCACTCAGGCCATTCCTGTTCCAAAGGAAATCCCAGCAGAAGGAAAATCACCTGAAGTCTATTGGGCAGAAGTGGTGGGTGAGAACAAACCATCTCTGGCATGCAATCTGACCCATGGTTCAGACCATCTCCATGTGAAGGGGGTGCTGGACACAGGGGCAGATGTGACGATCATACCTGAGAGTATGTGGCTATCACATTGGTAATTGCAACCCGTGGTAGGCAAAATGCAAGGTTTAGGAGGAGCAAAATTGGCAAAAATATCAAAAAGCATCATGCAAATTGAGGGATCAGATGGAAAAGTGGCTAGTGTCCGTCCGTTTGTTACAGACTATAAGTGCCCCCTGTGGGGAAGAGATACCATGTCTCAGTGGGGAATGCAAATAGTTATTCCCAAAACTCCCCAGGATTTATAAAGATGGTCTCTGAGGAGCGCCCTACCCACAAATTGACGTTGCTGGAAGATTCTCCAAGATGGACGGCTCAGTGGTTGAAGAGTAAGGAGAAACTCAAGGTGCTGGAGGAGCTTGTAGCAGAGCAATTGGTTAAAGGTCACATAGAAGAAACTACAAGCCCTTGGAATTCCCCGGTGTTTGTAATTAAAAAAACAGGGAAAGATAAATGGAGGTTGTTACATGATCTCCAGAAAATAAACAAAATTATAGCAGACATGGGATCACTTCAGCCAGGGATGCCCTCTCCAACGATGCTTCCTCAAAATTGGAAATTGGCAGTTTTAGATATTAAGGACTGTTTCTTTCAAATCCCTTTACACCCAGAAGATGCTCCACGGTTTGCCTTCTCTGTTCCTACCATCAACAGAGAAGCCCCAATGAAGCGCTACCACTGGAAAGTGCTCCCTCAAGGGATGAAGTGTAGTCCTTTCATATGCCAGTGGTACGTGGCCTCATTGCTGTCCCCAGTGCGTGCTCAGAGAAGGGAAGCTATCACCTTGCATTATGTTGATGATTTGCTTGTGTGTGCCCCCGATGACTGTATACTCCAACACACATATGACCTAGTGGTTAAGGTTTTAACCTCTGCTGGATTTGAACTGCAGAATGATAAAGTCCAAAGGATGCCACCTTGGAAATACCTGGGCCTGGAAATCACTGCAAGTACCATTGTTCCTCAGAAATTGGACATTAATTGTAATCCAAAAACCTTAGCAGATCTCCATTCCTTGTGTGGGTCTTTGAATTGGGTTAGGCCCTGGTTAGGCCTCACTAATGAGGACCTAGAGCCCCTTTTCAATTTATTGAAGGGGGAGAAAGAGCTGGTTTCTCCCAGGGAACTGGCCCCAGAGGCAAAAGCTGCAATTGAAAAGGTACAGAAAGCTCCAGCAGAGAGGCAGACTCGTCGCTATAAACCTGAATTGCCTTTCAAATTCATAGTCCTGGGAAAACTGCCACACTTACACGGTTTGATATTCCAATGGATCAAGGGGCAGAGAGATTCACTCTTAATCATAGAGTGGGTCTTCCTCTCCCACCAAAGATCCAAGCCACAAGAACTCATAGTTCAGCTGATTCTTAAGGCAAGGATGAGACTGTATGAGCTGACTGGTTGTGGCTTTGCATATATCCACCTTCCAGTCAAACTCTCTGAGGAGGGAAGGAACTCTCCTGAGAGGTTGATGAAGGAGATGTTCGAGCACTTGCTCCAGAGCAATGCCAGTCTCCAAATGTCTCTGGACAGCTACAGCGGACAAATATCAGTCCATGCCCCATCTCACAAGCTGTTCAATGAGGAATTCCGCCTCATCCCTCATGAGAAGAGGAGTTGGAGACCACTCAAAGCTCTCACAGTGTTCATAGATGGTTCTGGGGCTTCCCACAAGTCGGTGATGACTTGGAGAAATCCTCAGACTCAGCATAGGGAAGCTGATATTGAGTTTGTGGAGGGATCACCTCAGGTAGCTGAACTGGCTCCAGTGGTAAGAGCTTTTGAGAAGTTCTCGGAACCAATCAACTTGGTAACAGACTCAGCTTATGTAGCGGGAGTAGTGTCCAGGGCGGAGCAGGCAGTGCTCAAAGATGTCGACAACGAGCAGCTTTTCAGACTGTTGTCAAAACTAATCTATCTAATTTCTCATAGAGAACATCTGTTCTATGTGATGCATGTGAGGTCACACACCGATTTACCAGGTGAGATAGCAGAAGGGAATCATCAGGCAGACACACTTGCCACTCCAGCTGAACAAGGACGCCTCCCAGACATCTTCCAACAGGCAAAGCTTAGCCACCAGCAATACCATCAGAATGTGCCAGGTTTGATCCGTCAGTTCACGCTAACACGGAGTCAGGCTCAAAGCCATTGTGACCACCTGTCCCAGCTGCCAGCTCCAGGCCATGCCATCCCTAGGTACAGTCGTTAACCCCTGAGGCCTTGGCAGCTGTGAGGTGTGGCAGACAAACATCACATACATTCGCAATTTTGGTTGCCTTAAATATGTTCATGTAAGCATTGACACATATTCAGGTGTGGTTTATGCCTCTGCCCATGCAGGAGAAAGAGCTGTGCATGCCAAACAACACCTAGTGCAAGCCTTTTCAGTATTGGGGATCCCTAAGGAAATCAAAACAGATAATGGCCCAGCGTATGTGTCCAAGGAGTTCCTAGAATTTGTCCAGCAGTGGGGATCGGAACATAAGACTGGCATCCCCTACTCCCCCACAGGCCAAGCTGTGATTGAGCGTGCACACCAGATGCTCAAGCATGTTCTGGCTAGACAGAGCAGTTCGACTGTGTGGATGTCTCCACAGCAGAAGCTGTGTACAGCCCTCTTCACTATCAGTTTTCTGAACTGTTCATTTGAAAACATGAATCCTCCTGTGGTTCATCATTTTAACAGAAGTGAACAGTTCAAGTTGTCTCAGCATCCACCAGTTTTGATTAGGGATCCAGAAACATGGGAAACCAAAGTTCACTATGAGCTTGTTACCTGGGGACGTGGTTATGTGTGCATATCCACTCCCTCAGGCCCTCGATGGATTCTGCAGAAATGGGTGAAGCCTTTTGTCCCCAAACAGCCAGCTCTAGCTGAAGGGGAAGAGAAGCAAGTCGCAGTTCCTTCAAAAAGAAGATGCTGCTGGAAAGAGGAAAGAGAACCTACATAGAAGAATACCTTCCGGCAGATTCAGACACTTTTAGCATGTTTTAAAAAATGTTTGTTTTCTTTTTAGAGAGTGCCTTCCTTCCACTCACTCCTGTGATGAACCCCATCCAAGTTGTCATCTTGTTAACACTGAACAGTCAGGCAGCTGCAAGGATCAGCGCTCAGCCACGTCAAAATGTATGGGTGACCCTGGCAAAGACACTCGAGCGGGAAGACATGTGCCTGTCCTCGGCAGCAGCACAAAATCCTGTGTCCACCTGCCTAGCAGGAGTTCCCTTGAAGGCTGGAGAATATTCAGCCAGTTTTGAAATACAGATGCCAAATGAACTTCCTGAGTCACACACGATTTCATTATACAAACGTCGTAGGCAACCAACAGTAATGAGTAAGAATCCTATAGAGGAACTGCTGCCAAGTTTCCCAAAAGCAGCTCAGGAGCCCCAGGAATTAGAGTTGTTTGGTTCCTATCCAGCACAATACCGCATTCTTTTTGTGATCTTTCCAAAACCTTCTGACGCCAAAGAATTCCATGACATAAGGCAATACAGACAGGAATTCATGGCCAAAAGGTGGTGCAATATTCTGAGTCATATTGCAGCAGACATCCCTTCTCTAACAAGTCCCAGGAGCCTCCCTAAAGGGTTGTTCTTGATTTGCGGAGATCGGGCATGTGCAGGAATTCCTTCGTGACTTTTAGGAGGGCCATGCACCTTCGGGCAGTTATCCCTGTTGGCATCCAATGAAACCTTAATTAGTGATTGGACTCATAAAAACAAATCAATGAATAAAAACCAGAAAAGAAGTGCAGACAATTTGGACAGAGATTGTGTTTCTGAAATTTTTCATTGGGCCAAGACAAAAAGAATTGCTGTATCTGTGTTTCTTCCATGGGTTGCAGCAGCCACAGTTCTGGGTGAATTGGGTCAGCTAGAGCGTTGGGTAGTCAAACAATCAAATTTAACATCCACTGCCATCAGCTCCCTCCTAGAAGACAAGGAAATTACCAGGCAGGCCACACTCCAAAACTGTGCTGCCATAGATTTTCTCCTGCTGCTACATGGACATGAGTGCCAGGAATTTGAAGGACTTTGCTGCATGAACCTGACCTCGAAAGCTCCTAACATCCATGCTGCCCTCTGAAACCTGAACAACTTGGTCAGACAAGTGAAGTAAGAATCAGAGGATAGGCTCAATGAACTGTTCAAGGGCTGGGGATTCACTGGGTGGTGGACTTCTATAGTCAAAACTATTTTGTTGTTCTTTGTTATTCTTTTCCTTGTAATAATGGCATTCGGAATCCTTCGTCACTTAGTTCTCAAGGCTGTAAATGGTCTCATTCCTTCTATCTCAGTAATTAATCACATAGAGATGAAAACCCTGAAACAATCTACAGTAATTTCACGACAATAAGGCGCACCTTTTTGACCAAAATTTTGGTCTGAACCCGGAAGTGCGCCTTACAGTCTGGTGCGCCTTATATAATGTACAAAGTTGCAAAATTTGCAAACCCAGAAGTGCGAACTGTGAGCCGAGTCGGAAGCCATGGGAGCTGCAGCAGCTGGGCGGGGAGACGCCAGGATTGGTGCGGCTACTGGCCAGGGGGATGCGGTGCGGCCGTTGGCTGGGGAGAAGCGGGGAGAAGCGGCGCAGCTGCGGGGAAGGGGGGAAGAACGACGTGGCTGCCGGCACAGAAAAGGGGTGACAAGCAGTGCCGCTGCCGCCGATGACCGCGGGGAAGCGGCGAGAACTGGCGCCGCTGTGGGGAAACGGTGACAAGTAGCGCAGCCGCGGAGAAGTGCGGAGAAGTGGCGTCGCTTTTGGGAAGCAGCGACACGCGGCGCAGCAGCAGGGAAGTGGGGAGAAGCAGTGCAGCTGCCGGCGTGGGAAAGCGGTGAGAAACGGTGCCGCTGCGGGGAAGCAGCGACAAGCGGCGCAGCCGCGGGGAAGAGGGGAGAAGTGGCAAGAAGTGCCGGGGGGAGACGGGGTGCAGCTCGGCTGTACGGTGGGAGCCGGGAGCCGGGAGCCATGCTAACCGGTGCTGGGGGCGGGCGGGAGTGCCAGGGCCGCTGCACGGGGAGGGCGCCTGGGGCTGCGTTTAAAGGCTACACCGATCTTTGAAAAATGTTTGCAAATTGAGCACCTGCCAGTAATTCGTTACTTTGTTGCATGCAGCGCGGCTCCTCGCTGCAAAATTAAGTGCGCCTTATAGTCCGGTGCGCCTTATATGATCTACAAAGTTGTGAAATTTGCCAACTCCCAGGGGGTGCGCCTTATAGTCCAGTGCGCCTTATGGTCGTGAAATTACTGTAACTCTCCCACTAACTCCAAGTGATGGGAAAGATCATAATTTGAATCCAGAATAACCTAATATTCTTCTTTCATCTTTTTAAACATAAAAACGGTGAGATGTTGTAACCCTGTACTCAAGATGTATTAAGAATGGTATGTCCCTTGATTCCTGTTACCCCAGTCAATCTATGGACTGTCCCTGTATGCCCTCTGTTATCCTATTGGCAGGAAGCCAAACTTTCACTCCCCTTTTCCTGACCCTGGAAAAGACCCCAGACTTCGGGAAACTTCCTTTTTGTCCCCTGGAAGCCATGAAGAAATAAACTGAGGAAAACCCTGGGAGAAAGAGCCTCTTTGTATCTTTTATCCTGTTCATGTTATCCATCCTGGGCTTGCCTTGCTACAGAATTGCCAGTGAGCAGGGAAGCCTCGGAAAGAGGTAACAGGAAGGTATTTGATCTGTTGGGGATCCAAAGCAACATGTAGGAACTTTAAAAAGAATACACGACAATATTTAAAAAATATGTAAAAAATATGTTGTGATTCCCCATGTAACAGAATTTAAATTGAAATTTTAAAATTGATTGTGATCATTACTTTTAATTTTCCTGTAGAAAGTTCTTGTTACAGTTCGATGATGGAGGAAAGAAACAGCTGGTCTGTGTACTTGTGAGTGAGCAGCATTTAATAAGTTAATATGTTCATTCTCCAGGTGTCAGGAATTATGAATTTATGCCAGGTCAAATTAGTGCACATGTTCTCACACAACACAGTGAAGAGTTCCATAAGCGAGCACTGTGGTGTTTAGGATGCTTGTGAAATAACTGCTTCTGGAATAAGAGGAGAGCCTCTGTGTTATGGAGATGTTTTGGAGATGCAGCTTTTTAGAACAGAAGTGATAGATCAACATTTAACTCACACCTCAGTATTACCCCCAAATAACTGAAACCAACACAAAGCTACTGGCTGAAAAAATGTGACTGGTGTACAAGCCCCAGGCTCCTATCATTCTCCTATTACAAAATGCCCCATAGCATTTCAGTAATATGAATGAAAACTAATTTTCCTTATTCTGCCAAGATAGCAGTATGATAATGTGTTTGTAGTATAGATAAAAAACAGACATCAAGCTCTATTAAACTTTGGACTAGACTTCTTTGCTTCTTCCCATAACCAAATAGTAAATATTGACTGAAGTAAGTTTACCAATATTTATTTTGACGGAAAATAAATCTTCCTGTTTGTGAAACTATAAAGGCAATTTTGTCAGGGAAAGAGATGACTCAAATGGTAAATTTCCCAATAATAATCTCAGTGGTTTTCAGAAAACAGAGGACATAAAAAGGGAATGATCCACTAGGGAACATTGAAAACTGAATTCTAGAGGTAACCAGGTGTTAATACCAGATGAATGCCCAACAGCTTCTGCTTTTAGACACAGTGCCATTTTTAGAACTGCTCCGTGAACTTCTCCATTTGGAAGTGATGATACACTTATGCCTGTAGAGAGACAGGAATTGCATGGTTTGGGTACCTACTGCCCAGACAGGACAGAGGAGATGCCTTGGGTGCAGGGTACATACCTTCCTAGAAGGTATGTACTTCATATCCTAAGCACAAGGAGAACACAGGCTCATGAGGGAATAGAAGAATGGGGAAGGCAGAACTTACATGGGTAGTGAAAATACAGTAATTTCACGACCATAAGGCACACCGGACTATAAGGCGCACCTTTTGTTTGCAGGGAGGCTCTGCCCCCAGCTCCCCCCACACGGTTGCTGGCTGAGGCCCCGCCTCAACCCGGCAGCCATTGTCCCCTGGGCCTGCCTGTACCTGGCAGGAGGGGTACCACGGGCCCCCAGGCCTGCCTGTACCTGACGGGGCTGGGACATGCCTGCCGCTGCTCCGTGCCACCTCTCCAGGGCTGGGTTATGGCCGCCGCCCCTCCGTGCCGCCTCACCGGGGCCAGGCTGTGGCCATAGCCCCTCTGTGCCGCCTCACCGGAGCCAGGGCATGCCCGCCGCCCTTCCATGCCACCTCTCTGGGGCCGGGCTATGGCCGCTGCCCCTCCGTGCCCCCTCCACGGGCCTGGATGGGTGCCTCTGGAGGGGGCGTCCCTCCTCCATGGGGCCGGGGCATGCCCACCGCTGCTCCGCCCTGCCTCCATCTGGCAGCCATGGCCCTGCCGGCTACCCCCATGGCTCGCAGCTCTCACTCCCGGGTCGGCAAATTTCTGAACTTTGGCCATCAGATAAGGCGCACCGGACTATAAGGTGCACTTCCGGGTTTGGGGGAAAATTTTAGTCAAAAGGGTGTGCCTTATAGTCGTGAAATTTCTGTAATTTACTTCTCAGCCCAGAGAGATCACAGAGGGACAAAGAGGTGTGAGACAAGAATAGAAATAGCTAGGCAGTCTGCAAAACTCTAACTGAGGAAAAAGCAACTGACCTTATTCAGCTTATGAGATGTGAACCAGTGCTCCTGTCAGCACAGGAGGGAAGGGATGTCCCTGGTCCTGAGGGCACCCTGACAGCAGCATGAACAGAGCAGGCACAGTGGTGGAGGGACACAGTTTTGTGCAATGTGCTCTGGGATGACCCTTCTTGAGCAGGGAAGTTGGAACAGATCACTCACTGTGGTCCCTTCCATCCTGACCCATTCTGTGACAGGAATTCTTTGGCCTGGCACACCACAGCCCATGTGCAGGAGGTTCAGAAAACTGGCTGAGACCTCAGTTTCAGCTCTTGTATTTTATTCTTTCCTGTTCAACTCTGCTCTTTATCCTGTTGCCTGTGCACAAATCTTTATGGATCTATACATATCAGGGAAAGGTCTGAGTCAGCCCTGAATTTGCAAACCCCTGGCTAGAGGAAGTAAGTTGTGGTGCTGAGCAAGATGCAAGTGGTGCCTTGTGCTTACTGAGGCTGGACCAGGACTTTGCCATCACTTGTTTTTCGAGGTTCTTTCCAGGAGTAGAACAGCTTTCCCCATTTCTTCCACCTTCTCAATGGAAAATCACATGCTCTCACAGGTAGATTGACTTCTCCTTTCTCCTTACTCCTCTACCCCCCTCCACTGGGAGGGAGAGAAAAGGATTTTCTTGAGACCAATAAATGAAGAGTTCCACCAGCATGATGTAATAATGACTGTATAAAGTGTCAGTTATTAAATGTTCCATACCCAGTGATAAGGAAAGGAGGAGATGGATTATCAGATCAGTGACACATTGGAAAATATGCTTAGCTGAGATGCATAACCAAATTGTCGGATTTGAGACTACTTCATGGGATAAGACAGGAGCACCTGGAAAGGTACAGAACATAATCCTTTATGAGGAGGAGGAATAATTTGCCTAAAAGTACTTCAACTAATAGTTTTGGCTGATTCTAAACTGTGATCCTTGAATTATTTTCTATTGACCTTCAGGAAAGTATCTGAGTATCAGGAGGATTTGGGGGACTCCAAAAGCAATGCTGTCTCTTTGTTTTCAGCACAAATAAGTAAGCTCTGATCCCTTGGATACTATTTATTAAAGTACGTGCATCTGGGAGAAATGGCTATAAGAGGGTAACAATTTCCTTAAGAAATATTTGTCTTTGGAAATTTTCTTGTCTTTATATGAACATAAAAGGTGAGGTGTTTTAATGGTGGAATCACTACCAGCTCCTGCAGGGCTACAAAAACGCCTATCAAAATCCAACCAGTGGTCATCTTCCTAAGATTTTAAGGTGGACTGGACAGCCATCGTTCCTCATTCCCTGTGTCATCATGAGAATGACGACCATTCTTATGTCTCTCAATCTCTTAATGCCTGACTGCTTAAAAGTCTGTTTACATCCACACTTCTTGGTACTTGTGAGTTTGTGGCATTAGAAAGTCGATGTGAATCACTTTCCCTTCCTATAGTCTCTTTCTGACCTTTCTGACATTGTTGCTATAACATTGCTTCCTACCTCTTACAGATATGTTCGTGTGTGTGCGTGTGTATTGCACAGGTGACATGAGAAGTCTGAAGCAGTAACTCAGTTCAGTCTCTCATGCTAGGACAGTATGCTGGCTGGAGACACCCTGCTGGGATAATGTACTGGTTGGAGACATTCTCCTGACTCCACTGAAAAGGGAGGTTTTGTGTTCTAAGAAAACACGTCTTCTCTGCCTTGTTTCCACAGTGGTTGTCAGGAAGGCAGCTGCAGTGACCTTTTCTTCCTGTATGCTGATGAATTACAGGCTTTTGCTTTCCTTATTTTCTCTAGAGTTCTAGCCCAGTTTCCCCTCCTAGAAACCATGTTGATTTTCCAAAATGTTTCCATTTATCAAACGCTATCCTGAGGTTTATCCTAAGAAGGGTAACCAGGCCCAGGAACAAAGCCTCAGGCATTTGTACTCCGTTTCTAAAGTAGGAAAAGAAAGCAACACGATCCAACTTGCTATCCTCGTGCCATTGTTACTCTGCATTAAGAGGATTGAACTGGCAGAATCTGCACAAATTACCATCACAGTGAGGGCACAAAGAATAGGTAGAAGAAAAAGCCCATAGCGAATTTAGAACTAATTAGGACTATGATTAGTAAAAGAGGTACCAAATGAAGGGGAGGACTTTTAAAAACCAATGTTATATAATGAAATACAATATTAACATTCCATACTATAGAGAATAATTTCCTTAAGGCTATGTTCTACCATAGCAGAATTAATCTCTGTAGGTGAATGAAGAGGAAAGACAATTGCCGAGAAGAACAGCCACAACTGAGTTATTCTCTCCTCCTGTTCTAGCAATGACAAGTGGCAGAAGAAAGATCAATCATCACTCACAGAAGAAAGATCAATCATCTCTCACATTGCTCTCCAGGATTTGAAGCAGTTTTATTCAGGACCTGGAGGAAATGGAAAATGCCTAGAAAGGTGATTCTAACAGCTAAAGGCTGCATGGATTTTCCCCAAATGGAGGAACTTGTTGAGGACCCTTGAGTTTGCGGCTATCCAGCTTTTCTATACTATCTCTAGCTGAATCCTCCTTGACAAAGGGCAGCTCTTCTTTTCTCCAGACTTTCTGTCTTGCTTCTAGGGTTTGGGATTCCTGAGGGCTGGTGTTAGCAGTAAAGATTAAAGCAAAGAAGCTATTAATCAACTCCACCTTCTCTTATTTTTGTCACCTGGGCACCAGTGAGTTATCTATGAGTTCTCTCCATCTATGAGCTCTTGTTGTCCAAGTCAATGCCAGGATTAGCCTGTGCCAAAGGACAAAAATAACCTAATAGTGGATGAAAAGATTATTTCTTTCAAATAAAAATGTGAGGATGTTGGTGGGAATTTTATGAAGAAAAGGCTCTGGGAAATTATTTAATGTCATACTTGTAGATCGAGGGCTTTAATAAAATAAAAAGAGCAAAGAGACCATTTGCACTCTGATGATGAATGAATATGCCTGCTTAGTACTTCAGGGATGGATTAAGCTGTTGAAAAAGCATTCAACATTGGCTAAAGAGCCGTAATATATGTGAAATTCCACAGTTAATGCTTCATTAAATAATTTGCTGCAACTGATTTATAGGTGCAATATACTATACTATGTCAAACTGTGCAGGATAATAAATGGTATCACAAAAATATACTATTGAAAATTTTGTTCTAATTAGTCTTTTGAGTTTTAGTAGAACATAGTTCTGCAGTATTGTCCTATTGATCCTGATCGAGTAACATGTAAAAGCTTCATGCTATATATATTTTAGGTCCTTTTCTTAAGCAATCTGGGTTGTGGTCCAGTGAATCAGACACTGGATACTGACTTGTGGGACCTACACTCTGGTCCTTGCTCTATCACTGAAATTCTAAGCTGCTGACCTAAGTTTTTCCCGGTTGAGTGCTGTAATGCCCAGTTTGAGATCTGTGCTCTCTCTTTCCATGGACACAATGTACATTCCCACCATCTACCTGCATATATTGGATATATGGGGCAGGGAGGGGGTGATAACCATCGACCTATAAATCCAGCTTTCATTGGATTTGGCTGACTTACTTCTTCTGGAGAATATCTTACCATTCCCCATATTCAGTGTTTGAAATAGAAATGCTTATTTCTTCTCTTCCAAAAGAGAATATTCAGGGCAAAAAACAATCCATCTGTCCTACTCTGTTAGTGCTTCTTTTCAGTGCTAAATTCTTTACAGAAGAATCAAACGGTCTTTGTTCACTTTGGATCTTTCCCAAAATGTTCTTCCCCTTGTCCTCCACCCTCCACTTTCCGGAATGTGCCTATTCTCAGGGTTTCAGGGTCTTGTTAAGAAAGATTCACAGTCACTCTTGCTGAAGGAATATTCTCACTTGTAGAAAACAATTGTTTACTAGGACATGTAAGGAGAAGAGTAGTTTGATCTTGAAAACACTGGTAGTGAGACATTAAATTGAAGGAGGTCCTCTCTTCTAGTCCCTATAGAACAGTGTTTGTATTTTGAAATGTCTCTTTTGGGACCCATGTAAAGGACCCTGATGCTTGCTGGTGCATTTAGATGCACCATTCTAATGGATGAGCTAATTGTAATTAATAATTTATTTGATTAATTTAAGCCCTTTAAGGTTTTGCGCTATTCAGTTTGCAAAAAAGACTATTTTTTCCATATTTCTAAATTATTAAGCAGGCATTTTATTCAGCAATATTTCAGCCTACAGGAAATAATTGCTAAGTTTTACTTGAATCTGTTGTTCATATGTGTGATTGGTCATGTTATAATTAAGAACTATATTCTTTCACATTTTGTTATAGTCCAGAGTATGCCAGTGATCTCTAACTACAGAATTACAGAATCACAGAATATGCTGAGTTCAGTTCCTGAACACAGGAGCACAGCACCATCCCCAAGGGTCATTCATACCACGTCCCTGAGAGGATTATCCAGATGCTTCTTGAACTCTGTCAGGTTTTGTGCAGTGACCAGTTCCCTGGGGAGCCTGTTCCAGAGCCCAACCACCCTCTGGGGGAAGAACCTATTTCTAATGTTCAACATAAACCTCCCCTGACACAGCTTCAGGCCATTCCCTCAGGTCCTGTTACTGCTTACCACAGAGAAGAGATCAGAGTCTGCCCCTCCTCTTCCCCTCACAAGAAGCTGTAATTGCAATGAGGTTTCCCCTAATTTCCTCTCCTCCAAGCTGAACAGACCAAGTGACCGCAGCCACTCCTCATATGGCTTCCCCTCAAGGTCTTTCACCATCTTTGCTGCCCTCTTGGGACAGTCTCTAATAGTTTCAGCGTCTTTCTTATGTTGTGTTACCCAAAACTGCACCAGGACTCGAGGTGCGGCCACCTCAATGCAGAGCAGAGCAGGATAATCCCCTACCTTGACAAGAGACTTCACCAGGTTCCTTCATCCTCACTTGCTGCTCATTGTCCAGGAGCTACATGCAATCCCAAGCCTAGAGCTTCAGCCTTGGTCTGATCAAAGTTGTAAACGTAGTTATTTCAGTTCTACTCCCAGATTGTTGCTCAGGTTTCCTTTCCTAGGTTGACAGCAGACCTGACTTGCTACTTTCCTTATGGTTTCTGGGAAGCTGTCACTGCCACTGTTCTGCCTGGGCTGCCCAGCTCAGACATGTCAGGGCCATGCCCAGTCACTCAGCTCACCACCCTGCTCATGTTGTGGCCATCCTCAGCTCCCAGTTTGCCTTCCCTTGTGACGTTACTAAGATTTTGCAGCTCTCTGGTAAGTGTATTTATTACTGGAGTAATCCTGAGGAGAGTGTTCAGCGCAAAATCTCTCTCTGTCTTGATTAAAGGAAGAATTAAAGTGTCTTTTAGCAGTGATTTTGCCATTTTAGAGAAGAAGGTGGTTCATATTTTGAATGAAACTTTAAATTTCTCTAACTGCCCCGCTGCAACTGTGTTTGTAAGCAGTAATAAGGCAGAACTTCTACATTTAATAAGTAGAAGATGTCATTAACGTAAATGCAACTTAAGCACTAGAATGAAGAGTTTCTGAGAGAAGAAGGAACTGTGTCTCCTGAATAGATTCTTAATAACTGTCAAAAGCAGACAGCTTTTGAAGGACCAATTATTTAAAAATAACCTTTAAGGAGGATCATACTTTGAGATGGAGATGTAACTCTTAACATTTGCGTGGTTTAAAAACTTCTTTCTAGAGGTCAAGAAGTATCACTAAGAGCAAGATTTCCAAATGCATTGGAGTTGCACAGCATCTACATTTCTATGAGACCAGATGCAAAGGATGCTAGGAAAAGATGGTATTCCCCTGGGGAAGGGCAGGCAGACATTAAAATGTTAGGTTTGGTCAGACTAGGCATGGCAGTGCACTTTTCAGAATATATGCTGTACTGAAGTTGATGGGAATGCTGATCTAAATTACAAGAGGACCAAGAAGTACCAGGCACTCTGGCAAATTCTAGAGCACACAGGACTCCTAGTAAATTTTTATAACATAAGACCAGTTCTCTGCCAGTGCAAATCAGCTTACTTTTGCTGAAATGCATGATCTCAGTTGAAGTAATCAGTTACAGTTATGCTACTTTACGATGTATTCCAACTGAAAATCTGTCCGAGAGTATGTGCTAACCTTCCTACTTGACAGAAAATGTTTCCAAGATTAAATACTGACCTAAACATCACCATTATCTCTTTAATACCAACCTTTACTGTACCATATACCTGATAAAATACAGCTAGTGCAAAATAAGAAAACTGCTGCCAAGACGGAGAGTCTGTTAAAGTTGTCACTTTTCTTTTAAGCCTTGGCAATACACTAAGTCTGAGAAAACAGTCACTTGGAAAGAACCTTAGTGAGCTCTGGTCCATTGTCAGAAATATTGCAGCTAATTAGGAGCCAGCGTTTCCAGAGAGAACAAACTCTGATATGATGGAATGGCTGCTTGCAGAAACTCAGCCTCCATGTTTTGATGCTGGCACAGTTACTGATGCAACTTCTACATTAAATTAATCTAAAGAGGGAGCCTCAACAAAGGACTTCTAAATGAAATGAATGTTCAGTAGCTCATGCTTGTTTGGCACTTGTTTACTGACCACTGCTTTTTCAATTGTAGCATTTTCAGGAGGTGAAGTCATGGTAGAAAACAAAAATTTATGGCACTTCTATTTCTGTAAGTAACTTACTACTATTATGAGTATTCTGTAGGTGGTGTAAGAGTTGATAATTTTCTTTTTCAGCATAGGAGAACTTGTGCTTTAGTCATAAAAGTATTTGCACTGAGTTGTCCAAGTTTTATCCACATGTAGCGAGTTATCCCGCCAGTTCCAAAAAGCTTCTGTATCTTCACAATATCCCCTGCTGGCTCTCAGTGCGTAAAGGTTCCAAACCACTGCTGTAGCTGGCAGACTGAAGAGCCCTTGAGATCCTGCTTTACTTTTAACTGCACAATTTTGATACATTTTCCAGAGAACAAGATAAGAAATCATGAATCTCAGTGATGAAGCTGTCCAGCATGGAATGAATTAGCTGCCACTATCTGAAAATCACTTGTGTGAGGTAAAAGCATTTTAAGTGATGAATTAAATATTGTGGCTCTAGATGCATGAATGAGCAAATAAAAAAGAATGGTATTGCCACATAGCTTGGTGAATCTTCCAATATTTCCTGTGTACAGAGGTGTCATCACAACAAAGGCCTCTTTGTTTGCTTTCAGTTTCTAATTTCTACTTCATCCTTGGAAGAGTTGTGTTTTGTCACAACAGCCTTCCTCCAGTAAATATTCCTTCAGTATTATCCAAGCTGGATGTCATTCAGACTAATGAACAAAAAATCAGCTTCTCATATGTGGGCAGAATGAGCAGAAGGGCTTCCTTCTCCTGGTACAGTCTACCTCATCAGAGCTGCTTTTGCAGATACAATTTTTTACTCTTTCATGTTTCAATTATTTTTTTCTTCATCCAGGTCAGTCTGTGCAAAAGGTAGAAATTGGGAATTAATTATTGCTACCTGTGTTCCTTTGAAGCTTGTTTCTGCAAATATTGTTACAATCTGTAGTCCATCTCTGCAATTTAAATGAACAATTGGTATTTTACTGACCCCATTTTCTTGTAGCTATTTCAGAATGAGAATGGTTAGCAATAACAACTGATAGTGCATGGCAGAATAATTACCCTGTTAATTCCCTGTCTGTTCTCAAGCTGCAACTGTGTTTAAAGGGGAAAGAAGCTTCCTTGAATGTATTCAGGTTGTGCCTGCTTGGCTTAAAGTTTCAAGTACAGGCATGACGCACAGAAAACTTCAGTCCTTATGTTTACCTGTGGTGATTCTCTGTGCCTCTGCTTTCCCAGGGACTGTGGTCACTAGTGTTTCCTTTTGTGCAGCAGTCTTAGCATCCCTTTTTATGCCGAAGGGCCCATGGGGGAACAGCAGTGTGCCGAGAAATATTCTCCAGAGGCTAACTGCACCTCCACAGCATGGGAAGTGTCCTACTTCCCACAGGAATCGCTTCTGCAGTGCAAGGCTGCAAACGGCATCACTGCCACACTGGCAACTGGTCGGAGATTGGGAGCTGACCCAGCTCTCAGTTTAGTTCTTCCCCTTGTGACTGCTCTCACCAGCTCTTGACTGCTGTGGGAAGCCAAATCAGCTTCTCAGACTTGCTCAGACTTTTAATGTCTGGACTGAGATTTCTCTGTGCTGAGTTTAACAAATTTAGTGGGAAATAAACTTGTGGGAAGCAGATTCCAAAGCACTCTTCTGACAGTGTGTGATTTCCCCCTGCATTTGAACAAGCATAACAGATGCAGAAGAAGCCAAGTATTGTTTTGAATACTTGTCCCATGAAAGAGAACATCTATTCCTTTGTAAAGCAATTTCCCACTAAAGGAAGTGAAATTTAACTACAGTAATTTCACGAATACAAGCCGCAGCAATTTGACAAAAATTTTGGTGGAAACCCGGAAGTGCGGCTAATAGTCGGGTGCGGCTAATATATTAATAATTTTCTGACATTTACAACCCCAGACGTGCCAGCCAGAGTGCCGAGCCAAGCACCGGCCAGTAAAAGCCGGCATTTCGCAATTGTTACAGTGTTACCGTGTCGCCCTGGCTCCCTGCAGGCAGCACGGGGGGCGGGGAGAGAGGCGGGAGAGCTCTCTTCTTCCCTCCTCTGCCGCAGCCCAGGGGAGGGGGCGGGGGGGGCGCCGCCATTGCCGCGGCCCGGGGAGCCGACGGGGGGGGCGCCGCCATTGCTGCGGCTCGGGGAGCCGACGGGGTAGGGGCGCCGCCATTGCCGCGGCTCCGGGAGGACGTGGGGGGGCCGCACCGCCATTGCCGTGGCCCAGGGAGCCGACGGGGGGGGGCGCTGCCATTCCCGCGGCTCCGGGAGGACGCAGGGGGGGCCGCGCCGCCATTGCCGTGGCCCGGGGAGGGGGGGGGAAGTGCGCGCCACCATTGCCGCGGCTCGGGGAGCCGACGGGAGCCCCGCGCCGCCATTGCCGCGGCTCGGGGGGGGGCGGGAAGTGCGCACCACCATTGCCGCGGCTCGGGGAGGAGGCGGGGTGCTTTGTCCGCACCCGCCGCCGCGGCAGGAGCGGGGAAACTCCGTCCCTGCCCGCCGCCGGCGCCATGGGCGCGGGAAAGCTCCGTCCCCGCCCGCCGCCGCTGCCGTAGGAGCGGGGGAAGCTCCGTCCCTGCCTGCCACCGCGGGGCAGCGCCGACCCGGGGTGACCGAGCCCAGTGGCAACGGTGGCCGGCCCCGAGCGGCAGCACCGGGCTGGAGCACCTGGCCCTGTCAGCGGCCCCTAGTGGGCTGAGCCTGCACAGCCTTAGCTCAGTCAGTAAACCCCGCCCTCCCGTGGTTCTGTTACTAATTGCCCACGGGTCCTCGCTGCGGACGACAGAGCGGCTTATATTCGTGTGCGGCTTATCTATGGACAAAAACCGAAATATTTGCCAACACCCAGAGATGCGGCTTATACTCAGTGCGGCTTGTATTCGTGAATTTACTGTACTCACTCACCTCATAAATATTAATTTGCAGTTAATATTTTTTCTTTTTTTTTTTCTTTTTTTTTTTTTTTTTGTGCTGATAATTTGAAATTTTGCTACAAATGTCTGGCCTGTCAAAGCCTGTATATTAATTATAAATAAATATGACTCCTCATCTTTATAAGGAAATAATGGTTTAATCTCAAGACTGTCACTTTTCACTGGGAATGATAAATGTCGTCTTGGAAATGACACCAGCAGCAGTGTCAAACAGCTTGTCACAGCTGATACATCAAAGCCTCTCAGGTTTGGCCAATGGTTGAAACAATAAAATGAGATCATCAGCAAACTAGTGAACAAGTCCATTTGTAGTTTTCCCACACATAAGAGTCCAGGCTATTTAATGGAAGAATTACTAATTTGTTTATCGATATATTTGAGCAGTTCATTGTGATCCCTGCTTTTGGAATAAAATTAAAGGGAGGTTTTTATTTTTGATTAGTGTGCACATAAACACAGTTTTTCCAAAATCTTCTTTGAACTGGAGTGAGGTTTCAGGAAGATTAACTTTCTACTGTTGTTATTAATAGGCAGGTCAGCAAAGGTCCTCATCACGCAGTGGGTGTCATTTTAGGAATCATGGTTAAATGCAATGGAGTTTTGAAAACATGATCCAAAATAGGGAGAATTTGTTTTTTTTATTATCTCGGTGGTTTTCATTGGAAGTCCAGCCAAATATGCCAAATATGCCAAGTTAGAGCTGAAAGAACTTACTTTCATCAAAGGTGTTCTTGAAAATGTCTCCCTATGATATTGGTTGAAGGTACCTTCCCAAACTCTCTGGGGATATGTCTACAAAATGTAATACGAAGAGATGCAAGTCACTCTGTCACTAACTCCAAACTGATATGAAACTCTGTGAACAATGTTCACATGGTCCCAGTGGGCTTCTACTTCCCAGTTTGCATGCGATTCTTCACAGCTCTCATTGACGCTTGTTATCTCAATACCCTGCAGTCAGCTCCGAGCCCATGTGTTGGCAAAACATTATGTACAGACATCTACTGACTAAGAAACATCCTCCATATGTCTCTGAGCCCAGAGTTTCTTCAGACTCTCATCTCCAGCATTAGACATTTCGTATTCCCTGGAGGTGGAATCTTGCAGGTTTCCCATGCTATACCAGGATTTGACTACCAGAGGCAAAACAGGTCTGCTGTAACCATTTCCTAGCATTTGCTGAGGTTCTCATGCATGGAAACCTGTCCCTGATTTTCTTAAAGACAGAGAATGTCTTGTTTAATGAAGCTTGAACTGAAATGATTTTTAAAAAGCTAGCTGACATAGTTAGTGTCATCTAATCTGACACTTGCTCAAAGGCAAAATTAAATAAACTTTCATCCTCTGTATATGACTGAGGTACTATTGAGAAGAACTAAACAACTTCTTGTTCTTGTTAGGACCTGAAAGCCTTCCTAAGCCAAATGAAATCCCCATTTCGGCATGTCCCTGATCACAGATCCACCTCTCATTTGAAATGTGTAAGCTCAAATCACATGCTTCTACAGTTAGTTCAGTATAAGAACCAGCTTACAGTACAGGGCTGAGAGAGGACCCCAGAACACTATGTATGTATCAGAAAGAAAGCTGTCATATACACATTATAAGGACAAGAGGAATTGCTTTGGCAATAAGACCTGTCAGAAGCTTCCAGATACAAATAGGAGTGTTTCAGGTATGTACTCACTGTGTCTAAAAGATCCACTTAGATATCTGTTACTCTTTAAGAAAAAGAAAACCACTCCTCCATACCAACTGGGTAACTTGGTAGGTATTCCTTAAATATATAATGCCTGGAGAGTAGAGGCACTGCACTGGTACTCACTGCCACAGCAGTTTGTGCACTACCTCTCTCTGCTTAGGGGCTGAAATCCATCCCTGTAGATGATTTTGTTGTTCAGAGCAACTCGGGATTTGTAAAACCAAATTGTTCTAAGATATACACATACATACACACATACGCACACACATATAAATATAAATATAAATATAAATATAAATATAAATATAAATATAAATATAAATATAAATATAAATATAAATATAAATATAAATATAAATATGTAAACAAATAAATAAATGAACATCAGTCATTCAGTGACATTTCATTCTAATCTGCCCCAGTTCTATTAAGAATCTCATTTACCTTGCCTTCAGGGGTGGGTCATAACATGAAGTGCTACAGTGCTGCTCTCATTGGAAAAATATCTGCATCCCAGGATTAGCTGTCTCCAAACAAACCTCCTTTCATCCAGTGTACAGGTTGCATATATTGCCTGTTTAATTTAGGAGTACATGGGCAGTGGGCAGCCCTGCTGGCACTGGTAGATCTTAATTGTCTTGACCAGCCTCTTCTCGGACTCTTACCCACTGCCTCTGTCCATGGGAGTTCCATTTCAGCTCAGGGCTTGCATCCCATTCCTGGGTTATCAATGAATGAGAAATGGGGACTACTGATTCATGATCAGAATCTGAATTTACTGTGAGCTACACATGCTTTTACATTATTCTAGGAAGGCTAGTAATTTTTTACTACATTGATTGGGTTAAACATCGCACAAACAAACTTACAGATTTTGCAACACTTTTACTCGATTCAGTCTTCTTCCCTGTCGCCAGTCTTGATCCAATCTTCTTGCAATCTTCTTAGCTCTTTTTGTTCTTGCCAAGTCATCTTGGTTATCAAACTGCTTATGCTAATTAAATCCACAGTAATCTGTCTTAGCTCCCATGCTGGGTCATGCTGTAGTTATACTTTTCTTTAGTCCTCTCTTCGGACTTATCTTCTGCTGCTCCTGTCTTGATCCCCTGAAAGGTCCACAGGACTGGTCTTTGACTTTGCCTGCTAAAGAAACCTGTTGCCAGCTCCCTGCTCTGCCTACCCCATTTGGGTGCTATGGGGCTGCTCCCTGGTTAGTGAGGTTACTGCCCTGCCTATGCTGTGGTCACCCTTGACTCCAGGCTTTTGTTTCTTTCCAACACTTGGTTTGCCCTGTTAAAAAACCAACAGCAAACAGGGTTGGTAAACTGAAGGTGCTGATTATACATCTCATGGGCAAGACTGGGCATGCAGTGCTGCTCAGAGATCATTATTGTTATGACTGTGGGGTCTAGAGGCTCCTGTCACTTTGGTAGCTTCTTGCACGAGGCACTGCCAATGGAGAGTGTCAGGGAATCCCATAAAATTGCCCTGTCTCAAGAGCCAATGTGGATGTTGGGGGTTGTGTAGAAGGAAATAGGACAGTGATTTACCAGTGCTACAAAAAGTGGAACTCTCTGTGAAAAAGGAACAAATAGAGTTCAGCTTGTCATGGACCTTGTCCTTTTCCTCATTAATCATGGCATGTGAAACAGCACAAGATATCTTGATGATTTATCCTGTAGTTCAGGGTTTCTGCTTAGCTTCTGTGTCTCTATAGTTAGAAGATACTTGTGAAATATGTAGGTGACTATAGTGTCAGGATGAATATACTGTCACGAAATCAGTAATATGCAATGGGGCAAAACCATAATAGAAAAATAAATGAAGAGATACTTAAATATTGAAAAGAAGGGTTGTGTATCTTCAGGATTTGTTTCATCTTCAGGATTTGATCCTCTTTTCAGCTTCGCTATTTAAAATGTACCTGCTAATGCTCTGCTAATATAATTACATGTAGGAGAATTGCTATAGATAACAAACATGATATGGTTTTGGAAATTTCTTTGTGTGACTTGTGGATGGAAAACCAGATTAGTTATTCAGCACAAACCTGGCACACATCTGGAAAGGAAAAATATTGAAGTGACCTTAAGTTTTGCCTGTTTTTTTTTTTTCCCTATCTGAACATGATATGAAAGGCTGTTTCTTTCTGCTGGCAGAGAAAACAGATTGTCCAAGAGAGCAATTTCCAACATATTAATGGTAAATTGAAAAAAATGCATCAAAACAGGAGGCTCCACATCAAGAACATCAATTCCCTTCACTCCCCATTTGGCATTGGACAGCCTTTGACTGAAAGCTTTGTACTGAAGTGAATGACAAGTAGAGAATGATGTATAAAGGTAGTGTGGGGAAAAAAGGCAACTAGAAGATACTAGACCCTCACCTGTAGTGCATGTGTCTTATGGCTGGGATACAGTGGAGATGGATGGGAGAAGGCAGGAAGAAGTCTTCTGCTTGAGGAGGTTACTTAATAGACAAATAGCTAAAGCAAAGGGCCAATATACAGGCCTAACAGAGAAATATAATCAGATTCCCATCAGCTTTTTCAGGACAATAACTCTGGTGTGTGTTCTAGTATAAACCTGATACCCAGTGCTTTACATCTCATTCTTTCAACCACATTTTCAGAGGTCAGAGTCCCTCCATCAATGTGTTTTAGAGCAGCAACTGTGCTACCTTAGGACTTGGACACTGCAATGCTTCACAGAGTTAAGCAACAGACAATGCTTTAAGAAGAGTCAGGGAGAATTCACGAGTGTGTAAGATCTTTATTTATTGCTTATTTGGGACATACACACAGAAGGCCTGAAACATGGCAGAGTTTATACAAGGAAAAGGAGTCCAGCTCCAAAACCCAGAGTTGAGTTGGCTTGCCCAACCATCCATTGGGGTTCTGTAGGAGAGACAAGAATTTAATCCTGAGTTTCAAACCTCAGATGAATATTTCATGAACAAGCATGATTTTCTTGTGTTTTTGCCTGGTAGGTGGTCAAAACTTCACCAGCTTGATCTTGACTTCAGACCACTGCAAAGCTAGTAGATGAACATTAGAGCGATGGAGAAAAGTTGCGTGATGGATCTTTTAAGTTTCTTCATGCATCAAGATGAAAGTCAAGACAGGGGGAGACGGACATTGTAAAGGAACATGCTTTTAGCCTTCAGTCTAACCTCCTGTTCTGGTTGTTTCCACTGCCTTTGGCAATTCACTGGTACAAAAGGAAATATTGATTTAGAGATCTGTTGTACCATGTATCTTCCCTATTAAAAACAGTGGGGAAATAGAGAATTCTGAATATTGAATTTCAGAAAAGAAAAATTTATCAACTACTGCAGCAGACTTTTCCAAACCATAGAAACTACTATCAAAACATGAATGTAATATCTGAGCAGTTATGTAATTTGATCAGTTTTCTTCACTACCTTTCCCATGCACCCACACTACAGTCAGCATTTGAACTCTTTTGGCTCAGAAGATGTCTCCAGCATGGAAGAATGATGTCCACTTCCAGCTGTGCCCAGCTGCTCTCTGGCCAGCAAAGTGCTGTGGGGCAGATCCATTTTTTTTCAGATTTCTACCAGCACCACTATTGGAGGGTGTTTGCTTTCTGATGGTGTGATGTTCAAATTGTAAGTTTTTAATTTCACTTCACAGCAGCCCAGCCTGCCACCCTCCTAAGATGATTAAGTGTTGGTTTTTGCCTGTTGAGCTTTTGCAGAGTGTTCCATGAGTGCACTTATACCAGGGTAGCTCTGAGAGCAGTGACTGGCTCTGTAGGCATCCTGCCAATGAGAACTGGAAAGGTTCCAGTACAGGAATTTCACGACGACCATAAGGCGCACTGGACTATAAGGCGCAGGGTTTTTTTGCCGCAAAGATCCGTACCGCGCGCAACAAAGTAACGAATTAGTAACGGAATCGCACAATTGTGGAGTTTACTGGCAGGTGTTCAATTTGCAAACATTTTTCACAGATTGGTGTAGCCTTTAAATGCAGCCCCAAGCGCCCTCCCCGTGCGGGGGCGGGCCCCGGCTCTCCCGCCCGCGGCTTGCGGCTGCCGCAGGTCGGGGCGGCCACGGCTCACACCTGAGGCATGTGCAGCGGCAGAGGCTGGGGCTGGGGCCAGTGGCAGCTCCCTCCTTCCCCACGTGGCTCCTGCCAGCTGCGGCCGCCCGTTCCCGCCCCGCCTTGCGACTCAGTGCTCCCACGGCACCACCCCCCATTGTGGCTCACACTTCCAGATTGGCAAATTTTGCAACTTTGTAAATTATATAAGGTGCAACGGACTATAAGCTGCACTTCTGGGTTCGGGGGAAAATTTTAGTCAAAAGGGTGGGCCATATAGTAGTGAAATTACTGTATTTATCTTGCTGATTTGTGGGCATTTCATTTTTCAGATGGGAGTCTTTGGTTGCAAAAATGCCATTGACAAAGCTAAGGCAGCCGCTGTGAGACTTTCTTTAAGGGGCCCCTCTCCTGATGTCTCAGGGTATTGCTAAAAATTGGTGCATATCTGAGTCATAAAATCTCCCTGTATTACACAGATGCCTAAAACAAAGAAGAAAAAGAAAAGCATCCTCAGACTTCAAGAAAAGCTCTTCCTTTATCTGGAAGGAACTGAAGGTTCTGGGTGATCCTTCTACAGTACTATTCAAGAAATTAAGAAAGACAAAAAACCCATCTTAGACTTGCTTGGAAAATAAGGTGGGTAAGAATTTATAGGCATTTCTGGTTTATTTGTAAATCAAATGGTGGATATCTACATCAAGGAACTTGAGAGCATGAGGGGCCTCAGCTGGGATGAGAATTAGACCCAGAATTTTGAGGAGTTAGGTTCTTGGTGTTGAGCCAAATCCTGCAGCACCAGAACATGGCCAGGTCTTAACAGGTCAGTTTTATCCTCAGAGGTGACTTTGTGCAGCTGGAGATCCAATGCCTTGTTTCTGAGCCTTTTAGTGAAACAGTGACTCAGCAGGAGCTCTTCCATCTGCTTGTGCTTTGAAATACAGAGCTACAGCTTAACTTTTCCCTAAAGACTAAAAGAAAGTTGTCTTTTTAGCCAGCCTAATCTTCCTTTGACTCCTCCAGAAAGCTCAGATTGGGTATTTAGTCCTGCTTTGCAGGATTCTGCAGCAGAGAATCACCTGTCTCACATTTGAAAGAAAAATAAAAAATATTTGTTAATTATCTGTTATTGTTGATATCTTCTTGTAGAAGACGTGATTAGAGCTACACAAGGCTAAAAGAATATTCTGGGTATAAAAAAAAAAAATCAATCCAAAGAAATCAATAAGATTATAGCAGGGAGTTGACTTCTGCAAGTTTTGGAAGATCAGTAGATAAGACATTGCAGGTAACGTGAAAAGATCACTTATGGCATAGTTCTTACTCGAGCTAAACAAATTTATCTTCAAACAGTGTTTTCTCTACAAACCCCTTCTATAGCAGCAGTGCATACAAAGGCTGCCTTTCCTGGATCACTACTTGGACATCCTGTTGTCTTCAGCAAGGCTCACAAATGTAAACCAGTCACCCTTGGGATATCCCAGGCTGAGGAGAAATACAAATGACCAAGAGTATAGGAACCTTCTGCAAAAAAAGTTTCCTGCAGATGACTGAGGTCCACTAAAGCTCTGTTGAGGTGTAAATCTCTTTTATGTTTAGCACACAGTGAGGAATGAGAGTAAGAAATTATGTCCAATCTCAAAAGAACAGATGGTTCTTGGTTCCCTTCACTGCAAGCCTGTCCCACTTTGAGCAGACCTCACTGCTGCTGTGTCTCCATCTTTCCAAAGCAGTTTTTGAGTCCAGGTAACAACATGACAGTAGCCTGTGGTCCTCTGGAAAGAATATTTTCCTTACAAAAAACCACAGCACTGCCAGCTTCAAGTGCTGAATACCTAAACCAAATGATTGCAGTAAGAGCTCACTTGGGGCTTATTACACAGCTTGGTACTGTTGTCCTTAGCTGAGGTGGCCAGATTGTCAGAGGTGCTGGGCACATGCACCAGGGAGTCTTTTTCATTGCCATTATTTTAACCGGGTGCCTTGCAGGCAAACTACTTCACAGGCAGATTAAATTTATGAATAATAATTATTTCATTATGGTATACCATGCAATTAAGAACATACCTTATATAGGTTGTGTGTGTGTATATATATTTTTAATTTTTTTTTCCCTTTTAATCTTTTCACTTCATATAGTATCTACAGAATTAGCCACAATACTTCTATTTGAATGGAATGATCAGTGGCAAGGTGAAAACTAAAGCTGAGAATTCTGTTGCTAGAATTAAACTTGCAAATTTGAAATATTAATTACATGTACAGGTGTTGTGCAACCCATGTTACATTTGGTACGCTGCCTTAAGAACTGAAGAATTGTAGTTCTTTTTTGGTTTATACCTTTTTCTTCCTAAGGAAGGTATACATTAAGAGGACTTGAAAATATACCTAGTTTGGACTTATGAGGATGGAACATATTTGTGCTTATAGTAGTTCAAGGTTTTCACTTAGGTCTTGGAAGTTTTTTAAGAAGGTGCAGAAGACAAGAGAGTCAGTTTACCTCTTTTTGGTGGGCAGGTGCTCTTGTGTCCTAGGATGGCTCTGAAGCTCCAAGTTCTGTGGGTGAGAAGAGCTCTGCTGGCACAAGCAGAACTCTTCAACAAGGCCCTGGGAAAAAACATGGATTCAGTTTCTTCTCTGCTATTAAAATGAAAGACTGAAATTAAGCATATTGTAAATCTTCAAGTAGTTGCTGAGAAAACTAGCTGAGGAAACAGGAGCATTTCTGATGTGGAGGGTAATATAAAGAAATCCACACAGCTGGGTTGTTTCTTAGCCAAAATACCAGCACCAGGAGTGCATTTTGCCTCACACTAACATGTCCTTGTTTCTTAAATGGTATTCTTTACGAATCCTCACCTTCAGTCTAATGACAGGTATGTGAGATACTGCAATATTTGTGACTGCATTGCTGGACTTTCAACCCCTTTACATTTTTCAGAGAGTCTTGGGGCAAGCACTGCAGCGTACACTGCCCTCCCTGTTAAAACACCTTCTAAGTGAGGAAAAACAATTGTGCCTAAATTCAGCTGTAACTGATTTTATTTCTAGCCTGTGTTTCAGCTGGGGTTGCAGGTTTGTGCACTAATTTGGATCCTAATAGCCCAAGATTAGTGAATGTGTTCTCTGCTTGGCTGCATGAATGACATCTGATGTAACATGGCAACACTGAGATTCTCTGTGTGAAGAATGAATGTATCACCATCAATGATGAATGGTTGAAGCTGTGTATTAATCTAGGTCTGGTAAAAACAGGTAGAGGGCCATCTATAAATAATTTTTTCCAAGGATTTCTATCAATATTATTTATCAGCTTAATAGAATGCTATAGGGGAAGGTCTGGTGCAGGCCTCTCTTAACTTTCAGCTCAGTAATGCCCGTAGCAGTGGATGTTGGGAAATTGGTGTTCTCCCTCCTGCAGGAGGAGCAAAGTGTCAATAAGGTACACACAAGTCAGGAATTTCAGTTCAAGCTTCCTGTAAATAAGCCTCAGCCTTCTGCTGTACATCGGGGTGATAAAGAGGCAAATGGTGCAGCTTGATTACCGTGATAGCCATTTATTTTTCCTTTTGACGTAAAGAAATGTTAACCTACTTTTGACATATTTGAAATATCTGCACTGCGGCCTGAAAGACCTGTTTCAGGACTTGCTGGAAACCATATTTCATTTTCCTATTTCTTTTTCTTTTCTTTTCTTTTCTTTTCTTTTCTTTTCTTTTCTTTTCTTTTCTTTTCTTTTCTTTTCTTTTCTTTTCTTTTCTTTTCTTTTCTTTTCTTTTCTTTTCTTTTCTTTTCTTTTCTTTTCTTTGTCTTGGATAAACTGTTTACTAATGATTTGCTCTAATGTTTCAGACTGTATTGTAAACACTGCTGTTAGTCATACAAAGTAACTACCAAGTTGCAACTCTTTCATTAATATTAATTAGCAAGGCTATCAAAGTGAGAACAAAATAATAATGACCCTCTTCCCAAGTCCCTCACTATTATTCCCACATCACACAATTCCACCCTTCTTTACCAGAGTTAATTTCTAAAATATATCCAAAAAGCGCATTTCAGCCATGTCTGTACATTGAGATGCTGCTCTCTTTCTCCATTTGTTTTACTGGAATGACTCAGAATAAAGCAATTTATGCAAGAAAAATAGCACTCAGCACCTCACCTGTCAAAATCTTTTTTTTCACACTCATGCCATTGTTGGACTGTGGCAGATCTTTTCACATAAAGGTATTTCCTGCCAGGAAATACAGAGGCAAAGTTGTTGCCTTTCCAGGGTCTCAGATGATGTGTTGCTGGCCCTGCCTTGCTCCAGGTTCTGCCTTGAGCCAGGCGAAGTGATGCCTGGGTCAGCAGCAAATTTGGGTGCTGCCATAACAGTACCTAACCAAGTTCAGAACATAACCCTTTTAGCTCAAATCACATGAATTGAATAAGAAAAATGGTTTTCCTCAGCAATCTGAGATTTTTTGAGTGATTTACAAGCTCTAGGTCCCTCCCAAGCTGTCACAGATCCTGAGGGCAGAGGTGACCTTACCAGTAGGATCATTTTTTTCTTTCCAGACACTGCTCACGCAGGTTTCCCAGAGGCAGTGACAGAGCCGGTGAGATACCAGCTCAAAAGGACACAACACTTTCTCCTCCCATCTCATGGTTTCATTTTGAACAGAATCAGTGTTGTACCACAGGAAAGATACCAGCTATATTATACAAACCTATTTCGAGATGGTAGAAAATATTTTAACCAACTTTCTCCTATCTGAAAATGGTATTTTATTTGTTATTTTCCTTTACTACTGAAGTGTTTTAGACTATTGATCTTTGGTAAATGGATCTAGTCAAGGATGGCTGTGCAGTAACATCTGGGATGACAGTCCCTGGAGAGATTGAGCTGAGGGAATGTCTGCTACCAGCTAGAAGGTCACTTATTGACTATGCTAGGGCCTAAGTTTTTGCAGTATCTGCTTGCAGAGGAGACTCATCTAGAGCTAGGGCAGGAGGGTTACTACGGCTTTTATGCTCATGCAGCACACTGGGATGGTGTACTCAGACATGAATTCAGAGGCTGACTCAGGCATGAACCCAAAGCAGCTGTCCTGCACCTTCCCAGGATAACAAAGACGATGAGAAAAGAGAGGGCTTGTGAGTAACAGTGTCCTCTGTGCAGTCTATGGTCAAGTGAGTCATTGCCCATAAATCTTACATGAGCCTAAACATTCCCTGCATATGGCAGAGCAGAGCAGGAGCTTCTCAAACACACACTCTGAGTGAGAAATTGCCAACCATTTCAGACTAGGTGGATCAGTGCAAAACAGGACTGGATAAGGTCTAGCTGACCTGCAGCAAAGTGAGAGGAAGAGGAGTTGCGCTCCCTGTCACAGCACACAGTGGGTCAGAAACAACAAGTGGTGGAACAAACCAAATGCTGAATATCAACATCATCTGATCTGAGGAATGGTTGTGGGAAGTGACACGAGCTCTTGGCAAAGGAGTCCAATAGGAGCAACCTCCAGAAGAGCAGCAGCAACAATCCTTAAAGTAAGGGGATTTTTGAAATGCCAATTCTATTTTTCAGAGTGAAACAGTTTAATGATGTTTAGAATTAGGTCACTGGCTGCCTTGGGAACTGTATCTTAAGCTTTGATAACCCTCATTTTGGGAAGTAAGTGTCAATTAGGACTTATTTAAGAGAGGCTGACCTTTTTAACCTGCACTGCTGTGTGAGAGATGGTCATGATCTATAGAGAACCTTGGGAAATATGCTTTATTTACCCAGAGAAAAAAATTGCAGAGAAATTTTCTCTTTGGTTTCCTAAGACTCACGTGCCAACTTAAGTCTGAATGTTCCATCTCTGGAAGCGTTCAAGGCCAGGATGGTCAAGTGGAAGGTGTCCCTGACCCTGGTAGGGAGGCTGGTGATCTTCAAGGTCCCTTCCAACCTTCTATGATTCTATGTTTCTGTGATTCTGTGATTCCATTCTATTCTAGTTGCCCTTCCCAAGGCCAGTGCAGGTTGATAAACACAAAAGCCCTCCTGGCTCTGAAGGTCTGTCACAGTGGAGAGATAGAGCCAGATGATCCAAATCCAAGCTGGTGGCCACAAGAAAGTTCATCTTGGCTCCCAAGCAGAGGACAGCAATCAGATTTAGTCAATTCCTCTGCCTGTTTCTGGGAAAGTTTTTTAACATTGTGCAGAATAATGTATCTTATTTCTGTCTTAATTCTTAGTGAAACTAGTTACATATTAAAGGATCTTTTTGTATCTGCACTCTTTCACTCTGTCTTCTGAGACATATCTGTCCTAGTTTCAGCATCCTATAGCTGGTGAAGTGTTGTGCTTTGTGTTGGAGTGTGTGTAACAGAGGCCTCTCTGATTCCTCAGAGAGAGATCGGAGTGCAGGAATCAAATTAAAACCTTTGGATGGATTAAAGTATATTAAGCCACTCAGACATGAAATAAAGGTGTAAGCTTTAGTTTTAAGTATGTAGAAATATTATTAAGTTGCATAGACATGAAGTAGAAGTATAAATCTTAGTTTTAAGTAAGTAAAAATGTTTTAAGTGCCTTAAAGAGCAAAAGCCTTAGAATCTAGTGTAAAAAGCTTCAGTGAGAGCTCAAAAACATAGTTCTAGACATTAGTGCAGAAAACAAAGTTCAAAAACAAGTTGCAGTGAGAACTGAAAAACATCGTTCTATACATAGTAAAAATAAAGTAAGAATATTGATTACATTCTTCAGATAGAACAGATAGGCTATATGCACAAATTATATGTAAACTTTCATATTATAGAACCATCATTCTAATAGGTTTAAAATAAATGCTTTAGGTTTGTGTTTTTAGCTCATTGGGTAATTTCTGAATAAGCATCTGTATTAGAGGGAAAGCTCTCTCACTCGCTCGCTCTCTCTCTTGTTCTCTCTCTTCCTCCACCATCATCATCGTCACTACCATTGAAGAAGAAGAAGAAGAAGAAGAAGAAGAAGAAGAAGAAGAAGAAGAAGAAGAAGAAGAAGAAGAAGAAGAAGGAGAAGAAGAAGAAGAAGAAGAGGCTGCAGCTTCTGTCTCTAATCGGGACTCTACACCACAAAGTTTTTAGCATGGACTTTAACACTTTGGACTCTTTGTCTTTTGAGACTGTACAATTTCGAGGAGTCAAACATGGCAGGATGCCCAGGGTGGGCAACAAAGGAAAGTTGAAAAAGGGTCTCAACACTTGGGATGATGATCCCAAAATACTTCAGAAGGGTCCTTTGGGAGAATGTTGAGATGATTTGTACACTCTCCCAGAGGTAGTTAAGGACATGGACACCCAGAGGGGGCACTAAGAGGCACCGAGAAAGGGTCTTGGCAAACCATGCCCAGAGCAGGCAATATGGTCTTTGTTTGGGAAGGGATTGGTTGAAAGGGAGTGAGTGTAAGTCTTTTGTACTCCCAGCTCCCAGGAGAGGCATATAAAAGATATGAAAGAAGGGATGAAGAAAAGTTAAAGCTACAGGCAGGGATAATGGCACAGTTTTTACAAACCCTGATGGGAAAAAGTGCAGGGAACCCCAGAATAAAAGGGTAGGGGGCAGCGCCCAGGACAGCAATCGGGAAGGAATTAATGTGCCATTTGTAAAAATGAATATTAGAAATTAATTGTTAAGGGTATCAGGATCTGCTGTTGTACTGGGGGCTCACTCCACTGAAGCCCTTGCTGAACCAAGAAGCGTGTTTCCTAGTAGACATGGGAACTTCTCTGTCTGATTTGAATTTTATGCCAAAGCGGGAACAACTGATAAAATGTTCTTTTGATAAGTGGGAAAGATGAACAGGTGCATTTTATTCAACCACTATTGGTGAATTCATGTGTGTGCATGTGATTTATCACTGTTTTTGTCCATTCCCTTCAAGCATATTGTACAGGGGCCAGGAAGAGACATGAACAGCAGGTTGGCTTGTGTCCACTGAGTTGTTTTATACTTTTTCTCTGTGTAACAATAGAAATACTTTTTGGTTTTTTTTAAAAACCAGTTTAACTTCTATACTGACTGTGTGCAGCAAAATTGAAGGGCTACCATGAGCCAGGTGAGTTCTCTGACTTGCTCAGATTCTTCTGCTCAGGAGCCAGCTCCTTGAGAAGAAGATAAATGGAGGACCGGGCTGGGAGGGAAACCCCTGGCAGCCTGGTTATGATGTGCTGCAGGCTGGTCCTCCCTGAGAGCTGTGCGTGCAGAACATCAGGGAGTGCTTGAGGTCACAGGGGTTACCTGAGGTAGTCTGGGCTGATTTGAGGTCATAGGAGTCTGTGGTAGGGGTTAATTGAGGCCATGTGGGGTTACTTGAGGTCATTGAGTGCCTGAGAGGGTTAGTTGAGGTCATTTGAGGTCCTAGTAGGGGTTACTTGTGGTCATTTGGGCTGACTTGGATTGGTGTCCCTGGTAGCAGATATTTGATGTCATTTGGGCTTGAACAGGAAGATCAGTTAGCACAGATACTGCCTTTGGCCTCTGCTGTTCATAACATCCAACCAGGGTGGCAGAGACGGCAATCAGGACAGCTGATCACGGGTGAATCCACCACACTTGGGTCAAGGTCTCTAAAGCCCCTGAGATTTGGACTTAACTGGAAGAAAAGGATGGGAGACTTCGGCTATCAGTAGCCACAGACAAGGACCTCTAGTGATTAATGGACTAATATGAGCCATCACTGTCTACTTTATTCCCTGTATTTAGTTGCCAGATCTTCCTGAGGCACAGCACAGTCCAGAGCCCCTGGGGCTGCAGCCCCTCCAAACCCTGCTGCTTCCCGAACACAGACAGCTCTTCCTCGCCCCTCGCCAGAGCTTCCAGAGCACCGGAGCACCTCCCTCGTGCCGTGCACCCACATCCAGGAGGGGTGGAAGAAAACGGGATGAGACACCAGAAAAGTCCCATTTCTCCCCAGGAGAACTGGCGGGAGCCAGAGTGTGACTGAAAATCCACCCACGACGCCACGCAGTGGCAGCAGAGGCAGGCAGCACCGACCGATGACCAGCAGTCCTGAGAATCCCGGCGGGGACAGTGGCGGAGAGAAGGGAAGAGACGGCCCCATTTTGCCCCGCTTTGTCCCGGTTTGCCGGGGCAGGGAAATCTCCAGCGAGCAAAGGGAATTACCATACCGAAAGAAGCTTTGCTTTTGCAGGGGCGCTGAGGAAAGCTGGGAGACAACCCAGGCGTCTGCAGACTGCCTAGGAACGAGTGCCGCTGCTAGTGGGGCTTCATTTTCAGACATGGCTCTGGCTATTTTGTTGGCTGCAGGGAACTTCTGTGGCATGCACACGTGCGTGCCCAAGGTGACAGCCTTCTCTGTGCCCAGGTGATAGGAACATAGCGTTATTTTTCCTAATCAGTATTAATATCAACTCAATGACAGCTGTCTGACACTGCACACAGAGCAAATCACAAGATCCTACACAGAATAAGTCCATATCATCTGGCTTTAAATACCAAGCAGCATAAACGTGCCAGGACTTTTGGATTTTAATTAAACTGTTTGGAGTGAAATGGCCAGCAGAGAAAAAGCTCAAAAATATCCTGCCCAAATGCAATAACATTTAATCTGAAGGGAGCTGGAAATCCCAAAATTGCTTTCTCCACGCCACAAAGTTGTCCTTTGCCATTCCAGGCACATGGGACAGAGATATGGGATGCTCCACACCCCACAGGGCTGCCCTGTTTTCTGAACTCAGTGCTGGTGCAGGCAAATTCCTGCTTTCAACCTCAGCACTCCAGATGTCCTGCCTCTGGGCCCTTTCCAATATGGGCAAAGCAACCAGTACCTAAGCAAGCAATGAGAGATTTCTGATGTTTATTACATTGCTGGCTCTGTCTCACCAGGCGGTTTCCCATCTGTTTGGTCATGTACACGTTAGTACCAGTGAAAATCAGAACTTGGCACATCCCACATCCTCACAGGCCACCAAGCCCCAAAATCTTCATTGAGCATAAATAGAGTTCCAGGCAAAATCTCAACCTGAAGATGGAGGAGGGAATTCAAGTCTTTGGCAAGAGGCACTTTTCCACTTGGGAAATGCATGGGAGTTTTCAATTTTCTGGCATGTCTCCAAGCCTCCTTCCCTATTGAAAAATAATGCTTTTATGGGGAAACACTCAATTCCCCCAGCAGCCACAAGGCTGGATAACTGCTTTGTGGGATGTGATGCTCCCCTGTCCTCCCACACCTGGAAGCATCACCTGGGCGTTCTGTTATTTCTGTAGGCAACATCTGTGGGCAACAACTGCATATGCTGGCAAAAAGCTATTTTTGAGGTTGTGTTCTTGCCTGTGGTTCTTCTGTCTGCCCCTTTCATGCTCACACAAAGCCTCTTTGGTCTTCATTTAAGAGAGCCCAGGAATTGTGCTGGTAACTGTACTACCAGCAATACCAGTAGTACTCCTGGGCTAATAATACTGAGCATGGGGGATTAAACCCATTTCGAGCATTTTTTACCCTAAGCAAAAAGCTTGCAGAAAAATATTTTGCGATCCTTCATTTAAATCCATAATCCTGTCTTACCTGATGGGTTCTTAGCTGCAGGTACCAACCTGGATCAGTCTGAATGATTGTTTGGACCATGTGTTCTTTGCTCTGTGCCATTTTTCTGTTCCTCTTTGCCTTTCTCTAAAGGAGCCTTCTAATGCCAGATAAGAAAAGGTGTCTGCAGCCATCATGACTGGATCACCACTCATATTCATGCTGGTAACCCCCAAGCAGGAGGAAGCATCCAGCTTCCAGGCATTGCAGATATGCCCTAAACTGCTGCAATAGATGATGCAATGGTACAAGATGGGGTGAATAGTGCTGAAAGTAGAAAACCTCCTGAATATCCCTCAGTTTTGCAGGGATTGCTCCAGCACAAATATAAATGCTGCTAACACCTCCTTCTTCTCCAGAGCTGACATTTCCTGAGCAGAGCTCTCTTCTTTGACCTCTCTTTGTAAATACTGACATTGCATTCACAAGGATAATAGATTTCTGTCTACTCTTACTGCAGCTGAATGTTTCCACTGAGGCTACTTCTTATGGCTGGAAATGCACCTGCACCAGCTGTGAGGCTAAGCATAGCCCCCCTGCCAACCCTAAATCCCCCAGGTTCTTGAAAGACCACCACTACCTCACCACCACTGTGCCCCAATTCATCTTGAGACACTGGGAAAGGAATACTCTCTTGATCCTTCCTTATCAGGGAAAGAGAAAAACCCCATAACTACCTTCTTCCTAAATCACTTCCTTTCTCTAAAGTACATGATCCCAGGGTAGGCATCCAGCACGAAAAATGACTTGCCTGTCATACATTACCCACACAGCCCCCCAGAATAATCCCACAGTGATGCCTGAGCCTCCCAAAGGAGAAATATTCTGAGGTTTTTGTTTTCCAGTAACAATCCAGCTATTCCTCACCAAAATGAGATTATTCCTTGTCCGCATCCTCATCACTCAGGGATAAGCCTCAGCACTTGTTCTAATGCCTCACCTCCAGCAAAACTTCACTGCAAAGCATTGCTTTGCTTTTTCTGGTCAGTGAGGTCTCTCTTGCCATGCCAGAGGCCTCCTTTAAAAGCAAAATGGTTTGGTGAAATCTAAAAGTAGTTTTCTAAGCTGCTGCTTTGCATGAACATTTGGAGGGCTCTTGAGGCAGGGCTTTGAGGAGGCAGTGCTGACCGGTGTGCAAGCACTGAGTGGTCCCCTTGAAAAAGAGTACTCAGGAACTGGTTTTGAACAAATACCTGTTTTTCCCAGTTGCCTCAGCCCATTTTCTGCCTTTGTTTTCCCCCTCTCTCTCCTTAAAGGCATCCTGTTATGAAAGAGCTATTGCCTTTCACAGGGTTGGCACAACACCCTCAGCAGAGGTTTGGTGTTCAACACAAACGTGGCCATACGATCAAGACAATTTCCCTCTGGCTTTCCCTTCCTCCATGCTCCCATGTGGAGGTGCAATGTTACGGATGTGCCAAAAGCATCTTTTCCTTGTTGCCAGCTCTAGCTCCATACACAGGAATAAACATTGCCCTTTTTTTTTTTTAGACATCTGGAATGCACTGAGCAGGAAAAATATGACAAGCTGGAATTTCTTTCACTGGGAGAAGTGCACACTGTTGTTTGGGCCAAACCTAAAGTTTCTCACTTACAATTTTTGCACATGAATGGGAATTTAGGCTTGGTCCCTGGAGGGACCATCATTATATGCATTAACAGACAGCTGGGCTTTAGAAAAAGGGGAAAGCAGAAAAAAAAAAGATTTTTATTCTGTACTTAGGCAAATTCATATGAGGGGAATCATCTCCCATTCTCACTGCAGCACACTTTACTCTCTATAGACTCTGAATACATTCACTCATCAAGGCATATTGACTAGCTGCTTATTAGCACAAGTTCAGTTCCCATTCTGCATCCCTCAGACACACACACAAACACTAGTCCTCAGTGAGGTCCATCTGGAGTGAAAAATCATATTTTGAGGGCATTAAATTTGGTCTGATAAAGGCTTTTACATTTTTTAGTTTTTATTACACATACATTTTATCTATATAAAAAATGTTCTCATATGTTTTTATAACCTCCCTTCATGCTGTCACATCTCAAAGCTGGGAAATTTGCACTGCCCCGTGGTAAACCTTCTAGTGAATGTAAAAGGGCTTTGCTAACGGTAAGATTCTAATGAAGATAATTCCAATCAAATCAAATCACAGGGCTCAGGAAACAGCCCCCGCATTCTTTCCTTCAGCTCCTGATTTATCATC
The DNA here is from genome assembly GCF_009819885.2 of Catharus ustulatus. NCBI lineage: Eukaryota > Metazoa > Chordata > Aves > Passeriformes > Turdidae > Catharus > Catharus ustulatus. The sequence continues at coordinate 27,777,623 of NC_046225.1, read as the reverse complement.
TCCTACAAAGCATTGGCCTCATCAGTGGGATGTTTCTGTGGTGTAAAAAATAACTTGGAGCACAGTGATCTTTGTTTTCATCTCTCTTTTAGACAATAAGATCTTTCCTCCCCTTGAATAGACAAATAATGTTGAAAAAAGAGCTCACACTGAGATAACAGTGCCATCTGCGGTGACCAGATGCCCATACAATGCCATCACTGATGGAGGCATTTCACCTTGCTGCCTTTTCCCATTTTTGCCTGTTTTTGTTTGTCTGTTTTTATCTTTTTTTTTTTTTTTTTTTTTTAGCTCATGGAGAGCCCTGTGTGGCCCCATGGAAAGATCCACTACCGGGTACTTCCTTTCCCAATCTGTACTCAGGTTTTCCAAATTTACAGGGATCACCAGAATCCTTACCTGGATTTTTAAAGTCTTATTTTTACACTCAAGCCTGCTTCCAGTGATCAGTCTTTATCTGTTTTGGTTCCCAACCCCATCCCCCGCCCCATCCTTTTCAGCAGTATTGGATGTGACTGTCCTCAGACCGAGGCTTGTGAAACCCTGGGGTGCTTAAATCCCCTCTATCACAAAGACATATAACAGCACTTAGAAATAAGCTGAGTTTTTCAAGGGAAAGGTCTGGCTTTAAAGAACTAGGATGTGGTGCCAAGAGGATTCACATATCCCTGGCTGGCTGGTACCTCGGGGTCTCAGCCACTCATTACAGGAATGATTCTGTTCCTGAAGAAGCAGAGCTGTTTATCAGCTGCTTATCAGTTATAGCCATGAGGATCTCTGGAGCATGGATGATAAACTAGCAGGAGGCAGGGCTCTTTTTTGCCCTCATACCCTCTGCAACCCAAGTCTGGATCTGAATGAGCTCTCTTGCCATAATTTATTTCTCCATTAAATTTCTGACCGGGGCCCTGGCTTTGCAGCTATTGCAGTCAGCCTTTTGTCTTTCTGATTATGCTAACAGCAGCACTTTAATGCTAATTGCCTTCACCGATGAAGCAATCACACAAATTTGGTGTTCTAGGCAGGGACGGACAGTACACAAGGGCTTTGACCCTGGCTGCAGGGGGTGCAAATGCAGGGGAAAAGGATTCAGAATTTCTTTGGCTGCTGCATAAAATGGGAGGCAATGAAGCATACCTTGCAGGGATGGGAGAGGGATGCAGTTTTTGTAGGACTGATATCTGTGCCCTGAAGCAACTATTCATGTTGATTTGAGACACTGCATCTCTAGCACTCCCCTCGCGAGGGACAGCCCAATTTTTCCTCTGCCAGAGTCAACAACCTTTCTCTACACAGAATATTTACAATTATTTTATTTGTTCATTTAATTGGATTGTTTTCTCTGGGATATGTGTAGTTGTTGCTACAAAATTATTTTGGCTGTACAACCCTGTTCTCCAAACCCTGGATTTCAAAAGGATGAAGGGACCACTCATGATTCCCTTTCCTGTTGCTGGGCCAAGGGAAGGACTCACATGGGCATGTTCAAGACCTAAAGTCACCCAAACACAGGTTTTAGCAGCCGCTGAGCAAGCCAGTCCCTCATCTGCTCACAAACTTTGACTGTGAGACCCGGTTTTCCACTCCACAATACTAAAATCCCCCAAAAGGGCCACTGTTTCCAAGACAAATAAACACTCTTTTCCCACCTGGGCATCATGGATTTACCTTTAGGTCTGTGAGTGACTTTCAAGCCTGAAAGGAATGGCCAAGCCAGATGAAAGCCATGCCTGTGGCTCCCTTCCATCTAATTTCTCTTAATTTCTTGCCAAACACATGTTCCCAGTCACTTTATCCAGTCCATTCAATCTGCCTTTCCCTGCTTTGATGGCTAGTGACTGCCCAGTGAGATGGAACTTGGAGGATTTTAGTACTAGTGAGAACACACATCCCAACTGCAGACACCCTAGCACTGCCTCCCTCCTCACCCAGTCAGGTCATTAATTCATCCTGAGACAGGAACACTAATGAAGGCCAAATCCTTCCCAGTGCCACACCTTGATGATCTCCATCTATCCCCCCTGCCTGACTGAAAACACTTTTTACAGCCCAATCCAGTCTCACTCCTGGACTATTTGCTGCCATTAACCATTTATGCCCTGATTCTTGTCTTAATTATGAGATTATCACCCAGTGCTTCTGCATTTGTGTGCACATATAGCCATGCATCTCTCTATATATCTCCACACATACATACATGACTCCTTCTCCCCCCTCCTCCAATAACTGGGTCCAACCATGAATCTTATGCCATTTAAAAGATATTAGCAAGCCCTGAGAAAGTCTTGAGCTCCAACACATCTCATGGAAAGGGACCACAGGATGCCACCTTCACAGCATTTTGTGCACCCCGGATGGGAGGTTGCTCCCCATCTTGGTTTTTTCTGGTTTTTTTTTTTTTTTTTTCTTAAATGAACATAAAATTATGTTCATTTTTCTTAAATGAACATGAGTACCTACCTTCCTTTTTTTCTTCCAATGAAATATTTTTACCTTGCATGCCATTTTTCTCAGTGGCTCCACACACTGTATTTCTTGAGGAGTAAATGATTAAATTTTAGAGCCTGGAGTTTCATGTTTAAACGTCAAGCTTGAAACACAGACCTCAGAAGAGAAATCCATAGGATTTCTATTTTCTTGTTATAAATATGGTCTTTACTGGGAGCAAACCAAGAAAATGGCAGGCAGCCTATCTTACAGTTTTTCTGGTTTTTTTTTTTTTCAGCTTGGAAGATTTTTCTTTTGGTTTTGTAGTTAAAAAATAAGCTTTAAGAGAAATAAGTCATCATCACCAGCACAAATGCATCTGCTGGCCATTTAAGGGAGAGCTTGAAGAGTTCTGGGGTAAAAAAAACCCAGTTAGAGCTTTTAATGGGTTATGAAAGAAGCACACCAGTATAAGAAAGCATCTCCTTTCCTTAAACTCAATTTGCTGAATATTACTATAGCTGATGTTCTAAGTAACTGAGCTGATCCCAGCTAGAGGTGAGGAAATGAAGGTGTAAGAAAACCACCTACATGGATGCCTTGTTCTTCTCCATGACTGGCTCATAGGACTTTCCTGGAGGAAAATAATGAGCTATATGTTAATGGGTTGTCAAAGGTTACTGTTGGGGCCTGCAGTCACCAATATCCAGCGGCTCCCAGAGGAATTGCACCAGATACTCCCACTGGCAGTCATAGAGACAATGGTTGTGTTCAGTAAGCATCACACACTTCGCACCTGTATCTCCAAGGCTTTTTTCCCCTGGAAACCCTATAGCATGCAATAACTGCAAACACACTGTGGTCTGCTGTAATGCCTGCTAAATGAGCAAAGCTTTTTGCTGGCCACCATGCTGCTGTGGCTCCCATTTCCTACCCAATCTCAGCCTGGGATTGTTTTGATACCTGTCTTCGTGTACATGACATTTAAGCTCTGTCAGCAGATGCATTATTAAAATTTAATGCTCGGAAGCACACATGCACCTGCTGAGGGAGTTGCAACATGGAACACCACATTTTCAGCACTCACCCCTGCACTGAGTTTTCCAGTGGTGTCCTCTTTTTCCAGTGTTACCTCACTCTGAGCTGCCTCTCTGTGCCCCACTGTCATTCACTTTCTATATTGACCTGTCTGCTGGTGCAAGCAGCATCAAGCTGATGGCATATCTGTAAGCATATCTGTAAGTCCACACCACATCTGAGGCATTGTGGATAAGGTGGTTTTTCTCCTGCCACCCACTCATTTTACCAAGCAGAATGAAGAGTGCCCTTCTCCATTCCTCAGGATCCATGTCCCTCCACATTTTGGCAAAGATGAATTGTTCTGGGATGAGGTTGTGCTGTTTTGGCTGCTTCTTAATGTACCTGAGGGTGACTTTGAGCAGGTCCTGTTGACTTGAATAAATCTATCTCATTCTTTCATCTCTTCTTCTGCTTGCTGGTCACCCTTTTTTTTTTTTTTTGGTGGAGGTATCCAGTCACAGTTTATACATTGTGTGCTATTTATGCAGTTCAGTCCATGAAAAATACATGAAGACTCCTTTGCTGTTTCGCCCCACAGCTTCATAAATCTTGCATTACTTTCTGCATGGCAACTAAGCTTTACGGGGTGATGGGGAGCAGCCTCCCTGCTGCTCCTGCCCTGGGGTTACAGCATCCTCTGGGGATTCTGGTATTACAGGTTTGAACCCTTCCAGGTTGGCAGAGGAGGGGAGAGGTTCAGAGCCCCCTCAGCCCCATTTTTATATTACTGAATAGGAAAATAAGTCCAAGTTACTGTTTAGTTGCCCTGCAATGTCTCCAGCAGAGCTGTCATCTTGCCTTGCAGTTTGTTTTGATTTTATGGGAAACAAGAGTGATGCAGAGAATATTTCCCTGAGTACAGCTTGTTGAGTATTCAAAAGAACTGGTGTTTGCAACTCGAGATGCAGCTGTGCATTAATTCAGGGACCAGACAGAGGCTGTACAGAAGAACCACCCAAAAAACAAGTCATGAATGTGCTTAAGGGCCCACTTTGAAGGTAAAGCACCTTACCTTTCTGTGCAGACAAATTTACTAGCTGGTACCCATGAAGCGCAAATGCCTTTTCTCACTCTGAGCCCAGTAGAGGAAAATAACAGGCAAACACTGACTTGAGATTTGTTTAAGAGCTTGTCCCAGGCCAATCTGAGCACAAAGGCTCATGGAAATTGCTGAATTCCTTAGTTCTCACTTAAGCTGGAACATTGTGGAAGGAGTTTGCAGCCAGCTCTAATTTTTAATTCAAGTTTCCCTATGTTTGCATTTTCCCTTTAGCAGGCTCTCTGCCTCCAAGTAGCTAATAAGGATGCTGCCTATAGGCAGATTAACAGCTCTTCCCTCTGTCCTCAGAGCCCCTCTGATTCCTCACAGCATCTGCCACCATCGTGGTCCAGCAGCAGACAACCTCAACCAAACAAGAAAATACTGACTGGGGACTAGCATGTCAATCCATAGAGATTTTATCCAAGATGCTGACAACCTCAGTTTTCTAAACCAATTGACTTTGTGCTCCCTTTTTCCTGTTCCAGACTGTCATGTCTTTCCTGCTACAGTGTGAGTGTACCACTAACCATCATCTGTCACAACTTCCTGTCATGTCAGGAGAAACAATATCCATATCTCCACCTCTTCCTTTGTCCTCTAGCAGTGGATAAGAAGATGGTGGCTGCCCACCACCACCTTCATTAACACCTTTCCCAGGTCAGTCTTTTCCTCCTTGGCCTTTCCCACTTACGGCTTTTCTCACCTCTCTTTAAGGTTAGTCCATGTTGTCCCCAAATCCATGGAGCAGGGGATGTGGTGGTAGTTGCTCTAGCTGGTCTAGCTGATCTTGGGGTCTCTTCAAAAAAAATTCAGAGAAAATAATATCTTGGGAGGTAAAAAAACCAAACAAAAACCAACCAATCAACCAAAAAACCCACAGAAAGATGGTATTTCTGAGGGATATGTGGTGAGGGACTGATCCGGGGCTTGGTTGATTTGGCAGGCTCTTTCCCCCAGAAACTAGACTAAAAAAGCATATTTTCCCCCCAAAACAGAGAACAGCCTGTAACAAACCCAGATGCATTCATGTGGGTCTACATGTCTCATTCATCCCAAAAGCCTCTGTTTTCCTCAGTAGCACCAAATCTGCATTTAGGAGAAAAAATACAGAAAATTTATTTCCTTTCCAAGGGGGGAAATCCTGATGCTTCGTGGAAAGTCGAGGGGTCAAGCATATGTGTGATCCACAACTGGATGTTGCTATTAGTCAAAGTTTTTTATTGTCACAAAAAATTAGAAAATTTCATATCTTACACTACAAAAAAACTCCCATGTACGCAAATAAAATGCACACAGAGCACCCAAAGAGGGGGAAAGGGGAGGAATAAAACAGCAATGCCAGTCTCCTATGTGTTAAAACCCTGATGCAAGGAGCTGAGGCAGACACTGGATGTATCAGCTCTTGCTCTAAGGGATTACAATAAAGGATTGGCAACAAAGCGTTAATCTCAAGACTGCTTCTGGTATATTTTACATCAGTCCAAGGAGTCATAATTTCTTTAGCACTAGGACTTTCTATATTATATTCAACACTGAATAGACAAAAAAAAAAAAAAAAAAAAGTTGACCTTCAGTTTTTACTCTTCTCACTATTAACATATAGGAGGAATAAATAAAATTTTAAACGGATTTTCCCCTTTTACATCAGTCTTTCTTTTTAATGCTCAAGTAGTTTTTCCAAGTGGTAGCTACATGACGAAAGGAGGTCAGTCTACACAAGCCATTCTTGGGAACACTTCCTTCTCCAAAAATGAAAAACTGTATCAAAAAAAGCCTTTCCGCCTTTTGGATCCTTTGAAATACCTCTCTCTTAATTATCAGCAAAATATACTAGAAAAAAACAGAATCTGTTGGCTCAGCTGCAACTGTAGCAAGCTGGAAAAGCAAAGCACTTGGACTTACCACGGGCAGGAAATCCACCTACAGTCCTTTCCAAGAACATACCCAGCCAAATGTTGCTGTAATTTTTTTCTGCTGTACCCCAATACATATAATCATGCTCAACACACAAAGTTCTTGCAGTTTTTGGACAGGAACTGAAAACCTCTTTTGTCTCATTTGCTCCTGGACATAGAAGCTGTAACCTTTGGACCCTACACATTGAAACAATGTCTTATTTTTAGCCCTGAGACAAAGTCTATTAATACCGAGATCTGTAGCAAGAACAGTTCTTGAAATAAATAGTAAAGGTTATTTATTTATTTATTTATTTATTTATTTATTTATTTATTTATTTATTGGAGAAAGTGAGAAGAGCTGCCCTATTTACAAATGCAGTCTGGCTTAAAAACAGTTTTGTTTTCCACTGGTTTTTTTGAATGTAACTCCAGCATCTGGTAGGTATCCCAGCAATATGAATGATGAAAAGGGGATTTTGCTTTTAAGAGCCCAGGAAAAAAAAGACTGAGTTCAACTCCTCCCACAGAGCCAACAGGAAAGGAATGAGTGGAGATGATGGGCAGAAAGTGCTACATATTTGCTAACAGCATCTCAGTGCCACCAATGGATGCAGGTAAATGAACTATTCCTCCTGATGAAATGAGTTTTTTCTGTCTTCCTACATGTATTTTCTCAAGTGCAGATAGGGAGGCGCAAATAATCTCAAGACTCTTCTGCTGACAGCTCTAATAATGTTATTCATTTTTTGAGAAATCTCTTTTCCATGCTATGTCTTGATATCCTTCCTCTTTTGTGGTCTGGTGGCTGCCAGAAGGAAACAACAGGATGAGAAATGACACTATCAAGATTTGTCAGACCTTGCTGTGGCTCCTTTCCCTCCTATTTCTTCTGATTCCTGAGGAACTCAGAAGTAACTTGCGGAGACAGAGGGTGCCATTTCAGGACAGGCAAATATTACCTGAAGAAGCCCTGCTGTAAGCAAAGTCCTGCTGCTAAGGAAAAAAAACATTCAGACTCTTCTCTTAGATGCTTCCCTTCTTAAAAAAAAAACATGCTGTGTATCAAATCTCATCCAAAGGTTGGGGGAAATGAAAGAAAGACTTTGAAACAGCTTCAGATGCCTTGCAACACCTGTTTCTACATGACATGGACACAGGCCTCCTTTTGGCAGTTTGAGGTCTTTGGGCTTGGTTCCGCAGCACTGGGGAAAAAGGAAGTTTTAGCAACTCTGTATATTGATGTTATTGCTAAGGAAAGATGCCACAAGATGCTATCCAAAGTCCAGGGAAGCGATACATTTACAGAAACAAGAGACCCTTGCAATCCAGTCAGTTGTTCTAAAATCCTCATCAAAGTCTTCACAAAATAAAAGCCCAACCCTACGTATACCAAATTAACTATGCTGTTTAGTCCTATCTACAAAGAGGAGGACAACTCCAAAATATTTCTTGGTGTGATTTCCAGGTGAGTGGGTTGCCTTCAAGTGCCTCTAAAAATACCAGTCATGAGCTTTAACGGACACACTGAACCCCAGCTACAACCAAGTCCTGGTCTGAGCTGTGCTAGCCCCAGACAAATGGCATCTCCTTGCCATCAGGATGCCATCGCTGTGACCTGGGCAACTCTGCTCTTCCCTCCCCTCTGTGCAAAGTGGCCAGGTTCACAGCAAACCTAGAATGCCAAGAGATAGCTTGGGACAGTACAGTTCTAAAAATAATCCCACTACCACCTCGGTGGGAGAAATACTACAAAATCTCCACACTGCATGGCCATAGGCTCATTTCTACACTGTGCCCCAGGACTTAAGCCACATCATCAGAAAAGGAACAACAAAATTCCTTCCTTCTAGCTAATACCACCTCATGCTTTCTCTCCTGGGCTCCAGGAACAGAAGGGATGGCTGCACTCATGATGGCTACTGGACTAAAGCACCTGTGGAGAGGCAATCTCATGCAATCTTTGGCCACGCAGAAAAATTGATGCCACATTGTTGCTGGAGGTCATCAAGAACCAGATGTTTTACTTCTTCTGGATGTCCTGAACCCGTGATGTAAAGGAAGAGGGGCCAACATATTTTATTTAAGCAAACTCCTTCTCATATACATAATCAAAACTCCTGAAGGTTTCATGTGTTGATCAAACCAAACTGCAGCAAAAATACAAAGAAGCATAGGGGTAACATGAAATTGAGACTGAGTAAAAGAGAGTGGAAAGAAAGAAAAAAACAAGGAAAGAGCCCCAATCTTGTACCTGATGGATAGCAAACTGTACAGCATATACATCTTCATCATGTATTATCCTCCCTAAAGAGCAAATAAAAAGAACTTGGTAACACAGAAGGAGGAAAATGAAATATACACCCTGTATTGTATTTGTCATGGATCAAGCGACATGTTTATATGCTAGTCTCTATAACTTAATGCTGTGTAACAGCATTTTTTTTCTTTTAATTTACAAAACAAAATATGTATTGAGAAATAATCTAATCATATTGCTCTTCAATGCACTTCTGTAGACAAGTAAGACTCAAAGTTATACTTCAGCAAACTGCAGCTATTGAAAGTCCATGAATGGCCACAAAAATCCTCCTTTCAAGTCAGTCCTTGGAAGCATTACCACGTGCTGCTGTAATTCGGTATATATATATACATATATATATACACATACTATATATACCTCCCACGAACAGACAACATGTGGTGGAAGGCTTGTCATCACTGCCGAAGCTTAAGAGATGGGTTAACCTCATGTACAGCAGATTTGTTTCCACGTTCCATGCATCTTACATTGGCTTCATGAAAATGAGGACACAAATAGGAAGAAAAGCAAAACTTTATAGTTAAACACTGCTTTAGAAAGGTTGCAGCAGAGGCCAATGTCCTCCAGTTATAGAAACCACTGAATTTTCCTTTTTATCTTTTCTTGGGGTTTTTTTTTAGTCAAAATAAATCTCAGGGCTAGAGTACAAAGTGCAGGACCGACCCACTTGAGGAAGCAACTTTAAAAACTGTGTTACAACGGCACCATCCCATTCACCAACTGGACCTTCATCTCTTGAAGGCTGCTCATTATCTTCTTCTGGTGACCAACAAGTGCCACTCCCAGACGTCTCAAATCCCTGTGGGAGAAAGCAGACGTTGGTTCCATGGACCTCTTAGGCACACGTTGCCACACACACCACGCGTCGCATGCACTGCTGCTACTGACAGTGCCTAGCTGTTATCACTGGCACCTCTCAGAGCCAAGTTTAGTTGGCAGGTTTTATTTTCCCCATTTGCAATTTTTTTTTTTTTATGGATGACAGTATCGCAGAGAGGTGATGTGATTTGAATGAGACCACTTTGCTGCCAAGAAGAAACGCCAGACAGCGAAGTGTTAGCATCATTTTTGGCCAAGGATTCTGCTAGGCGTGAAAAGTCCTATTTCCAAGAGAAAAGCCATGTAAGAAAGCCCATGTTGCTGTTTCCTCTTCTCATGGGAGAGGCTGGTATTTGATCTTGGATATGAGCAGTGAGGAGTGAGGTCAATCCATGCTTTCTTTCTCTTCAGATGAGGGAAAGCCAAAGAAACACAAATGGCAAAAGCCTTGAGCATGGCCACCATCCTGATGACTCCTTAAAGTCAACAAGAATTAGCAAAGTAGCTCCCCTTTGGGTCTTTGCAAATCTTCCCATAAACCCACATTTGGTTTTGCTTTGGGGAGGTGAATTTTAGAAGCTAAGGGCATTTGTGTTGCTTCTGCCTACTGGGGTACCATTACAGGAAAGCTGTAATGCAGGCTCAGGAGGAAAGATTGTCATCAACTCCACCCTCCAAAATCCAGGTACAGTACAGTAATTTCACGACTATAAGGTGCACCCTTTTGACTAAAATTTTGGTCCGAACCGGGAAGCGCGCCTTATAGTCTGGTGTGTCTTATATAATGTACAAAGTTGCAAAATTTGCCAACCCAGAAGTGCAAGCCATGAGCCGAGCCGCGAGGCGGGGTGGGAGCCGGTGGCTGGGGCTGGCAGGAGCCGCGCGGGGTGGGTGGGACTGGGCAGCCCCCGGCCAGCAGGAGCCGTGCAGGATGGGCGGGACTGGGCGGCCACGAGCAGCACTGCTGCATATATGCTTCCAGCACAAGACACAGAAGCTGTTAGAGAAGCAGGTTGACTATAAGAAATGTGGTATTTTGTCTGAAAGTACCAGTCCCTACTTTCTACCTCCAGACTGGAATGAATTAAGGATATTTCTGCATTATGCCTTATGGTCTTGCCAATACACTTGTGAATCCCCAAGCTTCTGACACCTTGTGTGCAACTCTTTTAGGAGAAAGTTCTCCACCAAAAGCTGCTAAGATGTAACAGCTGCTTTTCAGAAACCACACTGCTGCATTCATGCAACGGCTGGCAATCCCCAGCAACATCTGGGAGCCCAACCATCACCTGAGACATAATTGCAAACCTGGCCTACAGTTCACAGCAGGGTTGCGTGCTGGACTGCAGGTGAACATGTGCAAGGAACACCAAAACATTTTCACACGAGCTACCCATGGAGGTGTGCCTCTCAGCAGCTTCACATTCTGGACAGAAACTCCTGTGCAAGAACAGCCAACCATTCACGTCCACAAATGAATGCTGCTTTGAATAAAAAGCAGTCTTGAGGGAAGGTTATTACATTAACACATAAAATAGTTGAAGCCAAGAGCTAGATCTGTACTTCTCCAAGGACTGTCATGTTTTCTGCTTTTTGATTTGAAAAATACCAAGTTTTTTGCTTTGGGCTAAACACATAATTTCATTAATGTACCCTTTTTCAGCAATGCTTCTTGATGATGCAAAGGAAAATCATAACATAAGGGGCACAGAGCAAAGGAGGTCAAAGAGACACATTGGCAGTGCTCCTTACCTGGCAGAGAAAAGGCTGCAGCACCTGCAAAAGGTGTCTACCTTCTCAGGGGGACATGCTTTCATTTCTGCCTCCACTGAATTGTGAAACTAGTTCAGCAAGCCATCTTAATAATGAAGGAAAATGAAGTAATGCTATTGTTACATGCAATTTATTTTATGTACACAGTACAGTTGGAAGTTCACACCAGAGATTAAAAAAAACCACCAAAACCAAAAAACAAACCAAACCCCAAACCCAACACAGTATAGGACCTGATTTTTAAAAGAGACAACATCCATCCTCCCTCTGCTGAGTCCTCCCCTGTTGGCACTTTTTGAAAAATCAGCTTTTTTTCCCAGGTATTAAAGTGCAAGCTGAGCTCTTTTGAAAATCCAGTACCACATATTTCACAGATGTATAATTTCTGACACTCTTGCACGTTATGCTGGAAAAAAACAGTCTGGAACTCGGAGAAAAACATGCATGTCTTGGCCTTTCACATACAGCCCCATCAGTCCAATAAACCTCCTACCCAGGTCACTATATAGCCTTTCCCCCCCATATAGTATCTCCTTAACTCAATATCCTTGAGGAGTGTCTCTCTGATTTACAAGACAGAAAGAAGGAAAAATAATTTCTTATACAATAACTGCTCACTAGAGGATCCAGTCAGTCTTTTTTTTTTCCTTTATATCAAATCCTCTCAAATGTGAAGCCACTAGCCAAAAGCATGGGGGACTCCTTAGAGAGAGGAAAAACACTTCTGTGCGGTCTTTCACCTCAGCAAAGATGAACCAGAAGACACAGCTCCTGAACCAGATGCTCACCAAGTATACAAATCAGCAGCTTTATTCAAAAGCCATCTTCCACATATCAAAGAAAACAACAAAACTTTCTAAAAACTGCATAGAGAATATAGGAGCTGTAATTCTGATGTTTCAAGCATGACTTAGAGCACGTTGCATGCTCTCATGCATCCAGTGCTGAAGGACTTAAAGCAGTGTAAGACAGAAGACAATTTTGAACAGAATTGGGTGCACAAACCAGCTGGTTTGGGGACAAAAAAACCCCAACAACTTCTGTGTCGAAGGGCTGCAAAAACAACTGCCTTTAAGCTCCAGTCCAGAGCTGCCTGGCTTATGTTACTGTGGCCAAGTGGAAATTTCACTGGGTTCCACTCTGCAGAGGAGATGTCTGCAGATATCCACTGGGGCTTTACAATAAAAATGTGCATTCCCTGCAGGAAAAGGCACAACTGAGACCCACAGACAAACAACACCTGCGATCCGGATCTACTTCCTTGCTGTGGAAGTGACCTGACCCCTGGTGTTGGACTTTGTGTCTGCCTCTGCAGTGGAGATTTGTACACCCATGTGCTGGGTGGTCTCCCTGCTTCAAAATACTTGGCCTCCCCAGCCATGACACAACCTCTATTCTTATTTTAGGGAGGAAGTTTATCTTTTCACTTCTTTCATTCATGTAGGGTTGGAAATGAAAACAGGCAGGAATTTAAATCACTTGTCAACAAGGTATTAAAAGGTTTACCTAACTTGACCAAAAAGCCAAGGAAATTAAGGGGAAAATTGGTGTCAGCTCATCCCAAGTAGCCTGTACACAGCTGCATGCATGCTGCTCTCTTACCACTGCCTTGCACGGAAGGTCAGCTGCAACATGCCAATGACAACATGGTATCCCCTTCCCTGCAACAGCATCCATTTGCAAGGGTTGAATTCACAGTCTCCATGTTATAGGAAATAGATTTAAAACATTTTATTTACAAATATAACTACTTATACACCATGGACCAGTTTGCAAAACACAGTGTAGGTTAGGACTGGATTGCCACATGAAATACAACCCCCTCACCAGCTGGTTTAGTCATACAAGCAAAAGGGCCACAGTCCTGAAAGATCTTTGTGGTCAGCAGCTGCCAGTCTACCACAGGTATTTTGTATTTCATCTCCCATCCAGGGCAGATCTCACCACTGTTCTGCACATGGTGTAACTACAGCCGCCAATGCAGACTCGGACTACTCATGGAGTTAGCTGTCAGTTTGAATGAGGGGAAACAAGAAGAGCCTCAAAGACCTTCAGACAATGCTAAAGAGAGAGGAATCTGCTTGCTAGGGACATTTGCATGAAACAAGGACTTAAAAAAATTTGTTTTAAGAGTTCATCTGCTCTTACTCATAATTCCCATTCTACTTAATTACAAGATGAGAATTTGTTCAGAAGCAGACACAGCATTGCAATCCCACAACTGAGATTTCAGGTTAAGAATAAGTATCTAAAGCAGGTGAACTCTTAAATGCTCTTCATCCAGTATAACTTTTAATAAATAATTTATTTTATTTTAGAAGAAAAATACATACAATGCAGAGCAACAGAACACATATTATTACAAATATTCCGAGCTCTTCATCTAATAACAAATAACAGGGTGTCCTGAGATTCAAATCTTTCAAAAGGTGAAAATATGTAGTCCACATGGTTAGTAATTGGTCCAGTTAAGGGTCAGACTGAAACTCATGTCATGGATCTATCTATTCTTGAGTATTGTCCTGGTAAAGTTATTCTTGCAGTGGATTCAGAGAGTTCCAGACACACTCAAAGTCACTAGGTGGTCCACAAGTTTAAAGAGCAGGTCTGGTCCACTGGAAAGGTTCCCTTCAAGTCTGATATCCAGTTGGAAAGAGAGGGTGGAGGGTGAGGCTCCACTATTCACAAGGTGATTCATCCCTTTGCAAGAATTAGAGCTAAATGTAGAAATCACTCTTTGTTTGAACATATACATTTTCAGGTCTTTGCTTAAGTAGGCAGAGCTTAGGACTTGGGGTGATATTCATTGATCTTAAAATTTTTAATCTTTTGCTTTCAGAAATTTGTCACTAATACTACTCTTTCCTGGAATAAATGCATCAAGCCTTCAGTTTCAAAGAATCAGAATGATAACCAGAATTTTTCATGCCAAGGGAGGAAGGTTTTAAAAAAGTAAAAAAAGCTGAACATTAACTATCTCAACCAGATCCTGTAAAGAAGCCACAAGCTGGGCACCCACAATTACTAGTCCTGACAGTGTTATAGCCAACTCCTACAGCACTAGTAGGTTTATTTTCAGTAGATTTTAGAAATTCTTTATATTTATAATATGTTTCTTTCCTGCTTTTTCTGGTAGCAGTTATCCACCTAATTTCTACATCTGTCTCCTGTACAGTTTGAATGTGGTGAAGACCATTTTGGACGGTATTTGAAGGCAACCTCTTAAATTGTAAAGACTGTTTTACTGATGCCATTTGGGGAAAGCAAGCTACTTTCAGATGTTCAGATCATCTTTTCACCCAATCCCCCCCAAGTCCCAGCTCTGGAATATAAAGAACAGTTGCCTCTATTAAAAATGACAAGGAACATTTAATCTGAATTCTCCTTTGTAGAGTACAAAATGTTTTGTTGCTCCCTTTTACAGGGATAAAAAAACTGAAAACCTCCAAGAAACCAACCCCTCTCAATATATCAACCTTCAAAGAACTTTGCTTGTTCTGGTGTTTATTTTCTGGAGAACCCATGAGAGTCTCAGCTGAGCCGACCAGGAGTAATTTTTCTCCCTTACTTTATTTTTAAGGGCAATCTGCCAGTTTGCATCAGCCTGAGTTTGGGACTTCAATACATGACTACAATACTTTTCCTCTTAACCTGCTATTATGGTTTCTCTTTTGTTAACAGCTTAGAATCTGCTGGGGTTTTTTCTTTTTTTTTTATTGTTTCTGAGAGGGATGAGACAAGTTTTGACTTGGATGGCCTTTTGATTAATCTTCCACAGGTCTTCCAAAAATAGACCCGGAGTGGGTCAAGCCTTCTTGCCAAGCCACCTCTGCAATACAAAGGTATATGGGCTGACAGAGAAGAACCCAGCAGGCATCTCTGCAAGAAGATCTGTCCACAGGGAGGGGGTGGGGGAATTTATTTGTTGACATGAATAACTAGCTGAAATAGGTTTCAACCTTTTTTTCAGCTTTAACTGAAATGGAAGATGGATCCATGAAATGCCTCTTTCCAGTTAGAAAAAAACAACCAACAACCCAAAAGCTCCCCCAGGGTGCCAGGCATCAGTTCCTTTGCACTGCTCTGTTGTTCTAAATGCCCAGAAGAAAGCTGAAACTGAGCAGCTCAGACATGTTGTCTCTACTGGGACCAGAAAGAAAATGTTTGTGCTGTAGATGACATCCTGGGACCTGGTGAGGGGCCTTTGAGAAGGTTTGCAGTTGGTGAGAGTCAGAGCATCTCTGGCAGCTATAATCTTATTTAAAGACTTTCAAAGCAACTTGCCTTTCTACCTAGAACTGTGCAGGTAATGGGTTTCTTGGTTTATTGCCATTTGGTTAATTTTAAAGCACTTTTTTGCATCAGCTGGAAAGATTCTGGGGGACATTTTTGAAATTTCTGGAATACCAAAGAGTAAACACAGGGAAATAGTTACATTTTAAAGTTAAACTAAGGATCTTATTTCATAATCTGAAATACTGTACTTTAGGAATTTGGAGGTTAGGAATTCTTTTGTCAGCAGCATGGGATGCTAAGATGGTATAGGAGGGATAGTAAGATTACTTGGAGTTACACAAGTAAGTAAACCTCTAATTTGCTGTTGAAAACACCCACTAACTTGGGTTTCAAGTCAACATATTCTGTGACCCAAACAAAAGCATTTTACTTCTGAACATTCCATGTAGAGCTCTTGAAACCGCAGAAAATTCTACAGCTAGAGGTCCAATTTTCTTCTTTGATATGACTAATTAAGCCAAACAGCAATAAATTTGTGATAGATTTTAGACAACCTGCATTTTCTACCAGAATTTGCTCTGGTTATGCGACTGGGGAGGTACTGTGGAGCAGAATGCTCAGATGTTTTCCTTTTCTCATAAATTACTGCTTCATCCTATCCCCTTTCTTCCCAATCAGCCTCTGGCTAGCTATTTCTGTTATGCGGACTCTGACCAGCCTGGGGATGGATGCCTTCTTCCTTGGTCAATGTTTGTAGATTATTAGTCTAAACTGTGGAGTCATCAAAAGCCCAAGTAACGTGACACAAAATTGCAGGACAAGACTGGGAAACAACATGTAAGGTCTCAGGAGCTCAAAAGAGGATCTAGGTGAGAATCCATGCACCCTGATTTCCCAGAGCATTGCTGGAGAGGACTTCATCCCTAGCTCAGAGTTTTCATGTGAATTGCTGAAAAAAGACTGGATGAGTCCAGGTGTAAGGGGCAAATACTGATGATGTGAGTGGAGCAAATAAAATCAGAGTGAGAGCAGATATGCTCCTGCACTCCCTCCATGTATTGTAATGGAAAACTGAACTCCTTGGAGATGTCACTGACTTGCATCACACTCCTGTGCTGTACAGTGAGCTTCATGGCAAGCACTGCGGCAGACAGGAGGAAATGCTGCAGTTCTGTGGGGTGGGGGGATTTTTCTTGGTTTATTCATACTCCTCAGAAGCAATTCTGTATGTGCAGTGGCAATCTGCACACGGTCAGAGGAGACACAACTTTCTCCAAAGCAGCAGAGTACAAACCTTCCCATTCTGCCTTAATGCCTGCAATAAACTAAGCTTGAATTAACCCAGCTAGAAAGGCAGGCTTTGAGTTTGAGACAGTACAGGCAGTAACAGGAAAGTCCAGACACAATTACACAAGCAATGCATGCAATTAAAGATGGAGCACAGCAAATTAGCAGCTTTGAGGCATTTATCATTTGAATCATTTGAAGGCTGTTGCCTCAACTGCAGTCACACTCATGTGCAAAAACCATGGGCAGATTCAGAAGGAAGGGGCTCATTTAGGAAGCCTGTCCTTTAGAATTGTGGGTTGCTGATGCTCTCGCACTGGCATCAGCCCTTACCTATTTCTGTTAATGCTGAATACCATTTCCACACCTTACTGGTCTTCACTGTTCACTTGGTTATATCCAGATCAGCTGTGAAACCCAGCTCATCTGCTGTGAAGCCAGGACGTCTCAGCAGGGACTTTAGCATCTATACATTTACTAGTAAGGCAGAGGGTGGGTTTATTTTGTTGGTAACCCCAAATACTCAACTGCTATTGTGTCAAGAGGATAGCCTAGCAACTACAGAAACTCATGCATTAATTTCTGTGAGTAAAGGAGACAAAGTACTTGCTGCCAATGTAGTGATTATAAATTTTAATGTTGCCTGCAGTTGTTATCAACAGAGATGCTAAGGGAAACTGCTGACTGCAAACACAGGATAATGTTTTCCCTTTCTGCAGCCTCATCCTTGCATATTTTTGAATGCTTTGTCTTTCTCCTCCCTCTTCCCGTTTTCAATTCCACTAAATGAGGTGAAAATGATCTGGACACTACTCACTCTAGGGTCACCTGAGCCACTGCATCCATTGAACTGTATCCATTCTCCATGAAGATCTCTGTGTATCGGCCCATTTTGATGGCTTCCAGCCACTCACCCACAGACCTGTAGGCACTACTCCCAATTGGACTGTGTTCTACCAGCAGATTTGACGCTCTAAAGACAAGCAAAAACAAAGAAGCAAACATAATCAGTATTGAGATATACACAACATGACTCAAGTTGCTTGCATTTTTTAATGGTAAAGATGATTATTTTATTCCATTTTCAGTGATTGCTGCAGCTTAAATCCTCCTAGTAAGATTGATAAGCAATGTATCAAACACGGCACTTCACCTGCAACCTCACCCATTCTCGAGTTAGTTCCTGCCATTTCCGGTCCTCACCACGAGCAGAAAGAGGAGAGGAGTGGCATCCATCCCAGTTACCTCTTCTCCACAAGCAGGCTCCCCCAGTCACTCCTACTTCAAAGTCTTCACTTTGATGACTCCTGCTTTGCTCTCTTCCTCCACCTTTAAAGCTCATAATTAAGTTAAGACAGTGCAGAGCCTGGAAGCTGAAACCCAAATTACATTTCCCAGCAGTGGCCATCAATGGCAGGCAGCTGTTAACAGTCCAGAGAGCGCTTACAGTCCAGAGGCTGCTCCTGCAGAGTCACAGGGAGAAGGGGGGCTGTGGGTTTGGGATGCCGACAGCATTTCAACGAGCCTGCAGAGAGCAGCAATGCTCCAGCCATGCTCCAGCCCTGCAAACAGAGGTACACTCCTGCTCCCACACCCTCACTCCAGACCCTGCCACGGCAATTGCTCCCTGCTCAGCTATGCCATGCACTGAAGAAGCAATTCAGTCAAATAATAACCCTTCACTGCGGCTGGAGCACCGATACAGTACCTGGCACAAGCAGGGTCCACCACCCCACTAATGAGGTGAAGAGAGCAAAGAGGGCTTGTCCGAGGTCAGCCAGGAAATAAACTAGCGCTATTTCCTGCTTTGTACAACGGGACACACAGCTAACACAAGCCCTGCATAAAGATTATTACCCACAGCTAAAAAAAAAAACAAACGTTTTCTGGGTCAGCCTCTGATGGTGACTATTACACTTCAAAGACTTTCAACTGGAAGGAGAGCTGGGATATTATATTATTATAGCACTTCAGGAATCTTCACGTATTTTATGAGCACATTAGTATCATTTGTTTATTTAATAGCAATGCTGAAGGGTCTAATAAAATGTGAATACTTGCAGTACCAAGAACATAATGGCTTCCCATAACAGTTTATACACATGAGAAATTAAAAACTCCTAAGTAATCATAATGAGAAGTGGATTTTCATGACTAATTTCAGGAGGTACCTAGTGATATCATAGCACACGCTGTAATGCAGAGAGTGACTTTCTCCCTTATTTGCATTAATGAGAGTTTCCATAAAGAACACATTATATATATTTAAAAAATCCTTTACAGCTGCTCTATATTGAAATTATGATTCATTTGGAATTACTATGGTCTGGGCACAGCAATCTATGAGAATAGAAACACAGCCCCAAAGCCTGACTGTTCAGGTGCTCCATCCATATCAAAAATATCCACAGCAGTTCTGGAAAGGAGATGTTTGGAATTGCATGGATCCATTCATGGAATAAAACATCAGCAAAGTGCTTAGCAGCTCAAGGAAATGATTTTCTATCTATTTTCCTCATCTGACATAACAGTTTGGTATAAAAGAGTGCAGGAAACACCATGCAACAGGTCTGGAAAATAACTGTTCTGAATTCAAAATAAAAGAGAAACCTCATATATTTTATGCTGTCATAAACATTTTTCAGGTTTGCTGACACTTACTTTACATCTAATTGCTAATAAGAATAATTTCTTCAGATGGTAAATCGTACGTGTAAAATAGCCCAAGGAAGTAGATCTATCTCATATTTAAAAATTAACAGAAATTTCAGGTTCTCGTCTTCCAGTGCACAAAATGCCATGCACAGGGACATGCCACCATAGGGATGTTTAGTTGCAGCAGGTGACATGTGCCACGTGCTGCTGTGCAAGGCTCACTTGGAAGGTGTGGGGACAAATGACTTAAAACTCACAACAGTGTATCTGTTTTGGTGCATACCACCTATCTCATCTCTTTCATTCCTGTTTAAAGAAAATAATATATCTTATTTTTGTCCCTCCTTTGAGGATAAAGTTTTCTGAAGGGCCTTTTCCATTGTTAATCTGGGGAACTCCACTGCCATCAGTGAAGCAGCAATAATACACATATTTACACACACACATATATATATAAAACTTTTTTATGACCTTGCAAGGGACTGTGTGATTAGCAATACTGATGGCTCAAAAGTAAATGTGTGCTTACAGTGAAAATAGAAAAAGCCTCTCCAAGACTATTTAGCTCTTTCTCCCTGCACTGTAAAGTGCAGCTTTATTTCTTAATTGTGTTTACCTTACTTGTAGCTGTGTAGCTATTCAGATTCATGTTTAAATACAAACTGGCTGCTCTATTCACTTAATGTGGTTTCAGCAAAGTCATTGTGAACGGCACTTTGGGAACTACAGACCTCCTCTAGCAATTACCAAGACTCTCATGACTTGTAGTGGTGGCTAGCATGCCTAGGAATAGTTGTGGAAGGATGCACCTGGACATCCATGAGCTTTGCACATCCTAAGAGTTTCCCCAAGAGACACTTTTTGTTTGTATTACCAAGATAAAGTCAACAGGTAGATGATTGGAGCAGTATTTACTATCTACCTCATGCCCTCAAGTCTTGCCTTCTATAACCTTGCAGAGCCCAGGTAGCTTTGTCACAGACAAAGTACTGCTGAAACTTCTGTTTCTGAAAGACAGACTATGTTAATTTTTTGTGGCAGCACTGCATTAGAGTGAGTGGATTGCTCACTTGGCTGCCAACTGCAACAGAAAAAGCTGATATGAGTCAACTCCCCTGGACATAACAAAACTGAAGGAATATTCACCCAAGAACACATGCAGGCTAAATAATCAGAGGGAATCCAACCCTAGGGGTGGGTATTCAGACAAGGAACTTGTTCTGAGCAATGGTTCTGGGTTGTATCTGTACCTGCTTGATGCATTAACCAATGTCTTCAAGTTGCTTGGGTTACGGATGAGCTTGTCCAACATACTGACAATTTCGTCAAACTTGGGCCTGCTGTTGCGGTCTTTCTGCCAGCAGTCGAGCATTAGTTGGTAGAGAGCAGCAGGGCAGTCCATGGGACTTGGCAGGCGATAGCCCTCCTCCACAGCTTTAATCACCTATAGGACACAAAACGGAAGGCTTTTCTTCCCCTCATCTTTTTTTTCAAATGCAAATTGACTTTAACATAGAACTTTGGGATCAGCAATTTGCTCACAAAAAATCCTGCCAGCCCCCAAATCTGCACACAAGAGGCAAACTCAGTAAGCCCCTCTATCTTTCATATTTTCTTTGTGATGGGTTGACTAATACTATTTTTAGTCATTGCAAAATGGATCTAGAAAGCCAAGGCACTGCTGCAACCAGGGGCCCAGATTGCCTGGTTGCGCTTGTTCAAAGCTCAGTTGTGGTTTCTACATTATATACCAGGAAACTCTTGCAGCCTACGCTAAATCCATGAAAAAGAGCCTACAGGGCTTTCTGGCATCTTCTTGGAGTACAGCGATTTTGTTTATTCAGATGTTAGTTTCTTTTTAAATGAAAAGGCACGTGATAGACCACATATTTGTATTACAGTAATAAAAGTCTGACTATATTTCAAAAGAGACTTTGAGTGCTAATTGATGGATGGATTCAAGGCAGAGGCAGAACAACCATTTCATATATCATTCAGTCCTGTCTGGGTCTAGCAGTTTCTTAGTGTGGCCACATTTCTGCCAGGAATTTACAATGTCAGCCCGAGAGTATGTAAATTAAAACCAGGGGAGCTGTCACACTGATTTCAAATAGAAACCAACTATGGTATTATATCTAAAACAAGTGGTATGCATATGTGTTGCCTGCCCTCTTGAAAGGCAGAAATGAATAAATGAGGGCAGAATTGAAGAATGCAATTTGTTTTCCCCAGTTTGGGGCAGATCTGTGGCAGGGCTTTAAGCCAAACAGTTTCCATTTTGAACCATTACAATTTTCAGGAGAATGTAGCTCATGTTTCAAGCCACAGGCAGTCATGGCAGCCCATCTTCACACCCTCCACTCCCAAGATTCCTTGATTAAAAGGAACTGGAAGCAGGTATTTGCTATGTCCACATAAAAACCACATGTGTTTCACTGTCCGCTCCCAAGACTACCTCAAATGCCATTCATTCTAGGCATTGTCCCACAATTTGAAATACTTGTGTTGAAAAGGAAGGTTCTGTGGTTAGCCCAGAAGTTGTTGTCTTGGTCTTTAGTTACTAAATGAGTAGTACAGGATGAGCTGTGTCAGGCTAGCACTGCATTTTAGAAGGCTTCAAAATTCCAGACTGCATGGATTGTTTCCAAATTGTCCTTCATCGCAAAGGTTTTTGTTAAGTGTGAGAGTTGCAGGAATGAGCCAGGCCAACTGAGCAGTAGTAGTGGGAAACTCAAACTCTCTGAGGATGTGCATAGCAGAGAAGCAGTTAGGTGAGGCTTTATGATCTCCTCCAAGGGTAAAAAGCACATCAGAAGATCTGGGCTCCAACATTTACAATCCCTTTCTGCCCATGTGGGATTTCATCTGTCGGTAGAGCAGTTGCACCACTGTACACCCAATCTGCACTTGCAAAGCAATCTCTTCTATGCCCTGGCTGTTGCTCCCAGCTCCACCACACTATCCTATTTATACTCTCTGTTTTCACACCATGCTTTTCAGCTGGTCCCTGATTCCAAATTTGCAGCTACCCTATAAAGAAAAAGCTTCAATGTGGCACAGCCATGAGAATGCTATTTGCTGTGTCCACGTCTGTGTTTACAACAATAATGGGTCATCCTCCAACTGTAGCAGAAAGAAAATAGTAGCAAGACAGGGAGCAGACCATCTGGCACCAGATCAGAATATCTGAACTATATCTGCAACGGGGTCATGCATGCTGGATATTCCTGGCAGTAACATCACAATCAATAGGCTTAACTCAATTTACAGGATGTCATTTGTCCTTGTGATACAATGTAAATGGTATCAAAATATGGCAAGAAGTTAGGATGCTGAAATACACTCTTGCATCTGAAGGTGCCTTCAGGTGTCTAGCAGTAAGAGGAGCAAAACAATCGAAACAACAAAGACTGAGTTATTTGTAGCCATCACAGTGATTAAAAATAAGAAAATGTTGCTCCATTCGTTGGTGTGTACTGCTTTGTAAGACCTGAAGATTTAGAATTTGCACCTAAGGAGGCACTTTTGTCTCTCTTCCTCTTCCAGATAAGCAGTATTCAATTATGGATTGGGGTGACTGAACTGGATGTTTAGGAAAGGACATTTTGGGATAGTCTATTTCAGTAAACCAAAGTCACACTCAGGTGAATTTTCATAGATTCACCAATCTGAACACTAAAACTCAACCACCACAATTATTTAGCTTATCAACCTGTGCAACACAGGTCACAATATTCTTCTCAATAATTCCTGCATCAAAGCCTTATCTTGTGGTCAAGCCAAAGCATATTTTTAGAGCACTATCCAGAAACCAGTATGACCTCCTTTAAAGCAAGGCATCTGTAACACAGTGAGAACAATTTTGCTCATCATCAGCTATGCTTGAAAATGATGTGCTTTAATTATAAGTCATGCAACAAGAAACTCTTGTGCAACTGAGTCCAAAATTTATGTGACACCTTCTTCCTCTGCACAAAAGCCAGTGCTGTATCTAACACCACTGACTCTTCTGTCAACACAAGTAGAGGAGGAAAGTAGAGGAGGAAAGTAGAGGAGGAAAGAAGAGGAGGCCTTCAAGAGCTGAAGGAGGAAGAATTGCATGAGAAATACACCACAGCACTGATTTAAGTTCTTATGCCACACCATCCAGGCACTTACCATCTGCACAAAGGGCAGAGACAAGTAAAACAGAGGTTACAAAAGCAAAGCTTAAGCAGGAACTGATGTGCATAGACATCTCATTAGTCCTTTGTTTTCTGCTTTCACTCCAGGTAAGTCTGTACCCCATAGTATATGGAGGCATTTGGGCTTTTTGGAACAGCTCTGTAAAGTGTAGACGCTCATAGTGTTATGATTCAGGCAAGGACTCCCCGGGCCACAGAACATTACTTCACTGGCACCAGCCTCTTAGCCTGGGATTTTCTGAATAAGATCTGTGCTATGCCAGTCCATCAGCATCAAAGATAGTTACAGTGGTCAGTGTGAACAAGAAAGCTTGACTCTCAACTGCTGCATTCTCTGCATAGACTATGAAAGCAAGTCCCTTTATTTGATTAAGATAAATCCCTGTGTAGGTACATGCTGCTTTACTGAACTTCCTGCAAATGTGATAGCCTTAGCAATGCAGGAGCAGTGGGGCATTCAAGCATGTTCAGGTCCCTGGCAAGAAACATGGTGTGACCATCTCAAAGGTACCACTCGTTTCCATGCCTGGACTCAAAGTGAGATGAGACAGAAGCTCAGCATGACAGGTTGTAATATCCACTGATGGCAAAGGCTCGCTAACAAAACTCAGGAAGAGCAGAATGCTCAGCCAGAGCCCTTGCTGCCAGTGAAAAAGCAGAAAAGTAATTGGAACAGGAACGCTCCTCAAAAAAGCAGAAAGAATGAAACTCCAAGTATTGTGACCAGAGGAAACTCATCCAGCAGTAGGATTTCCACAGGTAGCAGGGCTGCCCCACATGTCCCGTGGCAAATCTGACCTCATGACTAGCTGGCATTCTCAGAGATTGCTGCAAACCATAGTTATCAGAGATGTGAAGAAGAAGGAGGAACCTAGAAAATCTGGCTACCTCAGGTTTAAATTTTTTTAGCCTTAGACAAGGACATATGTCGATGGTGAGATTAGGGTAGAATGTAGCTCTGCAGTAGGATCGAGGGATCCTTACTCAGGCTGGGATTGGAGTTGCAGTCAAGTGGGAGAGAATATTACTAGGCATGTCACTGTTTGGAGATGCTTCAGAGGGTGGCCTCAAGTTTAGAGGCTCAAGGGGGCACTAGAACCCAGGAGCAAGGGGACACAATTTGAAGGGTACTGTATAAATGAATGAGAGCTTGTGTAAGCACAGACTTACAAGATGTTCACAACCAAAGCAAAAGAATAGTCTTGAGATCAGCAATGCAAGAACAACCAAGACGCAGCTCTGTGGACTGCTGTCACTAGATCAAATCACTCAGCTTTTCTGCCAGGAAACACAGCCCTTACCATAACTCTCTTGAGTTTCTGCTTTATGTGGTAGCAGGGATTTGAACACACAACTGAAATGCTGCAGTTTATCAGCATCTATCCCCTGGTAGGCCTTTGTCATTAAGCAGAGGAGGAACAGGCTCCAGCTTTAACATCATTAATGAAGCTCCAGAGGTCTGCTGGGGGAAGCAGGCTTGCCTCTGTGCAGACACATTTCCCTCTGCACACAGCCTGTTCTGGGTTGCGGCAAAAAAAAAGAGCATCAAATGGGAGGATCATTCCTGTCTGGCATGAGGGAGCAATACCATTTGTACAGCAGCTCTCCTCCTCTTGTCCCCATTCTGTCTCTCAGATAGCAGAATAAATGCTGAGCCCTCAAAGTCCCATCACACAGCAGCTCTGGCATGTGCTTACATCTTGGTTCGTCATTTCCCAGTAAGGCCTCTCGCCATAGGACATCACCTCCCACATTACAATGCCGTAGCTCCAGACGTCACTGGCAGATGTGAATTTGCGGAAGGCAATTGCTTCAGGCGCTGTCCATCGAATGGGGATCTTCCCTCCCTAAATGTAAAAGAAATTGAGAAAAACTCAAAAAAATAGATTGCAGAGGAGGGCAGAGAGCATGTGAAAGAAGTCGAAACAGCTCTTCTCAGAGCACCAAGGGATGTTATTTTCTCTCTGGAAAGAGACATAGAATTTTAAAGTAAATCTATTTGACAGCATGGGGCCCCTTTCCACATTATCTCAGCCCATAAGCATTTGTAGACTGCCAACTAATTGGCTGTCCTGAAGGTTTGTTGTTTGAATGCTGGGACATGTATAGGATCAACATCTCTATTATGTTGCACGCATTGGTAAGGGAATACAGTTCCTCCATTTCTGAGAGTGAGCAGGGGAGGAACAGACAGTTCTGAAGCTGAGGAAGACTTCGATCTAATGAGGGTTTCATGCAAATTACTGTGGAGGTAATTACCTTTTTTTTTTTTTTAATTATTTTTTTAAAATGCAGTCTTGGTCCTGCAGAGAGATCTGTGTAGCAGGTACAGAAATCTGTATGCACAAAGACCAACCTGCTTGGCCTCTGTTCTGGGACTGAAAATGATGCCACAGCTGTCAAATGTGCTTTGTTGTTTCCTTCTCTCCTTTCTATCAGTTTAGAAATCAAATTTCATATCAGCTCTGAGAAGGGAAAGGAGAGTCTGGATTAAGGGATACTCTTCTCATTGGGTTTAAAGAGTTGTCTCTCTTAATTTATATAAAAAAATATTTTGCTGTGAAGTCCCTTCCTCTCCATGTTGAGCTAAATATTGGAAGGTCTCCCTGAATGCCCCCTAACAGTGTTTGTTATTGGAAAAAGACAGGATTTGGAACACATTTTCAAAGCAACTTTTTAAAAGTCTCTTCTTTCACGATTATAAAGCCGCACCATTTTGACTAAAGTTTTGGTCCGAACCCAGAAGTGCGGCTTATAATCCGGAGCAGCCAATATATGAAAAAAAGTTCTGAAATTTGCCAACCCGGAAGTGTGAGCCGGCAGCAGCCCCAAGCCGAGCCAAGTCCACCCGGCCCCGGCAGGGCAGTGCCGGGCTGGGGGGAGTGAACGCAGTGGGGGCCGGGCAGGCAGCCCCGGGCCGGGGGAAGTGGACGCGACGGGGGCTGGGCAGAGCAAACACAGCGCTGGCGGGACCGCCAGCACTGGGCCAGTGCCAGCCCACCCGCACGCTGGCAGTTCAGGCAGGGACGAGTGAGCCCAGCAGTAACAGCTGGCCCCGAGCGGCCCCGCCGGGCAGCAGCACCGAGCTGCCTCGCTCAGCCCCGTCAGCAGCCCCGAGTGGGCTGAGTCCGCATGGCCCCGAGCTGAGCCAGTAAACCCCGGGATCCTGTGATTCTGTTACTAATTGGCAACTTTGTGAAAGTTGTACGGGGATCCTCGCTGCGAACGAAAGTGCGGCTAATAATCCGGTGTGGCTTATATATGGACAAAGAACGAAATGTTGGCCGACACCTGGACATGCGGCTTATAATCAGATGCGGCTTGTAATCGTGAAGTTACTGTACTTATTCACAAGCTCAGCAGCGCATGCCTTAAGTGAAGGGCCAGATTCTCAGCAGTGCCAATTAGCACATGGCAGCACATAGGAGCTGCAGCAGGGCTGGCTGGCCAAGCCTTCTTGCAGGGAAGTGCCAGTCCAGCTGTGCACTGAGTCCCATCACGGGGTCATGACTGACAAAAGCTGAAAGGTCCTTTCAAGATGTCCACAGGAATGGGGAGCATGGCTCAAGACAGCTCCCACCACCCACAAAACAATATCCTTGGAAAAACACATAAGACATGTCCAAGGTGTGCCAATCACTGCCATTAATACTGGAGGCTCTCTCCAAGTCTGTGCTGTTGAAGGTGGGTCCTGTCCACCCCCTCTCTCCAGTGCCAGTGCCATGTGGGCAGAGCAGGGACAGAGCACTGAGGTTCGAAAAGTTCTTTCTTGTGTTGGGAGAAATTACTCTCAACTGGGTAATGCTGAGGGCATTATTTGCAGTGGGCATTCATTATACACTTACTAATGTTTTAAAAGGGTCAAATTGTTCAGAAGACTATGGCTTACATCACAGGATGGGTGCCTGGCAAAGCAATTGCTCTTTCTTCCCTTTGGTATTCACCAAAGAGGACAGAGTAGAGCTTAGAAGCATGGCAACTTTGTAAAGTTAGCTATTTGACTCTTGTACCCAACTTAAAACTTCAGAGCTATTAGTTAAGCTCTGTTATTTGGCCATCCTCACTATAAATTAAAGGCATTTGAAAAATTAATCTGGTGATGATTAACTGTTATCACCTGATCTAACCCTCTTGCACAGTTTAGAGGATTTGGGATTGTAGAATCCTTTTGCTAGAGAGCCTAAACACCAAAGTGTGGCAAGAAATATGTTTCTCTTGAGCTCAATCAGTTTGGTATCCCCATAACTCACCCTGGTCGTGTATGCTGCTTCAGGGTCATCTTCTAGGACTCTGGAAAGGCCGAAGTCTGACACTTTGCAGACCAAGTTGCTGTTGATCAGGATATTCCTGGCGGCCAGATCTCTGTGCACGTAACCCATGTCAGACAGGTACTTCATTCCTGACACGATGCCTCGTAGCATCCCAACCAGCTGGATGACGGTGAACTGCCCATCGTTCTTCTGCAAAAGGAAGGAGACATTTGATGAGTTGAGAGCCTCTGCACCCTCAGCATTGTGTGTGGCATGAATAAAAATGCAAAGGCAAGTCTCCAATGAAGGAAACCAGGAAAATCAATAATTCATTAGTCTCATGCTCTGACCATGAAGGTTTTCTAAGTTTCACTGTTTAGATTAGGATCTGTAGAGACAAAGCTAAGGAGATGTACAGTAATTTCACGAATACAAGCCGCACCAATTTGACCAAAATTTTGGTGGAAACCCGGACGTGCGGCCAATATTCCGGGGCGGCTAATACATTAACAAAATTCTAAAAGCTGCCAACACGGAAGTGAGAGTCCGCGGCAGCCCCAAGCCAAGCTGGAGCCCGGCCGGCCCCGGCTGAGGTGGGAAAGCCGGGCAGAGGCGGGGCCAGCAGTGTTGGGGGCGGGCGGCAGAGCCTGAGCCAGCAGGGCGGGGCAGGGAGGGCGGCAGAGCCCGGGCCAGCAGGGCGGGGAAGCCCGGGAGAACTGGGGCTAGCAGTGCAGGGGAGCCCGACTGCATAGGGGAAGATAGCAGAAGCAGGAAGCCCGGCGGCGGGGAAAAGCCCCCTAGAAGCAGGGCTGGCAGTGCACGGGAGCCACATTGCATAGGATAGGATAGTAGAAGCAGGAAGCCCGGCGGCGCGGGGCTGCCCGGCGGCAGGGAAAAGCCCCCTAGAAGCAGGGCTGGCAGTGCACGGGAGCCACATTGCATAGGATAGGATAGTAGAAGCAGGAAGCCCGGCGGCGCGGGGCTGCCCGGCGGCAGGGAAAAGCCCCCTAGAAGCAGGGCTGGCAGTGCACGGGAGCCCAGGGGAACCAGGGCTAGCAGCGTGCGGGAGCCCGGCGGTGCGGCGGCCAGCAGTGCCGGCCAGGGCGAGCCAACATGGCAGCGGCGGTGCAGACGGGAGCGGGGAGCCAGGGAGTCTGGCAGCGGCGGCGGCAGCAGCACCGCCCGCAGGGCAAGCAAACGCAGCAGTGGCAGTGCAGACGGGAGCAGGGAGCCTGGTGGCGGCGGCGGCAGCAACACCGCCCGGCCGGCCCAGCCAAGCCGTAGCGCCGAGCCGGGCTATCCACCCCTATCGGCAACCATGAGCGGGCCGAGCCTGCCTGGCCCCGCCCCGAGCCAGTAAACCCCGCTATGCCGCGATCCTGTTGCTAAATGGCCAATTTGTGAAAGCTGCGCACGGATTCTCGCTACGAACGAAAGTGCGGCTAATATTCGGGGTGCGGCTTATCTATTGACAAAGACAGCAACATTGTCGAGGCACCGGGGGTGCGGCTTATAATCCGTGCGGCTTGTATTCGTGAAACTACTGTAGTTCTTTAAATTTGAGATCAAGGAGTGAGCTGCATCTACTGGTGATTGATAAAGAGACTGTGCCTGGGAGTGAACATGTGTATAAGACCATCAGGCTGGGCTGTTTCTCAGTCAGGCAACTGAATGTCACCAAGCGGGATGGAAATCCTACCTGTAGGGGTTCATGAACACTTGAGGGGGTAGGTGCTTCTCTCCATGTTGCCACATGGCATTTCTAACCACTTCTCCACTCTCCCTTCTCTAGCTCTTACATTTCATGGAAAAGCTCTGACAAGTCTGGGGTTTGCTACGCTGCAGTATGGATCTGTTCTTGAACTACACCACATTTTGCAGGCTAAGTTAATACTTCCACTGCCTTCTAAAATAAATGTAATATCCTCCAATTTATTCTTACCTGTTTCTATCATTGCATTACCTGGTCCTTCATGACACTGTGTAAATGCAGATCAAAGGGACAACTGAGCTCCTCCTGCCTCCAGACAGCACCAACACTCAGAAATAATTTTCATTGACGTTAACCATTTACAAAGAACCCAAACCTTAACCAAGTCTCCAGGTCCTCCTGGAAAAAGGATCTAAGTAATACCTTTAAAAATGTATCCAGAGAACCATTCTCCATGTATTCAGTCACTATCATTACTGGTTTGCCTGGAAAAGAAAAAGTGCATGAGTTTGTTAGGAATTTATCTAAAAACATGAGTAATAAAAAAGTCTTTTAATAGTGTCTCTGCATCTCGATATACAGCCATGCAACAGCAAATATAAACCAAGACACTGCTGTCCCAGCAGGATGACAAAAGTTGTTCCCAGAATGTATAGAGAAGTAGGGAAATTGAGGAGGAGGGGATGAAAAAGTAATACCATATTATGGATGGGGTACCAACCCCTAGGCTGTTTAGACGATGATTGAGAA
Organism: Catharus ustulatus; assembly: GCF_009819885.2. NCBI lineage: Eukaryota > Metazoa > Chordata > Aves > Passeriformes > Turdidae > Catharus > Catharus ustulatus. The sequence goes on along the minus strand of NC_046225.1, from coordinate 27,747,191 downwards.
GGACATTGGAAGCTGAATCCAGGCAGCCTTGTTCTTGTCTCCACCAACAAGCTGAAAGCTTGCAGAGCAAGCACACAACAAAGTCTTTGGACCCTTCCCTCAAGCTTCAAAACCCTGAAGTAAAAACAGGAGCCCAACAAGAACAACAAGGATGATCTGAAGCTTGGGCTTAGTAGCCACTGAAACCGAGACCAAGCAAGGACTGGTCTGCATTCCTTGTAATTCAGGTAATTCCATGTGACTACCCTTGTAAACACATCTGGAAGTAAGAAAAGGAATATTACACTGCAGAACAAAAGCTCGTGAAGTGTGGAATGAGCGCAGGCTAAATCAAAGTAAAAGTTCTTAACAAAAGACCTAGTCTCCTATTGTTGGCAGGAATAATAATGTTTTTCCAAATCTGTTTGATTAATTTTCAGTCTCAGGTCATTTAAATGGTAATTATATATAGTTATTGCTCAGTTTTTATCTACTTTCTCACTATCTTGCCACAATAGTGTAGCAATAATTGATGTGCTGTGGTCCAGCCCTTGTCAATTCAGTGAAATCTCATACGAACATGTAAATTATTTTTTATTTAAATCAATTTCCATTAGTTAGCATGAAGCACAGACAAAAGAGGAGCTGTCAGTTATTTGTAAAGTTCATTATAAATGTCTTTTATAGAAATGATCAATGAGAGCTGCCATGTGTCATAACATGCACATGAAGGTAAATACTAAAAATCAGCATGACCTACCGTTAGATAGATTAGATAGATCTCAATTTCCCCATTTTTGATTACCTTAACTATTTTGCCTAATTTACTGCTTAATTATGTATATAAGAAAGGTAATTGTGAAGTTGTCAATCAAAATACTCTGCTGTGCAAACACTACCTTTGCAGCATGAAAAACATGTGCTGCTTCAATTCTTTTAAATTACTCTCACAGCTGTTGCCCAAGCTTGAAACTTGCCCAAAATATTACTTTTGATATGAAAAATGCACCCAGGGACCATGAAAAATAATGCTGAATCCCAAATGAAACAATGGGTCCTATCTTTAAGATGACAGCCATCTGTCTATGCACAACACAGGTTGAACACAGGAGGGAGAAGACATCTCAGGGGCCCTTGCCATTGGATGGTAAACATTCCAGTGGTTTTTCAGGGAAGAAAACTGCATCGATATCTCAAATGTTAAAATTTTTGTTTGTTTTTAAAAGCTAAACACCCAACTGCAGCATGGGGCCTCTTATCTCTGACACTTCAAGGCAGTGCTGCAGTGAGAATGATGTCTTGTTATGCCACTGCCCTGGGGGACCTCCTGCAGACTCTTGCTTTTGGATGCCATTGAGAAAAAAAAAGTAAGATTTCTGGCACGTATGTTTCATTATCTGACTGCTGCAGGTTGGCAGCAAGCATGGAAAAAATGAATTCCATATCCAAAAGCATGGAAATAAGGACACAAATAGGAATTTTCAACAAAGTAAATTAAAAGTAAACATTAGCCTCTCCAAAGTGTTGGGCTGATTCTCTGTGTCACCAGGGCTTCCTCCTGCTGGCATTACATACATATATAAAATGTATGTGGATGACACTCATGTCAGTGGTGTGCACCTTAATGCAATGTGCACACTACCAGCGCAAACAAATGAGATACAAATGAAAATTATCACTACCTTTGTAAACTTGAGAGTTTGTCTGCAAGGGGGCAATGATTAGTCTGAATTAACCAACATGTGCATTTGAAATATATTAGTTAAATACAAGAATATTCTCATTCAGAATTAAAAATGGCCTAATTCAATTTAACTTAATTTACTTCCAAATAATGATGCAGTAAAGACATTTTACCCTAAAGATCTGATTCTACAAAACGCCAATGACTGAGATACTGAAGAGTAAAAGAAGTTAAATACTTTGAGAGAGCAGAATACTTTGTGATTCATAAAGGTTGCTTTGGTCCATGTAAAAGAAAAGGAGAAACTTATGAAGATGCACAGATGTCTGCTGGAAAAAAAATTGAGTGCAATAAGCAAACATTTACTGAGCTAATGAGAAGCTCTGGGTGTGTACATCCCCATGACTCTAAACTCCAGTTGCTCCAAGTTCAATTTAGAAGCAGAGCTCCCTGTGTGTCCACAGCTGTTGGAGAAAACACCCACTTTATATAAAACGTGGCTTGCTAGAGAGGCACATTTTCACTAAAAGTGGGATTTCCAACCATCCCCTGAGGCCCCAGCAGCCAAAAAGACTCAGGCCCATGCCAGCAGCAGCTTTCATGGATGTACAATCGTCACTCGCTCCCTGCTCAATATTCCACATCCCTGCAGGGCTAGAAATTGGAGCTCTTACACAGTGTCCCCAAGAGATTTTGGTATTTATCAAAATTTTGGGAGAAATTCATTCAGGTTATTTTTTTCTTAAAAGTTTTAGGAAATGCAATTTCAAGGAAAAATGCGAGAAAAGGCTGTTGATTACAAAATAGCATTGATTTTGTGGAGGTTAGAAGGACAAACAGCTGGAGCCTCTGTACCTTCTCTATTGCAGCTCTGAAAAAGAACTAACGTTGGAGACACTTCCTCTGAGGAATGACAAATGGTACTGAGAGCAGCACATGGCCCTGAATGCCACCATCTGAACAGTAGCAGCTAAGCAAACGCTGACATTGCCAAACATGAAGGCAGGAGGGGAGACAGCCTTTCACACCTGTGGGGCTGGTGCTTCTTCACTTAAAATACATCTTAAAATAAAGAAGTAGTCATTTTCAACAAAATAATCCTTGATGCAAATAATGTAGATCCTCCAAGGCTCTAAAATGGATGAGCAACAACAACTCAACACATTCCCCATGGCCTCAGCACAGCATCACCAGTCTTGTGTTGGGCACATGTGGATGTGCCCCTTTCCCTGCCCTTATCTTTAGTGCATACTGTAATTTGGAGAACTGGGCTGAAAAAGTTACAGAGGGCAGTTTTGCTAACTGAGCAGTCAGACCTCAGTAACTCTCATGCTGGGATGCCTTCAATCCTTCCCATACACCAGCACCACGGTCAACTATTATCAGGGGCATCTCTAGCAGATCCCAGAGGGAGCTTACTTTAACTGTGGTTTTATACATTCCTGTCATCTTCACCTACAGTCCCGTTCTTTTCCTTGCTTCTGGAAAGCAAAACTTTTTTTTTCAGAAATTATTAAAAGTGCATTCAGAACAGCCATCACCTAAGTCTTTCGCCCTTGACCAGCTCTCTAATCAGACAGAATTCAGAGAGTTGTACCTACTTTTTGTGATTACACCTTCCAGGTGGATGATGTTGGGGTGGTCAAACTGCCCCATGATGCTTGCTTCTCCCAAGAAATCTCTTCTCTGTTTCTCTGTGTAGCCCACCTTCAGGGTTTTGATAGCCACTGGAAACTCACGCTTTCCCTGAAGTTTCAGCCGTCCACTGCAGACTTCCCCAAATTCACCTTCAGAAGAAAATGCGGAAGAATGGGATTGAACCACATCAAGGGAACACATGATATGCCCCTGTCTACAGGATGCAGCACAGCCTTGGCTGATGAAAAGCCTGCATCCATGAATATGAACTGCTGAACATCACAGTGCTGACTACCTCAAACAGCCACTGTACCACAAGCCAAGTAATTCATAAACACAAAAAAACTTTGAGTAAAAATGTAATTTCCTTATATTTAAAGAGCTATGCTTTGTATTCCACTGGGTTTTTTCATAATTTTAATCATTTTTGTCTACTATATGAAAGAGTCCTATCATATCCTATACCACTGTTCTGTGTGGATAGCTGTAAAACTCAAACCACTTGCTTGTTAACCTTCATTTGGTAAGTTACATAGATGGAAAGCTGTCACCGTTTCATAGTAACATACATTTTTATAGACTATAAACTCTTTACAATTTTATTACTACCTTTTCCAAAAAGTAACCTAAATGGATTTTTTTCTGGTGAACACTAAATTATGTCCAAACCCACAATTTCAGAGGACAGAAAATACTTCTAAGGTTGCATGCAGTTGAAACAAACAGTTTTATTTGAAACAAAATGGAAGCTTCTTCTTTTAATCAAAGAAGTTTAAAGCTTTGGGCTTTTGCTTATGCTTTTTTAATGTCCAGGGTGACCTCTTATTTTCAATTTTTGCTTCAAGACTGACCTTAATGTTAGGGGATAAAAAGGTTCAAATGGTAAAAAAGAACGTGAATTATAAGTGACTCCTTTCCCTTAGCAACCATTGAAATAGCTCAGCTGACCATTTGTGACTATTTTCTGACATATTCAGTTCAGCTCCTGCACTTCAAAACTGCAGACAATGACAGGTCTGTCCCAAACTTCAGCTGGAACATGCTCACCTTCACTTGCAGGGTACCTAACAGTTCAAATATTTCTCCGCCCATCCCAGATCTCTCATGCTAAGAAAGCCAACTCTTCACATTGTTAAGGGTCATGGAATGCATTTCCATACCAGCTCCGATAACTCTTTCAATGGTTATGCATGAAGCTTCAATTTCCTTAGCAAACTCATGGACAGCTTGATTAGGGTCCTCGTAGGTATGGGGGTCAACATAGGTCCTCACTCCAGGAAGCTTAACTGCAAATATAAATTAAGCACATTTAATGGCACATGACATCACAGAAAATGGGCATTACACACTCTTGTCCCTTGCACTCTGCTCCACTGGAAATTTATTTCTATGGTGAAAAAAGGCATTTAGTTTATATGTGACATATGTGCAACTTCAGCATATTTAGAAAAGCACAATAGTGCTCAGTAGGAATGATGTGCAGCTAAAAAATCCCTTTTGGTGCTGTGTAAGGGTTGGTGTGGTATCTGGAAAAGAATCCCTTTCTGGAATTAGAGAAGGCACACCAGGAAGAAAAGTACAAATAGCAAAATGTTACAGTAGGAACTTGTAAAGCAAGTTGGATGGATGGTGGTTGATGGAGAGTTGAAATAAATTATGCCCTACCAGTCACACATTAGGTAATCAATCACCCACATTATTTCAGAGTTACTGAGATTTAAAAGAACTGCATATTTGCAGTTGTACAAAGCCTGTGGGTTGTATCAGTATAAATATAATCAATAGCAGGTTTTTTCTCCAGGACTTGAGAGGAATAAGTAATTTCATTATCCATATTGTAAGTTTGTTTTGATAATCATTAAGAAGATGAAGAATTGTTCATCAGTCTAATGAGACAGCTACATTACACTGTGGCTCTTAATTGATTTGCGTCCTGCTGCCTTCATTACATAGCACTAATGGAAATTTGACTTTCACTCACGATGTGTTCGCCTTTTCCACCCCAAAAGGCACCTCAGCGTTACCCATCCCCAGATCTCACAGCTCTTGATGATGACTGATAGCCACCATGAGATTTACTTTCTGGCATCACCGCAGAGGGTTTTTCTATACAAGGGCATTAACACACATTTCTGAAAGCTTCCTAGATGCAGGAAATAGGTGTTCCTCACATCTCTGCAGAGACATCCAAGCTGAAGAGTAGCCATGGGCTTGGTCCTCACAGCTGCCTGGGGTGAAGCAAAGGTTTCAAACAGGTATTTTGGACTGATGCATCCAGACCACAAAAATGTTGAGTATGTTATGTGCTGAGCAGAAAAAATTAATAACATCTTGGTTCACACAGCAGAGGAACAAACCAAAATGGCTCACTAGAAAGATCCAGTGCAAACATACAGGTGTGAATAGCTCAACACATATAAGGACTGTTCAAATCTTCAGTTCTCTGTGGGGCTTGCAGCAGGGGCAGGTGGGGATCGTTTGCACAAAAAAATCCTTTAGTGAATTACCAGTAAAAGCAGATTTTTCTTTTTTTCTTTCAGGAAACTACCTCTCAGTTGAATTTCTCATTACCACAGAAAGCGAAAATTTCATATATGCTTGCTCTTTACTCACTGTGGCCATTATGAAAATGCATCTTTTCTTCTTCTGGATCTTGCTTAGCCTTGCTATAACCACATCGCCTGGAGAAAGAAAAAAAACCAAAAAACAACCACAACAGAAGAGTATTTTTGTCTCTGGTATGTCAGAACTTCATTCTTTGAATCATACAATGCACAAAAAACCAGAGCAGTCATGAACCTAACCTCTCTAATGACACTATTGCTGCTGTCTCAGCTTTAGCTCATCAAACTAGTTACAATTTCCGTGATGGGATTCAAGGATTCAAGGCCCAAGGATTTTGAATTGGACTTGTGTTTCCAAATCCCACAGATGCTTCTGAGCAGCTCCACTTTACTTGACATTTAATGCAGCTATTATTAAGAAGAATAAAAGCAGGAACAGGAAGGACAATGAAAGGGGAATGGAATGAAACATTAAAATTATGTGATAGTCTTGCATTAGCATTAACTGTGTGCTTTGGTGGCATTTCTGAGATCTGCTGCACTTAGACAACCACATGGAAGCCCCAGGGTAACTGCATAGGCAAGAAAAATTGCTGCGCGCACACACACACACACAAACACGCACACACACACACACAACACACACACACATACTTAAAAATACGGGATGAGGTATGTAGGATGCACATATATATGCCTGTGTTTCCAACGACCTCATAACGTAACTGGATAGAAGAAGTGGATCATCCTTATAGCAAACTGCATGAACATGCAGAAAGACACTGCTTGGTCAAATGAAAAACCTGGAACAGACACCTGCAAGCCAGCCAGCATGCTGTGGAATCACTAGCTGGCACACCTCAAAGAAAGCCTCAGGCCACTAAGAAGACACTTAAAGCTGAGAAACCTCTCTTCCATTGCTTCCGTGATTTTTGAGCTAGGGGCATGTGAGCACTCCAGCATCACTCACAGCAAGGAGAAGCATATGATTAGCAGGAACAAAACTGCAATTAGGAGGAGACAGTAACAGGCATCTGCATGAAACATACCCTCAGCATGAAGTCCTATTACAGGGAACTGCTGTCTGCCTGGATGCAAGCGGCCAAGCAGCCTTTCGGCTATAGGATTCTGGCACTGGGTTTGTGAAATGACTAATTACAGACAAAAGCCCGGACACAATGAGACCCCACCATTGAGCTGCACTCAGCAGAGCTGGATGCTGAACAGTTGAGGAGGGGAAAAGCAACATGAGCCTCTGGGGCTATTTTGGGGAAGAGGAAGCTTACCTTGGGGATAAAGGGAGACTGGTGCCACAGGGAGAGGAAGGAAAAAGAGATCGCAAAGGTTGTGCAAGTGCAGGGAAATGGATCAAAAAGACAAGGGAAGGCTGGCAGGCAGTCTGGGGACACAGGCAGGGAGATAATCAGGTTGCACTTGATAAACAGCCAGGTTATACATGCAGGGTATGATCTCAGCAGCAGCAACCAAGCTGAGACTGTAACACTTTGAATGCAAACCCCACAAAAACAGCACTGAGGTGCCCAGAGACATGGCTCACCATGTCAGTGCTCACCGCCTTGCTCTGAAAGCAGCAGCGCCATTTCCTGAGATGGGGTCTGGCATAATTAACTCAAAACCTAAGCTCTAGGTGTACATGGAGATGCTGGGAGTAAGGGTCATTTCAAAGCACATTCTGGTGTTCATGAACCCTTGATGAGAATGGATCCTTCTTCTTCATCATATGACCTCCCCTTTAACTAAATAGAGAGATGAGTCTCAACATCAAGTCTCACTTCTGGCAACCTCAATTTTTTCTGCTGCAAGTTGCCGAAGTCACATCAGTTTTCTGCAGAACTAATTTTTCTGGATGGAGCCATATGACTCAATTTACCTTTTAAAAATACACAAATATGTCAAATCATCGTTCTACCAAATGCATGTATCTGATACTTCTTCTGTTTCGTCTTTTGGAGTAAATGCCCTTATCCCTTCTTCAGGTTTGGAGCACTTTGCCTGTAAAAATGGTTTTCTAACATCATCCTTTCTATGACCTGCATCTTCCTATTACTTGACCATAAATACGGAGGAGACATAAAGACACCATCCCCTGCATACAATGATCCAAGTACACCTTGATGTACAATGGTCCACATTTTACTGCCGATGGATGCACTCTAAGGGCCAATGCAAACTAGCTGGCTGCAACTGCCCCCTTCTCTCAGCTGGGTAACACATACAGCAGCATAACACATTAGCATATGAAATCAGGCTCTGGGATGCCTGAAACATCATTAAAACAAGCCTTGACAAGACATGTCAAAGTGAAATGGCAGCTAGTGGACTGAGACTGTCAAGCAACAGTTGGGTGTCACTAATAAAGCTTACTGCAAAACCTGCCATCACTTGTGCCCTTCACACACTTTCTCAAACTACTCAGAGTCCACACTGACTGGAACCAAACCGTGCTTCTTCCATTCTTGACCTTCAGATGCTTTAAATAACACATACAAGCATTTTTTTTCCTTTTTTTCCCCAGCTAAATCCCACAAAAATCTGCAATTTTGGGTTAACAGTCTGGAGTCACTTTGTGAATCTTACTGGAGATCAAAGTATCTAAATAATGCTGCTTTGCAATATGTTTTGGGAGAAAAATAAGCTCTCAATTGTTTGTGAAATAATCAGTTTCTGGGCATTTGCTCTTAATATTTATTGGCTAAGCTGTGAATCAAAAGCTGTGATGGAAGACTTGTTCTCTAGTTTATTATCACTGTACAAACCATAGATTTCCTGTATCTTTTCTGTACCACACACAGCAAAAACATAAAGATCCTGACACTCACTTCATCTCCCACTGAGCTGGAGACACTCAAAGAGTTAACATAATTCACCAGCACACCTGAATCTCAGTTCATTTACTCCTGTCGTGGGTTTGTCTATGTGGAAGGCAGATGTCTTCCTTGCACAGCTCTGTGTTTTTCAATAAAAGTATCAGGGGTAAAAAAGAAAAGTGGGACTTTAAATATTCTTAAGGCATCATGTCTTATTTAAAAACTACTTGCAGATTGGCAGGCAGCTTGTAAAATATTTATGGAGCAGGTTATAAAAGCGAAGTTGCAAAATGATCCCTATATAGGTTTATAAAATATAAAATGGACAGGTAGAGAGATGAAGAATCCAGCTGGGAAACCAATGCCCACTCCCTTTCATGACAGAAGCCGATTCACAGAGAAACATCCTTTGCGAAGTAAGACAAAAAGATGCTTGGTCTCCCTGGACTGATGGAGATTCTTTTGTTTCTGCCCTGTGCTTCAGGACACCTGTGCTGGGTTGTGTGTGGCCCTTTAGCCACTTGAGGCATTCCCCTGAAAACCACAGAATCCCCAAGGGAAAGAGTTTTCATCTCCCTAGCTAGGGCCACCGTTCTGGTCACAACCCAGGCAAGACGCAGCCAGGGGACTGTGAACCTGGACCTTGGATATCAAGTTCTAGGTGTTGGTATGAAAAAATCTTTACATAGTTGTTTTTACAGGTATAGGCTAAAGCATTTCAGCACACAGCCAAGGCATTACTGGAAATGCAGGTGGGGATGGACAGCATTGATGTCCTGATGAGGAAAGGGACTTCACCCTGCCAGGTGCAGTCATTACCATTGAACAGGTTGTGCCCTGTAGTAGCATGCAATCTTCCAGTCTTGCAGAGACTTACACATGTATTTAATCTCTTAAACATGAGATAAAATGAAGCATATGCACTTCTCTGAAACAGAGACAAAACACTTTTTTTTCAGGGGTGAGACCCTCACTCTGAAGCATGTCTTTTACAATAAATCAACTTAGAGGAATGCTTCCAACCCATCTCAAGCTGTCACTTTACAGGAGGTTTGCAAAACTGCAAAGTTGTTGTTTACAAGGGGTTAGTGCTTATTTCAGACTATTTGTTCCAAGATGTTAAAGCAATAAAGCTGCATACGTGTTGCAGGGCAGGATTGTGTTCCATACAGAGGAACAAACAAACATGGACCTCTCCATCTGGCCAAGATCCTGTCACCCCAGCTCATGTGTGGAGACAATAACTTGTTCAGTAAACAGCTTTATCCTTCACGAACAACACTGATACTGAGAGACAAAGGCAAAATTGATGTTAAAATACCACTAGTGATGTTGGTCTGTTCTCAGCATGTGCCTTTCCTGCTTGCAATCCTAGGATAAATTCAGTATCAAAAAAACAGGGAATACTCAAGGGATTGGTGTAAACTGAACAGCTTCTGTACTGGAAGTTGCATTCCTTTTTCTGTTCACTTTTCTCTTGTACAATATCAAAAGAGCAGTAAAAGGTCTGGTGATGACAAGCAAAGACCTTTAGCTCAGTTTAGGAGATACAGAAAACAGCTGGCCTGAGAGGAATGGGACAGATTCCCTTCCTAAGGGCTGCAGGTTCACAATCTTCTCAGCTGCTTTCCCAGCACTGCTGTTCCCCTCTACACTGTGGGACCCTGTCTTTGACCCCTGGTTAACCTGGATGCCTTACAAAGAAAGCTTCACAAATCCAGCAGTGGTATTTTTAGCCTTTAGTCTTTCCTTGCCTTTGCACTGAATGACTTCCTGCTTTCCTAAACCACCATCAGCACAGTTAAAAATAATTTAAACAAGATACTGTTTTCCCCTCTTGCAGGAAGCTCCCTCTGAAGTGATTTCCATAAATCTCTCCAAAGAGGTTGTTGTGCCTTCCCGCAGCACAGACGATGGCATCTGTGCCTTGAAGTGACTTTTCCCATTTCTCAACCTGCTGCCACCTTAATCTCCCTGCACCTTAGGAGGAAACCTGCATAGGGTGTTTTCCAGGTTTTCTTAGCCATCCAGTCCAATTCTGGTCTTCTCTGAGAACTATTTTCCATTGCTGTCATGCTCCAGCTGGGGGGCTTGCTGAGAACATTTGAAGAATGACTGGCAGCAAGGGACTGCTTGTGCACTGATGCCACAGGCATGACAGACAATAGAAGTACTGTAAGGTTTTCTTTCAGAGCAATCATTGCCAGAACAGTGGTCCACACACCAGAAAAGCTTTTTACAGGCACACACTTTGAGCAGAGCATCCTTGCTTGCTAAATCTACTCTTAAGCAGTGGAAAGTCACAAAAAACCAAGTAAAAAATGCTCCACCAGGAAAAATAACCAAAACCAAAATTCCTTCTCTATTAAAACAAAAACACAGCACCAGAGGACCCAAAAATGGTCCACTTTAGTGACTGCTGTGTCCCACAGCAAGGGACTGCACCAAGGGACTGACCCAACTACTACCATGCAAAGCCTCAGCATCCCCCGGAAAACACAGCAGAAGAGTTCCACACCTCTGACCAGCTATGCTGAGAAAACTTCCCAGCTTAACAATGAATGTGGGATGTCTCAGAAGTTCTGTGGTCTCAAGTAGCTATCTGATGGGGATGGTGATTACATGCATCTCTTAGGAGAATTAGGAAGATCTCTGCCCACACAAATATTACAGTTGATTCTTCTTTGGGAAGCAACTCAACTTGCATCCAGTCAAATCAACAGAAATTAAAATCACCCCCTCTTTGACTCATAGAAAAGAGGGGAAAATACAAGAGAGTAGAAAGTGGTGAGGCAGCCCAAATGGTGGCAGAACAAGATAGCATGCAGCATGGACACACACCTCAGGAGACCCACAGAGATATGTCCAGTGCGGCTGGAGCATATTGTGGGTAAGCGGCACCATGTCATTGCTGCATATGTCATACACTGACATGCATGTCCATGACATATACTTCATTCCACTGGCATGCATGTCACATGCCACTAAATAAATACCTTTCCACTCCCTCCTATCCCCTGCCTCCTCTGGGGGCACATTACTTCTCCCTGGCCCCTTTGGATGACAAGAAGTGGAACTTGATGGGTGTCCAGCATACGTGGTGTTTTATTAGACACCTGCTGCAGTATCTGGATTGATCATGGCATAACATAGCGAGTTTTTGCCCCTGAGATCCCTGCTCTTGCTGAAGATACACTCTGCTTCAGGTCACACTATTTCCAGTTGTTGAGATAGACAAGTTGGGTACTGAGATCAGATGAGAAAATGATTTCCAGGCCAATACAAGAAAGGAAAGGAGAGGCAAATTGTGCACAGAAAAACATGGACGGAGGACATGAAGTAGGAGCCAGCACGGGTGGGAACACTGACCATGTTAGGCTCGGATAGGCAACAGCACGCAGAGAAGAAGCCCACCCACAGCCATGATCGCAGCAACTGAAAAGCAAACAAAAAGGCCCAGGATAAGGAATAATCCCACCAGCCTGGCAAGGTGCAAATACATTCACAACATGTTTATATGTATTTCTTCCTTCTTACTGCAATTATTATGCGGACCTGAACACCCTGGGCTGCAAAAATTTCATGGCATATGCTATTGTTGGTGAAACATCCCTTGGGGAGAGTGTCTAGATCCTGGTGCTGTAAAGCAATTAACCATGTGCTTCCTCTACTGGAGTACCACCATTAGGATTAATGGGGCCAGTCATGTGCTTAAACTTAAGCACCTACCTTGAAGCAGGAAAAATGATTTTTTTTCCACAAGCATACATATGGTACAATTACAATTGCCTTTACAAAAGGAAAAGCACTGGTTGAATATAAGCCCTGCTTTTGCAGATCCTTATGCATGTACTCACAGAGCCCTTTCTGCATCTCCTTGTACCAGCAAAGCTTTGCACATGTCAGGTATCTGCAGAAACAGCACCTTGTGAGAGCATGCAGCCTAAATCAACTCAAAATATGGTGAACTGAAAGGCACTCCATGTACCCACAGCTCGCCTTTGAAGGCTGAATCAGGCTATGGGTTTGCCTGGCATCAGTTCTCAATCTGATGCTGGCAAACATCAGGAATTGTCCTTTATCCTTGTCAGAGAACTTACACAGACAATTTTTCTGTTGCCAAATCTATTAAGATAGTTCACCCTGGAAAAGAACATAGTGGAGAAGAAAAAACAGGAAGGACTTCAGTACAAGCAGGAACCCAGTAGTGTAGGTGTACTCCAGTTAAAGTCAGCTGAAGAGCTCTTCATTTCTCCTCAGTCATCACAACAAGTCATTCTTGAAAAAAATCCTGTGCACGTCAGATTTTTATACAGTATGACTTGCAATGCCTAAATACATTAAAATAGTTTATTTAGACAAAATTAGCACTCTCCAACTGCATTGCCTTAAATTATGATGTAAAATAACTTCAGGCATGCAATGATTTACAGAATTATACACTGGATTATGTGCTTACTTAAATTAAAACTGGTGAAGAATGTCTTCTAAGCTCCTTTTGCATCAGCAAAACAACTTGTTAACATTTTCTAAACAGCAATGCCAATATCTCTAACTATAATTGACAATATTTTCTATTTTCATAATGCCCCAGCTTGCTTATTCATACTAATATGGAAGCAGATCAGCCTTCACTAAACCACTAGATCCAAGTTAACACCAGAGATCCAAAACTCAAATGCACACAAAGGGAACCCAAGCACAGCACTATACATCTTGAGTCAATTTTGCTATTTTCTTCTTTTAATCTTGCAGGATTTGAGTGCAGGGAACTGGTGCATCTCCACAAGATCAGTTTGGCTGTGACCCTTTAGCCTATTTTTCAGCTAGGAGGCCCTTTTCCTCCAGGCATTTTCTAATGGTTGCTGCCACCAGACCTTCCCACACCTTCATACCACTCGGTGTGCAAAGTCAAAGTTTTCCAAACAACTGTTCAATTAACCTGAAAACCATCCACTTCCTTAAAAATAAAAGAGCTCAATGTTTCCCTGAACAAAGAAAACTCTTTGAGAACTCATCAGCAACAAGGCTGCTCTGAGACGAAATCAGTCTCCTGCACTGAATCCAGAGTACTTCAGATCTCACTCTCTTTATACAGAGTAAAAAAAAAGGGCAAGAGAAATGCACTTCAGTGTAGCCTTGCTCCTAACAAACCCATCAGCTGTGCACTTATGGTCAAAATACTCTGAGGTTTAGCATTAGGGGAAATCTAAAGTGCTTGGAAACAAACTAAACTGGATCAGCAGACAATAAAATTCATTTTCCAGTACAAGGAGCACTTGGATAGGTAAGCGAACTTACTAAGTGGTCTGAACAGTCAGGACAAAGGAAGATTTATTACTACTTGTGTTAAAAGGATGGCTAGATTTGGCAGATAAACTTCAAAATATAAAAATCCTGAGGCAAATAACACCGATGTTCAACTCAAGCAACGCCATGATGCATCTCGTGGCCATTGGATTTGGGTGCCTAATGGCTTCTAGGAGGGGCCCAGTTCCTATCTCCTCATTTCCTGCAGGACTTTCTTAGTCTAGAAACTGAGGAGCTGAATGCAGACAAGATTAAAATGCTGTTTAATGAAATACAGCCAGACCTCTTCAGAGTTTTAGATCTTTAGCCAGCAAGCTGGCCTATACTGGAGAGTAGAGTTGAACCAAGCACTACATACATCAAGTTTATCTGCAAAGTCTCCAACCTCCCTGAATCTACTAGCAAACTATGAAGAGAGCTAGTGGGGGCTGCTACTGGTCAGGAGCTACTCTTACCCACTGCAGGATAACAGATGATGTGTCTGTGTAACAGCAAAAGTCACTGAGAAAACACCTGCAGTGTTAAATCCCCTTTACTGGGAAAGAATAGGCTCTGAGGTGACACCATCTCCAAATGCCAAGCTTGCTTGAAACCAAATGTGATATCTGCTTCTAGCCCTGGCTTCAAGGAAAGGTCTGCAGATGGGAAAAAAAATAGTAGAGGAACCTGAAGCTGCACCTCCAGGACCTCTGTGGCCTGCTGCCACTGCCCTGTTCCTTGGCCAGCCTAACTCTGCTGCTTTCAGTTATCTCAGGCACATAGAGACAACACTCCTCCAGTTCTAGCTAAGGTGACCCCCACAATGCTTATGTAGTTTTCAAACCCAACTGTCTAGTGAGCAAATTTTAATAAACCTGTGCAAGGAGCACTTACCAACACCCTTGGCATTGTTTCAAACCCTGGACTTGGTTAATGAAATGTATACATATCCTGGGCCCCAGCAACTGTGACTGCAATTAATGTAATTAATTTACCACAAGTCTGTAGATGACCCAGAGAATTAAATTACATTTTTAATGGCTAGATAGAATTCAGAGAGGCGCTGCCCATATATAGATGTAGTTTTTAAGCACAATAAGTTGAAGTCGTGGAATCATGATAAATGAAAGTCTCATTTGTTGCTTTTAATAAGCTGTTCTAATGGGATATTCTTCAGAAGCTTGCAATTAGAGACTGAAATACTTGAGGGTGCCTGGGAATATTTTTCTAATCCTTCATACAGCCTTGAGTGATGGTAATGACTGCTTCCTGAATCTCCAGGTCAAGAGGCCAGAGCTACATCAAGCAATTCCTGAGTCAACATGCTTGCTCCAAACATCAGAGAAATAGCATTACACACTGTGAACTGCTAGGAATAATTTCCACTTTGTCCCAAAATATATGAATGTTTAAGGAGTCACCCAGACTTCCTGCTGAAGTTTATATGTTAAAGTATGTCTCTGCACTGTTTGAGAACAACTGAGAATGGATAAGACCAAGCAGATGACAGCTATGCAGTCACTATGGGGAAGGAAAGCAATGTCTTCAGGGAAAGGGACTGTACTTGGAAAGACCTTCAGCATTATACTTTTTCTATGTCTAAGACTTAAGAAAGCAGAGATAACCATTTTTCTAGGTAAGAGGCCAAGTGCATGGCAAAGCCCCAGCAGAGGTCACACTACTGATTTCAAAGCAAGGTGAAACATCCACATATTCAGAAGTGCAGAAGGGCAAGAGTCTGACTTCCTTCTTCATTCTCTACCCACTCCACAGTCAAGAGAAGACACTGCAAAATCCCACTTTCAAAGACTGCATACACAAGGGGTGTTCAGCAGGAGCCTCAAACTGCTACAAATTGCATCTTGAAGGGAAGAAAAATTCCCTTCTCCAAGTGGAAATAGTACTTGCACAATACCATGAAAAAAATGATCTGCAAGAAGGCAAGGAGGTTTTGTCACTTACTGCTCCACTACCCCCCATTTTCCCTGCTCAGACAAAGCTTATGCCAATTACTTATCTGTTCGTCACAGCCCTTCCAGCCTATTCCCTTGGCTGCTGCCAGAGGAACTCAGAAACAACTTGGAGCTTAATTACAGATTTGGTCAACTCTCACCTTCTTTCTGGGCCAAAGTCATCCATATGTATGGGTCCTTAAACGCGTCTCAAAACTGCAGAGCACAGGCTCCCTTGCGGAGCCCAGCGAGTTTGCACTAAGCCAAAAAGTGTTTAGAATAGAAGAGGAATGAGGTGTTGGAGCAGCCAAATTTGACAAGCTGATCTTGACAGGATGTTAAAGACGCATGCTATGGGCAGCAGATTTCCACATGGGCCCTAGCAAGGTATGACCCTGTGCAGAAGGGTGCATTGGAGCACTCTCCCTTCAGAAAGCAGTACTGTACGCCAGTGCTGCTCCTCTCTGGGAAAATGTACCAGCAAAGAGGCTGTTAATAGGAGTGGAAGTAGTAAAAACCTTGACCCCATCAGAAGCAGGACTAGATACTGCCTGCTCTTGGTGGATGGGAATTTTGACTTGGCAGAGCAATAGCTTCCTCAACAAAATCCTTCCGTTTGTCAGGTGAATCATGGGGAATATTTGGCAGTAGGTAGCATAATAAAGTGGCTATAAATCACAGGCGACAACATCCTGCAGGAAGAAAGACAAGCAGGAAAGAATGTAGAGATAAAAATCCTTTTAAAAGTCCCAAATAACAAAAATTGTGAATCATGCCGGAAAAATTCTCCATGAAAACCGTTAACTACAGACTGTCTCCCATTTTCTATGGAAATAATGAAAAAGCAAACTACTTTAAGCCCTGACACAACTTGGAAAATGGGGGGAGGCCATGGAAAAATTCATCCATTTTGACCTTCCACATCACAGAAGGTTGTAAACACTGTCTCAGGACCTGGAATATACACCACAATCTTTCGCCCTCTCCACTTCCTGAAAGACATTTTTTAACATCATGCACATATCTGTGTTCAGAAAGCAGCCCTCTGTCACCACAGGCATGGATATTTAAAAGTCTAAATCAGCTTAGGTCAAAGATTGATACACTAATGTAAGAGCCTCTAATTGCCAATACCCAGATGGCAAGATTTGTCTTTGCTTTGTCTTTCAGAGGCTAGCTTCTTGCCAGAAGGAGACTTTCTATATATGCATAACACACGGTGAGGGGCAGTTTTTTGTTGCTTCCGTATTTTTTTTCCTAAGTTCTATGAAAAGCTCCCTCTGGTTCTTTGGAAGATCACTTGAGATAGAAAGGTCATCCATAATGGGTAGTTGGCTATAAATGCAGATGCACAGTTGACTTGGCTGTTTTGAACAGCTTTTGCAAACATGCACAGCATTGACCCAATATCTTCCCCCTTTACTCTGTAAAAGCTCATGCTTTTGTTTAGTGCTACATAGTTTGAAAAGCTTGGGGTACTGGAGGGACCAGTCTCTTAACATTCACCCTAATACCTAGTCTGTTTTGCAAAGAGGGATTGATGTGAAGGACAAAAGAGGGGTACTGCGGTACTGCTCTGGAGCAGCTGATCTCCTCCCCAGACTGCTGAAAACCTGGCTCCTTACCTCACTTTGTAGGGAGAAAGAGACTGATGCCACACAACAACAACTGAGGCACTTTACTGCTCCCTGTGAGATGGATGCAAAGATCTTTGTCACTGGATTGTCCGACACAGACTTTAAAACAATAGTCAATAATAATTTTATATTAATACATACTTAAATGAGGAATAATGATGGTAATGGACATCTAATTCAGACATTGCTTGGGAAGCAAAATGTCTTTTGCTTTTTGCTTTGCTCTATCTGTAAAATGCACTGTGCTTTTGAGAACACATAATCCTAACAAAACAAAGATAATAACAACTCTGTGTTCTTTAATTCAATACCTGTAGCTGGTCTAATAATAGATTTTCAATTCCCTTCTCTTTTTTATGCTGAGACATCTACAGTTTGATTTAACCAATCTCTTTGATTTGTAATCCTGATAGTTATATTATTAATATACCCTTGATACAAGGAACAGGATAACTTGAAAAAATGATCAGCTATTTGGTTTGGCATTTATTACCTTGGTCAGAGGATGCATTATGTACAGGAAGTTTTCTGGAGCATCTGCAAGTAAATCAGCTCTGAAATGCAGCTTAGTTGTTTAGGGCAAAGCACATTCAGTTTCAAATTCCCAGGAATCTCCAGCTTCAGATGCAAAGTGCATTTCCACAGATGGACATTGACACATAGAAATGCCACCACAACTACTGTTCAACTGACCTTTGGTTTAGGGCCAGTTGCCAAAGGGAAATACCAAGCTGTTACTTATATTCATTCAAAGGAAGAGAGAAAACTGCGGAGATGTGAAAGCAAAAAAAGGGAAGAGGTGTGGTCCTGCCTCTGGGAACCTAGCAAAAAATAAAAGACCTGCAGACTCCAGCAAACTCCTCAGCCTATGACTGGAAACTCCTTTCAGAACTACCAAGAGCAGGATGACATTCACTTTGCACTGCAGAACTGCTCTCAACCTCTGCTTGCTGCAGCCTGGGACTTGGGAGGATAGGTGCAAAGAGATGTCATACAGTATCCTGGGGAGGAATACCCTGAGGTGTCAAGGCCTCTCAGGGACATGGGAACACCCTGGGAACTCTCTTACATCAACAGACAAGACAGAGCCTGGGCTTTGCACAGTTTGGTGTGGCAAGCAGTAATGATTCCAGCTGGAGTTCAATATAGCTGTTCTCCTCATAGTAGATACAGGAAAGAATTAGAAAAGAAAATGCAACCCCCCTGGACCCAGGCACTGGAACAACATAACCATTCTAGAGGCTTAATAGGAAAGCATCTTCCAGAAACAGGTTAACTGCTGCAGAAAGGGATTATCCCATGACTTGGAACACATTTATTGTCCCTGCTGCCACATTAGGAGAGTTACTCCACAAATTGTCTTGAATTCATATCAAAGGCAAACCAGCATGAGTAACACATCTCCCTGGTATCTCTGCTTTCTTCTAAATCAGAGGAATTTCTTTGTTTTACTTTGTTTAATTTCAAATTCTCTGTCATCTTTCTGGATTTTTGGGGTTTATTCTGCTGTTCTCACTAATCACTCGATGTACTAGCTGGGCTTTAAAATTCATGGGAACTCAAATTGGTGGAGAAGCCCTGTGGTTTTGAAGGCAATTTTCTAATAATGGACCAAATCTTGGTGTGGGAGGCTTCTCCAGCAGCTCCAAATGAGGGACTATGGTCTTTTGTTAGGGGAAGGGTTGAAAACGTAAAAATGGTTGAAGAGCTCAGCTCCCTGTGTCTGCGTTTCCAAGACATCCAGCATGGCACCATGAAGAAGGTTCCAGAAAGCTGCAACTGCCCTGGGTTCCACAGAGGGCAGTGTGATTACAAGGTAGGAGGATTAAGGTAGCAGCAGAGGCAACATCAAAACTCTAGCCAAAGGCAACAAGGGCTTTTATAAGTACACCAAGAGATAAAGAGCTAAGAGGAAGCACATCCTGGAAAGCACATTAGACAAGAGGACAGAAGGACATGACTAATGAGAACTGCTGAAAAATGGCTCAGGATTTGCAACTGCTTGCTGAGACTAGAGAGAGTAGCAGTGAAAAGCAGACCTGCAAGGGTACATCCTCCTCAGGGAATACTGAGCCATTGCCAACGACTGCGGGAAGAGCAGGAGCTACTGGCAGCCACACAGTTGTGATTCCCTGTGACCTGTCATTTAGCCCCCAGATTCTTCCTTGTAGAGGTGCCCAGTTACATCCATAGCTTCCCTACAGTCACACATCCATTCTCCTGTTTGCGCCAATACAAGCACACATCCAGGCTGGAGGAAGCCACAGCTCATATCCACCTGCTCTGATTGAAGAGGAACTTCATCATAACCTCTAGCCTTTAAGGAGAGACTTGAATCCTGTCTAGAGTGTTCAGAGCCAAGTCTTTTGACTACAGCTTTCCTGTAGGCCCTGGTGTGAATTGCCTGTAGCCATTGACTCACCGTCACGCCCCCAGCCCCCATTCCTCTCTCCTGCTACATGCTTCTCGCGGAGACAGAAGCATTTACTTTTCTGTTTTTAAGCCAAACAAGTCACTCAAAGAAGACAACAGGAACTTGAACAGCTGAACTGGAAGAGACTGTCCGTCTCTGACCTTGACTGGAGATGAGTCTGGCAGCACACTTACAGTTCAAGACAGGAAATAACTTTGTCCATGTCCTTTCATGGATGCCTTATGCCTAGGGACAGAGTTGCTCAGCCTGGCAGGATTTCACTGGTCTGCATTTGCAGACTATACCTTACCTCCTCTGCGAAATAAGACCTTCAACCAACAAATTCAGTGCAGTTCCTCTGTGTCTGTAACATCTCTTAATGCTTACAATATCCTGTAATTTTCAGCTACCTTGCTAGACCTGATCTTAAGACAGACCTGTATCATAAAAGCAACTGTGGACTGATGGGTACTTCAGAAGCATAAATGTTTATTTTGCACTGGAAACAAATTTAGCCTTATCAGCAGATGTACTTCACATCGCTTTGTAGAATACTTCACACTGCTTGGTGTACTTCACATATGCATGAAGAATATTGCATTGTTTGACTACTGCCACTAAAAAATGTACTAATATACATGTAGAATATGAAAAAAGTGCCTTCTATGCTGGCTGCCAAACAAGTTTGATGTTGTAGTACAAACTTTGCCTGATACAAGCCAGATTTTGTCCCAGTACCACAATCTCTTGTTCATCAAAAAATTCCATCAACTTCCATTAGAGTTGTCAAAGATGGTATAGCCCAGGCTTTCATCACTTGCCTATGTTTAAGCACATGAGAAGTCAATGGGATGGTTTGAAGCAGAGTGTCTCCCTCTGGGGGAAACTCTGTATGATTTACTAACACTTGGGGAACACATTAGTATCCTACACATGAAAAATGAAATCCAGATCTGACCAAAATGTGGGACATTTAGCCATTTCAGTGGATTTATTCTTTTTTTTTAATGGAAGTGTTTTCCTGAAGTCAAGTTTTCTCCATGAGTAAAGTCCATTTCAAGTTCTGAGTGCAAACATATGGGAGTGAAGATATTTTACCTCTAATAACATGCTCTGTTTATTTTTAAAGGAATGGGAAAACACTCCTCTGAGAATCAAGTCAAATAATCAGGGCCAGCCTATAGACTGATGAAAATGAATTACATCTGTGAGTGCCTTTGTCATTTCTGTTTGTTCAAACAGATCAATCAGCCCACCCTCGTATTGTTTTACAGGACTAGCACTTGACAGCTTTGTTCACATGCTGCTTTTGCCTAGATCACACTAATCAGCTGGTCAGATAAAAGTTATTACAAAAGTTGAAGAAGTATAAATACACAGCTGCTTCTCTTACCTTCCACTGAGAAGGAAACTGATAACAACAGCCAGCAGAATGACTCCCACTGTTACAGACACAACAATTATGGGAATCTGGCTCTCATCGCTGGATGCAGCTACTGCTGAGATGAGAAACATAAAATGGAGATTAGGGTTAAAATGACAGTCAGCATCCATATAAGTCTTTCTAGTGAAGCTGCTAGCGAGGTTTCAAGTCTTATCAGTTCGTTTCTTCTTTTATGGTTTGTGTTTTTCTCTTTTTTCTGTCTGTTTCTAGTTTGGAATGGATATGGG
The DNA here is from genome assembly GCF_009819885.2 of Catharus ustulatus. NCBI lineage: Eukaryota > Metazoa > Chordata > Aves > Passeriformes > Turdidae > Catharus > Catharus ustulatus. Next base: position 27,725,536 of record NC_046225.1, on the reverse strand, counting down.
TGGAAAGGAAACAAAACCACATGCAACACTAAGCCAAAAAATCCAACAAGATTGCATCTCATTGCTGAATTCAGAAACTTCAGAAAGTTTTTCTCCCTGAGTTAGCTGCATTAGAAATCAGAGATAAAAGATGAAAACCCAAAAGGCTCTCATTTGAATAAAAACCCAGCACTCAGAGGGAATATTTATGGCATGTTATTGCTCACAGACATAAGCAAAATCTACAAGATAAAAATAATTACCTGCACTTCAGGAAGCTATAAACAATTATAAACTAACTCCTTGTAACTCCTTGTGGCATCTCTATCACATGGCCATAAGGTACCCTCTGTAAAACAGCTGCTAAGACACATACACTTGTTGGATTTTTTATTGGCCAAAACTTGGGGAAGCAAAACTCTCCTAGTCTGTGCCTTGTAAAGAGCCCGCCTGCCAAAAGGCAGGTGATAAAGATGCCAGCAGAAAGGTCAGGAGACCTGACTGAGAACTGAGTTTTGACATGGGTCAAGTAAGAGCAAGTGAGCAAGCTCCTGTAGGCTGTAAAATAGAAATGCTAATACCACTTGTATCTTGTTTATTGCCCTACACGGCAGGAGAAGGAGCCCATTTTCCCCCAGAGGTTTGTATGCTGGGTTCCCAAGCAGAAATGAAAGTCTTCTCACCTCGCCCTCTTTGCTGCCAGCTTAATTAGTTGCATGTATATAACCACCCCAGTGTACAAATCTCACATCCTCCCTGCAAAACCAGCTCTCTGGCATAGGAACTGCTGCTCTGTGAGGGAAAACCTCATTATAACTCTTAACCTTGTGCCAGCCCAGGATGAAGCCTCATCCATCCCAGAGAGCAGCAGGAATTGACTGCATACTGAAGAAACCTTTAACTAAATGGTTGAACTAAATAAAAGGTCCTGAGCACAGGATTAACATTATGAAAGCTATAAAATAACTGAATATAGTCCCATATTAATTGTTAAAGGAAAAGAAAGACAGAAAGGTATGGCATTAAAAATTGATGTGCACTGGGATTCAAACAGGTCTTCATATGGGAGCTCTCTGGTGCTTAACCACAAGTGGGGTGCACCTGCTACAGAAGTGTAAGTGATTTCAGAAAGATTGGTCCTGATACATTAAATATTTAATTTTAACTGTTCCAAACCCCTGCCATCATCCAGAGATTTTATTAGTCTCACAAAGTTATGGGGGCTCCTTAAGATGGTATTTTACTGCTTTCTTGACAAAATAATTAAAAAGAAAAACATTTAAAGGATAACATTAAGCAGTGATTGGTGTTCTTTTGCACAGCTCAAGGGATGGGGAAATGAGACAAATTCTGCTGTGATCTATGGCAGATGAAAAGGCTGAATTCATGAGCCAAGCTGGGACTTGCTGCCTTTCAAAGTCAGGGACACACACCCACACACCCCTGCATTGCCCCTTCTCAGCTTGGTGATATGTTCCTACTCCCATCCAGCACACCAGCTAGATAAGCTCACTAATCCAGCCAAAACCCAGGTCTTGGTAAGGTTAGTTTTTGGGGCTAGATGAGCTTGGTGGCATTCGGAAAGGATAAAGCAACAAGTGGATACACCCAGCAACACCTTCCACTCAAAAAAAAAAAAAAAAAAAAAAAAAAAAAAAAAAAAGCCTTCATGGTGCTTTACAGAATTGCACAAGCAGGAAGAAGTATGCAAAAATTCCCAAAATCAGGAAAAAGAGGGAAGTTCAAAACAGCTTACAGCTTTCCTCCATTGCATTTGTATTAAAGATAACTATAGAAACCTTGCAACCTGGAAACAAAACCTGTTGTTCAGTCCAAACAACTTTGAGAGTGTTTTTGTTTCAAGGAACAGCCACTAAAAGGTTTTCATCTGTGCCTGAATAAAAATCATTTGCTTTGGCTCTAACAAGAAGTTCAGATCTGGGTACTCTGATGTAGCAGTGAGATTTCGATCTGTACTTACTTTCAAAATCTCTAGGATGTGCAAGAAAGTAGTGGGAGTCTGGTCATGGTCCTGACACTTATAGTGACTTTATATAGGGCTTGGGGGGAAAAAATGCTTTTTATAAGGTTTTAAATGTCAAACAGAGCTGCTTTTTGCAAGATACTGAGGCTTATATTGTATTTCAATCATATTAAGCGTTAAAGTATCTGGTTAAGTCTGGCCTCAGCCAGAGCTTGAGTCCAACAGACCAACAATTTCGAATTCCCAAACTTGGGACCATACAGTAGGTATTCCTCTGACTATGCCAGCAACTCCTTAATATCAGAGAAGTACCTATTCCTCTGCCTTTAAAATGTAAAAAAGACTGGGATGTGGGTATGACTAAACAACCCACAAAATTTCTAGTGTCTAAAAATATTTTCACGTGATGTCCTCCAAAATTCCTAATTAACACAGATAGTTACATGATGGGCTTTATGAAAGTGCTATTATTTTTGGACCAGGATCATAAGTAATAGATCAAATGTACATATAGTTCATGTGTTACTCATTAATAGACCAGTACACTGTTACTCAAACAACTCTAAGCTAGAAACTTTCCAACTGAGAAAAATACACAGAATAATTTTTTGGCATAAGATGATTTGGTTGCTACTTATAGGGCACAATTAATGGCTAATACAATAAGAAATAAATTAAATAGACTGTCCTTACTGCATTAATGCTTGCATTGTGATGCAATTTTCACTGTATTAACTTAACCACTGGCTCCACAGTTACATTTGCACATGTATAATGACTCCTTGAAAATCTATTATGACTTAAAAGGTAGCATGCACTGAAAAGACAACTCAGCATCTTTTTCTCAAAGATGGTGAATTAAAAAAAAATGGAGTAAGAGTAATTGAAGTATTGGCGAATTTAAATTTCCAAGGAAAACACAGACAATAGTCTTCCATAGGCATGATCTGAGTATTTCCACCATAAAATTCCTCTTCCATGCACACTGTATAAAATTAATAAATGACAGCTGTACAGACTAAAAGAGAGAAGATATATCTTCTGGTGGACAAAATAGTATTTGATACGTCAGCAAAATTCTGTATTTGGGACAAAAAGAATTTCCCCACAGCTGTGTCTAAACACAGAAGAAAGTGCAGCTGAGCGTCTGTGTGCCTCAGGAGTTCACCGTCAGAGAATCTGTTCCAGAATCCAGCCCTGGATAATCAGATTTGTTTATTAAAAAAAAATTAAAGAAAATTTAAAACCCCACAAATATAACAGGCCAAGAAGTCCTACACCTGCAGTGCACATCTGTTTCCATTTCTGATTATAAGTCAACCTTCTTTTCTTGAGACTGTGGCATTGGCAGCCAACAGAAACAATCATTTAACTTGACAGGAACTTTCCCCAAAAAACACAAAAGACACTAACGCTGATTCAACTCTTCTCCTTGCAGAGAGGCACCATTTCAAGGTTTTTTTAGCCCAGATGTAGATATTTAAGAGAGCTTCAAAAACTCTGCAGACACCCTTTTTAAAGAGCAGGTCCCATCCCCTTTGTTCCTCCTGAGAGGAAAGACTCTCTTACATCAGGCTCCTGTAAACACAGGATTTTTTAAGCATGGAATGCCATGAATTTCTGTAGCCTGAAGATCCCCTGCCTCACCATGAGGAAGCAAAGGACAGATATTTCAAGTGCAGAGTCATGATGTGTCTGATGTTTCCAAAGTCAAGACATGAAACGAATAAAAGGAAGCGCTCTCTGCAAAGGTATCGATCCCCTGACTTGTTTCTGGTAAGCCCTGCAGAGACAAGGGCTGACAGCAATCAAAAAGACTTACACAGTGGGCTGGTTTCGAACTCAAATCTTTGGCTGAAGCCCCCATAGCCGGCAGCTGTCCGGGCTCGGATCTGGAAGACGTATGCTGAGCCAGGTTTCAAACCATCTGCCGTAATCGTCGTCTCTTTGGACTTGATGATGGTGTAGCTCGTCTCTTGGTCCTTTTCCCAGCACCCCCACAAAAACCACAAAGTTCAAACACACACAGAGTGGCTCCCAGAGAAGACACACTCTTAAAAACCCCCAGAGAAACATTACAAAAGATGACTGAAGTATGGATTTTTAAGGATTTCTTCCTCAAAACCCCCTCTCTGAAGGTTCTTTCTGCAATACAAAATGTGAAATCTGATTTTCTTTTTTATAATCAATGATTCTAGGAGACATGCAAATGGCATTTGCAGTAGAAGCAGCTTTCCACTGCTCAGGATGTACATGGCCTGGGGTTATCATACAAAGATCAATCCCAAGGCACAGGGAAGATAAAACCAGTCCCATCACCTTAGAAAAGGATTTTGATTTACACCAAAATGGCTTCCCAGTAATATAAGTAGGTCTAAAAGAGAATAATATATTACACACGATACAATTTTATGCCTGCATTTCTAGAACCATGAATTTGACCTTGGGAAGGGAATGATAAACAAAAACTCCAGGAAATTACCTGATTTTTGCATTGTTCTTCTGAAGCAATGAACTGGAAGAAAAATTGCTGAAATAAATCTTCATCTACATCAGTTTCCAATGTAAAACAGTTCCAGTCCTTTGATTAAATTTTTGTTGAAATGCTAAGTAATTACTCTTAGAATTATTTACTGTAACACCTAATCTAGACAAGAGCTCATAAATTAAGGTCTACAAATTTAGAAACTGCTTTTTATTCTTTTTATTTTTAACTACTGGTTAAAAAGCAGTAAGTGAATATTAGGTCACATCTTTGCTTGTATGTCAGCCAGTTAGCTTTTCAATACACTATTGGCTTCTGTAAACACTTGGACTCTTGAGCTTTTCTATGGAAAACACTAAGTTTCATTCTCAGCCTGAAGAAAATAAATCTAGACAGCATAAACTTGGACTGGCTGGAGCTGCCTCTCCACAAAGGACTCAATTCTTGAGGAACTATTTGCTGGAGCTATTTGACACTAGCCCTGGACTACAAACAACATTTTAAGCACCCTCTCCTGTCAATTTGTTTGAAAACAAACTAAGGAAAATTAAGAAATACATAATTTCTTTTACTTTAATTATTTGCTTTACCTTTTTTGTTTTCTAAAAGCTATTCTTCCCAAGTCATTCCATGGTAAGGAGTCAATGTACCCCAACAGTCATTCAAACGAGTTAATAAAACAATTAGTAATGGATTATTTCTATCAACAACATAACCTGATTCTTGCTGTGTACTTTAATTCTCAGCCCTGTTTAAGTAACTAACGAATCTATTTCACAAGTTCCCCCATCTGCAAAAATAATGTGGAGAAGAGTTATTAAATTCTTTCCTCTGTTTGCATGAAATGCTTGAGCAGGTCCTTCCCATGGTCAAAGAAAGACAGAAGGAATAAGGATCTAGTCCTGGTCCATGTTGAGCAATTTCACCTGGATCACAGATAGAGCTAATGGATTATCTTCCTTAAAATAGAAATTTAATCCCCCTAAAAAAGTGATTTGTCACTCAATTTCATTATTTTCCTCTTGTTTTATGTAGAAAGCCTGGATGTTTCTGGGGAAAAAAGAACACCTTACAATTCCAGCTAAGGCAAAAAAAACCCCTATTCAGTCAAATCCTGAAAACCTGATTTTTGGAAAGCTAAGATTTCCAGAGATTTAAGGCAATATCACTCAAAATACAACACTTTGATAAAGTGCATTTGCAACCATTTTCATCCAAAAGACATTAATTCTGCAGGAAAAGAACAAGTCACCATCTGAAATGAAGACTAGGAGAGGCAAGTTTTGTGCTTCCCTTTAAATAGAGAGAAAGAGCTGGAAAATCCAGGCAAGTTTTTAAGCCAAGATGCCCTTCTTCATATCACAGCACATACAATTTCTCTCCACAACCCATTTCTCCTTTCACAGTGGATAGAAAATCAACTGAGAAATTGAAATACCAAAGACAAGGGATTGCTTGATGTTTCTGGGAGGAGACATGCTCAGTCCTCAACCCCTTCTATTTTTAACAAATGAGCATGCTCTATCTTAATGTGATAAGCCTGGAGAAAAATCTGACACACGGATTTAATGTATTTGTTGAAGACAAGGGGCACACTAATGGAAAACAACACCCTCATTTCAAGTCTTCCTAATCACTTACTGCAAAATCAATCTGACATTGATTTATGCATAAAATCTCTCCATTCCCTTCCATGACTCAAATAATAATAACTAAAAGAAAACAACAAAGAGAAGGTACTTGGGAAGCTCAGTAATCAGTCCATCACACCTTTTCAAAATATTTGATTTCGTATTCCAGTATGATGCCATTAGGTCGATCTGGCTCCTGCCAGGAAAGAGAGATGCTATTTTTAGTTATCTTCCCTTTCTTCACAGTACTGACTGGAGAAGGTGCTGCAAGACAGGAGAAAAAACAGAACAGACAAAAATTATTGTTAGTAAGATGATCTGCCTCAACCAAAGTCAAACACATCAGCGCATCCTCAAATACAAGACAATCCTTCACTACTGCAGATCAGTGAGGTCTGTTTTTACCTTGGTGGTATTTTCCCATTTTTAATAATTGGACTTGCACAGATTTGCAGCAGCATAACCACCAAGGTGAAGTAATAACATGAACTACTATCACAGCTTACACATCAACCCTTTCTTCTCAAGCAATTTTTCAACACATCCACAACTTCTCTTTTCAAATATGTCAGGGGTCTATGCTATCAGAACTACATATTGATTATGTTTTGCTTTCTTTTGCCTGCTTTCAAGGCATATATTTTTCAGAAGACCTTAGATTACACAGACTCCTTACCAGTTTTGGATTTTAAGTAGTTTAAGCCTAGGTATCCTTTCAGACCCCTCCTTCCAGAAGCAAGGAATACTACAACCTTTATAATTCAATTGCTCTCCATTAATATCACTAGGGTCTTACAGCCCACATGGTGATGCCAATTCCTTGCAAATGGCAAAAGATTTTAATGGTAATCACAGTTTGTAGGTTCACAGTGTGCTTGGGGAAGCCACAGAATGAAAGCAGCCATACCAGTTCTACTCATTATTTTAAGATGCAGCCCCGAAAGGTTATCTACCCTTTGTAGCACACTTGCATCAGAAACAGGCTTGATCCTTTGTATTCAATCTGATGTCTGCAGAGAGTTTTTTAAGTTGTGGTTGCTGCCACCCCTACTAGCTCTCTAGCAAAAGCTGCTATGGGCAATGCAACCCTAACACCACAGGTATTTCATGCCAGTGATTAGAAACACCATCAAGTGAAAAGAAAAGGGGATGGGAGAAATTCATAGTCTCCAATTTGCAGGGCCAAGAGCAGCTTCTCCATAGATAAAAACAGGCCATGCCTGGATGAGGGACTTTAATTCACCCTCCACACAGGCAAGCTCCTGCTGGATAGCAGGGGGCCTGAGGAGACCCATGGCAAAGACTTTCGTGGCCATATGGGGAATAGAATGCAAAGACCAGTAGCAAACAACCACACTTCATCTTCCAAAATGTATGTGGAACTATAGAAAAAAAATTTCTTCTATATGCAAGACTAGCTAATTATCTTAACACTGTAAAAACTCCCAACCCATTAAGTAAAATAAAGACAAAAATACATTAATTTTTAAGCTAAAAAGTAAGGAAAGAGCTCCAGACAATTATTCTTGGACTGAAGGCTGGCAGCAAGACTTCTGTGTTATAGCAAGTTCCTACATCTCAGTCTTGCTTCAGCTGTAGTTTTTTACACTCATGTTTACTTTTCCCACTTGGCTCTTGAAGGATCCTGAAAGGTGTTGGCTATTTCCATACTGCTTTCTGCTGGAGAGCTGGCATCAAGATGTACAGACAGTGTTAGCCTTTTAACTGTGCACCCACTACTGTGCTCACAACTGTTCCACTGAGCGAATGAAAACCACCTTGATTTGATTGATAATCATATTATTTATGCAGGTACTGCATGGTGATCACCAAAAATTTTTCATCTGCAAAAGTCACCTTACCCCTCTCTTAATGACATCCTCTACAAGTTTTTGGGCTATGTGAAGGCAGATAGCAACCTAAATACAAATTACTAATCTGGTAAAGGAATTTCCATCCATCCTAGGTGCCTAAATGTGCACTGTGCATACATGCCCACAGCAAGCTGAGTGCAAATGAGATATGATCTGTGCTCACGTGTATGGTCAGATATATTAGCTCAGAGAAGACAGAGTGAGTAGTGAGCTCCATTAAAACAGAACAAAGCCTCTTCTGATGCAAGGAAGCTACATAGTTTTTAGAGACATTAGATAACAAGCCTTGCTGTGTGGTGATGGTGCAAAGTAAAAGGAGATTTTACAATCCTTGTTAAATACATGATACTGATCACTTATCATGAGCCACTCAGATGCTACCATATACAGGGAGGAGCCACCAAAGTACAGTAATTTCACTATTACAAGCCGCACAGACTATAAGCCGCATCTCCGGGTGTCAGCAACATTTCATTCTTCATCCATAAATTAGCCGCACCTGATTATAAGCCGCTCTGTCGTTCGTAGCGAGGATCCACATGCAACAAAGTTGCCAATTAGTAACAGAATCGCGAGATCGCGGGGTTTACTGGCTCAGCTCAGGCCGTGTGGGCACAGGGTTGCCGACGGGGCTGGGCGGCCCAGCTCGGCGGGGCTGCTCGGGGCCGGCCACCGCTGCCGCTGGGCTCACTCGCCCTGGCCTGGCGCTGCCCCGCGGTGGCAGGCAGGGATGGAGCCCGCTGGCACCTGCGGCGGCAGTGGGAGGAGGGGAAGAAGACCCCCGCTCCCACGGTGGCAGGAGGGGAAGGAGCTCCCCTGCTCCTGCGGCGGTAGGCGGGGGTGGGAGCCCCCCGTTTCCCCCCCAGGCCGCGGGGATGGCAGCATGGAGCCCCCGCCTCCCTTCCCCCCTGCGCTGTCAGCACGGAGCCTGCCTGCACCCGCCGCACAACAGAGTAACCAATTTGTAACAATCGCGAAATGCCGGGTTTTACTGGCAGGTGCTTGGCTCAGCACCCTGGCTGGAACTCCCGGGGTTGGAAATTTCAGAAAATTTTTCACATATTAGCCGCTCCTGAGTGTAAGCCGCATTTCCGGGGTGGGAGCAAAATTTTAGTCAAAATGGTGCGGCTTATAATCGTGAAATTACTGTACTAAAAAAAAGGCACCTATGCCCTCTGGGACTGATCTCCAATGCCCCTAAATCCCTGCAACGTCTATCCCATGCTTGCAGAGCTGGCAGCAGAGGTCTGGCAGGATAGAGAACATAAGTGCTGAGCATTATACCATTTTAAACTACTATTAGGAAAAGTAGACTTGAGAAGAGCAGTGAGGGGAAACCTCAGCTCTCCCTGGTATTGAATGCTTCTCAGGAAGGTGAAAATCATGCAATTCCCAGCATCAAAATCTCCTGATCAAATAGTGGATTTTTCATCCACTTCATTGAGGTTTTCTGAAGCGTTTATAGGACTGAGGCTTACAAGTGCTTTACAGCCAAGAAAACAAGATAAGTGCCCCCAAACTCTGCTGCCAAACTTTCCATAGGAGATTCAGGGCAGTTTAGCTCTCCTTTATGTGCACTTGCACTGTACAACACAAAATGCACCACCAGCAACCAAACACACCCATTAAACTTCTTACACCCCTAAACCAGAGCATTCCCTTTTAAAAGCTTGTGCAAAAAGCTTGGCTAGTGAGCAGCTTCGTGGACTTAAATCTCTGCGTGTGCAAGTCTCTAAAATGTTCAATTGTGGCTCACAGAATGCTCTGCTCTACTGGGAAATGAATGGAAGATAAGAAAATGAGTAACCTAACTCTCAAAGTAAATTATAAGAGGAGTAACCATATCCTTTTTGAATCTTCTTCAAAAAAAGTGTTAAAGTGTAACTGTGAGACAAAGGCCAATTAAGGAATTCAATAAATCCCAGTGGTGCTGGCATGATACAGTAACTACTCTGCATCCTCAAAGCACAGAGAAGTGAAGTGAAGGAAGGAATGTATAAGTATTTCAGAGGTTTTTTTGTAACAAAAAAAGTAATCCAATCCAGGAAAATGGACAAAGTCTGCAATCATTCCATCTTAAAAGCCTGCAACTGGATACTGTGCTATATGATCTCAGAAAAAAATTAAAGGATTACTTAAGACTTGCTTTTCAAAAGTCATTGCTTTTGCAAGGGCAGTATCCTCTTAATAGAAAGAAGTCAAAACACAGAGCCCTTCCATTTGGAGCACAACATGTAAAAAAATTCATGTAAGAGTCAAGATACATAAAGCTGCAATACTTCATGTTTCTTATGTAAGCAGACAGAAGTCTTGTTCAAATCCCTGCCTTGACACAACAAAATGTGGATGTACGTTGTGAATTGCTCATGTTCTGCATATATGCATTAATTTCCCAGCCACACAGTCAAGATCAAAGAGGGTTATTACATCATTTATGTTTATGTTTGTCATTTATGAAAACAGCCATGCACGTGATGAAAGCAAACAGAAGATGTAACAAGGTGTGAAATTGCCAATGTACATTTCTGTTTTCCTGAGACCAAAAATTTATCAGGAAGCAAAGAAAAGCATAGAAAACTGATTCTTCCTATTTTTTTTCTCTTGTGCTCTTTCTAACATTTCTTAAGAAGAGTAAGGGGGCATACCAAATAAATAAATAAAGTTTCTGCAGAAGATGCATCATTAGTCACATCTGAATAACTACAGAAAATTATTTCATGAGGAACAGGCATTTTAGGACATTGTTCCTCTGCAACTTTTGATAATGACACTTGCACTGAATTACCCATCTAGGCACCAAAGGCCATATTTACTACATACTGTGCTGTGTCTCACTAGTATCTAACATACAATAATGCTTAGTGGAATAAAATGCTAATTATATTTTAGGAGAAACTAATGTTATCAGGTGAACAACCACTGTACCAAGACAAAACAAATCCAGTTTCTACTTTTCATGATCTATCTAATGTTCTCTCCAGGCCAATTACTTTTGCCTTGGTATTTTTCACTCTAGCAGAAACAATAGCAAATGGCCCCCCATCTCACTCAGTCCCAAAGCCATAACTTTTACCTGTTATCATATAACCAAACAGTTATGTTATAATTAATGCACTTAATAAAACCACGTATAATTGAAGAAAATAAAACCTGTATTAGAAGAGGAACCATGAGACAAGTAACTCTGGTTTCACTTCAAAAGCCTGGTATATTGTAATTTTTTACTCAGTTTCTAATTTTTTTCTCAGACCTTTGATGACTTCAGAATTTGAAGGAAGACTTGCCTTATTCATCAAGTCACAGTAAAGGCACTGCGAAATTGCAGGTGGCTTCAAGCAGTAGGTTAATTTAAAAAAATATAGACATATTAATTGAAACAGAAACATTGCATGGGGAAGGGAAAAAATGCTCTCACTGTATTATCTCTTTGCATTTCTACATAGGAACTTTTAGGGCACCTTAACACCCAGTGGTTCACTTAAGGGTACTTTTACTGTGAATATTAACACCCGGGTCAGAACTTAGGATTTAAGTCATAACTTGTCTTTTGTGCTGCAATTTTTCATATCCCAAAGTGTACTCAAGTTTGTCCCTTGAGAACAAAGAGCTGCAAACCATGCCTGGCTAGTTAAGCAAACAGGTTGGGCCCCAAGTTTGCAAGTGCTTGCAAATGTTTTTGAAAACTGAGTCTAGGAAATGAAAAGTCCTTGTACTAAGTAGCATTAAATGTCACTTCTATTCTATCTGAGATCTTTCATGGGATTTAAATCCTGCACAGGCCCTAAGTAAGGCAAAGAGGTAAATTTTAGCCCCAGGATTAGATTAAATCCAAACACCTTGCCAAATAGGAGCCAAATCCTAAAACATTGTTCATAGATGGAGATCATCTTCTTTTGAATGATTCTTCAAGGTATCTCGTGGCTAGATGGGGGACTTCATGTTAGTCCTTTTCATGTATCAGATATCAAAACGAGAACACAATCTTCAAATTGCTTTGGCAATGAATATATAAAATCTCTTCACAATTTCTATGTCCCAAGAAGAACCCCTGAGGTGCCAGGTCTTAGATCTCTTTGCAGTCTGAATGGGCATTTTGAATGCCTCTGAAACCTGAGATGCCCTTATCTGTACCTTGAAACAAAACAGGCCCAACAAGAGTGGGGGAACCCAGCTGAAGCACTCCATGACCTTGACAGAAGGTAGGGCCCCATTTTTGTAATACGAATCCATGACTAACCCTGGCAACCAGATCTATCTCATCTGAAAAGGGGTGGTCTTTCAGGTGGGCTCCATCCTGGTTCCAGTAAGATTCAACACAGCTCTTTAAGCTTGACACCAGGACACAACTTGACACCCAAGTTAGTCATGGCCAAGGTGCTCCCAAGACTTGCTGCCTCCCATCTGGACAGAAGGTTGTGTTCGTGAAAAGTAAAACCTCAGTTGGCGCCAAATTGCGTTGAAGAGCCCGTTCTTTCTTTAACAAAGCTTTTCTCAGATAATGTCTCTCTAGGCTTCTAATCCTTGGACCTAAGATACCAGAAAAGTACCTTTGCTAAAGGCAAAGAGAGGAGTAGGGATGCTGTGGTTTTGTGGACACTATTAACCCAATGCTTTTACTTCCTAGCACTCTACAAAAAAGTAATCTTGTGTTGGTAAACACAAACCATAAAAAATCACCTTCAATTCATATCACATTAGACAAATAACAGAAGTAATCTTCATGCAATCTGCATGCATTAGCACAGGGATGATGGTTAATGTTTTACTTCTGATCTCTGTAACAGTTCAGGAGATCTGCCTGGCTATGCACCAATGGGGTCTAAGGCCTCAAGATTTACTGTGCCCCAATACTCTGTGTTCTTGCAGTAATTGAAGTGTCTTTAGGGGAAGGAGACGTGTGTGCACACTAAATTCAATAATTCAAGGCTTTCTTTTCTCTGAGTATGTCCTAAAGGAGCTTGCAAGAGAATCAGAAAAGAGAGAAAAGAGAGGAAACCACAGTAACAAGCTAACATCAGGTGACCCACCCGTAAGGACCTACTGCTTCTTATGGTAAATCTTTAGATGAACACTCAATGATATTTTGCTACTCCTGTAAAATGGTATTAAAAGAACAAATAGCAACAAATGCCTTGTTGCATGTGAAAAATCACTACTGAAATTCTTTCTGCAATAATTTGTGTTATAAAAATGTGTCCATAAAATATTCCTTGTTATTAAGACCAAGTACTTACTGACCTATAAATTATGAAAGCAAATCCATAGCTTTAAATGTTTACATATAGTCTTTTTCTCTTAATCAAAATATGTTGTTAAATTGTGAGACAGCAGGACTCAACACATATTCCTCGAAGGACAGTTGATGCAACCAATGAAAGCTTTGCCATTCACAAAATATTTTGCTGTTACAAAATATTGCCAAAACTAATCTACCTCAGTGCCTACCTTTGTGGAGGCAACCCAGGAAGGCATAGCAACATCTCATCTCTTGCACTCCTTTCTCTTACCGACTGCATGAAAGTTTCCAAAATTCACCACTTACACCACAAAGTAAGCAATTAATTTCTAAAAAATCTACCAGAAGGAATTGACTTTGTGTCAGGGCTATCATATATTAGAACTGCAATAGGATTACAAGCAGAGCCTAAAGACACCACAAAATTCTATGCTCTAAACTATAGCACCTTTGGAGTAAGACTGCCTTGTCATTCCTCATGCGCACACCACCCCATATAGAACAGAGCTAGAGTATTTAATGATACCTAAAGGATATCACTGTCATCTCAAAGAAACACATAACCTTTGGCAAGGCTCTTAAAAGCATATGGTTTAAAAAAAACCCTTAGATTCTTGCCATTTGTCTTCTATGTACAGAGTTGCACAGACCTGCTCTCGTCTCCTGCCTATCATGGATGTGAGACATGTACTCTTAAAGAACGTAAACTGCCTGCAGATCCAAAAAATTTGCAGGCATGAGGCCTGAGGAAAACATGACCAGATATCACAAGAGAAAATTGGGTAATATTGGGCACACTCACCTGAAAGGAGGGAAAGTATTACCTCCAGCTTGTTCATCAACAAACACATTCAAGTCCTCAGCAGGAATATTGGTATACCACAGTTAAAAGAAATTTTAAGGATTATGTATAACGAAGGCTTCAAAGGGCATGATCTGCAACATCAATCAAGGTAATTTTTTTCTCTTGAAATCTGGAAGCTTGCAAACACTCACCTGTATTTTGCAGGGTGCAAAGTCCCCTTCATACAGCTACAGGTTGTTTAGAAAAAATAGTTTTAAAAAGTGGCCTGGCAAGACTGGCCCTGATCATAGCTCATTGTTTGAGAAACTTTTTTTTCAATTGCCAGGCCTAACATACATTCATTTGTACTTACAGCAGCATCAGCCCTGTGTCCTGCACAGCCTGCTCCTAATTAAGCTGCAATTTATTATGATCCTCAGAAGGGAGAGGGAGACATTAGGGCATCACAGGTTGCCTGGGCTCAGGAAAAAGGCATCCCTGATGTCTCCAGCAGGTATTTGCACTCACAGCCAATGTGTGTCTGAGACAAATATTTGTTGGAGCAGGGAAGAGAGGCATGGAGAAATAGCTTTCTAGAGGGTGCAGATCCACAGGAAATTCCAATACTTGATTTTATTTTTCTAGTGCCTCTGGAAATCAAGATAGTAAGTTTTTCTGAAAGCTGGGGAACAGTTTGTGGTTAAGACCTGAGCCAGATTTCTTCACACCACAGAAAAGCTGTAATTTCCCTATATTCCATTAGTGGTTTAGTTGTGAAGCCTAGGAATAAATACTATCGACTTACAAGACTCTCATAACTTTACTCCTAGCAAGGTGATAAGAACTCCAGCTCTAATCCATCAAAGCATTTTTGGAAAATGCTTAATTTTAAGTGCATGAGCACTACCACTACTGTCAGCATTTTGCTGGATCATAGCCACAGGGCTCAGCATTTTCCCATAGAATTCTCGAGTACATTTATCAGACTCGCTTCTATCACGCTTACCAAGGAGTGCCTTCCCTATCTTTAGTAACCTAATATCTGATTTACATTTAAGCAAAAACTTCCTTTTAAAAATCCACATGCCATTAAGAACAAAATAAAGCCAAACCACAACTACTGAACTAAATGTGTGCTTGTTCCTGCTCTCTACCACCACACCTTCTTAATTCGTAAATTGGCTCCTTTCTTTGTACAAGGCTTGCTGTGTCCTTTCTCTAGCTGTTATCAAAGCCTAAACCCTGGAAATTCATGGACTGTTTTTAAACTGCATGGGAAATTTCCTTCTCTGCCAAGCCTCTCACTCTGTAAGCAATGAGTCTTGCTGATGAATTCTAACATTAAAGCCAAATTACTAAACACTCTAGTGAAATCAGGGGCAGGAAAATTAATTCCTTGTATTTCCACTTGAAGAACAACTACTGAAAGGTGCATCAGTTCAGAGGGAAGAACAGGCAAAGTTCTTAACTCCAACTGTAGCTTGTTTTTTATTTCCTATGGTATTTGGTCCCTCTGAATACCACAACTGCTCTTATCTCACCTCTTATTCAGAAATGGGAGAAAAGCATGAGCCCACCACTTGTCACAGGACCCTGGGCTGTTTACAGCTTTGCAGAACCATAATCCAGACCTCTTCCATAAGAGAGTACCCCAATGAAGACTGGAAGGCTTGAAATAAAATTCTTAAAAACAAATATTAATAAGCAAACAGGTAATACTAGATCAAACCCCTGTATCAGTAAAACCTCAAAATTACTAGAGCTGAAATGGAAAGGTTTATGTACCTATGATTATATAAAACCCTTGATTTGAGACTTGATGGTAGCTTTTCTGGATCAGAGCAAAAGCTGCCCAGACTCCTACTATTTTTAAGGGAAATGGCAAACAAATAAAAAAATCTAACAGATCTCATCCTTGCTGCCAACTCAGTTATCGTGCCCAGTCTTTTGGCACTTTAAGTGTGACCATGGGCACTGTTAGACCTAAAACCTCAGGTTCCAAACACTGAGATGAAGCTAACTACTAAAGTCAGCAGAAATCAAAGTTTTACTACAGGTGCTTGGGAAAATACCTCTTGGCAGTATCAAGGGAAATTTGTGTACCTTCAGCTTTCTGAATGGTAGCCTTTGCAGTGTGAAATATTGGAGCATGCAATGCCCCTTTGGAAGGAAGAAGATACAGCTTCACAGAATCATAAAATGGTCTGAATGGGAAGAGACCTTAAAGATCATCTAGTTCCAACCCTGATGCCATGGGCAGGGACACTTTCTAATAGACCAGGTTACCTAGAGCCTCATCAAGCCAAACCTTGAACACCTCTAGGAAGGTTGCAACCACAGCTTCTCTGGGCAGCCTATGCCAGCACCTCAACACCCTCGTTGTAAAAAATTTTTTTCTTATATCAAGTCTGAATCTATCCTCCTGTAGTCTAAAGCCATTACCCCTTGTCCTGTCCTTACAGGCCCTTGTAAAAGTCCCACTCCAGCTTTCTTGTAGAGCCCCTTTGGGCACTGGATAGTGCTATAAGGTCTTCCCAGAGGTCTTCTCTTGTTGGCTCCATCAAACTGGTAGGGATGAACTGAATTTCTTCTCCCCTTCAAGTCAGTAGACTGTGACCTCCCTGTGCACTCTCCCAGAGAAACTGTCATGGCATGCCCTTTTTTCCCCTCCTGGTCACTTGCAGCTCTCCCTAGGGCTGCTCTTCCTGGCAGTGGGTACTCCTAGTCCTGCCCACTCATCAGCTGCTCCTGTTCAAGCTATGGGCTTCTGATGGGTCTTGGCAATCCTCGGCAGTGTCCCTGGCTCAGTAAACCTTCCTATATGTCTTGATGCTCTGCTTTGCTATGGAATGCACCTTGTCCATGCTGTTTGCTTTGGCACTCAACCTGTGGCTTCCCAGTAGGCAAAGTCCTATCAGGTCATTGGGGAGAAGGAAGAAGTACTTGAGGGATCTCCATAATGTGCCTGGTTTGAATGTCAGGAAAAACACAGTACAGTTTTACCAAATCCAAGAGGGAATCGGAGAAAGTTAAGAAAGCTATGAACAGAGACTGTTGTGTCCTGGGGAAAAGGAGACTGAAGGAGAACGTAAGTCTCCAAATAAGTAAAAGGTTGCTGTCTCTGGAGCAAGACAACCACAGTTTTAAATTTAGGAGCAGCTTTCTAAGAACAAAAATAATGAAGTGCTGAAAAAAAATAAAAAACACCCAGTGAACCTGTGGCATGTGTGGAGGTTTTAAAGCAGGTTAGATGAGCACATCCTGAGATCCTTCCAGATGCACAGCTCTACACAGATACCTGGCTATCAGAAGATAAGTGATAAAAATAAAAAGGATCTTGAAAGGCAGAGGTCCAAAAGACATATATTTAGTGCCATTTACCAGCTGGCTTGTTTGTGCCAGGGGACATCACAGAAAAATGTAAATTACTGAAAGTGGCTAGTCACACAAAAGGATGGTACAGGGATAAAAGCATCAGACTAGAGGAAATAATACTCTGCTTTCCGGCTCTGCCAGAGACTCCCAGCATGACCATGAGTAAGTCACTTCATCTTTCCGTGCTCTTATTTGTGCAATGAAGATAACAATAATTCCTTTATCTGTATAGACTTGAGGGGCAGGAACTAACTATTCAGGTCCTGCCAGCACAATCTTTGCTTTGGCCCGCAGGCACTGCTGTAAGGCAAATAAAGAAACAAGGAATACCTGCAAGCATTACTCCTGACAGCTGGTTTCTTCTATTTAAATCACAAGAAACTTGTGATATCACACTGAGCTCAAACATGGAACAAAACCCCCATGTGAGTGACAAAGAGGAAAATTGTGGGGAAATTTGTGGCAAAGGCTTGTTTTCATAATTTAGTAACTTTCTCCAACTTCTGTTTCCAAGTAGAAGCACTAGCTGCGGGCTTAAAGACAAGCACTGTGCAAAATTGCTTTGCTGAGGCAAAACTGCACAGACCATGACTGAGCAACCCAAGTTTAAGATGAACATCAACCTTTCAAACAGGATAAATGGAGCTGCATATGAAAGCATGGCTTTTGACTCTCCTACCCTGCAAAGGCATCACTTTTCTGCAGGAAGCAAATACGGACTCTTCTGACAAAATATAGCAGGCTTTTTCAGTCCAGTTAGTTTCTGAAGGTGTTGATAAGGATTTAGAGACAATCTCAAGAATATGCCAGAA
Source organism: Catharus ustulatus (assembly GCF_009819885.2). Classification (NCBI taxonomy): domain Eukaryota; kingdom Metazoa; phylum Chordata; class Aves; order Passeriformes; family Turdidae; genus Catharus; species Catharus ustulatus. The sequence continues at coordinate 27,707,376 of NC_046225.1, read as the reverse complement.
CGTTTCTAACATGAAAACCCAATTTATGGACTGTACAGAGACTCTCTAGTCCAATCTTTCCCCTTATTGCTGACAGGATATGTCCTAAGTCCTGGGTCACCACAGACTCTGGAGGTCAAGGCAAAGCTATGGTACCAGCCTGAACAGCCTGAACATCTGAGAGTGGGATTGCCATCCAGAAGCTAATGGTCCCAACAGATTTTAGCTGTTTCAAATGGTAGCTGCACATGCGCTCTCTAAAGTGTCCTGAGGCTTTGGTGACATTGTCTCATTTGTCCCATGACACTGTAGAAAGATGGAGGAAAGACAAGCTTCACTGCATCCAGATTCCTCACTGGGTTCACAGCCACTGTAACAGGACCAGATTTGGTTTTGGCAAGTGCTCCTTATACTGGTCACTCCCTTCAGCTTTGTGAATGTTAGAAGAGAAAGGAGCATTTCAACATCAGTAACTGTTCCCTCCGAGGGGTTCCTTGGCTCTCTTCTCCAACTTGGACCAGGGAATGACTTGGATAGACCTAAGGAAGTGCTCTAGTCCTTCCAACTCTCTCATCATCTTTATTCAGTGTGTGGACTAGACCACTAAAAACTTTACTGAGTAATTAAAATATATACGCAATACATAAAACGCTTCCCTGTTTGGTATCACCCTGAACATTTGTCACTACCCTTTGACCAACCCTAATGCTTCAAGCGCTCATTGCATCTAGCAGCTGGTTGAAATTGTTCCTTGAAGATGTCTGAAAGTAGTCCAAACAGCAGATGACAGGATGGGGTGGCTACTAGAGCTCACTGCACAAATACCAGCTGCTCACAGCCATTTGCCTGTATCCTTCACAGATCTGTGTTGACATTAGCTCCCACTTGATCCTGGAAAAAAGGCATCTTACAGCACCACTGAGAACTACCCAGCCAGTACAGATGGGAACTCATGAAGGTTTTCCTTCAGATGATGCCTTGAGTCATCCACAAGGGTATCATCTCAAGATCAGACATGTACAACAGTTTACATGGGCTCAGACTGCTTAGATTGAAGAGACAGAAATCAAACCATATGGGTTCTCCACTATTCTGTTCCCAGCTTGTTGGCTATTAGCACGACTCTTTCTCCCTAAATGTGAATAAATGTGAAATTATAATGGTAAGTGGCGTTAAAAATTGAATGATACATCAGACAAGATGATTAAATAACTAGGTGTAGATTCTGGGGCATATCAGTTTCTCCGCCTTCTGACATGATTATTGGTCATTCCTAATCTATAGCAGAAACAAAACTGAGATTACCTCCTCTCAAACAATTCAGCTACCATTCTCCTTTGTTCATTCCCCCTCCCTCTCCCTCACACAAAGGGGAAACCCATTAACTAGCTCTAACTGGTTTTAATTCAGTGGTATTGAAAATGGGATCCTAGCAATGCATGTAATTGATGCCATTTCACAGGACTGCCTTCCAAGGAGCAGCAAAGGTGAAGCATTCACATTATCAAGGTCACTGCAGTGAATGTAAGAATAACAAAGACTTGGATTTGCATTAGGATCCAATTACAGTGAAGTACACAAATGTTGCTAGACTGCCCCCAAATGAGAAGTACTCTAAGAGAACTATACACAGCAAAGCAGAATTAATAAAAAGAAAAATATTTAAAATGGTTTTGTTAAAATCCTATACAAATACAGTGGACTCAAACAGAATGTGTTTTATGTTCATTTAACTTGAATTTGTAAATTTATAGGCAGCAGGTAAAGCAAGATAATTTAAAATCAATATTTTTAAGTCTTAAGGTCAAAAGAGATCATTCAGCCCTCTCACAAAAAAAACAGTGATTTTTCATCTTCCTTTACATCAATAACAATTCACTCTTGAGGGCAGATTACCAAATTTCACCACGCAGTGGTGTGCTGCCCCATTGTGCCACTTGGTCAAAAATATAAAATATTTAAAGAGATAACTGAAGTTTGTTCTAGAAATTAGTACTGAAGAAAAAAAAAAAAGCCAAAAAAATCAATACAGCAGTTATAATCTGAAGGCATGAAAACCAAAAGAGAAAAGGACACTTTTAAATATAGATATACACACATGCACGCTTCCATAAGTCACACAGAAAAAAATCAAGAAGAGCCTTAAGTAAGGATGTATGCTTCAAGTATAATTTTAAAAGCTCAATGTCCCTTGAAGACTGTAAGTAAATTTGCAAGCTATTTGGCAACATTTATCAGTTCATAAAAATCACAAAAACAGCCTGATTTTAAAAGGCCTGCAGATACTGAACTATCACATCTGATCAGTGAGAACTGCCCACATGCATTTCTATGTTGTACAGCACTGCAGTGTATAGAATTCAGCTCTGTGGATTAACCTCCTATGGGCCTGTTTCTATCTGTGAAGAACACATCTGAGGAAAGAAATAAATTTTGCCCAGTGTTACCTACTTGAACTATTACATAGCTAAGAAAACAGAAAGAAAACTTCCATCCAGTCATTCAACTGCCAGCAACAGCTTGTAAAGACTACTTACTTTGTGTGGTATTCAATCACTTCATTTACAGTACTCCAAGCAAAATTACTGAAGTCATTAATGCCTGTCTAACTTCTTGTGCATCACTCTGATAAGAATTTCATATTACAGTAATTTCATGACTATAAGCCGCACCCTTTGACTAAAATTTAGGTCCCAAACCAGAAGTATGGCTTATACTCCAGAGCGGCCAATATATGAATGATATTCAGAAATTAGCCAACCTGGAAGTGCAAGCCGCAAGGTGGGGTGGGGGCGGGGCAGCCCCGGCTGGCAGGAGCCACGCGGGGAGGGAAGGAGCGGGTGGCCGTAGGAGCCCTGAGCTGCGAGACGCGGCCACCCCGAGCCAACGCAGAAGTGCGAGTCGCAGATGCGCCACGACAGCCACGAGCTGCGGCCGTGTTGCACCGTGGGAGCCGCAGCCACCCCGAGCCACGGTAGCCCCGAGCCGCGGCTGCTCCGCAGCAGCCACGCGTTGTAATAGCCCTGAGCCACAGCAGCCTCAAGCCACAGTCACCCCAAGCCAACTTGGAAGTGTGAGTCACGGCCGCAGCAGCCCTGAGCTGAGCCGTAAGGGGTAGATGGCCCTGCAGCAGTGCCAAGCCGCAAGGGGCAGAGCCCAGCCAAGCCCGCACGGCCCCAAGCTGAGCCAGCAAACCCCGCAATCCTGCAATCCTGTTACTAATCGTCAACTTTGTGAAAGTTGCATGCGGATCCTCGTGGTGAACGAAAGTGCATCTTATAATCTGGTGCGGTTTATATATGGACAAAGGCCTAAACGTTTACAATCAGGTGCAGCTTATAATAATGAAATTATTGTCCTTCTGCTGCTAAATGAAATGAATGCTGATCACATAGGCACATCTTACCTTATATCTCAAGAAAGACACTGCTAGCATCCTTGCATCATTTTCAGTGGCTGCTTAGTCTGGTATCTGTTGCATAAATATGGACCACAGGTTCCCTCTGGATCACCAGGATGCTGCTCATTTTAAAGCTGCTTGAGCAAGTTGCATTAGCTTTTGTTTATTCTAAGACTATGGCCTTTAAAGTCTGGATGTGATATTTAAAAGGTCCAGTAAATGCCATATCTACTTTCAACCATGAATCTCGCCTAACAGAGCAGTGTATCATGATCTCAGTGATGTAATTCTCAAGATCATCTTTTTAATAACAAGACCCAGGATGGCCAGTATGATAAAGCCCTGGGAACTCAAAAAACATCTCAGTCAGTGCCTCAATAATAAATCTGGTCTTCTCTACTTCATCTTTTCCTCCATAAGGCATGTCTACAATTACATACTGAATGATCTTGGCAAAAGGATTTTCAGAATGTGGGGAAGACACTGTATTGATAAAACAACAAAAATCAAAATAATGGTACTCCCATACACAAGATAATCTTGCTTCCTCAATACCCTGGGGGAAAAAATTATGTTTAGAGTCAACATTTCTAGAGAGCTGTGATATGTTATAAAGTAATTCATGGTTTGTGAAAGATAAATCATGTTTGTAGAAACAAAAAAATTACAGTAAATTCACGAATACAAGCCGCACTGAGTATAAGCCGCATCTCTGGGTGTTGGCAAAAATTTCGGTTTTTGTCCATAGATAAGCCGCACACGAATATAAGCCGCTCTGTCGTTCGCAGCGAGGACCCGCGTGCAATTAGTAACAGAACCGCGGGAGGGCGGGGTTTACTGGCTGAGCTAAGGCTGTGCAGGCTCGGCACGCTAGGGGCCGCTGATGGAGCCAGGTGGCCCAGCCCGGTGCTGCCGCTCGGGGCCGGCCGCCGCTGCCCCTGGGCTCGGTCACCCCGGGTCGGCGCTGCCCCGCGGTGGCAGGCAGGGACGGAGCTTCCCCCGCTCCTACGGCAGCGGCGGCGGGCGGGGACGGAGCTTTCCCGCGCCCGTGGCGCCGGCGGCGGGCGCGGACAAAGCACCCCGCCTCCTCCCCGAGCCGCGGCAATGGCGGCGCGCACTTCCCGCCCCCCCCCCCGGGCCGCGGCAATGGCGGCGCGGGGCTCCCGCCGGCTCCCCGAGACGCGGCAATGGCGGCGCGGGGCTCCCGCCGGCTCCCCGAGACGCGGCAATGGCGGCGCGCACTTCCCCCCCCCCTCCCCGGGCCGCGGCAATGGCTGCGCAGGGCTCCCGTCGGCTCCCGGAGCCGCGGCAATGGCGGCGCCCCCCCCCCACGTCGGCTCCCCGGGCCGCGGCAATGGCGGCGCGGCCCCCCCGAGCCGCGGCAATGGCGGCGCCCCCCCCCGTCGGCTCCCCGGGCCGCGGCAATGGCGGCGCGGCCCCCCCGCGTCCTCCCCGAGCCGCGGCAGTGGCGGCGCCCCCCCGTCGGCTCCCTGAGCCGCGGCAATGGCGGCGCCCCCCCCGTCGGCTCCCCGAGCCGCGGCAATGGCGGCGCCCCCCCCCCGTCGGCTCCCCGGGCCGCGGCAATGGCGGCGCCCCCCGCCCCCCCCCCCCCCCCCCCCGGGCCGTGGCAATGGCGGCGCCCCCCCCCCCTCCTCCCCTGGGCTCCAGCAGAGGGAAGAAGAGAGCTCTCCCGCCTCTCTCCCCGCCCCCCGTGCTGCCTGCAGGGAGCCAGGGCGACACGGTAACACTGTAACAATTGCGAAATGCTGGCTTTTACTGGCCGGTGCTTGGCTCGGCACTCTGGCTGGCACGTCTGGGGTTGTAAATGTCAGAAAATTATTAATATATTAGCCGCACCCGACTATTAGCCGCACTTCCGGGTTTCCACCAAAATTTTTGTCAAATTGCTGCGGCTTGTATTCGTGAAATTACTGTAATAAAGAAACTTTAGGTACGCTGAGCCCCAGAGAGGAGAAAGATTGCTTGCTTTACTGGATTCTAGCGTTGCAGATACTAACAAAGCCACAATTAGTAAGTTACAGTAATTTCATTACTATAAGGCGCACCTTTTTGACTAAAATTTTGGCCTGAACCTGGAAGTGCGCCTTATACTCCGGAGCGCCTTATATATGGACAAAGTTCGGAAATTCGCCACCCCGGAAGTGCGAGTTGCGAGACGAACTGCGCGGGTCTCAGCAGGGCTCAGCACCTGTCCGGGTTTGGAGGACAGGTATCTGCTAAGAAAGGCAGGAGCCTCTCTTTGAAATGGAGAATGTAAAACCCCTCCCTCCAAATTATTATAATTTTGAAATTAAGGGGCTCTCAGGTAATGATATGGGAAATAGGAATAACAGTTCTTTACTAGGAAAATTAAGATAGAAATACAGTACTACAAAGAAACAAACTTCAAACCCAAATTATAATAATTTGGAAGGAGGGGGGTTCACATTCTCCATTTCAAAGAGATGTTCCTGCCTTTCTTAGCAGACACCTGTCCTCCAAACTAAGACACAAAGTCAGAGTATCACCTGACACCCCATCAGGGCTACACCCGTCAGTCCGGGTGTTGGTAGCAGTCCCAATAAATGGTGGCTACAGTCCTCCTGCAGTGACAGATGTGGTTCAATTGAAACAGTGGTCTTGTAGAAGGGTGCAGCCTCCCTCCGAAGGTCCAGGGAAAAGAGGGCAACTTGGTGTCCCAGAATTTCAGTTTTTATCTAGGTAGGAAAGGCTGGGCTCTCCCCTCTGGCTGGAGCAACTCTCAATGGGGTAATTTTATCAGTCAAACAGTGGGACTCAATGGGCCATTAGCAGAAGGTAACTCCCTGGAGGAAGGATGGGGGGGGCAAAGATAAAGAACAATGCCCTACTGAATTCAATGGATGGCCCATTAGCAGAGTATCTCCCACAGAGATAAAGATCACTGCCCCACCTGGTCACAACAGATAGTGATAGAATAGATACTTCGATCACATCCTGTATTGTAACTCAAGACAGCACGGCTGGTGTGGTTGTTACTACAGTAATTTCCCGAATACAAGCCGCACTGAGTATAAGCCGCATCGCTGGGTGTTGGCAAACATTTCCTTCTTTGTCCATAAATAAGCTGCACCTGAGTATAAGCCGCTCTGTCGCTCGCAGGGAGGACCCACGTGCAACAACGTTGCCAAATAGTAACAGAATCGCGGCAGGGCGGGGTTTACTGTCTTGGCTCAGTCGTGCGGGCTCGGGGCTGCCGACAGGGCTGGGTGGCCCAGCTCAGCGCTGCTGCTCAGTGGCAGGGGGGGCACAGAGCCCACCGGCACCCGCGGCAGCGGTGGGAGGCAGGGATGGAGCTGCCCTGCTCCTGCGGTGGCGGCACACGGGGACGGGAGCCCCCCGAGCCGCGGGGCCAGCAGTACAGAGCCCCCTGCCTCCCCCCAGGCCACGGGGCCAGCAGCACGGAGCCCCCCACCTTCCCCCCAGGCTGCGGGGCCAGCAGGAGAGAGCCCCTGCCTCCCCCTGGGCCACGGGGCCAGCAGGAGGGAGCTTCCCCGCCTTCCTCACCCCCTGTGCTGCCTGCACAGAGCAGCTCCACCCGCTGTGCAACAGAGTAACCAATTTGTAACAACCCCGTAAATACAGGGTTTTACTGGCAGGTGTTCGACTTTGCAGTTTGCACTGACTCGGTTTGCACTCCCGGGGTTGAAAATTTCAGAAAATTATTCACATATTGGCCGCTCCTGAGTATTAGCCGCATTCCCGGTATGGGAGCAAAATTTTGGTCAAAACGGTGCAGCTTGTATTCGTGAAATTACTGTAATTCATTACCTTGTTGCGCGCGGATCCTTGCTGCAAAAAAAAAAGTGAGCCTTATCGTCCAGTGTGCCTTATATATGCACCAAGTTTGGAAATTTGCCGACTCCTGGAGGTGCACTTTATAATCCGATGAGCCTTATAGTAGTGAAATTACTGTAATAGAACCTGCCCCAATGGCGGTAACTTGTTATGGAACAGTCTAGGAAACTCCCTGGCCATGAGGACTTGATAATCGCCACCGACCAAGATAACCAGGGTCTTCAGGAAAACCTACATTTCAATACCCAATTCCAGTAACCAAAATCTGCATGAAACAAAATTCATCCACTGCGCCGAAACTGGTTTTTTCTAGACCATGGTGAAGAAAGGAAACTACATGAATATGGGAATCCACAGCAGAAACAAATGGACTTTTGCCCCAGGCCAGAAAAACTGTATAAAAACTGACTGCCCAGGACGGCATTTGTGAACACAGGGGGATCTGATGCAACAGAGGTCAGATCAACGTGTGTGTTCACCCAGCACCGAACCCGGGCTCGTTGTTGTCTTTTTGGTTGTGGCTTCCCAGGACCGTAATTTCAGTTGCAAAAATAAAAATTGTTGTTTTTATATTTTTAATTTGGCTCAATTAGTTTATTACCTATAACAGTGCAAACAGAAACACAAGAGCAGCTGTGAAGACATCCACAGAAGTGTGATGATCAAACCTACCTGAGACATCAGGCCCTTCCCTGCATTTGTCTACATGTGAGGCTACTCACCGACTTCATCAAATGTAGCTTCCATACACACAAGACAATAATTTGACCCACTATGGGAAGACAAAATATAATATATCCCTTCAGGTACTGAATTAGCCAAAGCAATGAATGAAACAGAAGACCACTTGGACCTATGGTCATCTGCAGGATAACACAGAGAAACTCTGCCCTTCCATTTTGGAAGAGATCCTGTTTAGGTCTTGTAATTCAGTATTTCATCAGGAAGGACTCAGATGTATATCAAGATTTAATCCCTAACTCTGCATTCCTGTGTTAGAGCTCTAAAAAGCAGTCAAGAAACATGGGGACTAAAGGAAGGACACAAATAAATAAGTTACCTTTATGTCTCCACCTTGAATCCAGTGAAGAGTAGTACCACTAGACTCTGGTGACTTTTGGCCTCTTCCTGGCCCTGCTTATGAACTTGGGAAAAATCACTTTGCTCTTTTTTGCAGTCTATAAATGCAAATGCAGGAGGGACACTCCCACTGCTCACAAAGCACTATGAGGTTTGCAGTAACATCTGCTGCAGCACATACAGTAAATTCACGAATACAAGCCGCACCCGAGTATAAGCCGCTCTGTGTTCGCAGCGAGGACCCACATGCAACAAAGTTGCCAAATAGTAACAGAATCGTGGCAGGGCGATTTACTAGCTCGGCTTGGGCCATGAGGGCTCGGGGCTGCCGACAGGACTGGGCGGCCCAGCTCGGCGCTGCCGCTCGGTGGGGCCGCTCGGGGTCGGCCACCGCCACTGCTGGGCTCAGCCACCCCGGCCCGGCGCTGCCCCGTGGTGGCAGGGGGGGCACAGAGCCCGCCGGCACCTATGGCGGCCATGGGAGCCGGGGATGTAGCCTGCCTGCTCCTGCGGTGGCGGCACTCGGGGACGGGAGCCCCCTGAGATGCGGGGCCAAGCAGAGAGAGCTGCCCACCTTCCCCCGAGCCACGGGGACAGGCAGGAGAGAGCTGCCTGCCTTCCCCTGAGCCGCGGGGCCAGCAGGAGAGAGCTGTCCGCCTTCCCCCGAGCCGCGGGGACAGGTAGCAGAGAGCTGCTCGCCTTCCCCCAAGCCGCAGGGCCAGCAGGAGAGAGCTGCCCACCTTTCCCCGAGCCGCGGGGACAGGCAGGAGAGAGCTGCCCACCTTCCCCCAAGCCACGGGGACAGGTAGGAGAGAGCTGCCTGCCTTCCCCCGAGCCGTGGGGCCAGCAGGAGAGAGCTGCCCGCCTTCCCCCGAGCCGCGGGGTCAGCAGGAGTGAGCTGCCCCTGCCTCCTCCGAGCTGCGGGGCCAGCAGGAGAGAGCTGCCCCGCCTTCCCCCGAGCCATGGGGCCAGCAGGAGGGAGCTGCCCCTGCTTTCCCCAAGCCGCGGGGCCAGCAGGAGCGAGCTGCCCCGCCTTCCTCACCCCCTGTGCTGCCTGCACAGAGCAGCTCCACCTGCCGCGCAACAGAGTAACCAATTTGTAACAACTGTGTAAATATAGGGTTTTACTGGCAGGAGTTTGACTTTGCAGTTTGCACTGACTTGGTTTGCACTCCCAGGGTTGAAAATTTCAGAAAATTATTCACATATTGGCCGCACCTGAATATTAGCCGCATTCCCGGTATGGGAGCAAAATTTTGGTCAAAATGGTACGGCTTGTATTCGTGAAATTACTGTACATTCTCATCTTTGGTAGCAGCCTTAGGCCTGTGGCTGAAACAATCTCTCCCCTGAGCTCTTATTTGCCCATCCCTTCCCAAACACAATTAATTAAGAAGCCTTAAGTGATGAATTTCTAGCTATGACCTTTTACTGAAAATAATCTTCTCTTGGCAAGTTATTCCTATCTTATTCTTAGACACAACTTCCAGACTTGCTTATTTCTGCAACATGCTGCTTCTACCTATACTTTCTTTGATGGGCAGACAATGGAACATGTCTAATTCCCAACAACAATTTTTTTTCATTCAAGGTGGCAGAGCCCTGTGCCTGTGACATGTATCCGGAGTTACTCCAGGCCTTTTCTCAGAGGCTCCCAAGAGTCAAGTTTTCTCTCCTCCAAAGCTGGCATGCAGAAATACCCTGCAGAACAGAGCACAAATGGAACACTCCTTCCTCTTGGACCTGACCACTTTATTTATTTATTTTTAATGTGTGTAAATAAAACAGGCAGAGGTGAATATTGCAGCCAGCAACAGGTAAACCTCTGGAAATGCATGACTATCAGGAACCCATAATATTACTGCAGCAGGACCATCTTGTGCCTCTCCAAGGGCTCTCCTACCATCTGATGTTACAAATGCTTGGACGATGAAAGCATTTCTGACAGGCTCTTAAGTCTCCTAAACTAGATTAATCTACATGCAGCATACAGCAAAACTACAGATACTTCCTAATGATCTGAAGTGCCAACTTCCATGATAAATATATGCATCCTATGTGCAATTATGCCTGTATCTTAATAGGACTGAGATGGCTGCCAGATACTGATTACCAAATAAGAATTTGGCAATTATACTCCATCTTACCTTCTGCCTGATATAGTTAATTTTAAATAAATAAGGATTTGTTTTCAACATTGCCAAAGAAAGAGTAGTTTTGTCCTTTGCTTTGTACTGGCTTACCAAGTGTGATCATGGAATTAAAGAAGACAAAAGAATTCCATTTGCCGAAGTACTGCCACTGCTTCACTGAAGCCATTTCACTGCTGTTTAAGAAGCACTGTTAACCCTTTAAGTAATCAGAGGGAGGAACAATGTTACCTGAAATAAAAGCAATCTCACTAGATAATCCCTCCTATTCTCAGCCAGAATTTCAGTGTTTGTCATTAACTGAATGACAAACATCTGCAGACTTACCTTTACTTTAATCACCAATACCACAAGATCCAAAGTATTACCCATTTGTCTAACACTGATGTTGGTAGACAAAACCTCTTACCTGCATAATCTGTGGAGATACTGGCAAACAGCTTACACCACATGTAAAGAGTACAGAGAAGCTTCTTTCTGAGGCATGTGAGAGGAATGTAATGAGAGAATTGCGCCAGTGCCACTCAGACATAGAGGCACTGTTCTTGCAGTGAAGTCAGGGGCAAAGTCCCTGGTTTACTACAGCGCAGAGGGAATGAAGCCAGTGTTGAGCAACTGATACATCTCCCCTTTGAAGGTTACCTTCTGACATAAAAATAAATGGCCATTGCGGTCATCTACATAAGAAGCTGGTTAGGTGAGATTATAGCAAGGATAATGCAAACCAGTCCAAACCATTCTATGATTCTAAATGGGAGAATCTGCAGCAATGTGAAAGGATGTGCTGATGACAGCAAGAATTTTTCCACTATTCAGGCAGCCGGGAGACAAATATTATGATCTGTCTCTGTCTGCCTTTTCTGGAGTGCCATTTTATGACACAGTTAATGAATTAGCAAAAAAAAAAAAAAAAAAGCAACAGCCCTGTGTCACAGCAACTGCAAATCAAATCATCTTTGGAAGAGGAGTAACAGAGACCTGTGTTTGACCCCTTTATACACATTTTGATTGTGACAGGGGAAGGTGGAAGGAAACTTGGAGTAAACATGTAAAAATATAAGTGCGCAAATGATGTCATAATGTATGACTATCTTATTTACCATAATCCTCAGCCACAGATTTATCACCATGCTCTTAACACATGCTGCAACATCTCTTCATTCATCTTCTCACCCCTACATTCCCTTCTAATTGGAACTCAGTCTGTGAAAGATAATTAAAGTTCTCATAAATACTGCCAGCAAGTGTACCCTTTTTCATCCAAGTAACTACTAACATCTTGGAGGAGATGTATCAACCTGTGATAGAATACAGACTAATGTATCTTCTCACACAGCCCACTCAGGATGGGGAAGTCAATCTTCCCACCTTCCACATAATTAAAGTCATCCACATTATGTACTTTTCCTTCACCACTCCTCCCCTTCTCCGGCACATCTATTACCCTGTCATCTGCTGCTTTGCTTTCATCTTATTTATTCTGTTTCTGTTCACTGAACAGAAAATCCAGTACTTTCAAGAATATCTGGAGCAGTCCTAGGCACCAGCTCAGTACCAAGTTTCTTTTATTAGAAGACAGCACTTTCAACTCTCCTTTAAGAGGGATTATTTCCTGCAATCTACAGAGTTTATTCATGCCTGGGAGTAAAAAAAAAAAAAAAAAAAAGCCCCTTTCCATTCACAGTAAATGACTGTGACATTAACAATGAAGTTCAATGGTACCTCAAAGACTCCTATGGGCCCTGAAGGTTGTGCAAGGCAGCCTGGGGACTGAATAACACCCAGTTAATCCAACAGGTGGCTTCATTTGCTCTGTGAAAAATAGCTGCTGCTTCTCTTGGAGAGGAAAACACTCCTAGACTCAGCCAAACATCAGCTGTACAATTGTCTGATTTGCAGCATCTCTGAAGTTTTCAAGCACCCTCATGCTAAAGGGAGAAGGTGGCTGCTGTGTGTGCCAAAGTTGTCCTGCTAGGGCAAAGTGCACACAACTTCCATGATCCACTGGTTCATGAGCCATGTGCATGCCTTGGCCCCAGAATCATTACTTCTATGAGGCAGAGTAGCTGGGGATGGAGACAGGTAGGCAGGAGACCCAATAGTTCCACACTTCAGATGTTTGGATATTCTCCCATCCAACACCTGGCACAGCTCCTTGGGTACCTGCTTGGGGCTCAGCCATGGGGACTAGGGAGCAGAGGGCTGTGTGACCTCAGAACCTGACACAGTCCCGTGCAGTGATTGCTCCTGGCTGGGAGGCAGCCACCCCACCAGTCCCTAGCATAGCAGATGGGCTCAGAGTCCAGGTTAAAAAGTTGAAGAAAGGCAGAGAAACTGGGAGGAGCCGCTGAAATCTTCGCAGAAGTGCTCAAGAGGACAAACACAGTGCCAGTGTCTTTAGCAGTTTTTTACTGCTATCACTTGATTTTGTTGTGTTTGTTTTTTTCTCATCAGTGAACAGTTGCCAAGCCACTCTATTACCGTCAGAGGCCAAATAAAACTCTACTGTATTTACCGAACAGGTAGCAATTGCTTGCTAGATACCAAATCAAAACGATCACGATTTTTAGCTACATTTAATCACCTGGGCACTGGTACTTGTAACAGCTTGGAATGGACACTGTCACATTATTAAGAGCTCCCTTTCCAGCAGACAAAGCACAGTTCACCAAACAGATGAATGGAAGGTAACACTTTGCACTCAGCTGGACTTGGATCAAAGACTCTCTCTTCTGACAGAAGGTGCAAAAGACTAAAGGAGGAAATTTTCACTCTTGCAAGCAGTTAAGACTGGGACCAAATGGGTCCCCTGTCACACTTTTCACCAAGCTATTCAGCACACTTTATCTTACTAAAATACTCTGGATAAATGCATTGTTGACTGACATTTCTACCTTTAAAGCTGGAGTGAAACTGAAACCTCAATAATACTGAAATAAATTCAGAAAAAGCAACCCCAAACCCAATGGACTCTGGCGAGCCTCTCTTTCCTGCTCTTAAGTTAGTTTGGCAAACAGGCGCTGGGGCTTGGGGGAGTTTTTACTCTTTCCCTCGGTGGAGAAAATTTTTTCCATTAGCATGTTAAAGGAACCTGGCCGGGCAACTCCCTGGTGTCTAATTACTCAAGACAAAAGAGGGGGGTGGGGATGAATAGCTGTAAGTTGCTTTGTCCTGGCGAGGGGCCAAGCAGAGAAGAGAGGTTCTTTTTCTCTGTGGTGTGACCAGGCCCCTGCACTCCGACACTGCTACAGTTTCCTGCTTCTGAGAACAGCGCTGAGAACCCGGACGCAAATGGTGAACGGAGGTTTTTTTCCTTCACCCTTCTCCCACCTCGGACGGCCCTGCCGCTGCTGCCTGCCGGCTCCAGTTACTGCGACTGAGGAAAAAAAAGCTGCTCCACCCTGCTCCACCGGGACTGTGAGAAGAGTGTCTGACTGGAAAAAAGACTGAGACTGAGTTTCTTTCTGTTTTGTCACTTCATCTTTTCATAGCTGATGTTGTTCTTGTTTTGTCTTGTAGATATATCAGTAAAGAATTGTTTTCCTAAACGCATACCTTTTTGCCTGAGAACCCCGTTATTTGCAAATTATAGTAAACTGGGAGGGAGGGAATTTTCACTCTCCATTTTGGGAAAAAGCTCTTGCCTTTTTCTTTTCTGGCAATACCGTCCTCTAAACCAGGACAACAGGTTAGGAAACATTTTCAATACAACTTAGGGCTCCAGCCCTATGGGAAAGATTCAGCAGGGGCATGGAGCAGCAAGAAGAGTCCTAGTCCTGGTGTGTGTCCTCTAGCCTGTCACACCACACCTCCATGCCTCAGTTCCCTCATCAATAAACCAGATGCCTGAAAAACCTCCCTGATGAAGGCAATGCGTAAAGTTTTAGGCATTGAAATGGCAATTTACCGACAATAGGTATCCCTTGCAATGATGCTGTATCTATCAGATCTGCATAGAAGAAAGCTGAGCCAACTTGCATTTATCTGCATAACGACCATGTACTTAACTTTACAATTTTGTCCTAAATGAAGAATGGGACACTGTACAAACTGAATTTAAATAGCAGCTGTCATTCACTGACCAATATCAGAAGATAGCAAAGCCACAAAAGATGCACAATTGTTACTAGAGCACAAACAATATTATCAACTGACTACTTTATGGGGAATTTGTTTTGCCTTATAGAGATGTTCTGCAGGGGTTGCAAATAGCACTCAAGGCCCTCAGGGCTATTTGACTCTGGTGAAGTCCCCCTTGAAGCTTCAGCCAACATATAGCAGAGGGTTTTGTGCAGCACCTCTGTAGAAGGCACCAGGCATTTTGTCCTTCATGCACATCCAGCTTTTCTAGTTGCTGTCTGCAGTTTTGGAAAAGATGGAGATGGGTCTGTGCCCTCATGTGCATCCTTACCCAGTCATCCTCCAGTTCCTTTCCATGTCCTTGCAGGGGGGCTGAGTTGCACCTGAGACAGAGTGATGTACAATAAATTAAATAACCTAGTCATTTCTGCAGCAAGTCTTCCATTTTACAGAACTGCATGATAGTATCTCTCTGTCGAAACTGTCCTTGCATGTCCAGGTGTTTAAAGGCTCAGATCATAAGTCTCCAGCAAGGTCAGCAAACTATTTCATGTTCTTGATGCCACCCCTCAAGAGAACAAGGCAGAACCACGGAAATTCATGGCTTAATGATCCAAGGCAGGAGCCCATTGTGGGGAAGGTAGAGCTCTGGAGATGACAGGATAATGGTGTGTTGCAGATCGGCCCCCCTCTAAGCTTAGTCTAATAAGCCACACTAATGCTGAACTGTGTGGAAGGCAACTCAGGTAATAGAATCATTAATAACCTACTTGGCTGAGCAGAATTTACTCTCCTTAGATTGAGGCAGACTGCTGAAAGTTGGAAAGAAACTATGAAGAAATGGCATACAGGGTCCCATAAACACTTGCAAACTGAAGCAGGGAGGGCAAGCCCAGTTTTCTGTTTTTACTTGATTCAATTTTGCTTCCTTTTATCTCACGTAGGGGGAGAGAGCAAAGATGTACAAGTTTTGCACAGTAGGATGCAGAAGCATGGTGGGCAATTGCGCTGTGTAGTCCCAAGAAGGCAGTAAGCAGTGCTAGTGCCCTCCGCTGGGATTTCCCACCTAATTTTCCAAATTTGCTTTTGAGGCATTTTTCTCTCTCTGCAATGCCCAGGGGTCATATGCAAAAGGTCCCTTGTACCACCACCTTTGGCCAAAACCTACGGGGCATTCTGTCAAATGTACAAGAGAATTTGATATTTTTTCCATCCGTTTCCCCAGAGCAGTGCTCTCTCCAAGGCTTGCCAAAGCACTTAGAGGGTCAGTCCAGCATGGTCAGCCCCTCCGCACAAAGAGCAGTGACTCACCCCAGTTTGCTGCATTGCAGCAGAAAAAACCCTCACCCAGCGGGTGCATTGATTCGTACAGGGCCTTTTGATCAGAGACTGTATTTTTAGAAATTGTCAAGCCCAAAGAAACAGGAAAATAAATAAATGATAACACTTTCCTTCTGGTGATTTCTATTGTACTGATCTAACTGGAAATCCCATTAGTTACTTGCTTTGATCAGGACCAGGACCAGGAGATACAAGTAAGCATTCCACCATGCTGGCAAAGAGCACATCTGAAATGTGTTTTAATTAAAACCTTCCAACTCTTGAGCTTTTTGTAGTATTTGCATGTAGCTGAACTTTGGCCCAGCTGCTGTGGAAGAAATATCATTTATTGCTGGGTTGTCTGTCACCTTAGTGCTACTCTTGGTTCTTTAGTTCTGAGAGCTCCCCTCTCCCTGTCCCCATGTCCCCCCCAGTAGGGAAGGAAAGGGCAGCAAGCTGGGAAAAAGTACTAGCCAGCTCTAGGACTTTATTACATTAGTACTTTTAAAGATATAAAAGTGCCAGAAGTAGCATTTTGGGTATCTTTTAAAGAATGAGCAATTTACTGTTGAAATATATCGTAATAGCAACCACAACAGAAAATGTGGAAAAACATTCCAAGCCTTACTGAAACAACACCTCTTCAATGAGAAGCAATCCAGGGGAGACAAGCATTTCAGCCTGATAGTGTAAAATACAAACTGGTAACCTGTAATTCATGCACATTGAGAGCTGGAGCTCAGTTCAGTTACAACAAAATCCTTCCTGGGATACAGAAGCCAGCCTGCTGTGTGGGTGCAGAGACCAGGCACAACAGCAACCAAGGGGAAAAAATCTGGCCATATGAACAAATAAATTTTACAAACTGCTTATTAAAGAAGGGTCATGCTCATTGCAAAAAAAAAAAAAAAACAAAAAAACAAAACAAAAAAAAACAGACAGAAGGAGAAAGGGACCAGAGAACTACCAGGTGGCCTTGCACCACAGAGAGCCACCCTCTTCAGATGTGGGCCCAGTTAGGCAGCAATTTGGCACAAGGACATGAAGAGTGAAAGGCACCCGAACTGTCTGAGCTTTACCAAGCTGTCACAGACATCCACATAAAACAAGGGTAGGTAACCTCTATGTTCTGTCCAGCATGTGTTCTGCATGTTCATACATGCACAAATGCACACAGAATCACTAGGAATCACTCAAGATCATTGACTCCAACCCATGCCCTAACACCTCAACTAAACCATGGCAATCTCAACTAAACCATGGCACACATACTGCCATGTACACATATACTCACACCTTCACACTCCTACAAATTCATTTTATCAGCATGATGGGTACATAGGAAAGGAGAAATGCCCTGTGAAGCTGCTACACCCTGAGCAGTGTTCCTATAGCACAGCTCTCTGAATGCACAGTTACTGAAATGTAAATGTTCAAACTCCTCTGTTTCTTCCACTGTCATATTTTACTTTTGAGGGAGATTAATATAAAGAGCTTACTTTGGTAAAGAAACTGCAGCCAGAAAACAAATGGGTTGTTTATTAAATGCCTGCAAGTCCACTGCTATTTCTCTAACAGCACTGAAAGCATTTTTACTTTCTTTTCTGGGTGTTTTTGAGTCCTGATGTCTTAAGAATACTCTCAGAAGTATCATTTATGCAGACTGTTAAAAATCTAAAACTCCCAATGTTAAAATCAGAGAAATAACATATCAGGCAAAGGAATTATCAGCTTGCAGACTGAGATTAAAGAGCTGAATGGGACTTTATCAGCAGTGAAATTCAAAAGCAACATTCGGGGCAGGAGGAATCTATAAATTGATGTAATCTGGGCAGTGAAAGCATTTCAGATGCTTTACTTTTGGTCTCTGCCAGGTAGTGGGCTCAGAACTATACAAAGAGAACTCCTTGACCTTGAAGACTGTGTTTTAAGGGAATTAAAACTAAATTAGTATAAGATTACTTGGCCACCAAAATCAGAAATAAGATTTCAAACCATCTCTATCACTCTTGTAATGTAACATGAATAATGCCTTGCAAAAACACAAGAGTCTTAAAGCTCTGACCTCATGCAGCTCTTACTACACTTGATCACAGCAGCTCTTACTACACCTGATCGCAGCATGGCCTGCTCTACACTCTTTTGAAAAAAAATCAGTATTTGCTACTCACGCACCTCTAAAAACCTGGATTCGCATTGCCCAATATCTGCTACTTTATCCCAAGCCTGAGGCGATGCTGCTGGTGGGGATCCTGGTGGCTCAAGGACTTTACAAGACCAGTGTAAATCATGCTGGTCACAGCATCTCAAGCCAAGTCTTTGGGCAGCTCTTTCTCCCTCACACCCATCTGCATGGCACCATGTGGGTGCAGTCCATGGATTCATTTTCCCCAGGTATAATCCAACATTTGCTTTTTGTACCTCATATCTCATGAGGAGCGGATTTTGATGAAGACTAATTGCTTCACCATAAAGATGTTTGTCTCACTGCCATTGGGAGATGGTAAAAACTGCACCCTGCTGTACAACACACAACGGTTGTCATCAGCTGAATCTCATGAGATCTTCAGTATTTTTCTTTTTCCCTTTTTCAGGAGGTGGGTGGATACAGACAACTATTTCTTACTATTTTTATTTTCATCTATAAATAAGATGTTTTCATTTCATGTCAGAATTGAAAGGTCTGTCTGTAAATGCAGGAAAATTGTTTTTATTTCATCCTTGAATGTCCTTATATATCAACCATGGGGCTGTCTCACATACTCCCAGAAAAAAAATGACCTCTAATTAAAAGTCATTGTAATTTGGGGATTTTTTTTTCATATTCCAAAGACATGTCTCAGTATTCAAGCATGTATTTATGATATGTGAAGTACAACAAAAAGACTTATAACAAACTTTGAAAAAGTAGCACTTACTGATAGGGGAGTTATAAATAAAACTTTAAAATATTAATCTGATCCATAATTCATTTGGTAGCAAACATCTGGGCTGGGGTCAACTCATGACTCCGGAATAGGGTGCTGGATGAAGATTTTGCATTCAGTATAAATGCAGATATCACCAAAAAACAACAAAAAAATTCAAACAATAAACCTTTTGTAGAACACTGGCTTTCAGGTTTTATTTTGCCAGTGTGCTTGGTTTTTACAACCTGCGATTACACGCTCTCATTGCATGAGACCATGATTCAAGAATATATCAAAATACTTCTTGAAGCTGATTACCAGCATATACATGGAACTTCACAAATGAAATTATTCTCTTTCTGAACCTTCACTGGCATCTCAACACTAATTTTCACATCTCCCTGGACATGAAGAGTGCTTACAGCCAGCAGAAAGATCCTGCAGCTAGGGACCGTGCAGGATGCACTCAGTTTTAAATAGAGACTACAGTCTTTGAGGCAGTACAGTTTACCTGCGCGTATTAAAATACCCCTGTATTCACCCATCCCGGTATGGAAGACATTCTTTCCTTGTAAGAGTACTTTGTTCTTGGTTAAATGCTGCAATACCTGGGTTAACACACTGGAAGCCAGTGATGCATCTCTAAATGGCAGTGCTTTCCACAGAGATGGGTAATTGCAAACCTTAAACATCTATTCATGCCACTAATAGCTCCTCTCTGGCCAGTGTGAATCTAAAGCAGAGTTTAAACTCCCAGACATAACAAATTCATAAAGGATTGCCTGCAGTTGTTAGAATTTTCTTAGAGCTCATAAAATAATTTGACAAATTCATGCGAGAAAAATCCATTAAGGGCTATAAAGCACAAAGAGGTGCTCCCTGGAGGTTGGAGAGTGCTCTAAGGAAGCACTGGTACATGTCTGCTTCCTGGTCCTAGCCCTTCTACGGTATCCACTAGTGACCACTGCTGGGAAAGGGGGATGCAGTCCAGTGGATCAAGTATGGTTACAATAGATATTTAAAGGGAAGCCCTGCATAACATGCTGGTGGTGGAAAGGAAGTTTTCCAGAAGTAAGCATCTGTTTAAGCTTTTGCAGACCCTGGGCCAGCAGTTCTGGCTGAAAAGTAGAGCTGAAGACCAGTCTTGCTTCTTGTGTGAGATGATGGAACATGCTGCATCTACTGGAGCATCCCCTTGAAAATTTTCTGTTAATCCTGAAGAAAATAAGTAAACTGCTCCCTTCCCCATGCCAAACCAAACAAACCTGTGAAGACTTCAAATTTGGAAGAATCAGATCCTGAATGTTACAGCACTCGAACCTATCAGGTCCCAAAAGCAATCTCTGAAAATGTAGTTCCCATCTCTAGCCTCATCTTCTGATGTCTTCTTCCCAGACTGTGTAGGACTGCAGTCTCTTGGTTTCAAGAGCATGCAAATACTGATGCAAGATTGCAGCAAGCGTTGTGTTGCAGGTTTCCCTTTCCGGATCGCCCTTGGCTGCTTTTCAAAGCCTGTACACATCCTGACTGCTAATGAAAACACCTTCTCCCTTGCTCCCCTCCACTGCAACATCACAGCCTGGGCAATTAGAGTGAAGACCATGGTTTTCAGCACACTTCCCTGCTCCATGAGCCTTTTAGCTGCTCCAAGCATCTAGCCATCTGGCAGGTTTTAAGCCTAGAAAGGTTTTAAACATTGCATCTTTCCAGTGTGCTCCTGCAATGATACAATGGCAACCATGTATCAAAACTGCTTGATCCCTATGGACCCATTACAAGACACATCTCTGCCCAAGACATCATGGTAGGTGCTTTCTGTATACAGGGCAGATAAGATGAAAGACCTCAAGGGAGATGCACATCTCTGTCCAGGGCGACAGCATACCTTAATCATCCAGTTTGGTGAAAGCACTGAGAAAAAAAAAGGACAAGCTGCCACTTGAAAATCAAACTTCAATATTAGCAGTACACACAGACTGCTCTCTGGAAATTGTTTAAGTATGTGGAGGTTTCAAAAATATGAAAACTTGAGCAAAACCATGAGCAAGTGAAGGATGGGTAACTCAATCATCATTGCCACGTATGAATTATTCATTGTGCTCCAGCCCGCATGCATGAGGCACACTTTTTAACACACTGCGAGACTGCATTACAGATACCTCCCTGGGAAGTCCCTTGGACACATATTTTGCAGCAATCCCATATGGAAAAAACATGCTTGGGTCAACTCCTGCGCCTAGAAAGCGAAGGTGGTCCTCTGTCTGCCTGCTGCAGCTCTAGGGTAGCCACAATGGAGGCCAGTACAATTTCTATCTCTCATGGCTTGTGGCATTGTTCACTCTTTCTAGATACATGTTTTCCAGCAGAGAAACACCAGCAAAATCCCACAGAAACAAGAGAGGTTTGCAGATTGCAAGAGGAATCTACAGGAAAACTAGTCCTGTATCTGGAGCCTAAGGTCACCATGTCTTGCATGGATCAGCCGCATCGCAAGTACTGTGAGGTCTCCAAGGACTGGGGGAACAGAAAAATGCTGGGGTCACCAACGGAGATTAGCAATCAGACTCTTCTTGTGCACAAAAGTTTACTGTTCCCTCTCTGTATTTCTAAATTTAAATTCAGAGGAAAATTACATCAGTCTGAAAATGCCAGATGGATTGCTAGCACCAATTCTTTTACTCATTATTTAAATAGAGGAGAGAGGAAGAGGGACAAATTATTTTGGAGAGAGAACCACTAATTTTTTTTCCAGGAAGTACAGTAATTTCCTGCGTATAAGGCGCATCCTTTTGACTAAAATTTTGGTCCAAACCTAGAAGTACGCCTTATACCCCGGAGCACCTTATATATGGAAAAAGTTCGGCAATTTGCCAACCCAGAAGAGCAAGCCGTGAGCCGAGTCGTGCAGCTTGGCGGATGGTGGGGCCAAGCTGTGAGCCGAGCCACGCCAGCTGGCGCTAAGGGCAGGCAGGTGTGCCGGGGCCCGTGGCACGGGGAGGACGCCTGGGGCTGCGTTTAAAGGCTACGCCAATCTGTGAAAAATGTTTGCAAATTGCGCAACTGCCAGTAAACCCACGATCATGCAATTCCGTTACTAACTCGTTACTTTGTTGCGCGCAGATCCTCGCTACAAAGAAAAGTGCACCTTATAGTCTGGTGCGCCTTATATATGGACAAAGTTCAGAAATTTGCCAACACCCGGAAGTGTGCCTTATACCCCGGTGCACCTCACTCTTGTGAAATTGCTGTAATCCCCTTGGAGAGTCTAACCCAGAGGTAGCTTCTACTGCCAAAATCTGCCATGCCCAGAAGACATGCTGCACATGAGGATTCATTGCCTGCACATTCTTTGCAGTTCTGAAACGAGCACAGTCTTCTTGGGATGGACAAAAGCCAAACCAACAAAGCAGACCCTGGCATTTCTCGGCAGTGCTGGTTTACTGAGTATGTCCCAGCAGGACTCTGGCAGCCAGACCTATCCCATGGCATCCAATTTTTCAATTGCCTGCAGCCAACAAATCTTGCAGCACGATTTCTCCTACTTTTGCAGTTGGCCATGCGTCACTGCTCCAATTTCATTAACTAGCCTCTGTGAAAAATATAATCACCATAAGAAAACCTGTGCAAGGGAAAAGATTATACACAAGAGTTGCACCTCTTGGAGGTAATTCCAAGGGGAAGGTGGGTGGCCTGAGACTCCCTGAAGCCACATGAGCCCTGCCTACTCTTACCTGAAAAAGGACTGTTGAAGTGAGTCTTTATACCCAGAATCACTGGGCACAGACCACTCCATTACTTGCCTCAAAGGACATTATTTGTAGGCATCTTAAAAAACCAGATACTCACTTTCCAAGCTTGGCAGTTAGTCTGATTTGCAAAGTCCCTCTTTCCATCTGCTTTGTTTCTGGCATGGGCAAACTGACGACAACACAGGGGAGTGCTGAAAGACCACATTACTGGGAAGACCATTGGATGCTACAGCTCCAGAAGATAGGCCTGGTTCACTGCACAAATGCGTGGTGGGACCAGTCAGAAAGACGATGAAAGACAGTCACCACTGCTTTCCTTACACAGCAGTTCGATTGAATCTCCTGTTGAATCAACCACGAGAGCAATTTCAACACCACACAGTTATTAAACACCCATGGCTTGATCCACTAGTATCTCCCATGACTGTGGCTCCACTAAGATAAACAGGGAGATTCAACCAGAAGCTAAACTTACCCACTTGTCCTTAGCATGAGACACATTTGTCATAGGTTTCGCATATCCTGTAGGAGACCTTCCAATAAAAAGCTGCAAGTGATAACTATGCAAGGGATTTATTCTTGGCCTGACGCACAGAAAGGAAGCTATGTGAATAAATTCTACTGCTGCTATGGAGAGTTTGGGACAAAAGTCACAAACCAGAACATTTTCCTCACCGTCTGCACTGATCAGCAAAGTATCATCTCCTCCTGCACAGCTATATTTACTGAGATTTATGTGCATTTAAATCCAGTGGTAGCAATGAAATGCCCAATAACAGGAAAATGTGCTTCCAACAGCAGTTACTGGTAGCAGCCTTCACAACAGGAAAACAGTAAACAGCATTAGGACCGTGACACCCACTGACCTGCAGTGGGTGATCTGATCTGAGGTGCCTTCAAAGGTTTCATACTGCTGTCCTCTAACATTTTTGCAGTAGATCCCATGCCACATCTATCAGCATCATTCCCAGCATGCCTTTATTTCCTCTCCTCAAGAAGCATATGAACGGTCTGTCCAACACTTTAACAATCTAGTTTAATTGCCAGGTACCTGCACTTCCTGGCTGCTGGCTGCCAAGCCTGTGCACATATACTTGGGTAGCAGGAATGACACTCAGTTCTGCTCTAATTAGTGTTTTGCAATTAGTGTTCCACAGTGAGGATCTGTCAATCTACATCCAGCTGTCACACTGAATTGCCCACTGGGTTTCCTGGCTGAACCTTGTCTGGAGAAGGCAGAGGGTGGCCCCAGTGATCTGGCAGTATAGTCCTCACATTCTCAAATGTCACCTGGAAGGGCTTCATGGGGACAAATGCCACTGGGGAGCCCTGAATTAAATGGCAGGAAGTAAGCTAGATAGGAAAAGGCAGAGACTGTAAAACACTGAGTATGAGGGACAAGAGAAGGACAGGTCAGTCTCCCGGGCTTTACAGAAGCTCTGTGATGTGCCTGGTGGGTTGATGGACATGGAAGGAGATGTAATCACGTTCTTGCCTCCCATCATATCTCCAAATGACAGGGGACAATGGCAACTCCATGCCTGTGTCCAAAGTGACAGGTAATTTCAACTTCTGAGTTAAGGAAGAGCAAACAGATCAGAGCCCCAGAGAAGGAAATAAACCAGTCTACATGATCTCTGCCTGTACAGTGCAAAACCAAGAATAATGCAGCATGAGTGAAGTCCTAGCCCTACCTTGTTGGAGAAGCAATGACAATGTACCATTACCATGAGCCCAGTCACTTTAGCATCACAATGTAGAAGAGGGATTAAATTTCCCAAAGTCACTAGAAACAATTTTCTTAGGGTAACTGTTTGTAAAGTCAAGATGTTTTAGCCATTTTTAATCAAAACAGACTGTTAGAAATTTCCCTTTCCCAACAGGAAAGACAGCCTTTTATTTTCCCGGTTTAGTTGATGCATACACCAACATTCAAATATAAGTGGAGGTGATCTCCAAATAGCTTAGTGTAAAAGGAAGAAGTCACAAATCCTAAAAATGTGTCCTGCTGAAAGGAAACATACTGATGACCGCAGTAATTATAACATATAAAACAAGGACTGCCCACCTCCCACCCCCATATTTGAAGAGGCCATAATCCAGCCCTCCACGCTGGAGACTTCCACTTGTTCCAAAGGGAGTTCTGCACTGGGTCTGATTGGCTCAGACTCCCACTCCAGACATTCCCCCAGGTTGAAGATCCACTTACCTGCCTGGTTTGTTGTTACATTTACAGACACAAACTGCCGGGCTCCAGGGTTCTGGTCGGACACTCCATTCACTGCCTCAATTTCAAAGGTATAGTTTGTATGAGCAAGCAGATCCATCATCATGACAGAGGTGTTTTTCAGGTCGGTTTGCTGGGGGAGGTACCTGACATGACTGCCACACGCCTCACACAGACCCGAGTGTGAGCTGCACTTCTTGCATGCAATATAATAAGACACATCTTTCCTTCCACCAGTATCAGCAGGGGGAATCCATTCCAGAAAGACACTAGTCTCGTTAATATTTGAGATGGCACTTCGAGGAGCAGAGGGGGGTCCTGGTTTGTAAAGTGAGAAAAACACATGGTAAAAACAGTATCATCAGTAATCCTGCTCACTACTACTCTCCAGGCTGAAACGAGATGCCCCGTTGCTCATTCGTCAGAAAGTATACAGGGACCATTTGCAACAACACCTGAAGAACTAGGAAAACAGGGATTTGATTTCAGCACTCTCACCTCACTCAAGAAATTTGTGTTGGGATTTGTGGGAGGACAGGATACAGGGCTGGCTTAAACCCAAGAGGATGAGCACTACACCCTGGGGCATTGTCTCTATTGCTCTCCTTGCTCTTTCTGCAAAGTGATTAGCAAGTCTTTGCCCTGTCCAAGTCACTGTTGGCTTCACCAGGGGCAAGATTCCTCCTCCTCACCCCACAGCCCCTTACTGGTATCAATACCACTAAATCCTAAAACAAGACACATACTGGGGTTTTCACACCATCCAGGTACTCAGCTCAGATGCCAAATCGTTCCTCTGTATGCACCTGCCTCTTCCCATCAGCCATTTGGCAGCAATGAAACCAAAGTTTAGATATCCAAATCATATTTAAGTGAGACACTCGATGTAGCCCAAAGCAGATGGTGATCTACATGGGCCACTGGAAACACAACTGTATCCAGCCACTCCATGACAGCCCTCCTGGTCCCCACCAGGCTGTGGCACGGCTGGTTACCCACACTGTACTTGCTTACTTTGCCAAGCCTCTCTGCCCAGAATGCCAGCATGTCACTGGCATGGCTATCCAAGGAGAAGCAGTTGTTGCAGAGGTACCAGAGCACCTGCAAAAAGTGGGCTGCTTCTCTTCATCCTGGGGGGAAAGGTCATGGCTGGGCAAACAAAGCCCACTGAGAGGCACCTTCAAGACTTGCTTCCTTGCAGAAGGTGCTGCAAGGTTTTTGTTCTTAATAGGCCTGTGTTGCTGATGAAGGGCAAGCTGCAGATACCTGAAGACAATGTGAAATGACAAGCAGGAGTCTCATGCAAGATATCCTCGTGTTAAATACTCAGGGAATGCTAATGAATGAGGAAGAAAGAGGAAAGTTATCAAAGCAAGCCAGGAGGGATTTCAGTCACAGCACCACCAAAAACTATACAGCAAAGGAAGGGATTTTTGCAAGGGAAGGCAACACAGTGCACTCCTCTTCAGTTTGAATGAAGTTGTCAAATGAGAAGTTCCTTGAAAAGAGTTCAACAAGCAGCTTCACTAGCTCAACATCCATATGAATCTAACAGGTTGACTTAGACTGTCATCTTCTCGTTTTGTTGTGATGACTAAACTTGATTTGTTATTTAAAACAGGCAGCGTTGCAAAAATGAAATCACCTTATAAACTGAAGCATTCTCCTTCATTTCCTTTTTCTATTCACCCTCTCTGAGTCTATAAAATTTGTAACACTGATGAACTGAAACATGTCATGATTTTGACTCAAGCTTTTCTGATTCAATGAGAAACTCACTACCAGATGTGGTTCTTTTGTTTTCCACAGGAAAAGCAGTTGAAGAAAAAAGCTAAGTTAGCTTAGGAAATGCCAGATCATCTTTTTTTTGTTCTGTGATCCCTTCAGATCCCTACTAACAAGGAGCAACTCACTCTCAAGCTGCACTCCAGGGATCCAGCACTATTTAGCTAATGACACCAACATACAGTCCAAGTCAGGACTATTTTCCATAGTGTCATACTTGTACTGATACAATGGAAACTATGGAAATCATCACTGGAGCTATATAGATTTATATGTATTACACTTGAGGATTTTTTATATGTTTTTTGCTGGTAAAATTGCCCTATTTTTTCTTCCACTGGATGAATACCTTTTGCTGAGGCTAGTACTCTAGGAAAAAATAAAGAACTCAGGCACAAGAAACACTTACTGGACAATGTGTCTTTAATGGGGGATAAATTATTACTTTAGTAAAGTCACCAGAGGTTTTTACTTGCTTTGTACTGAAGTCAGTGACTCTTCTTGAAGGCTTAAAAACATTGGCTTCAGTGAGAATGCTTTAAAACTCGTGGGACTTACCACCTATAAAATTAGCATTCTCATAGGGCCTCACATACAGGCCTTTAGTAGTCTACAGATATCTAACAAGAACTACTTGAAGAATCCTGAAACTGTACCTGAATAAAACCTGTCCAAACCCCAGCTGGGAGAACAAAAAGCTGTTTTACCTTCAGAATAGGTGAGGCTAGATCTGCTAAGGTGTTCTGCTTTAATTTCCAAAGTCCTGCTGTCAAGGGCACAGATAGTATCTACTAACTTTTCAATAGATATATATATAGTTTTTGAATTTGCTACTTTATACCCTAAGTTTCACCCATTTCACACCACAATTTTCTGACAACAGGTAAATAATTTCTGAAAACAAAGATATTGGTATTTTTCTTGATGGACAGCAAATCTGTTGTTTACTGATGCACATATTTTAAAAATATAACCTAAGAGAGAAATCAGACTCCAGATAGAAATATATGTATAAAACCATTCAAAGTTAACTGTAAATTTTTTGCAAGTATCCTATTACAGTAAATACAATAAAGTCTTCAATTTGTCCCATGTGTCATAATACTACAAATATTTCCCCAACGTGCTCTGAACAACAAAAAGGCTACTTGTTAGAGACATGAGGAGAAAAGAAAAGGGTGCAACTCTTTTGGTTTTAAAGAGATGTTGTGCAAGGAACTAAAGCTAGGATTACTCAGTTAAAAAGAAATAAAATGCAATTACTTCCTGGAAATATGTAATAATATTAAGAAAATTCTCAAATGTCCATCATGATCAAAACCTTTTCTTTTTTGTTTGAGAGCACTAATTAATTCAGACTGCATCACAGCATTATTAGTTTCAAAATTACCAATCATTACTTATAAAACATACTTAATAATCTGGAAAAATTGAACAGAAATGTATTCCTCCCTTGGCCTCTACTTAACTGAGCAAGTAATAGTGACAAAGCAGCTAGTTTTCTTCAGTGATGCTGGTGGTGGTGGTGAGATTTATGCAGCTTGGAACTGAAAAACACTAACTTTAAATTAGGAAAATGTGATTTTTACAGCTATACTGAGTGCCAAGGGGACTTTGCAGGTGTAGACCTGAAAACAGACATTAATGTATTCTCTAAAATTAACTGCATTTCTTGTTGAAGGAATTCTATGAATATTATTAACTTCAGTGACAATAAATAATAAAAACATTAAAAAAAACCCTTGCAATATTTTCCTACCAGTCATGACTCAAGTCTCTCTCACTTGTGTTTTAGTTCATGATGAGCTGTTGCCTTCCAGATATAACTGGACTGGTTTAAAACACCAGTGTCACTACCTACTCTTTACTGCTCCAACAAAATCTTCTGTTGCTGAGCTAGCGCAGCACATGGGGCCCTCCTCATCACCTTCAGCACAAATACAGCAGTATTAGGACAAAATCCTAAGAAAAGATGCATGGGGAAAGTGAGGGTGACAGAAACACATGGAGAAGGCTCAGGTATTCCACCCTGCTTTTAGGGTGATGGGCATGAATGCCAGCAGAGGTGCTGTAATGTCCTCAAGTGCAGCTCTGGGGTTTGCAGTGGGAAACAGAAGCTGAGCTGTGCCTTGATCGGTATTAAACTTCTCATCTGCCCCAGATGGACTTAGTTCCCCGCCAAGTCATATCCTAACACAGTTTCAGGCACCATGTCTGGGCTTAAAACTAGCTCTCAGTAAGCTCTCAAAACAAAAGCAAAACCCACCCTGAAAGAAAACCACCCAAACAGTAAAAGCCAACAAACTTAGACAGCCACCACCAATAAATAAGCACAAAACCCCCAAATAAACATAAAAAGAAAATCCCATGGCATTTGCTGAGTCGAAAATTACAGCCTTCACTTTGAACTGCGCTAGAAACCTGAGAGACACAGGCTTCTGAACTTCATTCAATTTTAACAAGAGTTGTTCACCTAACTTGCTTGTGCTTCTCTGAACCCTGCCAATGCTGCTCAGGCCATTGGCATGCATAAACATCTTCCTCTGGGATGGAAGCTCCTTTCCTGCTCTAATGCACCAGCAGGACAGACTGGATGTGTATCATTCCATTCTGAGAAGGGCAGAGAGTAACATCATTGATGGTAGGCAGGGGGCACAGTGGACACCAGAGTCTGGTATATCTCTCTCTCTCAGCTGCTGGTTTTGGTTCTGTCTGCACAGAAAAATCTACTTTATGAGTTTCCCAGAGCTCACTGTGTTTTCCAATACCACGCTGGACCACATTTATCTGAGTTCTTAAAGTCAGGGGCAAAAGTCAGGGGCAAAATGAACATCAAGAAATGCTGGTATCAGGTTTTCATGCCAAAACTCACCCTGGCCATGGTTTCAAAAGACTCTGGCATACCTTTTTAATAAACTGGGAAGTGTGTGCATGACTCACCCCCCATCCCCAGACCTCTTTGATCTGACAGTACCAGTGACTCCAATGCTGCCATCTCTTTCCCTGCAGCTGTATCCCTGCAGCTTCCAATAACCATGCTCCTTTGCCTGGTGAAAATCAAAGGCAGAATTCAAGGGGCCCGATTCTGCTCCAAGTGCCTCCTGCAGGCAAGCAGAGAGCTGCCAAGGACAATTTCCTTTGAGAGAGTGTGTCTCCAACAGGAACAGACTTTTTCTTTCTCTTTTTGAAGTGCAAACTTGGGAAGCTAGAAAGGACATCTGTATCAACTAGGAAAGGCACAAAAACTGCTACCATCCCTACATGATGCAAAGTACTTCCCTACAGTATGGAAGTCACCACTGCACCATTGTCCAGTAGCTCTGAACATCTATGGAGTCATAAAACTACTTTTTCCTCCATTGCTTAAGTTTCTTGGAAGCCACAACTGCTCCTGCACCAATAGTTCAACTCCATTTCAGTAATTTTCAACCACTTCTGCACCACTAAAATCACATTTGGAGCATGACAGTCCCAGCTCAGATTTGTGCTATACTCAGCAGGACTAGCTGGAGGCATGGAAACTGTGGCCTTAAGTATCTGAAACATAAACTGAACAAGGGACTTTCAAGGTACGGTTGAAAGGACAGCTCATGGATGGAAGGAGAAGGGTAAAATTAGTGATTCTGATTACACCAGCTCCACTCTGGACTCCCTGTACCCCAATGTGCCTGGTATACTGCATGCCCCCGACACCCAGGGGATAAGTTCTACATTTTTGAGAAGCAGTTTCCATCACAGAGTTTTGAGAAGAGTGACCATCTCCAGGCAGATTGAAAAGACAGGGCTTTGTCCCAGCTTGTTTACTGAAAGTGAGCTAAAATGTGACACCAAACAGGACCATGGAGATTCTAGCCATGCCTATTGCTGGCAAGGACTACCCATTGTTTATTCCACGTGCCTGCCCCACGCTAGTACCCATGCACACACAGATATGGGTGTCTGATGCCATGCTGCTGGCTGAGTCCACCCAGGAGTGCAGGGGGACAGATGAAGCATTTGCTCATTACACAAACTCTTCCTGGTTTGGTTGCCAGTTTTCAAAGCAAAACGTACTGAAAAGTCTCTTCTTGCGTAATCAGAAGTACAGTAGAAGTAGATAAAGACAATGACATTACAAGTTGTCAAGACTAATTCAGACTCCAGTGCAGAGCCTGAAAAAGAACATTCATTAGTATCACAATGTCTAGTCACAGTACAGGAACAGCTTGGAAGGATTAAAAACAACCCTATAAGCACATGCTTACTTGTACAGGCCATTGTAGGTGGGTCTGATTCCTTCCTAAAATAGTCTTCTTCACACAGGCAAGATGTGGATGCTTCATCAAGTGTGTAGCTGTGAGGGGGACATTTGCTGCAGGATGGACTGTGGGGTGAAGCTTTGAAGAACCCAGGTCTGCATACTGTGAAAAGAAGAACCACAGGCTAAGCTCTCCCATCATAAAATTAGTCTCTTCACATCTCCTTTTAAAAAAACCCCATATCTTCAGCTTTAAAACAGACAAATATTCAGGAGATATTTAGTTTGCATATTTTAAAACAGTCTATGCCACTAACAGATAGTGCATATTTAAATATCTGCATGCAAAAAGAACGCGAATTTGTTGATTATTTCATTTGCCTAGCATCTGCCATTGCTGGGTATTTATTTTCCTTGTTGAATGCATTAGAAGGTAACATAATCTGGGCTCTTAGAAAACATTACTGTGATTTTTTTTCTTTTTTTTGTTCAGTCTTAGGAAAACAGGCATTTAATGTTTTTTGTTTAAGTTCTACACCCAGAAATCAATGTCTCAGCAAGCAAATAGCAACACAGTGGTGGAGGGGATCTCAAGATTGACATCTTTAAGACATTGTGATAAGGCTACTTCCCTAGGGTCTTCCCCCCTGCAAACTTGTGATGAATTTTAAAATGCTCCATATGACAGGCTGTTCTGGGTATAGTCTGAACCAGGCATGCTCATCATACAAGATATTTTTTCCAGCTCCAATACATATGCATGACGAGGCACAAGGACTTATCTGAGAGCTACTTTTTTTCTTACAATGGCTTATGCATGGCTTTTCTTACCCATGGCTATAGGTAGCTTGGGATTTTTTAAAGTAGTTTGAAATTAATACAATAAAATCTTGTTTCCATCCTCCTGAAACAAGTGCTTTTTCACCTATGTAAAGCTCTCTGCACTTCACCTGTGTCCACACTCAGCCAGAAGCAGTGACAGCCACAGGTTCGCAGTTCACAGGTTTTTAGGAAAAAAACCCAGCTGGCTCTGTATATATACCATTATATGCAGAATTACAAATGCACTGTTAGCAAAAGGAGGAAATGTTGATTTTCTGTTTGTCTCAAAAAGCACAGACATGGAGACATGTTAAAGCAGCTCTAAAGTGGTATAACCTTTCTTCCTTCTGAGTTGCTTTAAAATATTTCTGCCCACTATGATAATAATGATCTTGTATTAGACTTGAAGAAGTTACCTGGAAATCCCAGAGCCTTCCCATCTGCATTCAAACTGTCCCAGTAGTAATTAGCTTAAAATAAAATTAGTTCACAGCAAAAGCACTAATATTGTCCCATCAGGAATGTCCCAGACAATCCCAGCATGTGCTACAACTCAGCAAGTGATGACAGAATTCATCTTCACCGTAGGTAAAGTATAGGTTTTTACAAGCGATCCCTTTCCTCTGATGGACCAACTAGGACAACTACTTCTAAAGTTAGATCTGCTTCCTGCAGTATCATGGAAACCCCCTTGGCATCTTCCCTTTTATGTCAGTAGTTTCTTCACCAAAGGTGAGACAGTTGCACATCAATTCCCAACTCCCAGAGATGAATAGAAGTCTTTGGTGACAGATTACTCATGCATCAAATGTGTGATTCAAGAGCATCCAACAGACCTCCCCCAGGCACCACCTCCACGGCCTTTCCCAGATTATGCACCTCTTAGACCAGGCACCACGCAGCCCTTAAGCAGGTCCCAAGCCCAGTACAGGCTGCCAGGTCACCATCATGGATCTGCAGTCTCCACCTTACTGTAGGAGGTGATCATCCCCTCCACCTCCCCAAACCAAGCATCCTCCCACACTGTTCTACAGCTTCCCTTTCTTCCCCTAAGTTGTTCTCAGGCAGAGAACAACTGGTTGGACTGGAGGGATTTACAGGTTTTAAAAAAACTTTCCAAAATTGCTCATCATCTAAACAGTGTTCCATTCCTAGGCTGTGGTATCCATCTGCAGGGTGCCATTATTCTGCTTTGTGCCCAAACGCCAGGACCAGTGAACAGATCTAGGGCTGAATCTGTTCTTGATGGCTTTTAGCAGACATGCCACAAGCTGCCCTCATGCTTTCTGGCACATCTCTCAGTTTCTAGCACATACTTAAGTTCTTTTATTTACCTTACAATCACTTTCAAATGCTGCCCTACCTACAGCAAGGACTGTTATACAGTCTCCAGAGAGTCTCCTGGGATATCAGACCACTAAATGCTTCCTCTCAAGCCTACAATTTTTATATCAAAGCCAAATCAAACACCCTTGCACATGCAGACAATATAGATGGGAAAATGAAAGCATGAAAATGATGCAACATGTAACGACAGCAGCGCACCTCTAGTGTGCAGTCAATGTAATTAGCCCTCAAAAAAGGCCCTGAATTTATCTCATTATGTTCTATCAAGACAGATAGAAAATCATTACAGCACAAGAGTTTACTGTGCTTCTATTTTGTGCAAAGCAGCAAATGCAAAATAAGTCAATTTTTCTTGACAGATTTTAAATGAGGTGCAGCTTGTTGATGTTGGTATGATATGTAGCTCAGCTCAAAAGGAATGTGTGGTTTCCATTAATACATATGGAGCCAAGAGATGTACAAGGCAAATAACCTGTGTTTTAATGAGAGATGTGAAATAGAACTGAACTAGACAGATTTTTGTTATAGGCTCTCATGGATCAGGTAAGTCCCATTTATATTCAAAAAGTATTAGGAGTAATACTCAAGAGCATTACTTTAAACTGAAGATTTCAGCATGAGTTCTCAAAACAGACAGCAGAGTAGCATCCTGCTGGACTGAGGTGAAATATTCCTGTGTCATTAGAAAAGAAGAATTCAGGGATGAGAGATGGGTTATGCAAAAAAGGCGACTATAGAAAATCAAAATAAATGCAGGAAGTGCCACAGGAATGGTGTTGGCTGAATCCACACACCTGGAACAGATGCTTTGGGGACAACAGGGATTTGCAGGGCTCCCCCAGCACAGTCTTCTAGGCTCTCATGAACAGCAGCTTCTGATGGAAACCATGCTTGCACTACCATGTTCAAAAACAGAAGTAGCTATAACTGCATGGATGTGTCAGCACAATACTTCTCTCTGTATCCTTTCCTGTGTTTGTTTTGTGCACAACACAAAGGAGAGGACAGCCTGTGAGGTGGTTCAAGCAGCAATCATTTAACAGACAGGGATGCTGTGATGAAACGAACCCTGTTTAGATGCAAGCTGATCCAGGTGCACCCTATGCCTCCACACTGCAGAGCAAGTATCACAGTAGGTTGGTGAGCTCACTTTGGCTGAGCTGAAACAGCCATAGCAGGAGCTGGTACCCTGTCCTATTTTCTGCCACTAGTGGAAATGTCTCAGACATTTTGCAATTTTGTTTCAGAGCAGAACAGAGCCAAAACCAATTTACCTTGCATGTATCTTGGGTTTTGGTCTCTATCTTACCATTCCTCTTCTAACAGTCAATCTTATAATCTCTTCATGAAGTATACATGACTTTATTTAAAATTACATGGGTGTCTGGTGTTTAATTCGTATTTAAATCTTATTTTAGTCTTATATTTTTATCTCAGTATTTCCAATTCACCAGCTATTGAAAGGATACATAGAACTAGGACAGTGCAGTCATACAGATAATGGTACTATCTCTCTTTTAAAGGGGATAGGAAAGCAGGAGAAATAAAATGAGCTTAAGATTCCCCACAATCTGCTGCAAACCATCTGAAAAGAAATTAAATCAAGTTTGAAATTGTTGATGAGATCTGCTTCTTTCTTCTTAATATTAAAACTCTTTAACTGATTAACAGCCAGTGATGTGTGAAAATAGTCTTTAAATTAAATCGGTGTCTAGAAAAAAAGAAAAATTTTTAGAGACAGTAAATATGCCATAAACATCCTGCTAGTGTTACGTACAAGTGAGATGTGTTTCTGTTAGTAGCACATCCGTTATTAGCAAATCAATTTCACTCTTTTTATTTTTAATAGCAACCACAAAAATGTGGCATGCACAGAGCACTAACATCTCTGCAGCCTCTTGCTGCACACTTTAAAGGGACAGAGATGCCGTGGGGAAGGATGGCAGCAAGACCATCTTGGGATTGCAATAGTATGAGCTGATCCCTTAAACCAACAGCAATCGGAGTAGAAACTGTCTTCGTAGCTTGCAGAGGGGAACCCACAAGAGCCATGCTGAAAGACAGTGGTTCCTGGAAGGAATGTGGATGCATGGAAGTAGAACCTCCAGTCCTCTTACAATGAAAACTGGTCTCTGCGAACAACATGCTGAATGTGCTATACCAGTAGTAGAGACAGTGAGTACAAAGCAAAAAAGAAGGGAGAATAAGCCAGTAATACCAACCAGTTGGGACTACTTGGCAGATTATTTTCTGCAAGCTTTAACATCAAATGATTTGCAACTGCATCCCTGTAACAATCCCTTCCCTGAACTTTGGCTGAAGACTGGAGCCAGTAGGCAGGGCTACTGTCCAGCTGCCCCATGCCTTTGCTGCACACTGACCCAAGCCAAAACATGCTGGAAGCAAGGACCAGATTGGAGGCTTTCCATACTCACATGACCATGTCAGTAAAACCACCCAAGTATTACAGAATCACAGAAGCATTAAGGCTGGAAAAGAACTCCAAGATCATAGAATCCCAACCTTTGACTGAACACTGCCATGTCAACTAAACCATAGCACCAAGTGCCACATCCAGTCACTTCTTGAACACTCCTAGGGAAGGTGACTCTACTACTTCCCTGGGAAACCTGTTTTAATGCTTGAAAACCCTTTCAATGAGGAAATTCTTCCTTATGACCAACCAGAATCTCACCTGGTGCAGCTTGAAGCCTTTTTCTCTCATCCCTGTCACCAGCTCTCAGGGAGTTGATTTCTTTCCTAAAGTATGTCCAGCCTTCCTGGGTCCATTTGTTATTAAGTACTGTATATGAACCAGTGTCCTGAAAAGGCCAAAGTCTATCCTCTGCAAGTCCAAGGCAAGCTTTGTAGACCCTTTTCCTTACTTCACCAAGAATTGAAAGCTTTATAATTCCTCAGTCACAATGCCTAAGGCAGGCTTTGACCACCACATCTCCCACCAGCCTTACTCTCCTCATACGAAGCAGGTCTAGCAGGGCACTGCCCAGTAGGCTCATTCACTAGGTGTGTCAGGAAGTTAATAATCCACATACTCCAGGAACCTCCTAGACAGCCTCCTCTCCACTGTGCTGAGTTTCTAGCAGACATCCAGGAAGTTGAAGTGTTCAACAAGACCAAGGAATAATGTGAAATGCCAGCCAGCTGCTTGTTGAATGCTCTATCGGTCTCTTTATCCCATAATTACAGTAATTTCACAATTACAAGCCGCACCTGATTGTAAGCCGCATCTCCAGGTGTCGGCAACCTTTAGCTCTTTGTCCATACATAAGCCGCACCTGATTATAAGCCGCTCTGTCGTTTGCAGTGAGGACCCACGTGCAACAGAGTTGCCAATTAGTAACAGAATTGCGGGATGGCGGGGGTTTACTGGCTCGGCTTGGGGCCGTGCGGGCTCGGCCCACTCGGGGCTGCCGACAGGGCCAGGTGGCCCAGCTCGGTGCTGCCACTCGGCGGGGCCACTCAGGGTTGGCCACTGCTGCCGCCAGGCTTGCTCACCCCGGTCCGGCACTGCCTCGCGGCGGCAGGCGGGGATGGAGCCCCGCTCCCGCAGTGGGAGGCAGGCACAGAGCCCCTCGCCCTCTCCCACGGTGGGAGGCGGGCACGGAGTCCCCTCACCCACTCCCGTGGCGATGGTGGGAGGTGGGCACAGAGCCCCTACACCTACTCCCATGATGCCGGTGGGAGGTGGGCACGGAGCCTCCCGCTCCTGTGGTGCTGGTGGGAGGCAGGCACGGAGGAGCCCCCCTGCCTCCCCTGCCTTCCCCCTGGGCCGCAGGGCCAGCAGGAGGGAGCCCCCCGCTGTGGATGATACAATTCCTCCAAAGCCTTCTGCTCCTGGCCCTTGGAACTTGCTATAATAGATAAGGTATCCTAGATACCAAGGTTGAGCCAAATTCCTTAAGAATTTGGTCACTCTTCTAACACTTCGGAAGATAATTGGTTAGAAATTAGGATGTTTAATTGGTCAGTTTACCTTTTGAACTTCTCACTTAGATTGGATGCTGTTCTTTGTATAAACTTCTATTGGTTGTAGTTTGAATCCTCCCTGAACCTATAAATATAGCTGCCTGCCCTTTGTTTGGGGAGAATCCATGCTTCACCACCCTTTCGCATGAAATAAACTTTTGTGGAAATCATCAAGTATGGCCTCCGGTCTTTCTCGGCTGATGAAAATGTGAGTTTTCTGAGAGATAGCTACATGTTAGCACTCTCTGGTCCCGCTGAAATCCACCAGGGACAGAAAGAGAAAACCACATTTGTGGCACCTCGAACAGTGCCTGAAAACTGGGTTTTCACACTGATGAACGGCCGTTCTCGGAACTGATCCATTTTCCAGTCATCAGCACCCTTCAGAAACTGCTTTTTGTTGTAAAAAAAGCAGCATCTCCTGAAGGAACATCGGACAACCTCAGAAATCCGGAGCTGAGACCTGACGATGTTAGCTCAAACCAGCAGCAGCTCGACCCTGTTAACTGAAAAATTTGTGAATATTCTCAGTTTGCCCTTTCTAACACCCACGCAGGAAACTCTGGGTCACTTTCAGGGATTTTTGTTTTGTCTGATTTTTTTTTTCCTCTTTTTCCTGCTGGTTTGCAAAAAATATGGGAAACAAACTCACAACTCCCAAGCTTACCCATATTGAGAAAGATCTCTTCCTAAAAATCTCCAATCTGCTTTCTTCTAATAATTTCACTTTCTCAAAAGGGCACCTTTCTAAATCTAACCTAAAACACTTCATTAAATGGCTTTCTGCTGAATTTCCTCACTGTAATTTTGAAAATATCACTTCACCCTCCTTCTTGAATTCTACTGGTAATCACATCTATTTCTTACAAACTCAAAGCAACTTTCGTGTTTTCTTTTACTCCTTTATTTCAACATATAGTACATGCAGTTAAAAATCAAACTCCTCCCACCCAAAATGATCCCAGTCTGTCCCAGCCCGTCTCTCCTTCCCCCATCCCTTCTCCCCCGAGTCCTGACCATGAAAACGCCCCTTCCCCCTCCCTTACCACCCCTGAAAACACCCCTCCCCCAGTACAGCCAGCTCCAACAGCCCTCTCAGCCCTCCCTGCCTCTCCCCCCACTCCCCCAGCAGCTGCATACCCATGCTCTACTCCCCCAAACTCCACGGACCTCCCTTCCCCCTCCTTAGTCCCTGCACCCCATCCTCCTCCTCTCTCCGCCCCCACCCAGCCCTCCGCCCCCTCCTCAGTGCCTGCACTCCCTTCTCCTCTCCCCGCCCCCATCCAGCCCTCTGCACCCTTCTCACTGATGGCACTCCCACACGCCCCCTCCCCCGCTCCCCCCGTACTCCCTGCGCCATTCCTCTCTGCCCTGCCAGCCCCAGCCCCTCCCCCGCCCGCCTCTGCCATGCTCGCACCCCTCACAGTCCCGTACCCTCCCCCCGCACCCGTTGCAGCTCCTGTCCCTGCCCCCACCCCCTCTGCAACCCCCCTCGCGTCCATTCTCCCTGCTGCCACTCCGCCGGTGCCTGAACTGCCCCTCCCCGCCTCTGCGCTGCCACCGTCGCGTCCCCCCACGCCGGCCACAACCGCATCCCCTCCCATAACCCCCCGCCGCTACCCGTGTTGCCCCCAACCCGCCGCAGCCATTGCTCAGACACACGCATGTGCAGTGCCACCTGCGCAGCTGTGACGTCATCCCCCTTCACCCAGCCCACCCAACCCTACCCTCTTGGGTCCCCCCCAGCCATTCGCGAACGCCCCTTATCCCCCTTCCCAAGCCACGAGTGCCTTTTACCCTCCTCACCAAGCCCCTCTATGCCCCCCAGCCCACTCCACGAGGCCCCCTGCTCTCTCCCCATCTCCAGCGCACAACGTTGTCGCCGCTCCCCTGCACATGCGCAGTGAACCCCCCCAAGCCTGCCCGGGGAGTCCATTTGGTCCTAGCTTCCCTCCCCAGGCAGCGCCACCTACAGCTCAAACCCTGTCACATCACCAACCTTACCCACAACACACACAACCTATTACCCCCCACTCATGCACATCACAGAATCCTCTACGAGCCATGAACATTGCTGCCAACAAACTATTTCATATTCAGAATACACTGGTTCTGAAACAAATGCCTTTAATGCAAATAAACCTGGCCCATGGACTGCTGTGCAACTTCAAGCTGTAAATTCAGATCAGTGGAAAATGGCTCAAAACATTTCCGCTTTTCCAGTTACTTTTAAGAAAAGCAGGAATTCTGCGGCTCAACGAGAAGCAGAGTGGCACAATTTCAACCCAAAATATATTAATGATTTGTCCAAATTGGCTTCAGAACACGGCAGGTCATCCCAAATTTTTAAAAATTCTTTAGATGCCACCTTTTCTGGACACACCCTAATTCCACATGATCTGAAAAACCTATCCAGATGTCTCCTCACTTCTGCTGAATTCATGTTGTGGGAAAGACACTGGAAAAAACATTTACTACTATTAGTTGATAAATATGACAAAATTCTAAATGGCAGAAAATACATCATTCAACAGCTTGCTGGTGAAGGTGACTTTGAGAAACCTTCAAAACAAATTGACACACTCCCTGAAGAGGTTCTGCAAGAAATAGCTAATGCAGCAAAGACCTCATTCCTTCTAACCCCTGATGACTCAAAACCTACCTTGCATTTCTCTACTATAAAACAAGGTGTGGATGAGAGTTTCATAAAATTTGTAGACAGACTTAAGGATGCCCTGGAAAAACAGATTGATAGTTCCGAGGCACGAAAAGAATTACTCAGGAAACTTGCCTTGTGTAATGCAAATGAACGATGCAAATCTATTTTAAGAGCTCTGCCCACAGACACAGAGCCAACCATTGAACAAATGGTAGAAAGCTGCACAAGACACACATCCACCGAAAACACAGTAGCCTTGGCAGTTTCTAAAGGGATTTCACAGGGAGTCTCAGATGTTTTTGCAGTGGTGAATTTCAAACAAAATGCTCGTTGCTTTTACTGTGGAGAAATCGGACACTTCATAAAAGACTGCCCAGAAAAATCAGCTTTCCCAAACCCTAATAATAATTTCCAGAAACCCCAGAAAGAACAAAAGAACCAACAGCACCAAAAAAACTCCTCCAAGAGCGCGGCAGCAGCCCCGTGCTTTGACAACAAATCAAAAGTTGCTTTCCACCCCAACCCTCCTGTGAAAAATGGGGGACACTTCAACCCACCGACACAGGGGATTCCAGACTACACCAAGCAGATCCAACATACAGAGCGTTACAGATGGGAACCAGGCGCCAGCTGGTAAACAATTTATCTTTGAACTTTACAGATAAGAACTTTTACTGTGTTCCCACAGGAAAGCGAGGACCAGCTGATGGTCCCTGGAACATTTTGATTCTAGGTGACACCTTCCATGGCCCATCACAGATTTTTGTTTTGCCTGAAATTCAGTCTGTTTCGCCTGGACAAGAAATCTTTGTTCAACTTAAATGTGTAGACATTCCCTTCCATCTCCCACAGAAAACTCCAGTCGCACAAGCTTTCCTGCTGCCAAAAAACTACATGGAGCAGATTCCACTCAACCCCACAATTTTGTGGATGCAAATCATGGGAACAAACAAGCCCATGCTCGAATGCAACCTCTTCTGCAAGGGAGAAAGAATCAGCCGACCAGGAATGCTGGATACAGGTGCTGATGTGACCATCATCGCCCACTCGGAGTGGCCAGCCAGTTGGCCACCGCAACCAGTGGCAGGTATAATCCCAGGCATTGGTGGTGTCGCTGAGTCCATGCAGAGCAAGCACAATGTCATCATCGAAGGCCCTGAAGGCAAGTTGGCCACCATCCACACGTTCGTGGTAAGGGCCCCCATCACCGTATGGGGCAGGGATGCCCTATCCCAATGGGGTACCTCTCTCAGAGTTTGTTGTCAGGATTTTTAGTTGGGACCATTGTTGAACACGTGTGTCCCGAGACTCCACCCCTCACCTGGAAAAGTGATCAGCCTGTTTGGACAGAACAATGGTCCCTTTCTAAGGTCAAATTACGCGCGTTGCACACCCTGGTAGAAGAACAACTTGCCAAAGGCCACATCACCGAGACCACAAGCCCTTGGAACTCTCCAGTTTTTGTTCTGCGAATACCTGGGACCAACAGGTGGAGACTTCTGCATGACCTCCACAAGATAAATAATATCCTCGAAGAAATGGGTTCCCTTCAGCCTGGCCTGCCTTCACCATCGATGCTGCCTCGAGATTGGACTCTTGTTGTCATTGACATCAAGGACTGCTTCTTCAGCATTCCACTGCACCCTCAAGATACACTGCGTTTCGCCTTCTCTGTTCCCTCTCTTAACAGAGAAGCTCCTCTCAAAAGATACCACTGGCTTTTCCTCCCTCAAGGACTCAAAAACTCTCCCACCATATGCCAATGGTATGTGGTTCACCTCCTCTCTCCTGTCCGAGAAAAATTCCCAGATGCAATCATTTACCACTACATGGACGACATCCTGATTTGTGCATCAGACAAGAAGTACCTAGACAAAGCAGTCACCTCCACCATCGAAACCATCCAAAAAGCAGGATTTGAATTTCGAGAAGACAAAGTACAATACACCAGCCCTTGGAAATACCTTGGACTCCAAATTTGAGAAAGAACCATCGTTCCTCAGCAGTTCTCCATTCAAGATAACCCAAAAACCCCGAGAGACCTACACAGCCTGTGCGCATCCATCAAGTGGATGCGTCCCCTTCTGGGAATAACAACTGAAGACCTCGCTCCCCTCTTCAACCTCCTCCGTGGTGACGACGACCTCGACTCTCCACGCACCATCACCCCTGAAGCCAGAGAAGCCATCACCAAAGTCCAAGAAGCCCTGTCCTCATGTCAAGCCCATCGCTACGAGCCCAGCCTGCCTTTCCAGTTTGCCATCCTGGGAAAGGCCCCTCGTTTCCATGGACTGATTTTTCAATGGGACTCTCAACTCACAGACCCTCTGTTGATCCTTGAGTGGGTTTTCACAAGCAACCAGCCCACAAAGACAATTACCACATTTCAAGAAATCATGGCACAACTGACCAGAAAAGCCAGAGCTCCTTCGCTCCTTTGCAGGGTGTGAGTTCACCTGCATTTATCTGCCACTCACCACTGGAGATCTAGAGCACTTGCTCCAAACCAATGAGAGTCTTCAATTTGCCTTAGATAGTTACACAGGTCAAACTTCCATCCATTTACCAAAACATAAACTTTTCAATCAGAATGCAGTTTTTAATTTAGTCCCAAAGTTAGTCCAAAGCAGAGCACCCCTCAAAGCTTTGACAGTTTTCACAGACGGCTCAGGCTCCTCTCACAAATCAGTGATGACCTGGAAAGACCCCAAAACCCAAAAATGACAATCTGATGTCCAAATAGTGGACGGGTCCCCACAAATTGCTGAGCTAGCAGCTGGTGTCAGAGCCTTTGAAAAATTCAAATATGAACCCTTTAATCTGGTCACAGATTCTGCCTATGTTGCTGGTATAGCCATGAGGGCAGAACATGCTTTCATCAAAGAAGTTTCCAATCCCAAATTGTACAAATTGATTTCTAAACTAACTCAATTAATTTCTAGCAGGAAACAACCCTACCATATTATGCATGTGAGATCACACACTGATCTCCCCGGTTTCATCACAGAAGAAAACCGGAAAGCGGATGCACTGGCCATGCCAGCTCAATCTGCAAATGTTCCTGACATCTTTGCCCAGGCAAAGCTGTCGCATGCATTCTTTCACCAAAATGTACCTGCTCTCATCAGGATGTTCAAACTCTCAAAAGATCAGGCAAAAGCTATTGTGGCAACATGCCCAAACTGCCAAAATTACCAGATACCTTCTATGGGTACAGGAGTCAATCCCCGAGGCTTGAACAGCTGCCAACTGTGACAGACTGATGTTACCCATTTCCCATCCTTTGGGAAGTCAAAATATCTGCACGTGTCAGTTGACACATTTTCGGGAGCAATTATTGCATCTGCTCATGCAGGGGAAAAGGCCACTCATGTTATCAAGCATTTCCTCCTTGCATTTGCTACTCTAGGGGTTCCAAAAAAGATAAAAACTGATAATGGGCCCGCTTACAAATCCCAAGAACTAAAAAGGTTCCTCAATGAATGGGGAATTGAACACACTAGGGGAATTCCAGAAAACCCCACAGGACAATCCATTGTAGAAAGAACCCACCAAACTCTCAAAAGAGTCCTCAACCAGCAGCACAGAAACACAGTAATTTTGTCTCCGGTTGAAAGACTCTGCAAAGCTCTTTATGTCATCAACTTCCTCAATTGCTCAGCGTCTGAGCCTGATCCTCCTATCCTCCGCCACTTTGCAAACTCAACCCAAGCTAAGCTCACAGAAAAACCACCGGTGTTGGTGAAAGACCCAGAAACACACCAAGTTTCTGGACCTTTTCGACTGATCACCTGGGGACGGGGATACACATGCGTGTCCCTGCATTCAGGCCCCAGATGGTTCCCAGGGAAAAATGTAAAACCATACCTAGGTACTGCAAAAAATCACACCAAAAAATTCCAACAAAAGTTCTCCTGAGTCAAACACCAAACCTCCTCAAAACCAGACCAGCTCGGCCTGGAGAAGGAGACGTCGCAAAGCTCTCACACAACAGAAGATAGACTGTCCTGTCACACGACAGCAGACAAAACAGGAAGCTAAACAACCTTCTGCTGTTTCAGCCAAATTGTAGACCAGACTTAACCTGGCAACAGAAGATGTTTAGATGCTGTTAACCCTGCTGAAAACCCCATTGCTCCCTCTTTATAACCCTTAGCAAACCCCTAACCCTATACCTGCTCCCCTTTCCTTAGAGTTAAGCCAAAAAAAGGCGGGGAGAGATAGGGACGATAAAACCCTATTCCTCCTCTCCCAACTTAAAAAGTTAACAAATTTTGTTTGTGTTCCTATCAGAAGCCACACCCTTGTCCAGAGATGAAAAGCATCTCCATTGTTGTTGCCCTCACTGCTGCCTGGATGGTCCTCATTGCACCGCATGCCTGCGGCTGGATTGCCCCACAGCCCAAACAAAATGTCTGGGTGACTTTAGCCAAGATGCTAAATCAAGATAATCTGTGTTTATCCATGGGTAACCTTGACAACCCACTTTCCACCTGTTTAGTAGGAATTCCTTTGGTAGCAGATGATTGGCCAGTTTATAACTCAGAACTCCTTCGCACCACAGGTAAGAGACCCAATCCAGTGGACAATTGGGATGTGTGGACAAAAATGCTGCCAAATGCGCAGGAGAAGCCCCAAGAATTGGATTTGCTGGGGTCCTCCAGGGTAACATTTTGTGTCAAATTTTACTTTAGATGTCCAAGACAAAATTTTGCCGATTTGGATTTGACCAAAACCACATACCGAAAAGATATCTCCCCCATTAACAAAGCTTGTAATTCCCCAGATTGGTGCAATTACACTGCCCACACACTTTCAGAATCCTCTCTCCACCCCAAAACCTTGCCCAGAAGAATGTTTCTTATCTGTGGTGATCGAGTTTGGGCCGGAATTCCCTCCTGCCTTCAGGGAGGACCCTGTAGCCTCGGCAAGCTTTCTACCCTCACCCCAAACATCACTTTGTTGCACAATTGGAGAAAAGACAGTGAATCAAAACGCGAAAAAAGATCCTATACTGAATATGAGGAAAGTTGTGACCCTAAATTGTACAAT
Source organism: Catharus ustulatus (assembly GCF_009819885.2). Classification (NCBI taxonomy): domain Eukaryota; kingdom Metazoa; phylum Chordata; class Aves; order Passeriformes; family Turdidae; genus Catharus; species Catharus ustulatus. The sequence continues at coordinate 27,662,756 of NC_046225.1, read as the reverse complement.
TGGAACAAACCCAAAAGAGTTGCTGTCTCCCTGTTTCTACCCTGGGTAGCAGCAGCAAAAGCCCTTGGTGAAATTGATCATTTGGGGTGCTGGCTTAGTAAGCAGGCCAACACTACATCTGCTGCCCTGAGTGACCTCTTGAAGGACAAAGAAACCACAAGACATGCCTCTCTGCAAAACCGTGCTGCAATCGACTTCCTGCTGCTTGCTCATGGACATGGCTGCCAGGACTTTGAAGGGATGTGCTGTTTCAACCTCTCATCCTGCTCCACATCCATCCGCGCCAACATCCAGAAGCTGCACGAACTTGTGAAGGACGCAAAAAAGGAAACCACCCCCGACTGGGTCCATGACCTTTTTGGTTGATGGGGACTGACAGCATGGGCTGCATCTTTGGTCAAAGGAATTTTGTGGATTTTGACTGTAGTTGTTGTTGTGTTAGTTATGTTTGCATGCTTTGCTCAATGCTTCAAGAAAGTTACAAAAAGCGTCTTTTTAGTAAATACAGAGAGAAGAATTGTGGATGATACAATTCCTCCAAAGCCTTCTGCTCCTAGCCCTTGGAACTTGCTATAATAGATAAGGTATCCTAGATACCAAGGTTGAGCAAATTCCTTAAGAATTTGGTCACTCTCCTAACACTTCGGAAGATAATTGGTTAGAAATTAGGATGTTTAATTGGTCAGTTTACCTTTTGAACTTCTCACTTAGATTGGATGCTGTTCTTTGCATAAACTTCTATTGGTTGTAGTTTGAATCCTCCCTGAACCTATAAATATAGCTGCCTGCCCTTTGTTCGGGGAGAATCCATGCTTCACCACCCTTTCGCATGAAATAAACTTTTGTGGAAATCATAAGTATGGCCTCCGGTCTTTCTCGGCTGATGAAAATGTGAGTTTTCTGAGAGATAGCTACATGTTAGCACTCTCTGGTCCCGCTGAAATCCACCAGGGACAGAAAGAGAAAACCACACCCTGCCTCACCCCCGATGTTGCTGGCAAGAAGCACGCTTCCACCCACCGCGCAACAGAGTAACAATCGCGAAATCCTGGGTTTTACTGGCAGGTGCTCGGCTCGGCACCCTGGTTCACACTTCCGGGGTTGGAAATTTCAGAAATTTTTTCACATATTAGCCGCTCCTGTGTGTAAACCGCATTTCTGGGGTGGGATCAAAATTTTAGTCAAGATGGTGCGGCTTATAATCATGAAATTACTGTAGTAATAGTGGGAATTCCAGTTTTGACTCTGTAGAGAGAGAAGCTAGACGAAATGGCCCTATAAGCCTTGAAACCTGAGGAGATATAAAAAAGGTGCAACTTATTACTCTCTTTGCACTCTCATGATGCTGGGAGGATAAGCTCACAGTACTTAAGTGCTTAGGATCAGTAAAGTGAACTTTCATATGTCCCAGAACGGAAAACTTAAACAGAGATTACACTATCTCCCTTGCAGAGCATCAAATAGTCTCCACACTAATCAGAAACCACAAGTATAACTCATAAGGTAGTGCCACTGATCCATAAATAAAGCTGAAGAATTAAATCTAATGAAAATTAATGAGGATAAGGATGCTTACCCTAGATGGAGCATAGGTTATCCAGCTGAACCTGAGGTTTCCTTCCCAGCCTGGAAAGTCCCTTTGCTTCTCCTTTACATCCCCAGTCCTATTTACCTTTCCAGAGTGCGTGCTTCTTGAGACAGGGACACACAGCTCAAATTGTTACCTAAAAGTAACCACGGTGTAAAACTTTCTGCCCCATGAGCGGACCCATAATCCATAATGAGGAAGCTCTTATCTGAAACACAAGCAGGATATGGAGGGATGTGCTTGCGTGCGTGCGTGTGTGTGTGTGTGTGTGTGTTTGTGTTTGTGTATGTGTTTTCAGTTCTGCTTTCATTAGCACATTGCTGCGGTGCAGGGAATATGCCTTGAGATTTGAAGGATCTGAGCAAAAACAAACTACAAATAAATCAACCTCTCTTCTCCAGAGCTGTCATGCCTTGAAGTGTTTGCACTGAGAAGAGGGTGCTGCTGCTTCTTAGATGTGTCCAAAAGCTATAAAAGGGTTTAGCGAGGTACAGTCTTTACAATGTGGAATCAATTAAAATGCTGAGAGGCTCCAAGCCTCAACTTGTATTCCTGACAAACTCTTTTACAAGAAAAAACAAAACAAGAAACCACAACAGACTCTCTTCGTGTCTCTCACAAGCATAAACACATGAATGCCAAGTTCTTCTAAAAAAGTATTTCAAGAACTACAGCAAGCCATCATAGAACATCTTTCTGCAGAATTTACAAGCAGGCTCCCAAAGGCTAATCCAGCCCTGTCTATAAGCTTTCCAGAACTGCAGGCTGACAATTAAATTGCCAAAGCTACCAAGCTAAAGAAAAATGTGTAAAATGCCCTGATTATATCTCTTTTAGGCTTGGTCTCTTCTATCTGCAATACTGCTATGTTGCTTCCTGTAGCATGCCCTGGGGATTTGAAGGGAATTAAATAAATACTCACTAATAAAACACTGTAATTTGAAGCTGCCGGTTTGCTTCAATCCAGTAGACTTCCCAGCATCTTTCAGGAAGTCCAGCACCCAATGTTGCAGTCCAAGACCTGCTAAAGGTCCTTTTAAATGATGTCCTGGAGCTTGGTGGACAAGTGAGGCATTTACAGGCTCTGCACTTTGAAAAAAAAGACTTGGCCCCTAGCTTGGATCTAAACCAATTCATGCATATCAAATGGAAATACTCTTTTAAGCTTTTTTTTCTTTTGTTCTAAGAAAATGTTGTCTTTTGATGCTGTCTTGCCCAACCCCACACTAACTCAAGCTGAATTATTTCCACTCGGTATTGAAATCAGCTCTACCTCTGAATACAAAAACAACCTTAAAAACTGGAATATAAATAAATTAGTACTTTCAGTTGCTTCCTCTGAAATACCACTTTTTTCTATCGCATGGCTCACTAAATTGTCACACAACAATTGATGATATAACTGTAGTTGCCAGAAAACAAAGAATTAACTGCCACTAATGACATTAATGCCTTTCTTCTAAATGGCATAAAACTTCATCACATGGCATCACTCTGAAAAATTCATCAAATTTCCAAGTAAACTACATTTTCAAGACATAAAAATACCTAGAACACAACACATTTGAAAATGCTTATGCTTACATTAGTATCTTAATGGGCTATATTTCTGCACATTCTGAGTTTGCTCTAAAGAAGATTTTAAAGCAATCAATGAGGCAAAACCTGAGTCAAGCCTATACTCTCAGCAGTGTGATGGAGGAGCAGGGAAAGAGATTTATCCTGGCATATATGCGAACTCACACTATCATTTGGGTTTAATTTCACAGAAGGAAAGCAAGCAATGGAATATAAATGCTCCTAGGGGAAACAGATTTTTCCAAAAGCATTTAGCACTGTGCAGGCTTGCTCCCTCAGGTTGTGTCCAACTGCAGGGCTAGATGGTTGTGCTTTGGTTTTATGCGGTCTTCCTTTTTGCCAAACTTTCCTGTACAAAAACAACCTGAGAAAAACTGGTACATTTCTAGACAAAGTACAGTAGTTTCACGAATACAAGCCGCACAGATTATAAGCCGCACTTCCGGTGCCTCGACAATGTTGCTGTCTTTGTCAATAGATAAGCCGCACCCCGAATATTAGCCGCACTTTCGTTCGTCGCGAGAATCCGTGCGCAGCTTTCACAAATTGGCCAATTAGTAACAGGATCGCGGCATAGCGGGCTTTACTGGCTCGGGGCGGGGCCAGGCAGGCTCGGCCCGCTCATGGTTGCCGACGGGGCCGGGTGGCCCAGCTCAGCGCCACGGCTCGGCGGGGCTGGCCGGGTGGTGCTGCCGCTGCCGCCGGGCTCACTGGCCCCCCTCTCCCGTCAGCACCGCCCCGCTGCCGCGTTCGCTTACCTGGCTGGCAGGGCTGCCGCCGCCGGGCTCACCGGCCACCCCGCGCCGCGTTCGCTCGCCCGGCCGGCGGGCTGCCGCCGCCGCCGCCAGGCTCGCCGGTCACCCCGCGCCGCGTTCGCTCGCCCGGTCGGCGGGCTGCCGCCGCCAGGCTCGCCGGTCACCCCGCGCCGCGTTCGCTCGCCCGGCCGGCGGGCTACCGCCACCGCCGCCAGGCTCGCCGGTCACCCCGCGCCGCGTTCGCTCGCCCGGCCGGCGGGCTGCTGCCGCCGCCAGGCTCGCCGGCCGCCCCCTCCCGTCTGCACCGCCGCCGCGTTTCCTCGCCCTGGCCGGCACTGCAGGCCCCCGCACCGCTGGGCTCCCCCATGCTGCTGGCCCCGATTCTGCTGGGCTTCCCCCGCTGCCAGGCAGCCCCACCCGCCGGCCTTCCTGCTTCTGCCATGCTCCCCTGCACTGCTAGCTCTAGTTCTCCCGGGCTCCCCCGCCCTGCTGGCCCGGGCTCTGCCGCCCCCCTGCCCCGCCCTGCTGGCTCAGGCTCTGCCGCCCGCCCCCCACACTGCTGGCCCCGCCTCTGCCAGGCTTTCCCACCTCTGCCGGGGCCGGCCGGGCTCCAGCTTGGCTTGGGGCTGCCGCGGGCTCTCACTTCTGTGTTGGCAGCTTTTAGAATTTTGTTAATGTATTAGCCGCCCCGGAATATTGGCCGCACTTCCGGGTTTCCGCCAAAATTTTGGTCAAATTGGTGCGGCTTGTATTCGTGAAATTACTGTACTTAAGGTGGACTATCATTTCCTAGTAAACCCAAAATTTCTGTGACCAGCAGCTGCATGCTCTTGCACGCATGTACAAGGGCTCCTTTAGCTCTGAGCACAGGCAGCACCTGCAGTCTTCCTTGATCCCTGGCTACAAGGGACAGATTGAGGCTGATCTCACTCAATCCCAACTATCTGGCTTAAAATAAAAAAAGGAAGTCCACATCCTATTGCTACAACTTTTTTGCCTATTATATTTATAAATTGTTTATCTTCACAAATCTCTATGTCTATAAAAATCTGTGTATCTTCACTTTGTTCTCTGAGATCTGTGCAAAGATGCACTTAGATTACTCCTAAATTACTGGTTTTGGTTTTTTAATGAAGACAAACTGAAATAATTTTACTCCCTTAAATAGAGGAAGCCATGATCTACAATGCTGCACCTAAAGGAAAAATACAATTTATGACACAGAAGACAGCAAAGACACGTTTGTTTCCGCACACTTGTAAACATAGCTTAAGATGCCTGGCTCCACACATAATCCAAGAGGCACAGGAGTCTATTTTGGGGGTTTCTGCACACAAAAACACCACTCGGGTTATCCTTTGTTATGCGAACCACGACTTAAACATTCAAGCTGCACTGTCATGATAAGCGAGCGGAGGATTGATGGACAAGCCACAGAACCCCCTCGAGTTCGACAGCAATATTGACTGAATAGCAATAACAAGCATCGTCCCTAATGGCAGCTGGGGGACAGGATAAACCTAAAAATGACACAGCTGAAACGCTCCTGTGTCCATCTGCATACACCTGTTACCAACAGTAATGCAAAGATCAGTTGGATCAGGGCTCTTCAAAGCTACACGTTTGCTAGCAGAATACTTCAATGAAAGGGTTTCAGTCTTGGTTTTCAGTTCTGCCATAGGGATCTGGAGCCCAACCGGAAAAGAAAGAAACATTCTTTAATTATGCTGTAGTTTGGACACCTGCAAGCCATTGTGTTTAAGAAATATGACGATTGGGAGGATTTATTTTGATGATTTATGCCATGTCTATTTACTAACATTTGAAGGTTTTAACCTGAACTAATGAACTGTACCTATGCAGACAGTAAATAAAATTAAAAATTCTCAAAATATTTCCCTCAGATTGGCTCTACCTTGCTTAACTTCATTTGTGTGTGCAAGATTTCTTGCTGGTATAAAATCAGTCCTTCCTCTGCTGACTATTCGATCCAAAATAGGCAGCATCCCACCAATCTACAGTGATGCTAACACCTACTCCAAAGGTTCCTTTCAAAGCTGGCATCAAATATTTAAGGGCTTGTTTGCTTCTAGCTTTATGATCATCTGGCCCAGGAGGTAAATTCAGCAGGATTGACTGTAGACAATTTATTTTAAAATTGTTCCTCTGAAATTTATGGTTGAACATATGTCACTCCAGACACATCTATTCAAATTCCATCAGTGGGCGATGGAGATTGATCTTTTATAGTCCCGACCAAAAAAAAAGATAGGAAGGATTTATCCAGAGTTGTCAGAACTAAGTGTGCTAAGTGGGTTTATGCAGAGAACAATGATCCTGGGGAAGTGATGTTTCTTGGAGTGTGGTTTTTTGTTGGGGTATTTTGCTATCATTGCAAATTTAAGGTATACAGGTGATGCTAGCCAATTTTCCTGTGGACAGGCAGCTGAGAGGTGCACAGAAAGAAACACAGACGTATCTCTTGGGGAATACCGCCTTTCAGTAATGCCTCCTTCCACAGAAGCTCATGGGTTTTTGCACTGGAGCACACTTGTTGGAGTTAGAAATGGAGATCTCACTGAGCTAAATTCTGCCCTGATATGCATATCACAAGACAGTCTGGCTTGTTAGAAGGCCACAAATCAAGGACTGTGTGCAAGGAAGACATACCAAATATTAATACCCTGAGAAATTTAACCAGGAAAGTTGAGTAAACACACAACCAAGTACAGAAACATCAAGCAGTTATCCTGTCATATGCAGATAGAATACTTCATCATTTCAGTTTAATTAACCAGACATAAAAAAGATTGAGATTATTTGTTAAGTTGATTTAACTACCCCTTTGGGTCAGATGAACACTGCAACATTTTACATCATCCGCCTTGCCAAAGTACTCCATCAAACAGCTCCTCATCAGGAACAAGTTCAACAAAGGGCAACCTGAGGCATTGCTGGCTCTTCCCATGCCAGCCTGACAATATCGGGAGCTTTTCTTCTGTGTTGCAATCCATCAGATAATTTATTTCAGTACTACAGTACTATCTCTCCTGTTTCTGGAAGAAATCTTGCTGCATATAAAAAATGCTCAAACACAAGATAAAACAATGTACAGTAAATTCACGAATACAAGTCGCACTGAGTATAAGCCGCATCTCTGGGTGTTGGCAAATATTGTGTTCTTTGTCCATAATAAGCCGCACCTGAATATAAGCTGCTCTGTCGTTTGCAGCGAGGACCCGCGTGCAACAAAGTTGCCAAATAGTAACAGAACTGCGGCATGGCAGGGGGTTTACTGGCTCAACTAAGGCTGTGCAGGCTCAGCCCACTAGGGGTTGCTGACGGGGCTAGGTGGCCCAGCTCGGTGGGGCTGCTCGGGGCTGGCCGCTGCCTCTGGGTTCGCTCGCCCCGGCCCCGCTCACGCCTCGGCGCCGGCCGGGCACAGAGAGCACGCCCCGCTCACGCCGCGGCGCCGGCTGGGCACGGAGCACCCCCTGCTCCCGCCACGGCGGTGGAGGGCGGAGGCAGAGCCCCCCCCCACCTCCTCCCCAAGCCGCGGCAATGGCGGCGCGGGGCCCCCCGCCTCTCCCCTGGGCTGCGGCAGAGGAGGGAAGGAGAGAGCTCTCCTGCCTCTCTCCCCGCCCTCCGTGCTGCCTGCAGGGAGCCAGGCTCCACCCGCGGTGCAACAGAGTAACACTTTGTAACAATTGCGAAATGCTGGCTTTTACTGGCAGGTGCTTGGCTCGGCGCCCTGGTTGGCACGTCTGGGGTTGTAAATGTCAGAAAATTATTCACATATTAGCCACTCCCGAGTATTAGCTGCACTTCTGGGTTTCCACCAAAATTTTGGTCAAATTGCTGTGGCTTGTATTAGTGAAATTACTGTAACTTGACACTTTAAACCTCCTGGTTTTGAAGCCAATCTCAATACTATTTGGGCAGGGAGCCTTGTGGCTTTTGGATGCTGGAGTGGGGTCATCCTTGCCATGAACTACCTAGAACTACCATGACTCCAGCCCAGTGAGAAAAAACCCAAAAGCCCAGAGTAAAAAAACTCGCAATTATATCCTAAGAAGATGTTTTATCAGACATATAAACATTATTTTCCATATAACATAAACATTACTTTGCATAGAAACAGTACTTTTCTGAGACCAAAGCATCTATTGGGAGGAGACATCCTGCCAACAGCCCTGTTCTCTGCCCCTTCTCCCAGATATGGCTGTTTGACATATGCAACTGTTCCAGAAGATCACATAGGAAGAAAAAAGTAAATCAAAGCAAACATTGCCTTACCTCTTGGTACATGAAGCCTTACCTTGATGTCTTTCCTGCCAAATCTATTTCCCCATACCGTAAAGTACTAGCCTGAAGCACACTTTGCAGTAGCAATGCTGGCATTCTCATAAGCTTTTTATTTAAGGTTGTGAGCTGCCAAAGCTTGATTTAAGGAAATTTAATTCTCAAACTATTATAAAGGAATACTGTTGCTCACAGGTAGCTCACATGGCTCCCTAGCTGTATCTAAAGAAATAAGCATTGCCTTTATGAGCTTGTTTACCCTGGAAACCCAGCACTGCCTTTATTTGTAATTTTTGCTGCATCTCTGCACCCTTGCATTGCATCAACTTGAGCAGTCTTTCTAATGCAGCCTGGGAAAAGAAACCAGACCTTCTGCTTTACAGAAACCATCAATGTTAGATTTCTTCAAGGGAAGACTGGAAGACAACAAGAGGGGAGAAAAAGGAGCAGTTGGCATGGGCTCAAGGGCACTGCACCCTTGGTTTGGCATACCTATGACTTGCAAGAAAAAAGATTGCAACCTGCTCGTCTTATGTCTCATACACACCACCCTCAATAGCTTGCCATTCCTCACTGCTAGCTCCAATTCCACACCTTGTTTTCAAAGCCTTGTCCAGTGCTGTGGCATCTGTCCTGTGATACCCAGCATGTAAGGGTGGATGCAGGAAGATGCTGCATGTCTTCTCAGCAGCCCTGAAATGTAGACCCTGCAGGATAATATGAAGAATCAATCTTGCCATGAGGAAGAGAAGGCTTAAAAACAGCTGAGAGGGAAAATGAGGTTACTAACCTTTTCGAGAAGAAAGCCTGAAAATGAGAATACCACCAGCAAAGACAGCAGAAGGCAAATGTAAAACATCTAGTATTAGTTCTTGTATTTGAAGAGGTACACTTTGCACTGAAAGACCAAATGGGAGTTTCCGGACTCAGGTATGGACTGGTAATATTTTCCTCCCTGTCATCCCTTTGCCTCCCCAGTATCTAGCATCCATTCCATATGGATGCACTTTTTGATGCTCGTTTCTTTTCTGGTGCACTAGAGAGCATCCAGAAACTTCTTTCTCTCTGACACTTAGCCCAAATACCATTTACAATTAATTATTTTCAAATTTGTGCAAGTGGTAAAAATACAAGGTTCATTACTCCGTGCAGAAATTCTCTCATCATCCAGCCAAATTTAAAAATAAATAGTTGCAATTAATGTGTCACTACATTATTTATGTAGATGCATTCAATTTGCAGAAAGCTGCTATTAAAATACTCCCCTACAATCCATGGGAAATTTATTGCACTTATATTGTATATTTTCTTCTCCCTACTCAAATATATGTTGCTCCCTGCCTTTTTTTCACCCGTGTTACTTAACACAACATTTTCCAACCACTGTTTCTCCTACATTTGTCTTGAAAGAATGGGAGATGTAATCTAAATCCAAATGTTTCTTGATTATTTGTGAACAAGGCTGCTAAATGATTACTAGACAGATAGTTCCAGTATTTCCCTTGCAATCAAGCACCACTCCTTCTCTCTGCATTTGGCTCTTACAACTGTTGGGTAAATTATATGCACCAAGGCTGCCCAAGGCTTCTGAGTGCATATTAATTCTCTCAGAAACACCAAACACTCTGAAGAATTGCTAATTTAACAACAGACTGTGAAATTATTTTTTCTCTCTTTATTAATTACTGTGCTATTTGAAAGTGACTTCACTGTCCTGACTGTATTTGGCATGAAGAACAGGGAGTATTTAATCCTGTGAGGAAATAACCAAAAGCTTTTTCACCAGCAGTCCCTATATTCATAACCAAATATAAATATGTGAAACAACTGCTAATAAAAACAGGTTAACTTGCTGCAGGTGTTCCTCTGTCAATTTATCCAGGTGATATTAGCAAAATCTGACAGGGAAGCACAGTGATACATTTCATTTATGTCTTGACATTTTGATTCTGTTTGTTAGAGTGTATGTGCAAGGATCTGGCTTTTTCTCCAAGACCTCTATAGCTGTCAGTCTGTACAAACAGGATTTGACAAGATGTCCATTTAACAGGATGGGAGGGCAAAGGAAAAAAAAAAGAGATGAAGAGACCAGCCAACTGGGTAAAGCTGCACTGCAGTGCAAAAATGGATGCTTTTCACATACTGAATAACTAAAAAAAAGAGAGCAGCTTGATATGCAGGATCTGAGACAGTCTGTGCACTTTAATCAATAGCTCCTTCAAGAAAGGTGGCCAAGAATAATATAAATAGATGATAGAAGAGAAAGAAGACAAAAGGCAAGAGCTGGAGAAGGCATAGGATCACTGTACACTCATCCACAGAAAGATTTTTGGCGAGTCTTAACTACTTTTTAAAAAGAGAGATAAAAAAAGGATGCTTTCATTTGCTTGAGAGGGATTAGATTTAAGAATAAATCTAAATAGGAAGCTTTGCTTTCCAACTCTGCCTTTTTCCAGCCTGAGGAAAGAAGCAGAAGGAGATGAAGCTGTTTCTTCCCAGGATAATGTAGGAATTCAGAAGCCTTCAGCTTGTTTCTCTCTGGAAAAAAATTTGGACCAGAAGCAAGCAATTTACAATGAAACAGAGTACGAAATAGCTACAGAGATGAAACAACAGAAAATTAACGCAGCATTAAACAAGACAGTAACCGGAGTTTAGAGATTCATGGTTACTGGCTGGTGTATAAAGATAAGAAAGGGAATCTGATAGTCCAGGTGATTCCTGCATCTCTGCAAGCATGGTTTAAAAGCAAGACTAAACACACAAATGCGGTGGTATGCATAAATTTCCTGAAATAGTTCCTGTCAGGACGTGGGTATCTTCCTTTGGACCAATAGATGTCTGATTTTTCATGTTGACACATTGTTACATTAGTGAGACGTTTATGCCCCTTTGTGAAAAACACATTTAAAGACAAAAAAACTCGGGAAGCTCTCTTTCATTTCTGGCCTCTCAGAAGCTAACTACAGTAATCTCACGAATACAAGCCACACCATTTTGACTAAGATTGTGCTCCCAAACCGGAAATGCGGCTAATACTCAGGAGTGGCTAATATGTGAATAATTTTCTGACATTTACAACCTCAGAAGTGCCAGCCAGAGTGCCAAGCTGAGCAGCTGCAAAGCCGGCGTTTTGCGATTGTTACAAATTGTTACTCTGTTGCGCTGCGGGTGGAGCTGGCTCCCTGCAGGTAGCATGGGGAGCGGGGAGAGAGGAGGGAGAGCTCTCTCCTTCCCTCCTCTGCCGCAGCCCGGGGGAGAGAAGGGGGGCCCCGTGCCGCCATTGCCGTGGCCCGGGGAGGAGGTGGGGTGCTCTGTCCCTGCCCACCGCCGCAGGAGCAGAGGGGGCTCCGTCCCTGCCTGCCACCACGGGGCAGCGCCGGGCCGTGGTGGTCGAGCCCAGTGGCAATGGCTGCCGGCCGCGAGCGGCCCCGCCAAGCGGCCCTGCCGAGCTGGGCCACCTGGCCCCGTTGGCAGCCCCAAGCGGGCGAGCCTGCACAGCCCGAGCCGAGCCAGTAAACCCCGCCCTGCTGCGGTTCTGTTACTAATTGGCAATTTTGTTGCACGCGGGTCCTCGCTGTGAACGACAGAGAGGCTTATACTCAGGTGTGGCTTATTTATGGACAAAGAACGAAATATTTGCCAACACCCAGAGATGCGGCTTATACTCAGTGCGACTTGTATTTGTGAATTTACTGTAGTCTGGTTGGGGCCAGACTGTGATGGAGGACTCAGGAAGCCTGCTGGGCCCTGTTTTCGGCTGGGGCCCCCAACAGAACGGGGAAGGGGAGGCCCCACTGGGCTACTAAGATTCTAGTTTCCCCCTCCATCCGGCCAGGGAACCCGTGCCTCGGCTGAACATCTAGCTGACATTAATATCCTGCCCTGCCGCCAGCCTGGAGCGGCTCTGGGCGGCTGGGCCTGCCCTGTCGTGGCGTCCATGCGGACTTGGGGAGAGACACCTGGGCCCTGTCCGGCAAGGCCCCGTCCCCCCATCCCCCAGCTCTGATACAGCGATGGCCAAGTACCAGGCATGGGAACAGCTCCAGGCAGAGGCCGCCCTGCTGCGCCCCTGGGGAAAACCATCAGCTGGGGGCTGGAACTGAATGTAGCAAACACCAGAAAACTGTCATGCAGAGCACCCACCATTGTTTCTTGCTGGGCTTCTGCTATCTGGGCCCAGCCCCCAACGTGGTCTGAAATATTCCACCCCACCAGCTCCAGATGCTGCCGGGGCAAGATATTAACTCTTTCACTGCCCAGAATGAAACTTGCAGACAATTTGTTCTCTCTCCTGAGTGAAATTAAAGGACCAAGATGAAGATATGCACAAAAACAGCATGAAAACACCGAGGTCAGACAAAAGGAGGAAGTCAAAGTCCCAGATGGAAGGGATTGATGGAGATGCCTCACCCTTCAACTGAGATTTCTCTTTTTTAAGCTGTGGAGAAGAGTTTTGTTTCACTGTAACTCATAGAAATGCATTATGGGGTGAATGAAATGTTCTAATTGTAGATATGAGCAGAGGCATTTGTGCTGAAGTAAGCAAATGTGGAAATGGCTATGATCTTTTAAGTTTGAATAGAGAGGAGAGATGAAGATTCCCTGCTACCACCCAGGGAAGAAAAGAAGAAAGGCTTCCGTTTTCAAAGATGAAAAGAGCTTTTGTTTGAACTGCTATAATGCTTAAAGTGTGCCCTATAAATTGACATGGTCCTCAATAACAGTTGTGGGAAGACTGTTAGTCAAGGAAGGGATTTTTACACAGTGATCAGATTTCCATTCTCCTGGGCAGCTGATTCATTGTGACATCAAGGCCACAAGAAAACTGTTTCTTGTGGAGAAATCTCCATAAACTGAAGAGAAGTCTCCTCTCCCAAGTAAATTGGTGAATGGCTATTTTTTAGAGATGGTAAACTGACTGATTTGTTTCTGTATGTTGCCACTGTGAAAGAAAAGAAGTGGGGGAGAAGTGTTCTGAAATTTTTATTCTGACTTTTTTTTTTTTCTTGTAGCTCCTAGTAATAAAATTTTTCTTTGTACCCTGTAAGTTTGAGCCTCTTTTTCCTTCCTCCAAATCTTATTTCACAGCAGGAAGTAAGTAAATAATTCTAGTGGGTGCACTGGTGATTTGGCCAATGCTAAACCGACGACATAAATTGGTGCATTGGCTGGGAAATCTCAAATTAGTGAACCAAAACCACTATACAAAATTGGTGTTTCTGCCCAGTTGAACCAAAACCGCGATCTAGTTAAAATTCAGAAAAAAATGTATTAATTAGTGGGGTTTTAACCTTACCTTTCAAACTTTTATATTTCAAAATGTGTCTCTACACAGCATCAGCCACACCAGTGCTGCCTACAGGCTACACAACCAGGCAAGGGCTTGCCTCTTCCTCCTCCAGAATGCATGACAGCTGTTCCTGCCACATCTACACCAGACTGCAGAGAAGCATCTTCCTCTTGCCCTCTCAAGGCCATGCAGCTGAACATACAGTTTTCATGGTCCAACACATAAGACAGATTACAGGACAAGTCCAGCACCCAGCCACTCCCCAGCTCACATGGCACCAGCTGGGTGCTGTCTGATGGACAGGAAATTTGGTCATTCCATGGCTATGGGAGGTCACATACCATACTACCACACACACATCAACCTACAACTCAGCAGGACCAAATCACAACACCCACAGCTGGGCCAGACACCTCCAGATATCAGGCAGGTCTGCAAATGACCTGCCATCCCGCAAAAAGAGAAGGTTCGAAATAAGTTTGTGTCAAAAAGAACCCATGACAGATGTCCCTGAGCAGTTTTGCACATTCACAGCACTCCTGTATATCATCTCTGGCATAAAGTGGTGAAAGATCTCAGTTGAGCAGAGCCAGCTATATCCTCCTTACCTTGCTGCTCCACTGAGGTAGAAAATATGTATTACTGAAGCCATAAAGTACTTACAATTATGGCTGCAAACCCAGTAAACTCCACTGAAGTAGGTAAATTGCTGACCTTTCCATCACTGTTTACCTACAATGCAAAAAAACCTTGGGTTTTCTCTGCAGTTTAATAAAACCTGTGGAGAATTGGCACAGTGGCTTTCATTCCTTATAGCCAGTTTTTAATGCAAAAGTCTAGATTTCCTGGAAGGGAACTGAAAAGTTTAGAATAATTAGTGATTTACATGTAGAGCTGTCAACAAAGATACATGGCATTAAGTTACCATGATGAAGGGTTCCACCTTCTCACTTGCTACATTGGGTTGGATTTTACTTTAAAATTCTGTATTTTAATTCTGCTCACATTCTGCAATTGCTAGTAAAGTGGCCTGAAGCAGACAGCAAGAGGAGAGCATTAAATCAAAGGCTTAAATCACTTCTTCCTCAGTTCCCCCGGCAGATTTAAAGAGCACCCTGGCACTAATGCTTTCAAATAATATATTGTTGGACCTGACGCAGCAGAGAAACCCTGCTTCAAATAACAAAATGGTCTAGATGACCATGCAATTACAATTAACCTCCTGCCCACTGTGCCTAATGACAAATGATCATGTGAATGATAGACTCAGGAAAATACTCAGGTATCAAAAAAATTATTTCTGATTCTTACATATTTAAAAAGTCATTTTCAGTTAGGAAAAAGCCAAGGAACACTAATTTTAGTTTTTCATCCAAAAGAAATTAATAACCCTTGATAATACACATGCAGCCATAAGTACAGGCTGTCAGCCTCCTAGCAGCAAGAGGGATGCATGGAAGTCTCCTTCCGCTAGAGTGTTGCAGTCAGAAAAGTACTAATATCCTACACTGTTATAAATCTCAGCCTAGACCACAGAGCACGAATTTTGTCCTTGCTGGATAAAAAAAGCTAATATAACTTCAAAGTAGCATGCAAGTTTTTTTTGGCACACTTACTGGGCCCATGGGGTTTGCATTACAAGGTCAATAAGTAGGGAATTATCCTACGTTGTTCTGTCAGGTTTTGTGCTTCTCCTACAGTAATTTCACGAATACAAGCCGCACCAATTTGACCAAAATTTTGGTGGAAACCCGGAAGTGCGGCTAATATTCCGGGGCGGCTAATCTATTAACAAAATTCTAAAAGCTGCCAACACGGAAGTGAGAGCCCGCGGCAGCCCCAAGCCAAGCTGGAGCCCGGCCGGCCCCGGCAGAGGTGGGAAAGCCTGGCAGAGGCGGGGCCAGCAGTGTGGGGGGCGGGCGGCAGAGCCTGAGCCAGCAGGGCGGGGGAGCCCGGGAGAACTGGGGCTAGCAGTGCAGGGGAGCATGGCAGAAGCAGGAAGGCCGGCGGGTGGGGCTGCCTGGCAGCGGGGGAAGCCCAGTATAATCGGGGCCAGCAGCGTGGGGGAGCCCAGCGGTGCGGGGGCCTGTAGTGCCGGCCAGGGCGAGGAAACGCGGCGGCGGTGCAGACGGGAGGGGGCGGCCGGCGAGCCTGGTGGCGGCAGCAGCCCTGCCGGCGGGGCGAGCGAAAGCGGTGCTCGCGAAAGCGCCGCTCGGCGAGCGAAAGCGCCGCCGCTCGCGAAAGCGCCGCGAGCGAAAGCGCCGCCGCTCACGAAAGCGCCGCGGGGCGGGCGTGGCGCGGGGCGGGCGCGGCGCTCGCGAGGCGCGGCGCGGGGCGAGCGAAAGCGGCAGCGGGGCGAGCGAAAGCGGCAGCGGGGCGGGCGGCGAGCCCGGTGGCGGCAGCCCTGCCAGCCGGGCGAGCGAACGCGGCAGCGGGGCGGTGCTGACGGGAGAGGGGGGCCAGCGAGCCCGGCGGCGGAGGCAGCACCACCCGGCCAGCCCTGCCGAGCCGTGGCGCTGAGCTGGGCCACCCGGCCCCGTCGGCAACCATGAGCGGGCCGAGCCTGCCTGGCCCCGCCCCGAGCCAGTAAAGCCCGCTATGCCGCGATCCTGTTACTAATTGGCCAATTTGTGAAAGCTGCGCACGGATTCTCGCGACGAACGAAAGTGCGGCTAATATTCGGGGTGCGGCTTATCTATTGACAAAGACAGCAACATTGTCGAGGCACCGGGGGTGCGGCTTATAATCCGTGCGGCTTGTATTCGTGAAACTACTGTACTTTACGTCCCTCATCTCCTACTTACCTTGAGACCTTTCTTTACCAGGAAACAGCCTCGTCTCTCTGCTCACATAGCATCTTCAGAAGAAAGCAGAGCTATTTTCCAGTCTGCTCCCTCTGCAGAAAAGGGAAGCACAAAGATCACACCATCCTGGCAAGTGCTGGGGACACCCGTTTCCTTTCCTGTACTCAGCTCTAATGGTTAAGTTTATTTGTCCCAGTGGTGCTCCTGGTCAGAAGATCTGTCAGCACAGCACTTGAAGTGATCTCTCCCTCACTTGCTTCAGTGAAGCAAGCTCGTTAATTTATATAATTTTTAGAGGTTTTTGAGAAGTCACTCATTCTAATTAGTGTCCAGACCTGATGGAGCAGAAACCTCCAGCTCAGGAGCGGCAGGACATGTGTGTTTATACCTATTTTTACATTCATATTTCTACATCTCCCAAGAATAACAGAAGCAATAAGGATATGGCCACTCACCACTTTCACCTGAAAGTATCAAATCACTTGTAGGCACTGCCAAGACCTCTTCTGAAGCAAAAGCAAGCCGTTAGGTTCTCCTAGCTCCTTACAGCACCACCAGACACCTATGGGCTATACCCCCAGCCAAGATAAATGGGCAGCACTATGCTTGGGCAGGCCCCTCCTGCAGAGCCTGTTATGGCAATTGTTTATGAAGTTGTATGCCGAGTTGTTTTGCACAAGCTAATTGCAGGCATAACACAATTAGGAGATAAGCCTTGTAATGAAGAACATTATGTATAAGGGTTTCTACATATATTTATAGCACCTGCTTCTGCATGCCTTCAGATCAAGTCTTCTCATGTAAAAGAAATATACTATATTCTAGCAATTTATTCTGATACTTGCTTAGGGAAACATTGCTTCATGAATTCTAAACCATGACATTTCCACTAATCTTTCCATTTCAACAGCACAGAAATGAATGCCTTTCATATCTCCATGCTTATTATTTTCAAGCTGAGTATATTATCTGCTTGTCTCTGGATTTACTTGATAGCTCTTAAAAAAACTAAAACAGACCACCACAGTCTGTGAAACTTATGTGTTACTCAGAGAGCTGTATGTCATTCCAAAGATGAACAAATGTAGAAACTAGCTCTCATCCTTGTTCTAAAATATGTAAAATAAATAAAAACCAGATTGCTATCTGTTATTTCCCTTCAATGAGATTGCTGCTTGAAAGGTTATAGGTGATGATGTTTTTGCTTTTGCAGAAGACCATGCATTAAACTTCTCATATTGCCTTACAGGGATCAAGAGTTTGTTTGTTGTTAGATTTCTTAAGCTTTCTCTTATGTCCTGCCCCTGAAATAGAGAAATTCAGAATTAAGAATCAAATATTTAGAAGGATTTTGATTGAAAAGGGGACTGACAAAACTATAGTGTCAGCTATAATTTATGGTGCTCGCAAAACAGGAAGAGAAGCCAAGCTGCAGGATGAAGTCGGCAGATTAAAATAGAAGAACAAAGACCCACAGGATGAGGGGGTCCCTGGGAAGAGAAAACTGATACCAAAGTCCGGAAAATGACCAAAGGACTAAAAAGAGAGCATGAGTAAGAATACAAGGTGAAAAGTTCAAACTGAGAGGGAGACTATTTACTTCATCTGAAGACCCCCGAAGACCACCAGAGTGACCCAAAAAGAAATAATGCGCAGTCGCAAAGAGGCGTGAAACTAATTTCCATATGAAGCGGGGATAGGCAATGAATATGTACAGTAATTTCACGAATACAAGCCGCAGCAAGAAGACTAAAATTTTGGTGGAAACCCGGAAATGCGGCCAATATTCCGGTGCGGCTAATCTATGGACAAAAATGTGATATCTGCCCTTACCTAGTATCATGTTGGTCCAGTCCCGAGCCAAAACAGTCTGAAATCCATGGTTTCCCGTTGTTCCGACGATGAACCAATCAGAGAACAGCTTATTGCCTGCCTGTGGATGGCGGCGTTACTGAGGGGCGGGGGTTGTTATCGGGGTGAGTTACCTCGGCAGTTCGATAAAAGTGTGTGATATTTCTCTGTACTTTTTAAAGTGTTTTCAGTCTTGTGCGGCTACGGGGCTGGCTGGGCTCGCAGGGAGAGGGCTGGGGGAGCCTCTCTCCCCGCAGGGAGAGGGGTAGAACGGCCACTCGGCTCGCAGGGAGAGGGCTACAACGGCCGCTCCCCCCGCGGGGCTGCGAGGGCTACAACGGCCGCTCCCCCCGCGGGCTGCGAGGGCTACAACGGCCGCTCCCCCCGCGGGCTGCGAGGGCTACAACGGCCGCTCCCCCCGCCAGGCTGCGAGGGCTACAACGGCCGCTCCCCCCGCCGGGCTGCGAGGGCTACAACGGCCGCTCCCCCCGCCGGGCTGCGAGGGCTACAACGGCCGCTCCCCCCGCGGGCTGCGAGGGCTACAACGGCCGCTCCCTCCGCGGGGCTGCGAGGGCTACAACGGCCGCTCCCCCCGCCAGGCTACGAGGGCTACAACGGCCGCTCCCCCCGCCGGGCTGCGAGGGCTACAACGGCCGCTCCCCCCGCCGGGCTGCAAGGGCTACAACGGCCGCTCCCCCCGCGGGCCGCGAGGGCTACAACGGCCGCTCCTGTGCCAGCACGGAGATGTGGCTCCGCTCGGAGCTCAGCTGCCTGCCCGCGCGGCTGAGCGGTTGTTTAAAGGCAATGCGGATCCATTGGGAATGCTCGCAAAATGACCACACTATTGTTCCTGTCTTTTTCGGCTTGTAAATAAAGGGTGTGTCTTTTTTCACTTGGAAACAATGTTTCCGAGGTCGGCAGTAAGCCAGTAAGCCCCGGCGATCCCGCGATTGTGTTACTAAATGACGACTTTGTGAAAGTTTGCTGCAAACTAAAGTGCGGCTAATATTCCGGGTGCGGCTTATCTATTGACAAAGACATCAATGTTGCCAACACACCGGATATGCGGCTTATACTCCGTGCAGCTTGTATTCGTGAATTTACTGTATTAGGCGAATTGTATATTCCTAGTTTGTAGAGAATAAAAGGCGAGGTGCAGGTCGCCAAAGGTGTGCATGCTTTTGGAGGAGTTATCCCCCATGCACCCAGCGCTGAATAAATACATACCTACTCTTATAACTTATTTCTGTGAGTTATAAAGTGTTCTTCCGCGCATCACCCCCTAGTGCAACAGCTACCACTGCCCGGCACACCAGTCTGCCCCTGAGAGACCTTACCTTGCCATCCTTGCAGCACCCCTCCTTCTCATCCCCAATCCCACAGGTGTTTTAACATCTACACAAATAGTCAGGAGCTCCTTAGCTGTAGTTTCCAAGTTATAGATTTAATTTTGTGCTGCTTGTAAGGTCCCTCAGCAGAGTGAGCTGTTCTTGTGTGCCGCAATACCTTGTCCCCTCACGGTTTTATCTAGGACTGCTCTCTGATCACTGGGCATCATATGGACCTATAACCTAAGACACAGCCCATCCATTCGTGAGGGGACAAAACTTGACCCGAAGATGTGTCCTGGGAGTGCACTGTTGCTCACAGTGCCTGCTCTAGGTTTTTCGAAGGGACCAAGCTACAGCCAACACAAAACAGGGGCCTTGAAAGATTCACAGCACTCTGCTTCAGTCTATGATTCCATTCCAAAGACATTATCCCACCTGGTAATGTATCATTACCTAAAGCAATCATGCCTTTTGTTCAGCCATAATACACACCTATAGCAGCCTTTACTCTATTACATATTCAGACTCAACCTGTCTTTGGAATTTGCTTTCCCATGAGCTGTCATGCTCCAACACTTACCAGTTGACTCAGATAACAAAATATTACTCTGATATTCACAGTACAATTTAGAAATTCCCTACACAAACTACAGGGAATTCTGCCAGTTCTGAGATAAACTAACTGCTTATTAAAGGCAAAACTGACAAGGGTTGTTGGTTGGGTTTTTTTTTTCCCATGAATCCATGGTTTATTACTTCCCAGCCCCATAATGCTACTTAGCTTTTTCATGATCCATGTATGAAGATATTTTAGATATATCACCTCGGATTAATAACAACACAATTACAACCACTTAATGTGTTTAAGGGAACAGTCCCAGCTTAATTTCCGGTAGGAGCATGCTCTGCAAGCAAGGCAAAAACAATCAAACCTTCCTTTAGCTGCTTAGCCAGAAACTTCCCTGCCCACCAGCACCAGGGTGAGAGCTTAGTCCCTGATCCCAGCTCCCTAGGGCAAAGTCCAAATGGCTTCTTTCAGCGTTTGACTGCAGCTCTTCCTCTTATCACACCCAAATCAATACCACCACAGCTCCTCCTCCTGACATTATGCTAAACTCTGACAGAGCATCCTTCTTTTTGCTCATGAATCAGCCTTCTGGATCACATTTTGGAGGTTATATTCTAAAAAGCCCTAAAGTGAGCCTGGCACCAATTGAGTCCCAAGCTCCAGAGTTTTCTCAGGACTTAAATGCCTGAAGCATTTGATGCCAATTCAATGCCAAAACATTTTGGCTTCCCATGCCCCAGGAAAAGAAACTTACTCCAGAAACCTTGCGGGAACAAAGATGCCAAGTCCTCTTGGTCTGAAGGATGTAAGAAAGCTTCTAGAAGGTTACCAAAATCAGCCCTACACATACAGCATCCCAGGCCTGTGCTCAGCAGTCTGCCTACAGAGAAGCTGGCACCCCACCACTAAATAACCCATTCCTCTCTGCCATACATAGTCCATTATCCTTCCAACCAACTTCCAAACCTCTCTTTTTGGGGTGTATGTGGGAAAATGTATAATTTTTCCAACACGGAACAAAAGGGTGGCGATATTTCAATGCCAGAAGAGAACTGATACTGCCCATACAACCTGGGGTTTGGAAATAATGTATTTATAGAAGTACCTTAAGACCAATTTAGAAAAGCTTGATTAGATAAAGTAATGCTCATTCAGGCAACCCTAAACAATTTTCTTATATCATTGAATCAGCAATAATGTACTCCTACGAATGCTATAAATATATAGCTAATCACCTCCTCCTTCAGTGACTTCTCCCCTTGTTCCTTTCGGTTGGCAGCATTTGGTTTGGGTTGTTTTCAGAAAGGGAAAAAAACCCCAGTAACTCATTTATAAAACCTTCCCTTCCTGGTAATTTTATTTTATCTCTGTAGCATAAGGCAATCTAGCAGAAGCAAACATTGTTTACTTGTTAATACCAAGTCAGAACTATTAAACAGAGTCTATGAGACCACAGAGGAAAACTATTGTTTTCTTTGTTATTCTGCTGGAAGACCTGCAGTAACATGTCAGACATTGGTAGAGTCTTTTGGGGAAAATACAAATAATTCCTCTGTTTTCATCCATATGCATGGGAAATCGTGCTGGTATACAAGCACTGGAAGATTTTCTGTTTCTGCTCCAGCTGCATCTTCTCACAGGATAAGAACACTTGCTTTAAAGAAAAATTCACTACAATTTCTAATTCAGAAATCAAGGTATTTTTAAAATTCTGACTGTTTGATTGTGTTACTGAATCTACTGATTATCACAAGGTACATTTCAAGACATACACAGCGCTAACTGCAGACCAGGTTTCTGTGCCTGAGTTCCAGCACCCCACAGCCTCTGGGTGAGCCCCAAAACCAGGATCCAACCCACTGGCACTCAGAAGAACTGAGAATTTGAGGGGCTGCAAGCAAGTCATGATCCTAGCCAGACATATGCATACAAAATCCTTTTGTTTTTGTTGTGTGGTGACATTATCTGTTATTAGGACACTGGCTGTTTACCTGGGGTTCCATGGCTTTCTGTCTTAAGAGTGCCTTTCAGCTCAACACCATATTTGGATCTCAGACTCCCTCCTATTCTCTCCCTTCCCTTTTCACCCTCTCCATCATTTTACTCTAGCTCTAGGATGAATTAATATTTCTTTAAAGCAGTCTCCTTGTTATGCAAGCATTTGCTGTTGAGGTATGAGGGCACATAGATGTTCCTTCAACGATTTCTTGAAAGATACATATAGAGAAATTTCTGCTGCTGGGCAGAATTCTTGCAGCTGTGTTTGTGCCCAGACTAAATTCCCAAGCATACACTCTGTATAAAGCCTCTATCAACCACTAGCATAGAGAATTGACTCATCAAGTATACCCCTTATAAAGAAAGACTTTTTTTAAATTCCATACTACAAATTGAAATTTAATGAAGAATACTGATTAAGCAGGTTTTTAATTTTCTATAATCAAGTCCAGAAAATTTCTCTGAATCACTTTTGATTCAGTGAGGGGATGTTATTGGGCTGCCACCAGAGCTCACTCCCTCCTAGCCAGAAAATGGTAATATTTGGCCTCTAAAAACAAAAAAGGTTCCAATTTAGCAAATACTTAGCATCCTTTTGCAAACAATAATCTACTCCAGCAAGATACTAGGTAAAAGCTTTCAAAGCCAGAACTGGGTTTTCAAAAGTCCTGTCTGTACACACGTAAAAGCCCAATATTGAACAATTTGGTGAGCAATGTCCAAATCAGTCCCAGTACCACTAACTGTTTTGAAACGTCCTACACTTAAGCAAGAAATGCATGTGAGGTTTTGTCTTGTGCTAGTCTCTCCTGGGTACTTAATAAATGCTCTCAGAAAACCAGGAATGATTAAAATCTTTCCATTAGTTTTCAATGGGATAGAGGTTTTACTCCACATCTTTTGCTTATCTGCCTGGATATTCGTTTAGAAATATAACTTTAATTTGCTTTTCTTGGAAATCTAACTCTTAAAATTCAAAACAACCAACGAGAGCTTAATGAGGAGAACAAAATTAGTCAGACTTGTGTAGCTATACAGCAATATAGACAGCTGAGCAGCTACTTCTAGGGAGTCAGGATGAAAACCTGGAGGATGATTTGCTGGTTTAAGGCTTGCACTATAATTTTGATTCACTCAGGATTAATTCTGCTCAAAACTGAAACAAAGAAAAATGAATATTTGCATTCTTTGCACTACAACCAACAGACAAAGCAAGGAGTACATTTGCTCAGCTCATCCTGAATGTGGTACGGATGCAGCTCAAAGACTCCACTTGTAGCATTACAGCCACAAGTCTTTAATTTGTCCAGCAATGAAAAGCAGGAAAATAAACAAAATCCTACTGATAAGAGAGGTTCAGTCAGGAAAAGTTTAGTTGATCCTCTAACTCCAGCTCCAAGAATAATTCCCATTGAATTTTCTTTACATAGTTGCATAATTTTTCTGAACCATCCCTGGTAACCTTTTCTCCACTATGTGCACTTTACATCCTTAGGGAAATACCCTTTCCTTGATGTTTTCCTCTGGAGCATCACCCCATCCTGAGCAACAATGCTCAGTATGCCCACCTTCGATGTGACCAGGACAAGAGTCAGCTATGGTACTCACAGGCAAGGAGCCACTGCAGAGAGCAAAAGAATCCATAGTGAGAGAGAATGAAAGTCATGATGAAAAGGTGTGAAGCTTTTGCTGGAGGGAGTCGAAAGAACATTCCACAGAGAAAACTAAGGAAAAAAATTAAGTGGAGAACAAAAAGAATGTAGGGTCAGGAACTTACCGGCAGTGCTGTTCTCTAGAACTCTAGTGGCCTTGTCAGACAAATAAAGATATTTCTGCTTACTACCTAGCTTTTACCCCCTGTTTTTCAGGGATTCTATTACAGTAATAACCATGAAATACCTTGCAGCACTCGGTCTCACATGTATGCACGGATTAGGTCTAATACAATGCACTTCCCATTACTGAGCGAAGGTGTGAGTGCACCTGCTCTGCATTGCTTCAGGCAGACAATTGCCCTGTCCTAACCCCTTCTGCAGCCAACATGGCAAGCAATTTATCACCATCATCTAACTTCATTCACTTCCCTGCTAGAGTGACAGCCATCGAAAGTCTCATTATTGGCATGCTACTAGGTGGCAAGGCAATCACATCACCTAACAAGGTCTTAAAAAGGACAGAAACTTCCCAAATCTCATTACCTAGAGGCCCTCCCTCCTTCAAGATGAAGATTTGAGCATGTTTGTACCCCAGATGTCAAATACATTTCTGACCTTTTTAAATCTTTCAACCTTGCTTTCAGGTAAATGAAGCAGGAGAGTCCTCCTGCAGATGCATGGATTTGCTTTGTGGAGTTTAAAACCATCAGCAGTTGAATTTGCTGGATGATTTCAAGGCAAACCCACTTACCTGGCTAATAAGTAAGCCTTCTGGGCAGGGAAAAGTCATGCAGAGATTTATCCTTGGCAACTCCAGCACGATGCTAGGAGTGTATTTCTCTGCAATGCAGGAGGACTGTTTTCATGTATTTGAACCTATTACTGGAAGCAAAGATAAAAACCTTCCAAAACTACCTGTTCTATTAACTTCTGTGACTGAAATGGCAAAGGACACTTGTGGCAATGGAAATCTCAAAATCTGAAATAAGATTAACAATGACAACAGTGACAATCAGCAGTCTGTAACTCGGTGGCTCACATTATTGGGCAATGCTACCAAATGTGGTGAGGCAGCAGCTGCTAGCCACAGCTCAGAACAAATCATTCTGGGTTCACTGCATGGTTCTGCTGCGACCATGTTAGTCTGAAATACCACCTGCAGATTCCTTGTGACTTCTCCATGGTAGGACCTGGAAGGGCTGTGCTTTTTAACAGCTGGATATCAGGGAGATACAAGACAGAGACAACAAACCAAAGCAAACAAATTTGAGACATCAGTTTTTGGCTAGCTCCGATGAGCGCAATGCAGTGAGAAAGGCAGGCTTAGTTACTTGAGCCGATTGTAGTTCAGCTGCCAGTCTGAATGCCAACATATGGTCCACCTCTGTATCACACTTGCATTGAACAAGGTCCTGCTGAGTAGGTCAGACACTTCCTGGCCTTTAGCGTACGCTGTTTTACAGGACAACTCTGCCTTTGAAGTAAATACATTTACCTTTCAGGAGCAAGCAGACATGCCTACATCTCAGGGCAAGCTGCAGTGTGCATGCATCCTGCATATTTCCAAGCATTAGGACTCAGATTTACTGATCATTTCACTCACTATCACAAACTGTAAGCTTTTTGATGCTGTTCATATGTGGAAGATATGAGTAGCTGTCCCCATGAACATGAGAGCAGCATTCGCTCTCTGCCATGGGCTGAAAAAACTGCCCCCTTTGGCACCAGAAATGTGTATCCTGGTATCTTGGGTATCCAAAGGAGAGTTGCTGAAGCATTTTCAAGCTGGAACCATTTAAACATATTTTTATTTTCTCTCTGCTTTGTTTTTCTTTGAGTTTAGAACAGAGAAGTCTGGTGCACTATGCTGACTCCACAAAGCAAAAGCGTTGCTTTCAAACTTAAGGCCTTATAATGCGGATTTATATTAAGACAGACTCAGCTAGTCCAATGGAAGAGAAAAAACCCCAAAAAATCCTATTCTGTTTTTTTTCCAGTGTTCATTTTACCTTTAGGATTTCTCCCTTTGGAAATCAGAATACCCACACAAATGCACAAGTGTACATACATGTATATATGCACATGTTAGAAAATATGCAACAGATACCACTCCTTTCCCATTCAAGATGTTAGGTACATCTTTTTGTATCTTGTTGCACTGGAAAAGGAGAAGGTTTTGTTTCCTGCTTTTTGTTCTTGACTTTGGTACAAGAAAAAACTCAGACTGACTATTTTTCATGATGCAACACATGGAAAAAAAGGACCTGCTTAGCACAGAAGGGTTTTCCATGTGTGGAAAAGGCAGGCATAAATGGTCTTCGACATATCTGTAAAACTTCTAGACTTATATAAAATAGTTACTAGAACCCATGAGTTTATTTTGCCGAGAGGAACGATAGGCACTGAGGGAACTTGGACACACTCCAGTTACACTCCACAGTTACTCATCATCTGGATTCCTTTACAGCAAAACAGTCTGATGCACCTATAATTATGGTTGCTAAAAATTTTTCACTGTAAACCATTTTTTCCTAAATGATCTTTCCTTAAGAATTGGTAGATAATTAACATGTTTAAATAACTTCCACTTCTTGTCCAAAGCTCAGGTATTTTTATACTGCAAAAGGATATCTTAGTCAAAGTTATGAGAAGAATTTTAAAACATTCTAATTCCATTCAGAAACATTCATGGAAAACAGTTGTTGCTGTAATAACTCTGTCCATAGCATTAAGCCTTGCTGATGATGCACGTACTTCATGTACTCAAAACATTTAGTTACATTCTTCTCATACAGCACCAGCAACCTCTTTAGGCTAATTCATAGCAGTACTTGAGACTTTTGGTCAAAATTCCTCTGGGGAACAGACAGAAGAATGGGACAAGGGCTGAAACAAAGTCAGATCATAAGAATAGCTTACAAGGTATAAATGAGCCTTTTTTCTTTACAAAAAACACATCCTCCAAGTGATTCTGCTACAACTGGCCATCAAACTGCAGTAGATACTAGGGCAAATTAATGATTCTTTATTTTTGTGCAAGTCTGCTAATGAAGTTCACTCCCTTTGTTAGCCAGGGTGATCTAAACTGAGCCATGTAGATTTTTCTCCCTTAGTCCAGACAGGCTTCCCGCCAGTTGGGCCTGCAGAAATGGCCAAGAGAACAGAATGTGCACCAGTACATGATTCCACTAGGTTTTGACCTCAGGTCTGAAATCCCTCTCTTCTACCCACAGTACTAAATCCACAACACACCTGCAGAGCACTTCTGCAAAATACCTGTTTATCAACCAGGTATCTGTATTTAGATCTTCATGTCCTTGCCTAGTAATGAAACATTATTCAGAGGTCATATCTTAAATACATAACAGATAGTTTCACAGACTCACACATCCATCCACAGCCCAAATGTGTTTGGATATTTTTGTAGGAGTTTCTTTTGCGGGCTGTTTAGGTGGATTTTTTTTTTCAAGGATATTCCAAGTTCAGCTTCTGCCAATTCAGTTTTTTATCTCCTGAGTTTTTTTCTTTTTTTTTTTTAATCAAACTGTATTTCAACTACAGATCATCTCTACAGGAGTCAGTTCTTATCAGTGGACTTCTTAATTAATGTTCACCCTGTATTTTTCTGTTGCTATATTGAATTTGAGTGCATGTATCTTAATAGATGCACCAGATGCTACTTCCCTAGGTTGTTTAGGAGCTAATGCTTCATCATTTGAAAGTTTCTAAAAAAAAAAGCGAGGCTTGTTATTTAGTAAATTAGCCATCAGTTCGGAAGAGGAGAGAACCTGGAGGAAGTACCTTGCCTGGATGGAAGCTGAAGTCCAGACCTTAGGAGGGACTATGCTGCTGCTGCTTCACTGGAGAAGGAAGTGGGAAGCCTGGGTGCCTTCCTTTTATCAAAGCCTACTGACAGTGAAATAATGTCTTCCAGAAATAGCATCATTCGATTCCCCCCTTTTCCAACCGGGTAAGGGCTGAACCCAATGGACTCTTGACTTCTTGCAAGGATGGAGACTTTTTCTGCTCCAGTCATTTACTTCCCATTTTGCCCTTCCTTATCCTTTAGGTGGAGATATAAAACCACTGCCTTTAAGAGCTGCCTTGCCACCCACAGAGATACCAGCAGTCAGCCATCAGTGACATCTCAGACTCAGGCACGTGACAGATTGAATCACTGAATATGGTGATACCTAACCCCAACTCTCCTCCCCCCGACCCAAACAGGTCAGGTAGAAATGTAAGCAATTTTTGCTCTCTGTTACTGATAATCCTAGAAATATCTCCCATGTGTCATTTTAAATGTATAAGGTCACATGTATTCGTTTAGGAAGTAGACAGGCAGGAGATTAAATATCTCTGGCTGCAAGAAACATGGGTGACACAGTAAACCTTGTGAATGAGTGGTTAAAGTTTATAAAATGTTTTATAAACCAGAGTTACATGGGTAAATACATATAGTGCAATCTAGGCACCAGAAAAAAAGCTTGCAGTATATGTTGGTGCATATGGTTTCAAGTATGCAGCCAGACAACCTACTTGGGAAATGCATTGAAACAACAACAGCCTTTGTAGCATCTTTAGGCTGAGCCAACTCTAAACAATTTATATGTTCAAGAAGATAAATATGGAGGATCTGACAAATTTATGTCCAATGTGGTCATAGATTCCAACTACAATACAGACTCATTGCAAATACTATCACTAACCTTGTGTTGGATTAAAAAAAAAAAAAAAAGAAAAAAAGAAAAGGAACAAAAGAACCCAAAAGCCAGACTCCCCATCCCATACTGAACCTCAAAAATCCCAGCCATGGTCCAATGTCTTCCAACATGATGTTTGCTGGCAGCAGGATGCTGCCATCCCTAATATCAGAAGCTGCTCAGACTGCTCCCCAAAAGGAGAGAGCTTTTCTGTCTGTCCCAGTCTCTTTAGAAAGCTTCAGCATGCCTGGAGGAGTTGATACGGATGGGCTGTAAAAACACACTGTGGGACTGATATATTTTTCCTATTACAAGCAGGCTCCCAAGAGCAGAGACGTAAGTTCTGCACATGCACACTTTCTCTAAAAAAGTCATCACTTTTTTGCATGTTGGCAGTAGTTCATAATTATGAATTCATGATTCACAATTATGGTTCATAATTCTTTCAAAACGAACATGCTGGTGATACAGGGATCTACAGAAAGAGCTGAACCAGCATTTCCCTTGATTTTTTCTTCATTTCATGAGGAGTCTCCATATGGAGAAAGTCTAAACTTCAGCTTTTTGTTTCCAAATAAGTTTAAACCATATCTCCAGTTTATTTGGAGCAGGTGGTGCAATAAAAAATGCTAAAATGACTTTATGGACAGGTCTATATTACTTAGTGCTTCTGGTAGACAAGGACTAGCATGAGAACAGTGGAAGTCCTCTCTGCTCTTCAGTCCTCGGCTTTCTAAGCTTTCTTGATCAAACCAGAAGAGAAATACTAACTCATAACCTTTAGGCCAAGCCAGCCATCTCCTGGCCCTTGCTCTGCAGCCAAGGCAGAAGCCTGTGCTGGAGCATTTGTTTACTTCCACCCAGCAAGCAAGGGTTTCACCCACCCAAATGCTCATCGCCTGCATCAGGCAGCCCATGGCACAAAGAAGTTCCTTGAAAAGCCAGAGCTCATTACCCCACACAAGCATACCAGGCTCCACTCTCTGTCTGAAGAGTGTTAAATATAAGTAGCTTTAGACCTCAGCTTCTGGAAACATGACATGCTGACAACAACATGAGGATAGAAATTTGTGCAAAAATAGCTTACTGCAGCCCAGCCAAACCCCAATACATTTTGCCTCTCCAGTGCTATCACACAGGAAACTTTACAGTAATTTCACGGTTATAAGCCGCACCTGATTATAAACCGCACTTCCGGGTGTCAGTAACTTTTCGTTCTTTGTCCATATATAAGCCACACCTGATTATAAGCCGCACGTTACAAGACAGAGTGTGATAAAAGGTACCTATTCTATCACCATCTGTTGAGGGTGGGGGCAGTGATCCTTATCTCCACAGGAGTTATTCTGCTAATGGAACCAGGCGGGACATTGTTCTTTATCTTTTCACGACCCATCCTTCCTATAGCAAGTCATTTTCTGCTAATGGCCCATTGAGTCTCACTGTGGGACTGATAAAATTACAGTACAGTAATTTCACGACCATAAGGCGCACCGGATTATGAGACGCACCCCCCGGGAGTCGGCAAAATTTGCAACTTTGTAGATCAGATAAGGCGCACTGGACTATAGGGTGCACTTTTTTTTGCAGCAAGGCTCCGCCCCCAGCTCCCTCCACGCGGTTGCTGGTCGAGGGTCCGCCTCAAGCCGGCAGCCATTGGCCCCGGGGCCCGCCTGTACCCGGCAGGGGCGGTGCCGCGGGCCCCCAGGCCCGCCTGTATCCAGCGGGGCTGGGGCATGGCCACCTCCCCTCCGTGCTGCCTCTCCGGGGTTGGGCTATGGCTACCGCCCCTCCGTGCCACCTCCACGGGGCCGGGGGGTGCCTGTGTAGGGGGCCGTCCCGCCTGCACGGGGCCAGGGGGTGCCTGTGTAGGGGGTCGTCCTGCCTGCACGGGGCCGGGGGGTGCCTCTAGAGGGGCCATCCCGCCTGCACGGGGCCGGGGGTGCCTGTGTAGGGGTGGCTCCGCCTCCACGGGGCCCGGACGTGCCTCTGGAGGGGCGGCTCTGCCTCCACAGGGCCGGGGCATGCCTGTGTAGGGGCCATGCCGCCTGCATGGGGCCGGGGGGTGCCTGTGTAGGGGCCGTGCTGCCTCCACGGGGCCGGGGCGTGCCCGCCGCTGCTCTGCCCCGCCTCCACCTGGCAGCCATGGCCCTGCCGGCTCCCCCCGTGGTTCGCAGCTCTCACTTCTGGGTAGGCAAATGTTTTGAACTTTGTCCATCAGATAAGGCACACCGGACTATAAGGCGCACTTCCGGGTTCCAGGGAAAATTTTAGTCAAAAGGGTGCGCCTTATAGTCGTGAAATTACTGTAATTTCACGAATACAAGCCGCACGGATTATAAGCCGCATTTCCAGGGTGTCGGCAACGTTTAGGTCCTCATCCATACATAAGCCGCAACGGAATATTAGCCGCACTTTCGTTCGTAGCGAGGATCTGTGTGCAACTTTCACAAATTTGCCAATTAGTAACAGAATTGCGGCATAGCGGGGTTTACTGGCTCGGGGTGGGGCCAGGCAGGCTCGGCCCGCTCATGTTTGCTGACAGGGCTGGGTGGCCCAGCTCAGCACCACGGCTCGGCGGGGCCGCTCGGGGCCGGCCAGGCAGTGCTGCCATCGCCGCCGGGCTCGCTCGTCTCCCCCTCCCGTCTGCACCACCGCCGCCAAGTTTGCTCACCCTGGTCAGCACTGCTGGGCTCCCCCACTCTGCTGGCCCCAGTTCTGCTGGGCTCCCCTGCGCTGCTAGCCCCGGTTTTGCTGGGCTTCCCCACACTGCTGGGCTCCCCACGCTACTAGCCTCGGTTCTGCTGGGCTCCCCTGCGCTGCTAGCCCCGGTTCTGCTGGGCTTCCCCGCGCTGCCAGGCAGCCCCGCACTGCTAGCCATGGTTCTGCTGGGCTTCCCCGCAGTGCTAGCCCTGGTTCTTCTGGGCTCCCCTACACTGCTAGCCCTGGTTCTGGTGGGCTTCCCCACACCACTGGGCTCCCCCGCCCTGCTAGCCCCGGTTCTGCTGGGCTCCCACACGCTGCTAGTCCCGGTTCTGCTGGGCTTCCCCGCGCTGCTGGCTCGGGCTCTACCGCCCCTCCCCACCCCGCGCTGCTGGCTCAGACTCTGCCGCCCGCCTCCCACGCTGCTGGCCCTGCCTCTGCCAGGCTTTCCCACCTCTGCCAGGGCTGGCCGGGCTCCAGCTTGGCTTGGGGCTGCCGTGGGCTCTCACTTCCATGTTGGCAACTTTTAGAATATTGTTCATGTATTAGCCACTCCAGACTACAGGTCGCACTTCTGGGTACGGACCAAAACTGTAGTCAAAATGGTGTGTCTTGTAATTGTGAAATTACTGTACTTCATCCCATTGGAAGTCGCTCCAACCAGGGGGAAGAGCCCAACATTTCTTACCAAGATAAAAACAGAGGTTTTGGGACACTAAGGGAGCCCCTTTCTCCACTGGACTCCAGAGGAAAACCAGATTTCTCCACATCACCACTGGACCTCCAGAGGCAAACTGCACCTTCTACAGGACCACTGCTTCCAACTGAACCACATCTGTCACGGCAAGAGGACTGCAACCACCATTTAATGGGACTGCTACCAACATCCTGCCTGACGGGGTGTCACGTTGTACTCTGACTTTGTCAGGGTTTGGAGTTTGTTTCTTTGTAGTACTGCATTTCTATTTTAATTTCCCTAGAGAAGAACTGTTATTCCTAATTCCCATATCTTTGCCTGAGAGCCCCTTGATTTCAAAATTATAATAATTTGGAGGGAGGGGGTTTACATTCTCCATTTCAAAGAGAAGCTCCTGTCTTTCTCAGCAGACACCTGTCCTCCAAACTAAAATAGCAACTTTTCGTTCTTTGTCCATATATAAGCCGCATCTGATTATAAGCCGCACGCCGGGTTCGGACCAAAATTTTAGTCAAAATGGTGCGGCTTATAATCATAAAATTACTTTTTAAAAGGCAAGAGGTAAAACCAGCTAAGAGAAAATGACACACAGAACCTTGAGGTTTATGGTAGAAATACAGAGGGGAGAAAACATATTGACAAAGTCTTCACAAAACATACAGTGGTCCTGAAAAGATCCCTAGGTGTACTTCACATTGGCCAGGACAGACCCTTCAATTGCAGGTTATAAACATGCTTTCAGAGAGAGAAGACTTAACATTTCCACTCCCAACTCAAGAGCAACTGGGGTAATTTCCCAAGCCTCACTAATGCCAGTTGATTAAGAACTACAACCTTAACTAATAGCTACCTAGAGCTTGATCTTGAGGGTTGTCATGAGCTCTGCAAAGTTCCTGCACTCCCAGCAAAGCCTCTGCTTCAGCAGCACCTTGGCTGCCTGGCCATCTCTAGTGGGGTAGGTCTGTCACTGCAGGTGCCTGGGACGGTCCCTTGTGCATTTGCTGCATAAAATGGCAAGTGTCACCTCTCCTGCCAAAGAAGGGAGGTCTGACAACACAGTTTTACAGGGGGGGATTGGAGCCCTTGCTACATCCAGTCCATGGCATGAGTGTTTCATTGTGCTGAGATTGGAAAGCTGGTTGATGATTTATAGAAGACATGCAATGACCTTTGGCTCATTTAATATCTGGCTAGATGATAATCAGCCTTTGATGTACAAACCCATTCAACAGATTATTCCTCCAAGGTGTCTTTCTACCTCTAGTGCAAATCAGCCCAGTGATAATGTCAGAAACATGAACATACACTTCCTTTCAATCTGCTCCTTCGATGCTTCCTGATACACATCATCTCACAGTTCCCATCCCAGGGACATGTATGGATAGTGCCTCATGTATTGCATTGTTGAGGTATTTTCAGAGAATAGGGCTGTGCACAGGCATAGCTCAGGGGGGCATGTGCATGAGAAGAAGCATGTGTGTTGAGAAGCAAAAGCAGAACAGCACTTAGAACAAGAAAAAATACATAATCTTTTAAGTGCAGCCACCTAATCTTTTTTCAGGTCTGTTAGGCACAAGATCATCTTACCAAGTCACCAATCAACACTATGTGGTGGTGTTGCTATTTTTTTATTCTCAGAGAAAAAAAATCTCTTTAATGAAGCTGTTCAGCCTTATGTTTGAACAGCAAAAGCAAGAGCCAACCTCATAAGTGTTTAAGAGTAACAGGGGCTGGAAGTATTTTCTCACTGAATATCAATTCCAGCTCTTTGAACCAATTGCCACAGATTCCAGGAGCTTGCCCACACTACAATTTTCACACTTAGCAACTGTAAAATTGTTAAAGCGCTACCTTTCCACATGGTTGCTCTGTTATTAGTGCTTAGTTTGGCATGCCACCTTAGTTACGGGCTTTAAATGCCACTTTCCGGGGTAACCTTGGCCATGAAATCAGAAAATCAGATCATTTTCTGGTCTGTTTTTTCCTTTTTCTCTGGATGAGATTAGATTTTGTTGACTGAACAAATCTCATTTGGGATTCCAGAGGAGACTGTAGCCCTGACCTCCTTAAGAAGTAGGAAGCAAAGATGTCTCAAGCTATGATAAGAAAGAGCTAATTTCAACATATCACGTAACAGGCAATTAGTAATTAATTTGCAGTGAGAGACAAACATGTTTGCAAAATATGTTCAGAGAGTGCTTCCCTGTCAAGTCAGGGTGCTTAGTTTTATTTCTCTAAAAAAATGCTAAAACATAGGAGGTTTTCTTCTTTCTCTGTGTTATCTGTGTCGGTTATATTTATCTCAGGAAAACAGAACTATGGGAGTTAGGGGTTTTCTTTAAATATTTTAACTAAATGCAATGAAGAAGCAGCCCAACAGCATTTTTAAGAATTATTTTTTAACCATATTTAAGTGATTATTTGACCTTTCTGTAGCTATAATCTTTTGACAGCTCATTATGTTCCAAGCATGTTATCAGTGCCAGATGCAGTGTTACTTAAAAAGGATGACAAACTGCACATCAACCGTAATGAACAACAGACAAATGTAAAAAAATTCCGTTCCTAGTGTTTAGTCATGCTCCCATTGAAAGTGAATATCACATTAAATACTATTATAGAATATCACACAAAATGACAGAGCAAAAGCTCAGCTGCTCCATCAAGTAATATACTTTAAACTGCAGGACTTCAATGGTTGGTCCACAGAGTTGTAATAACTGATTATATGCAGGACCACCCACTGACACCCTGAGACTTACTGCTGGTTAACTAGGAATAAAAAACTGTATCAATTCAGCAGAGATGCCCTATACTAAGATTTTCATTCTGGTTATTATTCTTAACATCCCCAAAGAAAAAAAGAAATCAGTCAATATGCAGAGGTTGAATATATTACAGATTAGAAGGATTAAAATACAAGGCACTTTAGACAGATTGTAGTCTTTGCCAGGAGTTATTCTGAAAGCTACATCTTCAACTAGAAAGGCTGTAGTAAAATTTAAGTACCCTCAAGAAGCACAGGCTCACAGGATTACCGTCCCACAGGAAAACTTCTGGGGTCCATTCAAACTTTAGTGCAAGTGCATGCTGAGGAACCAACTGGAAAACTTACATATATGGACTTATTTCAGAGCTACAAGCCTTAAGAAGGCTTCTTCCCAAAAAAGCACTTCCAGTTCTTTGAATTGACTTTCACAGAAAGTTGTTTAAGACAGGTTTGCAGAGCTGGGAAAAAGGGATGGTCTGTCCCAGAAAGCAATTCAGAGAGGGGAGGCTTTTCTGAGCAGAATTAGCTTGCAATGGGAACCACCCCTCCAAACCCACCTTCAAAACCCCCACAAAGCTGACATGCCATTGTCATGATAGGAATGCCTGTTTTGTGCCTTTGCAACCTTGCTGACAATTGGAGGCTGCTAAACTTTTCCACTGGCACCAATTATCCCCAGGCACTTGAGGCAGGGTAAATGAGGCACACTGACAAGTGACAGTAATCGATTTTTCAGCATGCATTTTTTATATTTAGACAGGAGTGCCAAGCTAATGAAATGAACTATTAAAGTACAAAAGTGGATTACAGCATGTCAAATAGTCTGTGAAAAGCACCAATCTCAATGTCCTTCAGTCTTTCACTGCCACCCTGCCTTACAACCACTGCTTGACTTTGACTTCAGTTGTCTTACCAAAGCAGGCACACAGGCATGAGTTCCTTCAAACACAGCAAAAAGTTCTTTCAAACCCAGACCATCATGCCAGGACCATCCACTGCTGACAATGTGACCATATGGAGCCCCAAGAAACAGGGAGTATCAGTTCTGGAGTGACCCTGATGAGGCAAAACATCACAAACACATTATAGACAGACAACAAATAAAAACTTCCTCAGCCATGACTTGCCAATATTAAATGCCAGAAACCACAACAGCCATCAGTAACTCACTCCAAAATCTTGAGCAACAGTTCTGAATTCAATAAATAACCCAAGGCTACTTTAAAAAACCTGAAATCCCTTTGTTTTAGTGGTTACTGCACAAAATGTAGTAATAGGGATGGATTATGGCTTAAGGACCTCCAGTCAAAAGTCTCTGCAAGTGTCACTAATTGCAGATATGTGAGTAATCATATGGTTTAGTCTTTCTTGTCACTACCAAATCTTCATGAATTTTGCGCTCAAGGTTCACATCACAACTCAGAGAGAAGCAGGAATTTGGAGACTTATTTCATTCACATCATCGCTGTCCAGCTCACAAATACTCTACATAATGCAAAACCTTAACCATGTACTTACTCATTAGACATTCACAGTTTTCCCTCTGAGAAAAACCAGGAACACCGTGCTCCAAGCCCATCCCAATGTTGATGTTCAAGCTAGGATACAGCTTGGCTTCCCCACGTATATCACAGACCGGCACCGCTTGGACAAAATATGAGCTGGTAGTTTCATATCCACAGCTTGCACAGAGGACATCCCTTATGGAGTATTATTTATGGGGGCAAGGAATGAGCCAGAGCAATTTGTGAACCTTGTCCAGCCAACTCTCCCAGATCTGCAGCAGAAAGACAGGAGACCAAATTCCTCAGGCATTTGTTTCTTAGTATAAGGTTTATTCAACTGTTATCCTAGTTACCAACAGGATAAAGGATTTCCACAGTAAAGATAAATGTCAGTAAATTTCATAATTCCCAGATATTTTGCTGCTTAAAGGACAATCACATGATTCAGACTCTTTTTTTCCAGGAGTAAGAATCCTTTCCGAGGTTGGTGCTCATCCCACATCTTTTTGATTTGTCTACCCCAACTGACTCACCCTACCTGCTGTGTGATTGAATATTAATAGCATGACATTTCCTATTTAATGTGACAAAGTTCTTTATCTGTTGACAGTCTTGTATTTGATCTTCATCTTTTCTACTTATGCTATGTTTTTGTTAGGAATAAAATAAAAATTAAAAGGAGTAAGGTAATAAAAAATAAAAAGAGTAAAGTAATAAAATGAAATGAGATCAGATAATGAATATCTTGGGCATTGCACATAGAAGGAAATTAGAAGGAGTTCTATAGTGCTGCATTTTTATTCAACAGGATATTAACACACACGTGTCTTCAAGACCTAAATCAGAGCATCTTCTTATCCCTTGCAGTGGCACAAGGGACTTGCAGGAGAAAAAGGATGTGGACAGTGTTGTAAATAAACTGTTCAGCAATGGAAAATATAAACAGGTAATAAATACCAGTTTGATAAGGCCCAGGCTTCTGCCTGTTCTCAGATCAGACATGGAAATAAAAAAAAAAACTTACTCTGGTATGGCATGATGTTCATTCCTATTGCAATGCAGCAAGAGAAGTGTTGGAAACAGCTCTTATAGCATGGAAAGATCCAGTGTTTTTATCACCATGGGGTTTGCTTTTGATCAATAATTTTGCTCTATTTTCTTATGACAGAATTGATGCTAAAAAAAAAAGATTCAGTATTTCTATCATGAGGAGGATTAATTGCAGAGGAGAGATTTGCATAAAGCACTGCTATGTATAAAATCAATAGGTTTGAGCTTATCTTTCCCTCTTGGATCTAGAAAATGCTACAGTTGAGGGGAAAATTGATTTAGAGTTGAGATGGCTGCTCTTTGCTTGTAGCTTAACACTATCTTGGAGACCAGAGACATGAAGAAGACCCTGTTCTTCAGGTCCTCCTCCACAACACAGGCACCCCTCCTCCTGGGATCTACTATGTCCTTTTGTCCATTTCTGGCATCTCAAGGGATTCATCACAAGCTGTATTCCTTCTCCTTTGCTTATTTTTCTTTCTACAGAAACATTTCAGATCTCTTTTTCAACTCTCCCTGCTTCTGTGAGAAATTCCACAATCTCAGTCAAGGCTTTATACTTTCAAAACCAACCCTCACAGTTATTAGTCTTGCAGCAAAGAGGAGAGTTAGTGTTATTAGTCATACTGCTTTCCAGCATTCATGTAAATGCATCCAGTGGATAATAAAGGGTATTTTCATATATTAAAGATGTTTGTAAAAAATTTGGAATCTATAAGGCTCAGAAGTGTCTGAATTGTTGCAATCCATCACTCCTGGGGCTTTCAGGGCCAAGAGGTGATCCTCCTCTCAGTTCCAACTTAATTAGAACTTCAGGTTTTGGAAATGAATTGCAGTACTACTCACCATGGACCTAGTATCATTACCTTCAAAGGGACTCCATAAAAAATGAGCCAAGTAACTTGCACTTAACCTTTTTATCTACTGAACTTTTTATTTTAAAAGCTAATAAAACTAAAACTATGTGCTGCCTGTAGAACAGCACTGTCTTTTCTTAGCATAACAAACAGTCTATTTTACAAGCTACATTATTTATGTATATGGTAAACCCAGCAGAGAAAACTTAGCATGATTAATAAGTTTAACATTTTTACTTAGGTCACATAGTCACTTTCCAAAGACATCAATAAAATGCTTTAGAGTTAAATAACGAATCAGTCACTGACAAGATAAATCATTGTAATGGGCAACTACTTTCCAATTACACTTTATTTCTGCAGAAGTCATTTTGGGGAAACAGCATTAATTGCCATTTGGAATTGAAAGGGCATTACCACCAGGCAGGGAGAGAGGTATCTCAGTTTGAAACTGTAAATGTCCTGTGTGATGCCAGCATGATACTTAAGTTGAAAGTAAATCACAAGCAGCATGAAGACAAGAGGAGTAATAGTTCCTCCACCCCCCATAACAGATGACCTAAATAAATGAGAAACAGAGCTGTGTAAAAGGTAAAATGCTTCATCTTCTTTTTTCTTCCCCCTTTTTTTTTTTTAAAGCTATTCTTTCATCCAGTAGGTCAGTTGCAGACTTTCTATGGCACTCATAGGTATTAGTGTATATATGCAAAGGTATTAGTTACCTGCAATGTGCTTTCTTACTGACACAGACTTTTTCCAAGGACAGGTAAAAATGCAGGAAATATGAGTGCTTCCTGTGCAGTTACAGTTACAAGATGGTCAAAAGGAGCCAAACATTTCCAGAAAAAAAATCTTGTATCAAAATAACCAAAAGAGGAAAAAAGCCAGAATTGGTAAAGCAGATCTTTAAAAGATATTGCAACTCCCCAGAGTTCTAGAAATTCCCATAGTCCTACAATTTGGTATGACTTGCTATTTAGACAGCACTGAAGAGGGAGATGTTTTTGGGACAAACCTAACACAAGATTGAAAAGTATAAATTTCAAAATATATAAATATTAAACATATAAGAAATACCAACGTATTAAGGAGAGAAATAAAATTAGAGAACCCAAGTTCCTTCAACTGTGCCCCCAAAACAGCACTTCCTTTCTCCCATCTGTTTAAGTCAGAGGTCAACAAGGTCTGGTACTTCCAAAGTATAACAGTGCCACATGGACAAAGTGTGGGGAATAGTGAATAGTCTTCTAGGGCTGAAATCCAAGTCCCTTTGTAGATGGTGAAATCCATTTTTTGATTTGGCCCCATCTGCCAACAGACTCCAGAATGCACCTGCACCACAGGCTGGCTATCAGGCTGGTGAACATAGCTCAGATCAGCACAGCTACCTGCTGTGGCTTATAAACTCTTAGACTCAAGTATCTCAAGAGAATTAGGA
This sequence comes from Catharus ustulatus, assembly GCF_009819885.2. NCBI lineage: Eukaryota > Metazoa > Chordata > Aves > Passeriformes > Turdidae > Catharus > Catharus ustulatus. The sequence goes on along the minus strand of NC_046225.1, from coordinate 27,623,310 downwards.
AAAAAATTCCATTTCAGTTAGGGTTTCATTAACAAGTCATAAAATGCCCAGTTGCAAAGTATTGCTTTTTTGTCTGTTATACCTTTTTTAAATTATTGAAGCAAAGTAAATTTCTGGACTGCACTAAAATCTGAGAAAGTTTGAATCTTTCCTTTTCCCTGAGTTTTCATCTATAAATATTGTAAAATTCAGCATTAAGTACAGGTAAGAAGCAATTAAATTCAGGTCACCGTGGCTTTCCATAACACAGTTAAGCAGAACTATCAATTCACCGATTTGGCATTGGGCAGCACCTGGAGGTCCTGCTGTAAGAACTCCAAGGGGAAGCATTAACCTGTCAGCACCATTGTGCTACAACTGAGTAGCCAGGTGGATTGCCCTGCCTAGGCAGCACCGAGGGCATGCTCCACAAACAAGCCAGGCAGCTCTTCAGCAGCAAATCACCGATTTCCAAAGGAGCATCTGTGACCTATTGTCCCAACAGCTTCCCTTGGGTCTCTCCACAGTCTTTCCACAATGCAGTGTTTCCAGAGTTATTTCACAGGCCATTCATTTTCAATAAATATTAGCCACCCAGGCTGCCCATGCTGCACACGTTTGTACGTTGCTGCATGGGGAGCACCTGCATGAGAGCAGGTCAGACCATCTCCTAGGAGTTTCAGCAAATTCCAGGTTTACCTACTAATTGCAAACCTTTTTTTCCAACAGCTCAACCCCTTTCCTTTCACATCATTAAATCTTTCATGGATATAAACATCCAGGATGTGGCAGAAATGCTCTTGGACTTTCAGATGATAGCTAGCATTAGCAAGGGCACACAGACGGGTATGCAAAAACCAAGTGCCAAGCACACTATTATGTGTAATACAGCAATGCTGATATGTCCCAGTTAAATATATGTGCCACTTAGTATACTTTTCTCCAAAAGGTAGCAAAATCTGGCTGAACTGACAAGAAGGTGGAAAACGAGAAGGGAAAAAAACCTTGCCCAAGGTCAGAAGCACTGCTTTAAAGATCCCAGCTTCTATTCTTTGTGCAGAGATGGATATGTTCACAGGACAGTGCAATGCCTTCTCCAGATTTATATCAATCCCATGCACTTCCTATTTAGTCCTCAGAAATCTGGCTGTGCATCTTCCTAAAAATGCACTTTCAACAACACATTTGGGTCGTAAGTCTCTAGAACAAGCCTGAACTTTCAGATGGAGATGCAATTTTGTCTGCAGTGCTACCTTTTGCAAAAATCACTTGAAATTAGTCTTCTCAACACTTCTTTGGGCACCTATATAAGTCACCAATGTAGAAAAAGCCTTTGTGCTCTCTCAACTTCTCCTCAATTCAATACCAAGTCTGACCATCAGGGCAACTGTACAGGAGCTGAAACATGGATATAGGTCTCTCAGAGGAAGTACTGTTTAGTATTTTGCCCTGATGATGATCAGTGTTTCTTCTGAATACTCCACCTATTTCTCCAGTTGCTTGTCACGAAGGTGAGAAAACAAATCCCAAAAAGCACTACCTAAATTTTCTTTGGTAAGTCAGTGTATTTCAGCACATAGAAACACTGTGTAAGTAACCACAGAAATACATGATGATCTGTCTCCTTCCTCTCCCCTAATTCACATTATCATTCTCCCTTTCCTAACCAGCCTGGCAGGGAACAAGATGGCTTAGGTTCCCTTTGGTGAAAAGGGAGAACACCTCCACTTTTATCGAATTTAATGAACAAGACAAGACTCTCCGAGTAGCCAGCTGTCCTGGGGTGACATTATGGTGGCTTGTATCCCCAATCCTGTGTTCTGTTTAAGTGAAGGTTTGTTTTGTCTACTTATCAGTTGGCTCCCCTCCCACATCGTCTGTGCTTGGGAGGCTAGGTTTGCTGGCTCAGGCTGGTTCTCGCTCTTTCGCTTGCTTGCTTGCTTGCTCGCTCGCGTTGCTTGCTTGCTTGCTTTGCTTGGCTTGCTAGCTTTAGTTTTGCTGGCTTTTGCTTATTAGTTAGTTTAGTTAGGCAGTCCAATCTCTTTCCCTGGACTGTTTTTTTTGGTTTTTTCCTTCTTTCCCTTTCTGTATACCATCTGAACCTGTTTTGGACCAGACCTGGAACACCGAGGAACACCGGGACTCTGCAATTTGAGATCTGCAGTCATTCCCAGCGCCGGAGACTGATACCACTCACAGGAGAGATTTTCTGAGTTTGTCACCCTCTCACACCAGTGAAAGAGTTTTTTTTGGCATCTGGGGTTGTTCATTTTCTTCTCTTGTGTTGGGGAGTGTTTTGTTTGATTAATAAATAGGTTTTCTCCACTTCTCCTCTGAGGAAATTCTTCCCAAACCCGGTGGTGGGGGAGGAGTCTCGGGGGGTTTGTTTTTCCTTGGTGCTCCTCCCGGAGGTTTTCCCTAAATTTGCCCTAAACTAGGACATCAGCACAGGCTGTTCAGACAGACAAAGCTTCCGCATACAACCAGAGGACCAATGCCCCTACCCAATCCATGTTTCCAAAGCACACAAATGACTTAGTTCAGACAATATAAACCTCTACCCAGGTATTTAAAGAATGCGCAGCACACTGAAGTTATCTCCAAAGGCCTAACGCATGTCTAGAAACAAGCTTTTCATCTCCATAAGCATTACAAAATACTGAGAAGTTTGTGCCACCTGGTTTTTGATTTTTGAATTACCCTTAGCTTCCTTTGGGTGCAGAGAGAGGGAACAACCTGGTATAGGTAATTTCTAGCCAGAAAATAACAAAGGAAAAAATGCCAAGATTTTATGGGTTGAACTGGTAGAGAGGCAAGATTTTCAGAAACTGTTCACTATGTCTTTTAGAGGCTGACATAAGGACCTGAGAACAGTTCCAATTTTCTGATTATGGGGATTCTGTTTGCATTAGGAGACTGGTCACATGGAAGAACCCTCTAGCTGGGATCCTGAAAAGCTCTCTAAAGTTAAGGTCCACTGCGACTTCTCTCAAAATACAGACCATGAAGTTGAAATATATGAACAGATATAACGCTCCAATTCCTTCTCAAAACACTACAATTTGTAGCACTACACTTTCAGAACAAAGGCAGAGGATTATTCCATCTAAGAGAAAAAAAAAAAAAAAAACAAACCACAAAAAACCCAACCAACATCCATCCAGGAAAAAACTAATTACAATATAAAAAATAGTATAATATCTTAACATGCTTTGCGCATTGCAATAGAAAATAAGCACACAGGAAAAATAAGAATATGGTGATATCTGTGCTTTTGAGCCTTATACATCATTTCCCTAAAGTAAGTTATTGGGAAAAGAAAGAATAGTAGAGCACGCTAAGTGTGAAAAAAAGAGGTATAACAAAGGGCATATTTTCTGAACACAATTCATAGCTAAACTGCTAGCACTGAAGCAATGGAAACAATTTGCATACTATTCTAGAAAAATCATGGAGTTTACACATGATGAAAACACTGTTTCTATTACTAACAGCAATACTGCAAGAAAGTACAGTAATTTCACGATTATAAGCCGTACTGAGTATAAGCCGCACTTCCAGGTGCCAGCAACTTTCCATTCTTTGTCCATACATAAGCCACACCTGATTATAAGCCGCACATTACACTACAGAGTGTGATAAAAGGTATGTATTCTATCACCATCTGTTGAGGGTGGGGGCAGTGATCCTTATCTCAACAACAGATATTCTGCTAATGGGCCATCCATTGAAACCAGGCAGGGCATTGTTCTTTATCTTTTCACAACCCATCCTTCCTACAGGGAGTCATTTTCTGCTAATGGCCCACTGAGTCCCACTGTGGGACTGATAAAATTACTGCATCCCATTGGAAGTTGCTCCAGCCAGGGGAAAGAGCCCAGCATTTCTTAAAAACAGAGGTTTTGGGACACTAAGGGAGCCCCTTTCTCCACTGGAATCCAGAGGAAAACTGGATTTATCCACATCACCACTGGACCTCTGGAGGGAAACTGCACCTTCTGCAGGACCACTGCTTCCAACTGAATCACATCTGTCACTGCAGGAGGATGCAGCCACCATTTAATGGGACTCCTACCAACACCCTGCCTGACGGGGTGTCACGTTGTACTCTGACTTTGTCAGGGTTTGGGGTTTATTTCTTTGTAGTACTGTATTTCTATTTTAATTTCCCTAGAAAAGAACTGTTATTCCTAATTCCCATATTTTTGCCCGAGAGCCCCTTGATTTCAAAATAATAGTAATTTGGAGGGAGGGGTTTTACATTCTCCATTTCAAAGAGAAGTTCTTGCCTTTCTCAGCCGACACTTGTCCTCCAAACTAAAACAGCAACTTTTCTTTCTTTGTCCATATGTAAGCCACACCTGATTATAAGCCGCACTTTGGGTTCGGACTAAAATTTTAGTCAAAATGGTGCGGCTTATAATCCTGAAATTATTGTAGATGTCCTATCTAAACTCAGTGACAGTCAAAACATCCTGTAAGGCTGTACTCTTATATGCTTACGACCACTATTGGAGTGGACGAAATCCAATCATGGGTACTCAAAATGAAATGTTTTAACAGATAAAATGGTGTTCTAGTTTTATTCTTAGGTAGTTCGTTTTATAAAAGCTCCTCTACAAAACTTCCTCAACTCCGACCATACTAGCCACTATTTCCCATGCTTTTTCCCTAACAGTCCTGAAATTTAAACCAAAAGTACCTAAAAGGTAGTTTTCTATTGGTTTCTTAAGGTCACCTCTTGTCCTAAAATTTCCTCCTCAAAATGTACTTCCGTTGGGCTTGCAATCGTAGTTCAGGTCCCATATTCTCCCCTTCTCCTCTTTTTGCCTTTTCTTCTGCACAGAAAGACTCAAATACCCTGAGAGATAGAGGAAAAACATGTTGCTGGAATTACAGTAACAGTGTTTTATGACTGAATCAGACAGCTAAAGCAAAGAAGATTCAATAGATCAGCTTTTGCATTCACATATAGTAAGTTAAGTTCAGAACAAATGGATAAGGTGATTGCTAATGTCCAGTAGCACAACTACCATGCATTTCTAACACACCAATTCCCAAGTCCTTTCATCAAAAAACCATCAAGTATTGACTTGAAGGAAGAGGTTGGGGATGCTCTCAGATGGCCCTTGCCTTCCAAGGTCGGTAACTGTCCTGCAAGCCCACAGAAAAGAAAAAGCCCCTCAGGAATATATCACCTCCTTGGACAGCTTCATCACCAGAACATGGGGCTGACTGTTGACAGAGCATCCAAGAGCAGAGCCATCAGGATGAAAACCCTCCAACAGCATTAAGGAGCACACAAAACTGTTAAAACTGTAATTCACTGGGCTTGGGTGACAGCTCTCAGGGCTTCAGGAAGTCCTCACAGAAACACAGGTCTTGGGATAGTGAAGATGGGAAGATGAAAAACAGAAGCTATTATTCTCGACTGTTTGCAAGATAATTTAACACAATTACCAGTTTTTTCTTTTGAGCAAAATCAGACAGACTGCACAGTGCTGCTCCAAATTAATTCAAAGCAGTGCAGGAGCAACTAGGAAAGACCAGGGCATAGAAATGACCAGAAGCATCTGCTGGTTAGCCATGCCCACTCCCACGATCACCACATTGCCCTGTGCTGCTCATGCCACAAGCATGGTTCCTCATCACCTTATGGTCCTCCAGTGCATCACTGAGCGCTGCATGCTTCTCATTCACCTTCATTCCAGCAGGATGCTTCAGCAAAACCTGCTGGGTTTCTCTTAGAAAGATAATTTACTGCATAGGATCTCTCTAGGTAATGTCATAACTCAAAACAGTCTAAGACCGATCTGGGTAGCCTCCAAAACCAATGAGGAATTCAGCATCCTTCATTGTGAAAGACGTGAAGAATTTAGGCATTTTAAACACTCCATACAGTAAAGTGAGTCTGGAGATTAAGGTCATTAAAGTCACAAATGCTTTTAACTGGTATTTTTGCTTAAAGCAAGAGAAGTGTTTCTTTATCATAAGAAATTCCCATTTTAGAGTGTTCTTTACATGGACATTTGCTGGCCATACCCTACTTCCTAATGGGCTTTTAGATATATACAAACAGACTGTTTAGGGAGCAAATTAGGTTGCAACAGTGTCAAAACCTTTGCTCATATTTGTTCCACAATTTCACCTATACCAGTTCAGTACCAGATCCAGCCACCATCAGTTTCTCCAGGATTTCAAGTAAGTTCTGAATCTATCTAAAGAACATAATTCTCTCAATATCTACTGGATGCAACCACCTTAACTAACATGTTCAAGAAAACACACACAAAAAAAGAAACAACCTTAGGTACCTTTTTTGGAGAAAACTTTTCAAACAACTTCCACCAAATAGAAGACTGATGAGACAGGGTTTCAAGTTAATGAAGTGACTGCAGCTCCCCATCAGCTGCAGTGCACCATCATGCAGATGGTACAGGAGAGACTGTGCTGCAGACCTCTGGAACAGTCAGCATCTCCAGGGCTTGGTGTAGGTGAGCTTCGAGAACAGGGGTCAGATACCACCTCTGCCCCAGTATAAAGTCTTAAAGCTGGAATTTTCAACAAGGGAGGAGAGAAACTGGCATTTATATATCAGAGCTTAGGGAAGAGCTACAGCTATTAAGAAATACTACCAGTTCTGTCAGGACTTACATCTGCTCCAAAGAAAGGTCATACAGGACTGTTAAAATTCACACATGCTCAACACTCCCCGAAATAATGAGATGTTTCATACTATTATTCACAGGAAAAACACTTCTAAGCCAAGGATAAACCAGTTAAGGCATATATGATACGTGCCATATACGATACAAATAGGTAAACTGTCTGTTTGCAGAGTAATGCCAACTTTGAAATATATGAAGTGTACCTCAGCACATAAATAATACATAGCACATAAGTAATAGCACATAAGTAATACAACTAGGAGGTAGCTTTCAACTTCTCATGAGCAGGTTCTAACCTGGACTGAGTATGGAGTTTCAGGTAGACAGTTTTACTAACTAATATAATAGTTATCAACACCCTAACAGTTTCCTTCTAGATACATCATTACACAGGCATTAAGGTCTGTGCTCAGCTTAGAGATGCATGTCCCCATTTAGAAAATTTGAGTTACCCCCGCATTGTTCTTAAAGTTGAACATGTCCTTCTGCACTTCGGTCATTTGATACTCTCAGTAGGTAAAGAGAAAAAATGCATCAGCCTCAAGGTTTTCTACAACTTCACCCACACTGGCCTTGCAATGCCACATTTTCCACTACTGCATCCTTCATGGCTAGCTGCCTGGTCCTAGTAAAAAAATCTGCTATTTTCATGAGGCAGCACCAGCTGACAAAATAATTGACTTGTGGGAACTGCACAGATACAAAGACCCTAATGTATTATTAGGTATGATGTCATTTGTGAGGTACAATTTAATGACTATTTATCATGTATGAAACACTTTGTTTGGCAACATGCAGCACAATTTTTCATCTTCAGCCTACTGGACAAGATAAGAACTCTCCAAGTGTATTGATCATAAATAATTTACTACACCATGGGTAAAATCTTAATTTGTTGGGAAAGAGAAGTGACAGAATGGCAGCGCTGGGGACTAAAATTTTTTTTTTCCAATAGAGAATTCATTTAGTCTAGATAAAAGCAATATGTATTCCCAAAACTCACCTCTATTATTTCAAGTCCTCTCTGAGCCTATTTACATGATAGTCTCTGATACAGACAGCAAGACTGATCTTCAGATGGATACAGCTGTTTGTCCCTCTGATGAAAAATACATTAGATACAAAGCACAAAGACATTAAAGGCAAATGGATTTCATTACAGAATGACAGAATGACTAGGTTGGAAGAGACCTTCAAGATCATTGAGTCCAACCTATGCCCTAACCCTTCAACTACACTATGGCACCAAGTGCCACATCCAGTCTTCTCTTAAACATATCCAGTGATGGTGATTCCACCACCTCCCCAGGCAGACCATTCCAGTACATGAATCTTCCATGAAAAACATTTTCCTAATATGTAACATATATTTCCCTTGGCATAGCTTAAGACTGTGTCCTCTCGTTCTGTCAGTTGCTGCCTGGTGAAAGAAACCAACCCCCACCTGACTAAAACCACCTTTCAGGAAGTTTTAGCGAGTGATAAAGTCACCTCTGAGTCTCCTTTTCTCCAGGCTGAACAACCCCAGTTCCCTCAGTCATTCCTCACAGGACTTGTGTTCCAAGCCCCTCACCAGCCTTGTTGCCCTCTTCTGGAGGTGCTCAAGTGTCTCAACATTCTTAAATTGAAGGACCCAGAACTGGACACAGCACTCAAGTGTGGCCTTACCAGTGCTGAGTATATGGGAAGAATGACCTTCCTACTCCTGCTGGCCACACTATTCCTGATCTAGGTCAGGATGCTGTTGGCCTTCTTGGCCACCAAGGCACACTGCTGGCTCACGTTCAGTTGGCTGTCAGCCAGTGCCCCTTGGTCCCTTTCTGCCTGGGCATTGTCCAGCCACACCGTCCCCAGCCTATAACATTGCAGGGGGTTATTGTGGCCAAAATTCAGGACTCAGCACTTGGACTTCATCCCATTGGACTCTGCCCATGTATCCAAACATTCCAAGTCTCTCTGCAGAGCCCTCCTCCCTTCCAACACATTGGCACATGTTCTCAGTTTAGTGATAGAGATTACACTAATCTCACCTCACCTAGTAGCAAATTCAAGTCAGAAAACCTAACCCAGTTATCTCTGGATCCACACCCCCAGTTAGAGCACTGAGAAATTGGTATTAGATGCAAAAGATTTGTTTATCTTTTACTGTCACTCTTGACTGGACTCTAATCTTCATCCTGTTTTGTATTTTTACATTAAATGACCCATCCGAATCACAATCTGCATCCTTCTTTTTCTAATTAGGTTTGCAAGCTTCATATTTTCCAAGCAAAGCTTTAAAATGAAAACTAAAGGCTTGAAATCTGTGAGGCAAACCAAAGAATTCAACAAATAATTAAGATTTTAAATTCATGATTTTCAAGCAAACCACACAACTTCTCCATGCACACATTCACAATACTGTGATGCTGATAACTGCAAGAACCAACAACACACAGCCAATATTCTAGACATTCCCTCATCTCTCCCTCTTTTCCCATATTGCCACATCTATGTATGGCCATCATATGGTCACTCTTGGCTTGAGACAAACTGAGACCTATCAAGTGGAAATGAATAGCAACCCCTTAAAACCATACCATTTCATAGACTGCATTCTATGAAACCACCAACATGAAAAGGTTAGGCAAGGAAAAGCCTCACAAGTTCCTAAATCCCAAGGATTTTCCTACATTTTTTTTCTACAAACTGAAGGAATCTGCAGTCTGAAACTTAAACTTTTCCAAGATGAACCTATATTTAACATGTCTAAGGCCATATCTGGAGTCATATCTCTAACCAAGCATGGATGTTACTGTCTCCCTTTTGACTGCTCGACCCATACACCAACTCTTTCCCAGGTACTTTATCCACCTTCCTCCAGAGTAGTAAAACCCACTGAACTATGTGTTTACTGGCCACCTTTGACAAATACTTCTTGTTAATAATTTATTAGGTTTGTTCTACTAAGCATCACACATATTTTTAGGGATGTGAACATCTTCCCCTCCTGCCAACATCCCTTTGACTAGAAGAAAGATAAAGCCAGAGCATGGGTTAACACAAAAACTGCAAGCTATATACAACTCAGGCTTGTAACATTCATGAATTCTTTATGTCCCTAGTTAATAAGGCAGGCTGTCTTGAAACAAATCAGCCTGTATTCAGTTCATTATTTTCCATGAAAACAAAGCAAAAAGAAAATTACTGCTTTTTAAAACAGACCAGAAAATTCTGGTCAATCAAAGCCTACAGAGAAGATAAACTAAAAGTTATTTTTAAGTGATTATACACTACACCTAGCAACCTCCTGGTTTTCAACACTCACTCTTGATTCTCCCATGTTATATCTTACTTCACCTCCAGCAAGATCCTGCAGTAGTGTATTATTCAAAGCAGTATCATGACTGTTGTTTTCAGTGCACAAGGTACATTTGGTTATTTTTGCAGACTCTTCTTTTTGCACAGACTCACAGTCATAATGGATAGCAACATCTCCCAAGGGAGCTTTCCAAGCCCTGTTAACAAATCAGATAACTTTCCCTTTCCTTTCCACAAATGTATCAAGAAATAAAGAAAATAATTTCTACTTCAAGGCTGCTTCACCAATTTTACTGCTGAGAAGAGTGAAAAGAAGGTTTGTGCATTTCTTTCAAGGTGAATGTCTCTTGCGGATGACATAAAAGAACTAATTAAAAATAAATTCATGCACAGGATATGTTTAATTTCTCTTTAAAAGGGTTGGCCTCAGAGACTGACCAGTTACCACTAGAAGGAGAACACCCAGCAAGTAAAAAGCTTCTTACAATTTTGCAAGCAACATGGTAATATTTCTTGAAACTCAGGCGCCAAAAAAAAATAGCTTTCTCCAAAAAGACTGACTTTTCCAAAGGTACAAATGGATACTTTCTCAACTCCAGGAAAAATCACAAGCAACATCGTCTGTAAAAAAGTAAAGGACAGGTCATCCTCAAAGGCCCAGACCACACCCACACTCCTCACTCTCACATGCACCTGCAAAAAAGCTCTGAAAAAACAAACTCACATGCTTTATAATATAATCCATCTCTCATTCAACCCAAGTTGTTCCTTCCCTCCCTCCCTTACCCTCTGAGGCTCCTATCATTATGCACCTCCTCCTCAGCAGCTGGAAGACTGAAGTTTTCTCCAGTCCCACTCACTGAGCTGCTCAAAGGAGGGAGTGCAGATGCTGGGTCCTGCCATTCCACCCATCAGAGCTGCCTGGGATGCTGCTGGGAGGAGGAAGGGTGTTACATCTCCTTTCTTCCTGCACACACAGAACAATACTGCCTGTTGCAAAATAAAATTTAAAGAAAAAAAAAAAGGCATTGATTCCACTTGCAAGGGACCCTGGTGACACTTTGGTAAACCTGATCCCAAGGCAAAAGGTGATCTGTATGAAAGTACATTTCTTCCTGATGTGTATACCACAGAAAAACTTCACCACTGGTGGGGCCTCAGAAGTGCATAGGAAGGGCTGTGGTGTGCAGAAGGGTGGTTATTCCACACCCTGGTGCATCAGGGAGGAGGGAGAGGGGCAGTGGAAATGCTAGGAATGAATGGGCGGTTTCATGAAAAAGCAGAGCCCAGCACAAGGTACCAGAGGGTGAGTGGGAGGGAATGAGAGCAGACATGTACTTGACAATTATAGCTGCATTTTGAGCAGCTCCAGCAAAATATGGTGGTGTGTGCCACAGCAGAGAGAAGAGCCAGAGGCACTGAGGAAGCCAGGTTTCATTCCAATTCGGATCTCAAGGGGGACAGGGGCAGGAGGCAGACACAGGAAGCCAAGGGAGGTGGTGAAAATGAAGATTCCTATTTTTGTACCTTAAGAGGAGCTACGGGTAATTCACTTCAACGTGCACTTGGTGCAGAGCTCTTCAACACCATCTGGGGGAGGAGTTGCATGGTCTCCACTCCTCTATCACCATCTCAAAGCAGAAAACCTCCCTGAAGCATCATCCCTCTCTTGTGCTTCAGCATTGCTCTGCTCCAGCAGCATCGCAGCACTTTGTAGCCACTCTCCCCTCAGTTTCTTCCTTCCCAGACCAGAATTTTTATAGAGGAGGTTATCAGAACCAGCAGAAAATGTGCTGCTTGTCAGAGGCCAAGCACCACAGAGTAACAGAACATTTGCCACAGATAATTTATCACAGCTACACAGTGGCACTACTGAGAGAATGTACACACCGACTATTGCAGTCTCTGTCTTTTGACTATTAAAAGGGCCAATTAGCACATAAATTTAGCTGTGAATACTGAAAGGGATTTGAAAACAGTAATAATTAAAGATCAGGACAGTAGCTGGGCTCATGAGTTCCCCCTCATCTTCCCTGGCCTGCTTGCCAAGCCATTCACACATCAATGGAAGAAAAGCAGCAGTGCTCATTAACTGCACCATGGTATTCAGGAGCATCCCTCCCCTGTTGGCCCCATGTTCGCAAGTTCCCTGCCCCTTCCTGAGAGAGTATTTATTGGCACTTCTCTAATGCTACACAGCACTGAGTCCCCAAGAAAACTTCTCACCTCCACCCCCCAAAACCCCTTAGGATTCACAGGTATTCCCTCATCTCAGCTAGATGGTGGGACCAAACCCTGAAAAGGAAAGGGCAATATTGCCAGGGAGAGGAAAAATACCTAAGTTCATGTCCTAGTTTGGAGGACAGGTGTCTGCTAAGAAAGGCAGGAGCCTCTCTTTGAAATGGAGAATGTAAAACCCCTCCCTCCAAATTATTATAATTTTGAAATCAAGGGGCTCTCAGGCAAAGATATGGGAATTAGGAATAACAATTCTTTACTAGGGAAATTAAAATAGAAATACAGTACTACAAAGAAACAAACTCCAAACCCTGACAAAGTCAGAGTACAACCTGATACCCCGTCAGACAGGGTGTTGGTAGCAGTTCGATTAAATGGTGGTTGCAGTCCTCTTGCAGTGACAGATGTGATTCAGTTGAAACAGTGCTCCTGCAGAAGGTGAAGTTTCCTTCCAGAGGTCCAGTGGTGATGTGGAGAAATCTGGTTTTCCTCTGGAGTCCAGTGGAGAAAGGGGCTCCCTTAGTGTCCCAAAACCTCTGTTTTTATCTTGGTAAGAAATGCTGGGCTCTTCCCCCTGGTTGGAGCAACTTCCAATGGGATGAAGTAATTTTATCAGTCCCACAGTGGGACTCAATGGACCATTAGCAGAAAATGACTCCCTGTAGGAAGGATGGGTTGTGAAAAGATAAAGAACAATGCCCTGACTGGTTTCAATGGATGGCCCATTAGCAGAATATCTGTTGTTGAGATAAGGATCACTGCTCCCACCTTCAACAGATGACGATAGAATAGATACCTTTTATCACACTCTGTACTGTAACCCAAGACAGCTCAGCACTCCACCCAGCTTTCCCCGGGTCAGTCACAGACTAATGAAGAGTATCTAATGGCAAACGATGTTCTCAGTCCTTAAGCTGCTCCCCAAGGAAACTATCAGCATCTTTTATTTACAGACTGCCGACAATCTCTAGGGAAAACAATGCCGACTCCTATGTGAAGCATGGGAAATGCCTATCTTTTTAATCACTGGAGCACTGATTCATCTTCAAGGCTGGTGCAGTTTCCGCTCTTTGTTGCTCTGAAGCGACTGCAGTGATACACCTCCCCTGTGAATACCACTGTCTCTTAACTACAATATTTACTATTAGGATGGCTAAAAACACTCACTGACATGCAGGCAGTTTCATCCTGACTCCAGGGGCAAGGTCCCCTCAGCTCTCCCATACAAGGAAGCTTAGCAAGGAAGGGAGAAGGAAGATGGACCCACTGAGCACTGACATGTTCACAAAGACCTGTGGATTTCTGTGCATGTCCCATATATATAAATTAGAACAGCAATCAAGCAATGTTCTCCCTTCCTCATTTGAAACCTATCAGTTTGATTACTTGCTATAAAAACTACCTTTAGCTAAAAAGAGGGGAAACTAAAATACCACAGGGGGAAAAAAAAAAGACTGCAACTTATTAAAGAATAAACATTTTTAATCATGAAAACAACGGCATATTTCTACTCTATTTAGTACTGTATGATACTTCTATGTGCCAGGCTGATGCAGCTACAAAACTCCATCTCCCAATGCCTTGCAACCAGCAATATCAAGCATAGAGCCCTGATAACAAGATCAAAAAGTAAGGCTCAGCCTATTACATAGCCAAGTCCCCTAAAACAGGAGCAAAAAACTCACAGGTAAGGCTTAAAGGAGAGTAAGACTCAAACCTATGAACTGTTTCGGACAGGTTGTAGATATCTACAGCACATCAGAAAGACTGAAGTTTTTCTGTGGTCCTACAGAAAACACAGAACTATTAATACCATGTATAGACTCTGCCACATCAGTTTCCTGGTCACCTCTGATGTTAACAACTTTTAACAATAAAAGTGAGAGTCCATCAAATTCATCCAGGCAGTAAATAGCATTGAAATTAGTGTGAGTCCAGTTCCCTTGAAGAGAGGTACATGCTTGAGAGAGAAAATTACAGAGGAACCAAGCAGATTTATATTGGCTGTTTCAGCAATAAATCTCTTCAGAGCTTTTAAAAACAATAAATTGAGACCTTATTAAAAACTTGGTATTTTTATTTCACTGGATTAATGACACTTACAGTACTAAATTTAATCTGTACTTTCAAACACCACCAATAAACACAGCTCTATCTAAATGCAATTAAAGAACTAGTCATCATTTTGGAGAAAATTTCTGGAGGCACACCAGCAAGCATGATAAATGAAAGGAACTCACCCTCAGATGGTAATTTGAAAACGTATCTTTTATGATTCTTTTTTCTTTCTGTGTACAATGAAATATCTTGATACCATTACACTATGAAACAGTTTAACTGAAGGGACTGAAGGTTCACAGCAGGATTCACTTCTATGCGCTAACTATCACTTACTGGAGACTTTGTGCTTGTATGTTTTGGCTGCAGAAGCTGCAAGTCTGAGAGGTTTCGTCTAAACGGTATATTGCAAGTTTTGCACTAAGTCAGGAAGAGCTTTTGATTTCATTTTTACTTTCGGGGAAGAGATCTAGTCCTGTTGTCACAGAGGCATATGGCTTTGTAACACAGAGATCCACTTTCACTCTCTTTTCAAGAGATACCTAAATATGTAGAAACACCATGCGCAGTTGCATGCTATTTTAAAGTAAACACTGGAACATGTATCCAGATCTGGTGCTTCAGCAAAAGAGAAATGGTTGCAAATTACCCTTTTTAGTAAGTCAGCAAAGAGCAAAATATTTAATCCAGCCTTGTCCAGAAGAGAAAATACAGATAACTCAGTAATACCATGTACTTTGTAGTGGAATTTCTACATTTTAAATATCTCCTATTTCTCCAATAGCTTAAAACATAACAATTTAAATACTCATATATTGATGATGTTGTCCTGCCTCTAGGTTTCCTAACCTAGTTGAGAATATCCTGTAGACTGTAAGAACATCTAATACAAAATGTAATCAAGTGTTTGAGCTACAGCTGAAATCTTGGCCTACATATATGGGGAAAAGCCCCCTCAGCTGTAACTGACAAATCACATCAATGAAACTATTGCCAGGAAAGCAAGTCACTTAAGATCAGATAAAATATGGAACACACATGCCTACACTCACTAATGAGAAGGAATAGCAGTCATGTATTTGCACAGGCATGCAGTTGTAGAAAGTACAGTACGAGACTGGGAAGCCTGATTTTCCACTGATTGATACAGGACTTTAGCAATTCCTTTCTTTGGTTTGCTCCCCATTACCAAATGAAGATAATGACATCCCCAGGTTACAACAGATACCTGATCTGGTGACAAATGCCCTGGAAATTCCATCCCAGAAAAGCAAGTATACAAGAAGCATAACTGAGATTGATTGCTCAGTCCTTTTTTGCTCATCATCACCCATGAAGCTCCCTTGTTTTTGAAGAAGCCATGTGTTAGTGCCACTAACATTTATGCTGTTGCTGTTTTAAAGTCCAGGAAATCCTACACTTCTTATTGCCTTTTACAAAACACAAAGAAGCTATTTACAGCAAGCTATTTACAGTAATTTCACGACCATAAGGCGCACCGGACTATAAGGTGCACCTCCGGGAGTCGGCAAATTTTGCAACTTTGTACATTATATAAGGCACAGTGGACTATAAGGCGCACTTTTTTTTGCAGCGAAGATCTGTGTTGTGCGCAACAAAGTAACTAATTAGTAACAGAATCCTGCAATCATGGAGTTTACTGGCAAGTACTCAATTTGCAAACATTTTTCACAGATTGGTGTAGCCTTTAAATGCAGCCCCAAGCGCCCTCCCCATGTGCAGGGTCCGGCACTCCCGCCTGCCTCCGGCTGATGAGGCGGGGCTCAGGGCAGCTGCAGCTCAGGGCTGCTGTGGTTTGGGGTGGCCACAGTTCACACCTCAGGGTTACTGTGGTTCAGGGCGGCTCGGGACCATCCGCGGCTCAGGGCGGCATGGTGCTGCCCGCTCCCTCTCTCCCTGTGTGGCTTCTGCTGGCTGGGGGCTGCCTGCTCCCTCTCTCCCTGTGCAGCTGCTGCTGGCCGGGGGCTGGCCGCTCCTGCCCCCCCTTGCGGCTCAGCGCTCCCATGGCACCGCCCCCCTCGTGGCTCAGCTCACGGTTCGCACTTTTTTTTTGCAGCGAGGCGCTGCGCCACATGCAACAAAGTAACAAATTACTACCAGTTGCTCAATTTGCAAACATTTTTCACAGATTAGCGTAGCCTTTAAACGCAGCCCCAGGTGCCCTCCCCATGCCACGGACCCAGGCACTCCCGCCCACCCCCAGCACCAGCTGGCGCGGCTCGCAGCTCCTGGCTACCACCATGCAGTCGTGGGTCCCGGTTTCCCCTGCCCGGTGGCCGCAGTTGCCGCAGGCCCAGGCACTCCTGCTCGGTGCGGGCTGGCGCAGCTCAGCTTCTTATTCCCCCTGCACCCGGGCCAGGGCTGGCACCGCCCAGCTTCTTGTTCCCCACCTTGCCTGGGCCAGGGCTGGCGCCACCCGGCTTCTTGTTCCCCCCACGCCCGGGCCAGCAGCAGCTCCCTCCCTCCCTGCGCGGCGGCAGAGGCTGGGGCCGAGGCCGGTGGCAGCTCCCTCCCTTCCCGCGCAGCTCCTGCTGGCTGCAGCCGCCCGCTCCTGCCCCCCCTCGCGACTCGGCGCTCCCACGGCACCGCCCCCCCATTGCGGCTCACACCTCCGGGTTGGCAAATTTCACAATTTTGTCCATTATATAAGGCACACTGGACTATAAGGCGCACTTCCAGGTTCATGGGAAAATTTTAGTCAAAAGGGTGGGCCTTATAGTCGTGAAATTACTGTACTTTTTTCTTAAGAAATTAAGATTCTATATATTTTCAGACATGGTCATTTTAAAATCATATAGGAGACTTTAATTTCTTGCTGCCGTTAGAAAATAAACTATCAAAACAAAGTCCAAAACAAAACAAAACAAAAAAAAAAGAGGATAAACCTGAGTTTATGAGGTAGTTTTGAGGAAATCACAGGTCAGTCCCACCTAGCACCAGCACCACATCCTTCTTTAACAAGAAGATGTAAAACATTTATCAGATATAAATACAAGGAAAAGATGTAACAGAGTATCCACAATGCCTGCCAAATGCCCATGAGTAGATTTCTGGGAGTGCTGCATCCCAAACCTGCAGTTGCTTAGTGGGACAGACCTCTCCTCCACTGGGCACAGCCTCAGGTATATGTATTGTTTGCAGGTTTAAGGACATCTGAAACAGAGGTGGATTTTGAAGTGGCTTTTTCCCTTCCCATGCATATTTTCAGATTTCATGGTTCTTTCTTTACTCATGGTGTCAGACAGTTGTAGCAATAAATAGCTTTTTCTTGCCTTCAGACTCACACACATATAGATCAATGCTCCAAAACAGAAATCTAACTTTTCTCTGGAAAACCTATGGCTTTTGTTACATTCTGGTACAGACAGAACACCATTCTACTTTTTCCAAGCAGTGCTCATGTCATGTAAACCTAAGAAAAAGGAGAGGAGGAGAGGGAGTGAAGCTCTTCTATGATTTATCAACCACATAGTCTAGTGTTTGCCCTCACAAGCTATTTCAGAGATCTATGGATGCAGCATCTGCAGAAGATTTTCTCTCTGAAAATTAATACTTTCAACCATGATGATGTACAACACAACATCTTAATTTACACACCACCACTGAATGCTGTGAATTTTTTGGTTTGTCCTCAGAAATTATTAAAAAAAAAAAAGATTCTTTTGCCTTTATGTTGTAACAGTGTGCTACAAAGTAGGATATATAAACTGCGCATTTATCAAAGCTCATAAGTTATTTATGTGACTCTTAAAGACCAAGCTGATAAAACCATTCCACTTTTGGTGATTTACATAATTATACTTTAGGTACATTTTACTTATTATTCTGCTGCCTACAAACAACTTGTAAGGAAACATTGTGTGTATTCCTTTTTAACTGGAAGCAATCAGAATTGCTCTACAAATGCAGTTTTACACAAGAGCAGAGGTCTCTTGACAAGAATCTCAACTACTTGTTTCAAAGCACTGGGTAATAATCAGGAGAAAAGAATAAATACTCATCATCACCTCTTTACAGTCCTGTGACTGCTCATTTGTTTATATACAATAGCATCTAAGTCAAAGACCACAGACATTTGCTAGTTGTTTGACAGATAAGTGCAATTTGGGCACTTATCCACCTGCCTGTTCTTGCTAAAAAGCTGATTCCAAACTGCCCCAGAAAGCCCTGGACACATCAGGGGTACTCACTTTTAAAGCATGTGTTCCATTTCTGTTACCTGACACAAACCAAACATTGTGTTCTGCATTCCACTGTGAAAATCGTGCCCTTGGAATTCCCCTTCATGTCAGCCAGAAGGAGGCAAGCAGTCACCTAAGCTGGTTCCTCCTAAAGGGGAAGTCAGGAGGGGAAAACAATGCACATACAAAACAAGAGGGGTAAAAGGGAAGTGAGTCAGGGTTACCGGAAAATATTTACTTGCAGATTTGAACACAAAGGAGTCTCAAGCATTACTTGCCTGTGCAGTGGATTTGTTGCTGCAGGCTATTTAAGGTAGAAATCTGCCATATTCATCCTCCAGTCATGTCAGTTCAAGTTACTCCCCAGGGCCCTGACAGCACAACATCACTTTGCAAAACATGCCCAGCTGTGCAAGGAGGCTACCCTATCTTATGTTAAAAAGGAAGTTCATGTCTAAATCCTTTTCAGGACTGCGAGAGAGATGAGAGAAATTGCTAATGATCTTGAAGCAAGGGTAGAAGAAGCAGGAAGCCTGAGCCTCCTGGCTCCATCAAAACTGGTTTGTGGGACCAAGTCACCCAGTTTTGTGTCTCAGTTCTCCCTCCTAATACCTATCCACACAGTGTAATACACGTGTGTACAGAAGGCTGGAAAACTCTTCCAGAAGACAGCCAGGGTGAAGTGTCAGAGCTTGAGAGCAGCAGCCACACATGTCCCAGAGACCTTTCAGACTAATATTATTCTTTCAGTAGGTGTGGTAGCAGAGAGGGATCACTGTTGGGAAGGATGAATCAGGAAAACCTTATAAATGTGATTGCCTAGCAAAAGATTTTGATAACATGGAAACCATAGGGGAGATTGAAATGAAAGCCATCTTTGAGATACCAAACCTTAGTTACTAAATAACTAGAAGACAATAGAATGGCTGGCCAAAAGTAATCCCCCCTTGATTGAACAATGCCTTCTACTGGCGAGCAGGTCCAAAGATCAAAGAAGACCCTGCTAGCTTGGCAGAAGGGGTCCAAAGAGTAGTTTTTAGGGTTTAAAGTGTAACACATTATGGTAATGTAATGATTTTTATAGGCTGTATGTAAATGCTATAGGATTTGTATCTTGTGTTAGATTGGTTAGTGGAAATTAGAATATTCAACACAGAAGAAGATTTATTGTATTGTAATGGGAACCTCGCTCTCTTACTCTCTTACTTCCTTCTTTTACTACTCTCAGCTCTCTCTCTTGCCTCTTTCTCGTACCCTCTTACTGCCCTGCTGCAAGTTGCGGCTGGCAGCTCCAAGCAGGGTCCTTTCACCCATGCCCTTTTGCAATAAACCACACATTTCATGACCTGGCTATAGAGATCTCTACTTCTGTCCCCACCATCCAGCCCATCGTCACATCCTACAGTCTCCTACAGATCACCATGTTTTCCAAGTGTTGTTCTGCAAGCTATGCCAGGTATCTTCAACACAGTAATCTCAGGATATGGGATTGACTCAGACTCCTGAATGCTAGACAAAGAACGCAGCAGGACTCTAGGAGTGAAAATGAGTAAGGATGAATCACTTCACTGTGCAACTCCTCCTCTTGCATGACTCTTCTCTAGTGGACACACTACCAGCTGAAGATGAGGTAGTGCTGGTTACTCAAAGTGAGAAAGAAAGGCCAAAGGTCCTACACCAAAAACACACCTTGCAAGAGAAAGCCACAGCTTGCTAGACCTTCTGCAAACCTGTCAGCCAGTGCTGATAGCTGCAGCCCACATGGTACCCTGGAGCAGGGCGGGGACCCTGGCGCTGCAAAGTAGCCAAGAGCACCTCAGGTTTAGTCCTTCTGTTTTAAAAAGCCCTGCTACAAAGAGTCTTCCCCTGACCCTGGAGATGGTTGAGATCTGTGCTGGGGGATTGCAAAAAACCACAGTACAATAGCAGCAACACAACTTCAGGACTTCATGCGTGCAATGAAATACTGCTGATCATTAGCAGTGAAAACAGTACTGCTATAAACAACAGCACTACTGATATCACTAGTGCTATGCCCAGTTTGGGGCAGGTTGAAGGAGGACATTAATAAAATCATCTTGTATCTTCCACGGTCCTTCAGGTCTGTGCCCAAGCAAGTCAGGAGTTACAGTAATTTCACAAATACAAGCTGCAGCAATTTGACAAAAATTTCGGTGGAAACCCGGAAGTGCGGCTAATACTCGGGGGTGGCTAATATGTGAATAATTTTCTGACATTTACAACCACAGACGTGCCAGCCAGGGCGCCGAGCCAAGCACCTGCCAGTAAAAGCCGGCATTTTGCGATTGTTACAAAGTGTTACTCTGTTGCCTTGGCTCCCTGCAGGCAGCACGGGGGGCGGGGAGAGAGGCGGGAGAGCTCTCTTCTTCCCTCCTCTGCCGCAGCCCAGGGGAGAGATGGGGGGAACCCGTGCCGCCATTGCCGTGGCTCGGGGAGCAGGTGGGGACCCCGCACCGCCATTGCCGCGGCTCGGGGAGCCGGCGGGGGCCCCGCGCCGCCATTGCCGTGGCCCGGGGAGGAGGGGGGGAGCCCATGCTGCCATTGCCGCGGCTCGGGGAGTGGGGGGGAGCCCACGCCGCCATTGCCGCGGCTCGGGGAGGAGGGGTGGGGCTCTGCCGCCGCCCTCCGCCGCCGTGGCGGGAGCAGGGGGTGCTCCGTGCCCGGCCGGCGCCGCGGCAGGTACAGGGCGCTCTCTCCGTGCCCGGCCAGTGCCGCGGCGGGAGTAGGGCTGGGGCAAGCGAACCCAGAGGCGGCGGCCAGCCCCGAGCGGCAGCGCCGAGCTGGGCCACCTGGCCCCATCGGCAGCCCCTAGCGGGCCGAGCCTGCACAGCCTTAGTTGAGCCAGTAAACCCCTGCCATGCTGCTGTTCTGTTAGTATTTTGCAACTTTGTTGCACGCGGGTCCTCACTGCGAACGACAGAGCGGCTTATATTCAGGTGCGGCTTATTTATGGACAAAGAACGAAATATTTGCCAATACCCAGAGATGCGACTTATACTCAGTGCGTCTTGTATTCGTGAATTTACTGTAAACATTAAAATTATAGTAGTTTTAACATCTGAAATATTTTCCATCAGTATCAACGTGCCCAGATAATTTATATACCACAAATATGATTTGGCAGGATTAAATCTGAAAATGATATACCAAGGATTTGTTAATGGAAGGGAAAACATTTGCAGCATACAACAGACCAACACAAGAAAAGCCTGACTGCTGTGATGAATAATGCATATTGCCTATGGTATTAATTAACCTTGTACTCCAGTATGATATTATGGAACAATAAGGTTAATCTGAATCTGGACTGACACTCTTCCCAATGGCATCTAGAAATCAGTCTTTGAAACATCTAAAATTTGAATTTGTTAAACCAGAAGCCTTTGTTCAATAAACTTTCAGGAGTATTTTTGTTTCTCTGTATTCACAGTCCATACTGTATTCATGTGCACACGCAGTGCAAAACACTGAAGGTGATAACCAGAAATGTTCTAGCTTTGCTTTCCAAGGGCCCTTACCCACCTGTCAGCAGCACACAAGCAATAACATGGTGCCTCCCAGTAAATCCCACAATGCACATTCCGTCCTACAGACAGAACTGCAGTGTGACTGTTGTGTTGCTCCTGCTTCTTGCCAACCAGGGTGGCAAAAGTAAGCTCACTGAAAATGAACACTACAATGTTTAAGCTGGGGCTTTTATGCCTCCAATGTACGAGTAAATGCCTCCATCTGAAAACATTCATTATAGTTTACTCTGGTTTTGCTTTTCTTGTAAAATATTAATTTTCGTCTTACCCAAAGCTACACACGGTATTAAACACGGACGCCACATTAGAGGCATCGTGTTTTTGGTTGTGTGCACAGCACCCAGAAAGTACAGCAAAATTACTTGCACATACCTGAATGACTGAAGACACAGAAAGATTCATGCACAAGTATCTTGATAAACACTTTTTGTGTTAGTTTACAGAGTCATGGAACCACGTTTGCAGACAACACTTGCCAGTGTTTTACACACCAAGGTCTGATCTCGCATAGCCTTTCATTGGGAAAAAAGCCAACAACAAACTAAACCTACAACAAAAAAACCCCCGAAACAAACAAAACAGGAAAAAAGAAGAGGCCACCAAATCAAACAGTCTCACAATATTCTGGAAGGCCAGGACTTGGCAGAGGGCACTTCCCCCATCTACCAATGCACTTAACATGGTACATTTCAAAGTTACTGCATGATCCAATGCCTTCACCATGAGGATGACACAACTCATCAATGCCATTAGCCACGCTCAGAGCTCAGTCAGTAAGACTCACACAACCATTTCACTGGTCCCCAAGCATGAGATTTCCAGCTGGCAGCCATCCCACACACCCCAGCAAAAACACACCAGGAGATATCTGACCTGACTGCTGAGTACTGTGTTACTGATGCATCCAGGAGGCAAGAGCCTGGGGACATCAATGATGAGGATGCCAAGTGCAGAACTCTTGCTCAATTGAGCACATAGCAGCACCTTAGGGAAGGCTTTCTACGATGCACCATGTCCTGCAGTCAGGCTCAAGGACTGCTATGGCATTTTAAACTAATTAGAGTAAGAAGTGACTCAAAATTTCTTCCTTATTTTCTTCAATGGAGAAGAGTACACAAACAGGTGGAGAAACTTTAGTCTGTGTCCTCCTGCATTAGATGAGAAAAAGACAACCACAAAATGCCAGAAACTGATATTTGGGAAGTTTGGGGGAGATCAGGATCAGACCACTTGCTGACAAATAGATCTGAGTTACATCAATTATCACTAACTGAATTTCTTTCCTATAGGCTGTGTTTGCTTGAAGACAGCAAAGTACTTAATGAAGATCTAGGCCAGGAAACAATTTAGCTAACATATCCTAAAGGATTATTATCTCCCTCCCACAAAAACCAAGGACAAAATTCCCACTGACTACAGAATACAAAAGATCACACCATAACTCATTTCTGCCAGGAAATACACCTGTGCAACCAGATGTATCAGTCTGGCAGCACCACCCTGCAGCAAGGTCTCTCAGTGTTACTTCTGCCAGGCTCACTAGTGCAGGCACCAACAGGATGGTTTCTTTCTTCCTAGTACTAGTTAAACTCTCAAACTGGACCAAAATGCCTTTGCACATAAATGATCGATTAAGTCACTTGAGTATAAGCTTGTCTCCCCATCTGCCTGTGTCAGCCCACGCTGCCCGGACCCATGCTTGACTATAGGCATTACCCCGTCTAAATTCCCTGCTGACACTTTAAAGGATGCTACTGCTGTCACAACACAACATCAGGTCCTAGCTGCCATGACACTTCATTTGTCTGGGCAGCAGCAATGTCTGGAAGGATGACTGCCCTGTTTTAGTGCAAGTATGCAAGACAATCAAGGTCAGCAAAGCAAACTAGTTTTGACACATTAGATCATGCTTGAACTGTGAAGGCAAAGAAAAATAATGTAAAAGCTCTTCTAAAATGAAACCAAACCAAAAAAACCAAAAGAAACAAAAAAACCCCAAACAAAAACAAACAAAAAAACCCCAAAACCAAACCAAACCAAACCAAAACAAAAAAACCCACAAAAACAACCAAAAACCAACCAACCAAACAAACAAAAAAGCACCTTTACAAAATAAATAAATAATATGGGCCAGTCTTGTGCCTGGGGATGGAGAAAAGCTTTTATCTGAACCTGACTGGGTAGGCAGAGAGGGAAAGATTATTTTGCAAGACAGACACCTACCTTTTTCTTCATAAGTATGTAGCCATTTCCATGCCTTTCACTTCTAGGAAGTCTTTAGCAGATCATCTGCTCTGGAAGTGAAAGAGCATCAAGTGCTCAAGCAAAAAGCAGACACAAAATCAGGTAGGACAGGAAGAGTAAAACCCCATCACTTGTCTGATTACCCCTTACCAGCATGCTCGTGTGACTACAAATGCCCTGACCAACATCTGACTTTTTACTGGAGGGTCCCATTATTGTTTTTGTGACAGTACTCTGTGATCTTAAGCTATTTTTGCCTCAAATTCCCTCTGCAGGCACTTTGCTCTAGACATTGCAGCCTGCAATGACAACACTCAATCTGCTGCAAGTCAACAATTGCAATGCAGGAAATCCTAGCAGCACAGGGTCACAGGGCATCTGTGGACCTTGGCAATTGTCCATGGCATCTCCCCATCATCCTGGACCTCTTCCTCCCTGCTGTGAATTTCTTTCAGTAATTAACATGCCCAATTGCTTTGGATTTATACTAATAAAACACTGCCTCCTGTTCCAAGATTCCAACATTGCTGTTGCTTCTTGAACCTGTGCAGAGCCCCAGCAGTAATGAAGTCCACGATCCTAGCTCTATTACTGTCTGGCTTGCAAGCTATCTAAGAAGTAGTTTGGAGCTGGGAAGCTGCAGCCCACAGATTGCTTCCGCCAAATTACAAATTAGAACATTCCCCATGCTCTGCAATAATTAAAAAACTTCCTTTCCAGGTAGCTTTTGAAGGCAACACTGTGATCTCTGTCCCCACTGCAATGGGATGACAGACTGTCCAACTTGGTGTAAGTCCTCTAATGCATTATTTGTGGAATTAGTACTGTACCAGAGTGACTCTTCAGCCCACACAGGAGACAGTCATTTCACTTGTGGGGCAACTGTCACATGGACTTCAACAAAGATCATGTTGGATCCCTAGACAGGCTCACTTTACTCAAGTAATACCAGTCACACACATGCAGAGAGACTGGACAGTCTGCTGGGACAGGGGATGTTTTTTTTCTATATATGCAGAGGGTCTGGTACGCAATAATGCTGAGGTTTTGGCAGTGAAATGGACCTTTGGGCAGAGATGGATTCCCTGGCACAGCTGCCCCTCTAGGCAGAGCCTCTAGTTGATATGAGAATCCTGTTCAGAAAATGCACAACCAGCCCAAGTGGTTTTTTGAAAGCAAGTATCTAACTGAGGTACAAAAGTAAGCCTTTTGAAATGACAACTTCTGCTCAAATTCCATCTATAGAGGAATGCTAAATTCATTGTTATTTCCCAATGAATCCACCCGGAGGTGAATGATCTTAAAAGGGTTTTAGGTTAGTCTAAGAGCATAAAAAGAGCACACGAGATCAAGTACAGCACTGATACCCAAATTTTAATCTGTGCAAAATATTTCCCTGCTCTTGTTAATTATTTCAGCTGTAGAACAAAACACCTAAATATATACACGCACACACCTCTTTACAGAATAAAACCCATTCTCCCTCCAGTGACAACTGCCTTTTGCATTCAAGTGATCTTCTTTACATTTGAAAAGAGAATATGCACTGTGTGGCCAAAACTTCAGCTACTCTGGCTGAGTTTGTGATTAATTAAAACTAACTAGGTACTTCAGCTCATAATTACATAAACACCTAGCATGCTATACTCCCATCCAATTTGGTTTTAATCAGAAAAATGCACAAGAAGTATGAATGATGGGCAAAGAACTCCCTGAAGGAGCAACTGTATTTCCAAATTCAGTATTCTCCGTATACCAAATATTTCCATCAATGTTTTTCTTGCCATATAATCACCTTCCAATAGAACAATTAAAAAAAGATTTACTTTTTTTCACCCCTGGACTTTGCCTGCTTTCCACTCCACTACAAAGGTAAAAGCACAATTGCCTTATCCACCTGAGTCCCAGCTAGGAAGTCTCCCACAAGACAGGCAGAATTTAGCAGTATGCTGCCTTTTCAGGCAGAGGTAATAAGGAGAAGAGAGAGAGAGAGAGAATTCAGCCAACATGAGGCAGAGAGGCAGGCAAGTTGTGGAACGGACTAAAGAAAAGTTGCCCCCCCCTGCTGCAGTTACACCAGGTGTAAAAACAGAAACACTGTCTGCTCTGGAGCAAAAGACTGAGTTTCAAAATATGGTTACCTGTGCAGTAGCATGTTTCCATTTCTAGAAATAAGGGAATAGGGAAGGGAAAAGCTGAGGTGCTGCATTGTGTCACCTGAGAAAACCACACATAATATGCAAATACACAGGGTTCTCTTTATTGCGGTATCAGTTATTTGCTTTATTCACAAGTCAGGCCTCTGGGATAGTTGCTGTGCAGACTTAAAAAGACAAGAGTCGTAAAGCATGGCTCTGCCATCACTACATTTGTAAGTCCTGAGGTGTCTCCCAACTCTCCACAGAAGGTGCCTCTGCTCCTTGCCAGCCAAGAGTCACTACCTCTGCCTCCTCACTCCTGCCCAGCTGTAAATAAGCAATTGCCTCTGAGTATCCTTCTAGTGGCTGATCAAGGGGATCACTGCTCTGGGAAAGTGCCTTCAAACAGTCTGCACTGATTGTTCCGCTTTGGAGGAACAGGAGTAGCTGTGCTTCACCCCCAGTCAGCCAGCCACAAAATCATCCAATAACTGATTTAGCAGGTAAACTTCTAAACTACATAAGCTAGATGTCAATTAGTTTTAATTGTCCAAAATAAAAGACCTGTGAACACAAAGTTTTTTCTGCAGTCCTTGTTTTTGGTAAGAAACTCGTTTCTCTTGGCAAGAACTCAGCTGAATCACAATACAAATAATGAACAATCAGCAAAAATAAATATGATTTTGTAAATGCATTGAGGTATGTTCAGCAAAGTTGACTAAGGGAAAAATAAACAGACATCAATATTGAAGACAGCAGAAGTGTTTGAACATTCTAGAGGTGTTTAACAAAAAAAAAAAAAAAATCCAGGTATTTTCTTCCCACAGGAGCTCCCTTCTAAAACCACAAACTGTACCCCAATCCATCTTTCCTCCAGCCCTCAGTTTCCATGTTCTTCCTTTGAAGACAGCATGGGTAAGGAAAGATATCACTGAGCTTTCCTCCATTATTTTGTCCACCTGTAACATCTGTAACCTTGTCTATACCTTCTAGCTAGCTAAAACCAACTGTACTCCTTTTGATGTCTCCTCAAGTGGTAGCACATACTGATTCTCAGAAAGGAGAGTGTCATGACCTCTTGATCTCATTATTCACCTTTTCACTTTGGTTTCCTTCAGTGCAGTTTTTCTTTTCTTCCATTTTTTCTTTACTCAAATATTTAATAAATTTGTGCTTCAACTCTACGGTAATCTGAAAAAAGATCAGTCTCTGCAAAATCAATGACATTTGTAGTTACTAGTCTGTAGCCCACTGGATACTAGCAGGATCTCACTGCAAATGTGTTTGGCTCTCATTAGCTTAACGTCAACATCCGCTCTCTTCCAGTTGCATGGGCTCAACTGTCATTAAAGACACAAAAACAAGTACTTTTTGCTCCTCACTAAAAACATACTGGGCTGAAGGTGAGGACGAATACAAAGATACAGTAATTTCACGAATACAAGCCGCACCAATTTGACCAAAATTTTGGTGGAAACCCGGAAGTGCGGCCAATATTCCGGGGCGGCTAATACATTAACAAAATTCTAAAAGCTGCCAACACGGAAGTGAGAGTCCGCGGCAGCCCCAAGCCAAGCTGGAGCCCGGCCGGCCCCGGCTGAGGTGGGAAAGCCTGGTAGAGGCGGGGCCAGCAGTGTGGGGGCGGGCGGCAGAGCCTGAGCCAGCAGGGCGGGGCAGGGGGGCGGCAGAGCCCGGGCCAGCAGGGCGGGGGAGCCCGGGAGAACTGGGGCTAGCAGTGCAGGGGAGCATGGCAGAAGCAGGAAGGCCGATGGGTGGGGCTGCCTGGCAGCAGGGGAAGCCCAGCAGAATCGGGGCCAGCAGCGTGGGGGAGCCCGGCGGTGCGGGGGCCTGCAGTGCCGGCCAGGGCGAGGAAACGCGGTGGCGGTGCAGATGGGAGGGGGCGGCCGGCGAGCCTGGCAGCGGCGGCAGCGGCTGGCCCGCCGGCAGGGTGAGTACGTAAACGCAGCGGCGAGGCGGCCGGCATGCCTGGCAGCGGCGGCAGCGGCTGGCCCGCCGGCAGGGCGAGTACGTGAACGCAGCGGCGAGGTGGCCGGCATGCCTGCCAGCGGCGGCAGTGCCTGGCCCGCCGGCAGGGCGAGCACGTGAACGCAGCGGCGACGCGGTCGGCATGCCTGCCAGCGGCGGCAGTGGCCGGCCCGCCGGCAGGGCGAGTACGTGAACGCAGCGGCGACGCGGCCGGCATGCCTGCCAGCGGCGGCAGTGGCCGGCCCGCCGGCAGGGCGAGTACGTGAACGCAGCGGCGACGCGGTCGGCATGCCTGCCAGCGGCGGCAGTGGCTGGCCCGCCGGCAGGGCGAGTACGTGAACGCAGCGGCGAGGTGGCCGGCATGCCTGCCAGCGGCGGCAGTGGCTGGCCCGCCGGCAGGGCGAGTACGTAAACGCAGCGGCGAGGCGGTGCTGACGGGAGAGGGAGGCCAGTGAGCCCGGCGGCGGCTGCAGCACCACCCACCCGGCCCCGTCAGCAACCATGAGCGGGCCGAGCCTGCCTGGCCCCGCCCCGAGCCAGTAAAGCCCGCTATGCCGCGATCCTGTTACTAATTGGCCAATTTGTGAAAGCTGCGCACGGATTCTCGCGACGAACGAAAGTGCAGCTAATATTCGGGGTGCGGCTTATCTATTGACAAAGACAGCAACATTGTCGAGGCACCGGGGGTGCGGCTTATAATCCGTGCGGCTTGTATTCGTGAAACTACTATTAGTGCCAGAATGTGCCCTTGTATTCATTTCATTTCTTACACAAACCCCAGTGGTGAGCCCTGCTATTTACAGTAAGCAACTAAAACTGAAATTACAATAAAACTCACCTATGCCAGTGCAGAAGAAAGAAAGCAGAGACTGTGTAGATAATTTTTTTTGGTCAAACTTATAAATGGGTAAAGGCAGAAATGTCAGTGGCACCAATTTTTTTACACCAATTTTTACATTATTTTAGGATCTGTCCCTCAGCTTTGGTTGAGTGCTGCCTGCTAGCAGGCAAGCTGGCAAAGACCACCATTAGTAGACTTGAAACTGGCCAAGTAGATTTTGAAAGTGGGCATTTTCCTCAAAGATCCATTCATAAAGCACCAGCTGAACTGAGGCAAAGCCCCTAACCATCAGTCTTTTAGTGGTACCAAACCACCACTCTGGAAACCAGCATAGAAATTCACAGAGCAACTGCTTTCATTTCTCTTATTAGCTAGTACAGCAATATATTATTGTGAATAATGAACCTTAACATTGGTCCTTTACAAACATGTCCTAACACAATCACAATTTACCTCTAGCTGTCCCTAGCAGTTGCTGATAAATGTGCCATGTTGCCAAAAGAGGTGCAAAAATCCAAGTAGTTTGCATTTTTTACAGTAATTACTACCTAGCTGCTATATTAATTGAGAAAGTGAGCACATTATATTAGGAGATAAGACCATGTCATATTTACAACCATAAGTGTCACCAGTGAGAGAAATTGTTCAGTTGTTACTGTCAGTGCCTTCTTCAAACAGGAACCCTGCTGACAAGATGATGAATTCAGAACATTGTTGCCAATTAATGATTTGTAGGCAGAATGGATTTCAATAGTTCCCATATGTTTTTGAGGATGACGTGGATTTACATCACCTCTAAAAATGTAGTCTGCTCTGTCCAGACATGACACTGGAGATTGTAAAATATCATCTTTGAAGTAGAAATTTTAATAAACAAGGCCAGGCTCTTCTGGGTTGAAAATGTTTCCCAAAGCACGATCATGAAAAACCTGCTTACAGTAGTTTCACGAATACAAGCCGCACGGATTATAAGCCGCACCCCCGGTGCCTCGACAATGTTGCTGTCTTTGTCAATAGATAAGCCGCACCCCGAATATTAGCCGCACTTTTGTTCGTCGCGAGAATCCGTGCGCAGCTTTCACAAACTGGCCAATTAGTAACAGGATCGTGGCATAGCGGGCTTTACTGGCTCGGGGCGGGGCCAGGCAGGCTCGGCCCGCTCATGGTTGCCGACGGGGCCGGGTGGGTGGTGCTGCAGCCGCCGCCGGGCTCACTGGCCCCCCTCTCCCGTCAGCACCGCCCCGCCGCTGCGTTTACGTACTCGCCCTGCCGGCGGGCCAGGCACTGCCGCCGCTGGCAGGCATGCCGGCCGCCTCGCCGCTGCGTTGTTTACGTAGTCGCCCTGCCGGCGGGCCAGGCACTGCCGCCGCCGGCAGGCATGCCGGCCGCCTCGCCGCTGCGTTGTTTACGTAGTCGCCCTGCTGGCGGGCCAGGCACTGCCGCCGCCGGCAGGCATGCCGGCCGCCTCGCCGCTGCGTTGTTTACGTAGTCGCCCTGCCGGCGGGCCAGGCACTGCCGCCGCAGGCAGGCATGCCGGCCGCCTCGCCGCTGCGTTGTTTACGTAGTCGCCCTGCCGGCGGGCCAGGCACTGCCGCCGCTGGCAGGCATGCCAGCCGCCTCGCCGCTGCGTTGTTTACGTAGTCGCCCTGCCGGCGGGCCAGGCACTGCCGCCGCTGCCAGGCTCGCCGGCCGCCCCCTCCCATCTGCACCGCCGCCGCGTTTCCTCGCCCTGGCCGGCACTGCATGCCCACGCACCGCCGGGCTCCCCCACGCTGCTGGCCCCGATTCTGCTGGGCTTCCCCCGCTGCCAGGCAGCCCCACCCGCCGGCCTTCCTGCTTCTGCCATGCTCCCCTGCACTGCTAGCCCCAGTTCTCCCGGGCTCCCCCGCCATGCTGGCCCGGGCTCTGCCGCCCCCCTGCCCCGCCCTGCTGGCTCAGGCTCTGCCGCCCGCCCCCCACACTGCAGGCCCCGCCTCTGCCAGGCTTTCCCACCTCTGCCGGGGCCGGCCGGGCTCCAGCTTGGCTTGGGGCTGCCGCGGGCTCTCACTTCCGTGTTGGCAGCTTTTAGAATTTTGTTAATAGATTAGCTGCCCCGGAATATTAGCCGCACTTCCAGGTTTCCACCAAAATTTTGGTCAAATTGGTGCGGCTTGTATTCGTGAAATTACTGTACTAAGTGAAAACAACTGGAAGACCACTTGCAAGATGCACTCAAGTGATTCACAAACCAAAGGTCAGAAGTTATTTAGGTGTTTGTGAAAGCTACACAGCTGAGTGCCAAAACCATCATTATGTCAGTCAGGAGCATGGAGTGAATTTCCTTAGCATCAATCAGACTGGGAAAAAAAGTTCAGCATTTACAAATACATAGGACCTTTCTTGGCGTTACTTACTCTGCTTAGGGATGCAAAGTTTAACTTCACTATACTAGAAGACAATCTCGTCTTTGGGAATGTAACAATAATCAAACCAGAAAGCATTTTAACCACAATGGATATTGACATGAACTCCTGTACATGTTGAATACAGACCTCCTGAACTACCTAAGGCTGAATGTTTCCTATCAACAGAGCATCTTGGAGCCAATGTACAGGGAATGCTTGGCACAATGACCTGGGTTAAACAGTACATACAAATGGGGACCTCAAACAGAATATGCCATAGGCACTCAAGTCCCATTGATTTGGTGATGAAATTCAGGGCTATCCCACAAAAACAATTGCTGGTTTCAACACCTCTAGAGCAATAAAGTGATAAAAATCCTTTTGAGGGTACAGGCTGTAGGTAAAATAAAGAGCAGTTTATGTGGCTATACCTTTGGAACAGGGCACGGATACACCACCACAAAGCGACTTTACACTTCATAATTATGATCTCAGGCCTACTCAACATAAATTGAGAGGCCACATACTGTCTTCTTGATTAAGAAAAACAACTTTAAAAAAACCCAACCTGCACCCGAAAATGGAAAGCACAGCCTTTAATCACTAAGGTCTTCTCAAAGGACACCCGAGATTGCTATCTCAACACTGCCAGAGATGCAACCCCTCTATAGGCAGTGCAGCTTCTTCAATGATAGGCTCAGGTTTCTGGTTTAAATCTGTAGTTTTTTGGGTTTGGTGGTAAGCTTCATAGTTGGTTTTTTAAATAGAGTTTTGGTTTGGGGTTTTTGTTTGTTTGTTTGTTTGTTTTTTGTGAGACCTCTAAGAGTGCTTTGAGAAATGCAGCATCAGAGGACAGGACTTGACAGGTGACTAACAGGACTCCTTTCCACCAAAAATTCTTACAAGTGGATTGACCTCAGTGTCTAGACCTAGCACCAAACCAGTGTCTTGTTCCTTTGTGACATGGTATTTTCTGCCATAATCAAGCAAAATCTTGCTGATCCATCAACCAACATCCCCCATCTGTGGTAGTCTATATTTCCTTAGCTTGGGATAATATTGATCTTAGCTCCCCCCTTGTACAATATCAAACATTGAGTCAGTCTCTTCTTCCTCCCTAAAAGGAGAAATATCTTTATTAGCACAGGAAACGCAAAACCAAGACACATTTTGCTGTATTGGCTACGTCTGTAGAAAAGGACACTATTCTGGTAAAAAATGACACTCCACATGCTGTTTAGTAGAGCCTTCTCCAACACAAACATTCATCTCAAACATTACATTTTCTCTTTATGTTGACCTTTGAAGAGATTTAAACTATCTTCAGCATGTGACTGAGGACTAAAGGATCAAGGTCACAGTTTGTTGTGGATATGCACTCATCTCTTCTTTCTACCACACTACAAATACCAATAATGAGTGTCTGGAGTGAGGTGAAGAGAAAATGCAACAAAGACTTCAGATGAAGTGGAATTCCTCTGCCTTCCCCATAGTATGTATTACTATCCATTATTAAGTAGCTGCAAAGACAAGCCAATTAAGATGGGACCGATAACCAACATATATTAATTTTGCAAAAAGCAAACTGTATTGAAAACTTTATTTGTTTACCCTTCTATTTTACAAGAAAATTATTTTTAGGCTACCTGTTACACATTTGCAACAGAAGGGCAAGTTTTATAAACAAGCATATAATACAGCAAACCATAAAATGAGATTATACACTCAGAGTATATTGTTGTTCTTCGCAAATATTCTTTTTAAGGTCTTGAGCTTTAGATACCCTAGATCTCAGGCCTCTGATGATTCAGGAGACCTACCCTGACCAGCAACTTGGGAGCCTCAGCCAGCTAATTATGGGACAACTTCAGCATGTAGGGAAGCATTTTTATCAGTGGGGTTTCAAGTTTAACTCTGAATAGCTGAGTGGATTTGTACAAAATTATTTATCAGAGAGGAAAATCAATCAACTCACACCACATCAAATACCCAGCTCCCCCATAGAGTGATAAAGACAGAAAAACACACTGCTTCACATACAAAACCAAAATGCATCTTCTATAGAGAAATTAACTTCAAAAATTCCCTGGTACAGTCCAGAAAAAAAAACAACCCCAGGTTTATAAGACTCATAAGGAAACCCTGATACTGAAGAAAAATAACATAAATCTCTAAATAACAGATAAGACTACAATGGCCTCATGGACCCAATAGTACAGTGCTCCAAAAGTAACAGTAGAATGCCAGATGCTCCTTGTTGGCAGCTGTGTAAGCACCAGAATCAACTGCACATAGGTGTCAGCTGCCACAACATCCAGCCCAGGGCTCTGTCTTCCTGCCGGAACACTTACTCAAAGGACCTCAGTGAAAGTGAGAACCTGACCCAACACTGTCAACCCAATCGGGCACAAAAAACATGAAAGAAAGCCCAGACTGCACATCAGTTTGGATACTCAGCATAGTACCCTCCCTGTAAACACTTACCTTGGCAGGTGTTGTTCTTCTCCTCATACCCTGCCTTGCACAAGCACTTCCCGATGGGCACCAGCCATTCCCCCTCTGCACTGCAGTGCATCTTCGGTGCCTCCTCAGTCACTGAGTGGTTGATGCAGACACCTGACACTTCCAGGAGCTGCGAGGAATCCCCACCCGTGATGGTGTCAGGGAAGTGGGCAAGGTTGTGGATAACTGATGGGCATTTCTTGTAGTACACGCGCACGGAGACCAGGGCAATGCAGGCACCCACGTCCTGGAAAGCGAGGTAAAATCCCTTTTTTGTTAGGGGCCCAACATCTCTCACCTCTGTGTTAAGCTTCATTACTCTGTCTCCAAGGTCTAACTCTGTGAAGCTCTCATCAGCAGCAATGGTATCAATCTTGATGTACTGGTTTTCTTTAATGTTCCTCCCATCTTCATCATCTGATTCAAAGTAATACATGTTAAAAGTCTCCTTGCAGGTCCCAAGCCCTCCTGGAAGGCTGTTACAGTCCCTCAGGGTGAATTTGAGCTCAATGAAGATGCGGGATGCCCCTTCATTAGAGATCCAGCTGGTCAGAAGCCAGTTGTTCTGATTCTGTTCCATTACCTTGCATACTTGGTATGTGTGTATTGGAGCGTAGTTTTCATCCACCTCACCAATTTCTTCCCACTGTAGAAAAGGAAAAGTATTTTTTAAAACTGTCACAACTCATGCAGACTCTTAGCTTTCCTGTCTAAGAGTATCTTGGGCTTCAGAACTCAGGACTTTCAGGGGAAAAAATATTTTAATTGCCAAGCTTTCTGTACTAGAGGCTCGATACGTTCCTGGTAAAGTCAGAGAAGTTATCCTTTATAAGCAGAAATGGATGCTAGCTAAAATCCTGTTTTAGACAGTTCAAAAGTGGGAAAATATTTTGCTGGGTTTGTCCACTAGTATTCAGTTAGGAAACAAAACAAAAGCAGATGGGGCCATTTCTGTGAGCTTTTCAATGCATTCAGAGTTCATTCATCCCCCTGCCTCCAGGCTCCTTTCTACCACATCCTCAAATCACTGCCCCACATAACAAAAAACCACACTTCTACAAGTTATTCTCCCCCACCAAAAAAAAATTACAAAATCAGTGAGTGATACAGTAAATAAATGGGCCTCTGCACTCCCCAAGTGTGCTAGTCAGAATAATTCTTGCTCATGCAAAAAAAGAATTATAGTAATTTCAAGAATACAAGCCGCACGGACTATAAGTCGCATCTCTGGGTGTTGGCAAACATTTCGTTCTTTGTCCATAAATAAGTCGCACCTGAGTATAAGCTGCTCTGTCATTTGCAGAGAGGACCCGCGTGCAACAAAGTTGCCAAATAGCAACACAATCGCGGCATGGCGGGGTTTACTGGCTCAACTAAGGTTGTGCAGGCTCGGCCCGCTCGGGGCTGCCGACGGGGCCAAGGTGGCCCAGTTTGGTGCTGCCGCTCGGTGGGACTGCTCGGGGCTGGTTGCCACTGCCACTGGGCTCGGTCACCCCGGCCCGGCGCTGCCCCGTGGTGGCAGGCATGGATGGAGCACTCCTGCTTCCGCGGCAGCGGGTGGGGACGGAGCCTGTCTGCTCCTGTCGCGGCGGTGGTGGGTGAGGACGGAGCACCCCTGCTCCCGTGGTGGTGGTGGTAGGTGGGGACAGAGTCTGACTGTTCCTGACGCGGCAGGCGAAGGCAGGAGCCCCCCGCTTTACCCCATGGGTTGCGGGGATGGCAGCACGGAGCCCCCTGCCTTCTCCCCAGGCCACGGGGATGGCAGCATGGGGACCCCCGTTTCTACCCCGGGCTGCGGGAGAGGAGGGAAGGAGGGAGCTCCCCTGCCTCTCCCCCTGTCCCCCGTGCTGCCTGCAGGGAGCCAGGCTCCACCCACGGCACAACAGAGTAACAATTTCTAACAATCGCGAAATGCCGACTTTTACTGGCCAGTTGCTCGACTCAGCACCTCGGTTTCCACTTCTGGGCTTGGAAATGTCAGAAAATTATTCACATATTAGCTGCTCCTGAGTGTTAGCCACATTTCCGGTGTAGGAGCAAAATTTTAGTCAAAATGGTGCGGCTTGTATTCGTGAAATTACTGTACTTCCAATACAGTTACAGGGATCTGCAAATCTTGAGCTTTTCATGTACTACACAGGTTTTTAAGCAGAGCTCCAGGTAACATTTTGCAGCTCCTTATGGGAATTGTAACAACTATTTGTTAATTTTATTTTAGCCACCTCTGAAGGGCATCACCTGGAAGAAATGCTTTTTCCTGGTGCAGCTCAGAGTCAGTAGCATCACAACTGTGCCTACAATAGATACAAGTGAGCATTTTCTCTCTGCTTTTGACAACCACAGTGCTGCATTAAGATATTAGATTAACCATCTAAGTGAAGTAAAGAATCCAGGAACGCCCAGGAGAGTGCTGGTTGCACTTTTGTTACCTATAACTTTTGACCCACTCATCTGCAAGAGTTTACAGTAATTTCACGAATACAAGCCGCACCATTTTGACTAAGGTTTTTCTCCCAAATCGGAAATGCGGTTTATACTCAGGAGCAGCTAATATGTGAATAATTTTCTGACATTTACAACCTCAGAAGTGCCAGCCAGAGTGCCGAGCCGAGCAGTTGCCAGTAAAAGCCGGTATTTCGCGATTGTTACAAATTGTTACTCTGTTGTGCCGCGGGTGGAGTCTGGATCCCTGCAGGCAGCACAGGGGGCGGGGAGAGAGGAGGGAGAGCTCTCTCCTTCCCTCCTCTGCTGCAGCCCGGGGGAGAGACGGGGGGACCACGCGCCGCCACTGCCGCGGCTCAGGGAGGCGGCAGGGGCCCTGTGCCGCCACTGCCGCGGCTCGGGGAGGCGGCGGGGGCCCCGGGCTGCCATTGCCGCAGCTAGGGGAGGTGGCGGGGGCCCCGGGCCGCCACTGCCACGGCTCGGGGAGGCGGTGGGGGCCCCGTGCCGCCATTGCTGTGGCTCGGGGTGGCGGCAGGGGCCCCAGGCCGCCACTGCCGCGGCTCGGGGAGGCGGCAGCGGCCCCGGGTCACCATTGCCGCGGCTAGGGGAGGCAGTGGGGGCCCCGGGCTGCCATTGCCGCGGTTCGAGGAGGCGGCGGGGGCCCTGAGCCACCATTGCAGCGGTTCAGGGAGGAGGCAGGGTGCTCTGTCCCCGCCCGCCTCCGCTGCGGGAGCTGGGGGGGTTCCGTCCCTGCCTGCCACCACGGGGCAGTGCCGGGCCGTGGTGACCGAGCCCAGTGGCAGCGGTGGCCAGCCCCGAGCGGCCCCGTCGAGCGGCAGCGCCGAGCTGGGCCACCTGGCCCCGTCGGCAGCCCCGAGTGGGTCGAGCCTGCACAGCCTTAGTTGAGCCAGTAAACCCCGCCCTGCCGCGATTCTGTTACTATTTGGCAACTTTGTTGCACGCGGGTCCTCGCTGCGAACGACAGAGTGGCTTATACTCGGGTGCGGTTTATTTATGGACAAAGAACGAAATATTTGCCAACACCCATAGATGCGGCTTATACTCAGTGCGGCTTGTATTCGTGAAATTACTGTAATTCCCCTCCACCTCTGCTCAGCATTGTTCCACACACCTGCCATAGCTGTGGATGCAGCACAAAGGAAACACACAGAGCATAATTCAAAGGTACTCCCATTTCAAGCTGCATATCTTCTAAGGGCCAAAGGCCACTTTTTTCCCCTTGGAAATACAGCCTGGGCTAAAGCTGAGAGTGTTCTCAGCCCAGATGCCATTACTGGAAAAAGATCAGGCAGAGTCGAGGTAGAGCACCCTCAGAGTCAACGTAACAACGAAGATTTTTTTTTTAAAAAATGTTGTTCTTACATTTTAACTTAAAACAGCAGAAGAAATGACATGAGAACATAACCGGATGGTACGGTCCAAAATGAATTATAAATACCATCATTAGAAAAACATCTCTTCCTATAAGAGTCGGTCCGAGATTGCCTGATTCTGCCTCACAGTCATCGTCAGAGGCTGAGACCCTGAGACCCTTGAGACCCCTGGTCCCCACCACTCACTCTGGGCAGGAGCTGCTGGGCCTGGCTAGGGTGGATGCTTGCTAATGGACTGTGTCGGGTGTGTGCTGTACTGTCATGGTACAATGGACTTGGGCAGGTACGGGGCTAGAACAGTCGTACTTTCTGCACCTGATTCTTGAAGCCATGGTCCTCTGAACACAATAGTCCATAAATCTCCCCACCTTTTGGCCAGTGGCCCCTCGCCTTGAGATAGACTATAAAATTATCACTCTCAGAAGAGACCTTGGAGACTTCTTTCTCCCCACGGATGGAAGACATCGCTGGATGATCCGAGGACTTCCCATCTGTTGGTAGCTATTTCCCCTATTCTCTCTCTTTCTCTCTCTCTGTCTCTCTCTCCCTCTGTCTCTGTCCCTCTGTCTCTCCGACTCTGTCCCTCTTTCTCTTTTTCTGTCTCTGTCTCTCTCTGTCTCTCTCTCCCTCCCTACTTTGTCATCTTTTTATCTCTCTCCTTCTCACCATTACCCCAAAACTGAATTGTTTGCCCCCAATAAACTGCTTTACTGCTTGTTGCTGAACAAAACCTTAGTCTCTTGCTGTTGTCCTTTGCACCCTGTGGTCGAACAAACCATCACGACCCCCGCTCAGGTTGTGCGGACTGTGACACCTCCCTAACCTGGGATGTGAAAGTGGGGACTTGTGGAGGAAGACAGGCCCACTGCAATGCACAGAGTTCATATGTACCACCAGTCTTCCAAGTAAGGAACTTAACCCAAAAACATTTTTGCCATGGCAAGTAGTATTTTAATTTCTAACCTTTTTTTTCTGTCTCTGGGCTTAAACAGGCCACGACTCTACTATGATTAAGATGTATGTGTCAGTGGGTAGCATTACAGAATTGGACAAAGATATGTCTGCAGTGAAAGCCAGGCAGATCTGTGCAGGATTCATGCCTTTTTAGAAGAAGCAGTTTACTAGGAGAGTCACTGAGAAAAGATACAAGAAAAGTATGCAACATCGAATAATTTAGCAGCTAGATTTTCTATGTTCCAGTAAATAGGGAGGTTTTGATATATGAAATTAATAGCAGAAAAGCACCATTCTTCAATTAGCATGGTTAATTTAAGTGATAAATATACTGTACACACATACTTCCAAGTGAATCTGTCTAACATTGTACTAGTTTCAGCTAGGATAGAGTCAACCCTCTTCACAGTAGCTCATCTGGGGCTACCTTTGGAATTGTGCTAGAAATACTATTGATGATACAGAGATGTTTCCCTGACTGCTAAGCAGCACTTAGACCAGTCAAGGCCTTTTCTGCCTCTCAGCCCATCCCACCAGCAAGGAGGCTGGGGGAGCACAAGAAGTGTGCTGATCCCACCTGGTCCAAGGGATATTCCCGACCATATGGTGTCATGATCAGCACATAAAACTGGGGCAAGAAGAAAGGACTGGGGACAGGAAGAATCATGGCATTTGCCTTTGCAAATCATGGCTTTTGCAAGCCATTATATGTGAGGAAGCCCTACTTTCATGGGGATAGCTGAACACCTGCCTGTCCATGGGAAGTGGTGTTTCCAAGGAATTTCTTGGTTTACTTTGCTTGTGTGTGGGGCTTTTGCTTTACCTAAAGAACTCAACCCATGAGTTCTCTCACTTTTACCCTCATTCACTGCGGGGGAAGTAAATATGTGGCTGTGTGCCCCTTAGTCGTCAGCTGGGGTTACGCCACAATGGTCCTTTTTGATGGCCAGTGTGGGGGTGGAAGGGTTTGAGATTATGACAGATTTGATTTGAATGTGCTGGATTGAATTTATAGCTGTTATTATTGTTTAGCTATTCACTGACTGGCTCTTGGGCTTGCCATGGGGCTAGATTGCCTCACTGCATACTAAAGCCTAATGCTTGTTAGCAGCTGCTTCTTGGTTCTGCTGATTGCTTGAACTACGACAATCTTATTCTACTGGGCCTGAGAATATCTTTATGTCAGCAGTGACAAAGCACCATGCTGGCAAATGCCCAGGCCATTACTGACATTTCTGTGATGCTACACTGGATATGCTGGAACTGCAGTATGAACACAAGCTGACAGGAATATGACCTGAGGATTAGTCCACATGGGAGAACAGCCCTAAGCAGCTGTAGATACATTCATGCTGGAGCAGGTGCATCTCAAACATCTGTGGTTATGTCGGTGTTGCAGCAGGTACACCCCTGAAGAGACTGCGGCACATAGATAAGGCTCCACTTGGAGGAGGTAAAATCCTAAGGGACTGAATTCTTTGGCTAAGTCCAAAAAAGGAGCAGGGGCAAGGAGAGGAGTTCATTGCAATATTACTCCAAATGGTCTGGTCCAAAGAGACCCTGGATAGAGACTGTAATGAAAATATCACCCTCCTTACCTGAAAATGGCTGAACACCAGCCAGCCCATAGGAGTGGTAAATTAATTCCTTGCTTTGCTTATGCATGCAGCTTTTAGTTTACCTATTTTGGTATTTTTATCTCAATTCATGAGTTCTCACTTCTACCTTTTTGATTTTCTCACTCACTGGTGGGAAGTGAGAGAGAGGCTGTGTGGTGCTTAGCTGCTGGCTGGGTTTAAAGCATGACACTATATAAAAGTTCCTATTTTTATAAAGGTGGTGGTGATTCTCCAGTTGATGAAAAGGGAGAGTAACCCTCCACTTCCACCAGTCCACAGGGAGGTCCCTGCCAAACCAGCCCAGTGGACAGATGGGCACATCCCAATATAGCCCAGCAAAGACATAATGACTTTAACTTTGCTTTTTCTGGTTGAAGGTCAGAGGATCACTCAAACAACTGCTTGCATCAACAAGCATACATGAAGAAGTGTTAATTCCAGCAGGAAGTGGTACAAAGCATTTCAGGACTGGAAATTGCTCACACCAGCTTTATTACATGGAGATGTTTATGGATGGTCACATGGTACACAGTGTAACTCCGTACAACATTTAGAGAGCATTAATGTATGTTTCTTTCACAGAACTGACATTTATAATGACTGTGATGTTGCAGTAATATTATTAGTGACTTAACTTGAAGGCATGCTGAAAAATATCACTTCACTTTTTTCATACTAGCCAGGTCAATTTTCAAGGACCCAACCATAATGCTCTCCAGTTATGCACTTAGGCTAATTTCCACTGCTGCTTCAGGAGTTGTTCTTTTGGGAGTGAGTACAAAGTTCATTTGTTGAAAAACTAAGTGCAGTGATTCTAATGGTCACCTTCATGCACTGAGAGCACTAAACACCATGAGGAGAAATGTCCAGGCATAAATACATCAATGAACTCAGCTAGAAACTAATCTCAGTTGCAAGAAATGGCACACAGACCAACATCTCAGGCTTCAGGATGTGCTGCACTTCCAGTACTGCCCCCCAGATCAGAGTAAATCCTGTCATCACCACCGCCATCAAACCTAAAGCAATCATCAGAGCATGAGAAAGGGGAGGTGCTAGTAAGCTAAGGCTGCTTATCTCTGTATAATCCTCAAGGGAAAGTCAGCCAGATTTTATCAGAGAAGCCAGTATTGTGCAAAATCTCTGCTCTGTCATTTAATCTCCTTCTCTCCTATGTGCATGTAGGACTACACTACTTCTTTCTTTCTCTTCAGCTGAATCTGCCTCCTACCAGAGACTGCAGGCAAGCTACCACCCTTCTGCTTCTACATCCCTCCACAAGATGGACATCACAGTAGGAGCCCTTGCACCTTCTGCCTAATCCCAGCTTCGTAATCACAGATCTCAGAGAAGTATTTCAGCCAACAAAGAAATACAAACCAGAGGATGAAACACAATACGTTAATGAGAAAGAAAACTCACCACATTAAAGAGATAGCATCTCGATGAAAATTATTGACGTGGGAAAAAAATTAAGTACAACTGAAAAATTGTGTAATGTTATAATTGTCCGCTGCAGCACATATTTTGTGAGACTTAACTCAACCCCATCTGCAGGATTAAAACTAAAATGCAACCATTAATTTGGTGGCAAATATTTTTTCTACATCTTTAATAGCCCTAAGAAAGAAAACACAAATGCATTTCAATGGCCTGATGTTAAATCATTTATAGAAGACCTATTTCTAAATCAGAAACTGCTGGCGAGTAAAAATGCTGTTCCATCAATAGGAAGTACACAGTTCATACAGGCTGTCTGCAGAAAGGCCAAAGATATCACATCTTACAAAAGATGCAAGAGTTAAAAAAACATTCAGTGGATCAGTCTTGGGTTAAATGGACAATTTTAAAACATATTCACCTGCTGTGTGCTACTCAGGCTTGTTTGTAATCTTGGAGATTCCAGGAGCGCAGTTTGTTACCACAGTATAACAAAAGGCTGCTGCTCCAAAACCAAATACTGACAGTAGGGATGAAAATTTCAGAGCTTT
Organism: Catharus ustulatus; assembly: GCF_009819885.2. Taxonomy (NCBI): domain Eukaryota; kingdom Metazoa; phylum Chordata; class Aves; order Passeriformes; family Turdidae; genus Catharus; species Catharus ustulatus. The sequence continues at coordinate 27,580,822 of NC_046225.1, read as the reverse complement.
TATTTATTTGGTTTTGAGGGGATGTGGGGAGGGTTGCAGTTGCAGTAGAGTTTTTGTTACTGGTCTTGACTAACTCATTCACTTTCTTTAGCATCTACCAAAGGCAGTACAGACATTTCAAGCATTGTTCCTAATTCCACACATCCTTGCACTGTTGAAAAAGAAATTAGGCATTTAGCAAAATCTTAGATCTCTTAAGAGGGAAAGGAAGCTTAAGAACGTTAAACAAAGGTGTTTCTAAGACGTACCTGAAACCTTCCCAGCAGGACTCCCTCACTCCAAGGGCTGTCAATCTGCATCTTTTCCCACTACAGATTTCACAGGCTCCATGGTACGAGAAGCCTCATCATCTCTTATTTAATTTTTCTACCCCACCACACAGAGCTTTGCAACACATGCATGTTAACTCAGGTATCTGCTGGCACAAAGATGTAAAATTAGAAAAGGATTTATGTGTTTTACCTTTTTTCCTTTTGGAAAAAAGCAAGCCTGGCATGGATTTCTGATCTCAAGCTTTGAATGGGTGAAAGCATCAGAGATGCTCTATGTGCTTTGTCCACAGAAAAGCAATTTTACCTCAAAATACTGCTGTCAGGGCCACCACAAGCACATACTGGTGCAGAAGAGAGTGTGGCATGGTGCTATGCAATCCCTATGCCAAGTCAAAAAGGGATGCCTGATGCTCTTCCAGAAGGGCAAACCAGCCTGGTGTTCATTTCAGTATTATTTACCCTGCCTTTCATCCTGGTACTATTTGGGCAGACACTTCGATTTCCTTTTATGCAACTGATGTTAAGACCTGGCTGTCAATCAATAGCCTCCAGCTTAGCTCCCTCACAAATGTTCCCTGCCACTACTCAACTTTATCTTGCAACCTGCTTCTTCCCTCCCACCACAAAACCCAAAAACTTGTGGGTTTGTTTGGGTTTTTTTTAGTTGCCTGCTTGTTTCCACTTGCTAGCGTATTGCACATTTTTAGCAAACAAGCAGCAGGCTTTCTGCGCAGTTTCAGTGACTTCAGTGAGGTCACGTAAAGCTAAATCTCTAGTGAAAGCCAGGCAGAGCAACACACATCTTTTCTTCTGCACTGCAGAAGGTTTTGCAGGGCTGTGCTAGTTGTAAAGGATGACTTTGTCACTATCTTGCCTATTGGAAAACAGTGCTTACAAACAGGTCAGTCCCAAGATTCATAGACTTCAAATTCTGCTACCAAATACTGACAGTGTTATCAATGGAAGCTGTGTTATGTGGCATTGTTCAGATTTTCAGCTTGGGAGCTGTATGATTAAGCAAGAGCCTGATTTTGCTGGAGATGTTTCAGTCTTCATTAAATGGGTTTTGCTTGCTTAAAGAACAAGAACACGAAATAAATAGCACCCAAAAAAGATGTTACTTTTAGCTCACTCTACAGCAATGCTAACCTCAGGATTGGCAGGAGCAATAGAGCTTTGTCTTGAACACTGGCATTGGAAAGAGGTTATGTATAACCTCTATGACCTACTGATAATGGCAGAGTCCACCAGCACCTGGATGGGATACTTCAGAAGCCTGGTTCCCCCTCACAGCAAGGGACAATGATCCAAACTACTCTCAAGTAGTAGAAAAACGCAGTAACCTGGAACAATGCTGCATGTTTGTTTGAAGGCTGTCCTGGTTTAGGGCAAATTTGGGAGAACACCTCCAAAGGCCACCCCCTACAGGAAACAAACCCAAGTAGCCCCTACCCCAAGTGGTTCGGGAAGAAATTTCCTCAGAGAGAAGTGGAAAAAACCTGTTTATTCAACAGGTAAAACACTGCTCAGCATAAAAAAAAAAAATCCCAGTACTGAACAATGAAACATCTTGCTGCTCTGAATAGATGACAAATTCAGAAAGTCTCTCTCTTGTTAGTGGTAGCTCAGCTCAGGCTCTTATCAGTTCCTCCGGCACTGGAAAATGCTGTTGCGCAGGCCAGGCCCCAGTGGGCCACAGGTGCAAGCTCCTGGTGCTTCCCCCGGGTCCCCAGTCCACAGCAGGTTCAAATAATTCCAGGAAAAAAAAAAGAAAGAAAAACTTTCTGCTTCAGTCAGTCAAATACTCACTAAAAGCAAAGAAGAGCTGTCCATCACGGCAGTAGTCCAGGAGACGAAGCGACAGAACTCCTTCCCCCCATTTCACTCTCAAAGCCAGCCTTAAAGGTACAAAACTTATTTCTGGGCTAGACAAATGGGGATATAATTCAGCATGACAAAGTCACCCCAGGACACAAGCCTGCTCTTCCCAATGGATAAGCATTGAGAGGAGCAGAGCTGAGACATCAAAATAGTCTTGTCCAGTTTTTTCCATCAGTACCAGGTAGCTGGACTCCGCTTAAAACAGCGCTCTTGGGCAACAATTTTTAAGCATTTGTATCAGGTAGTCACACAGGTTTAAAACTCAAATTCTGCCTTGGGGCAGGGTGCCTGCTCACTGGGACAGCTCAGCAGCTTCTCCCCTCCTGCCCCACACCAAGTGGTGGAAGGACACCAACTAGAGCCATGAGACTTTTCCCAGTAAATCACAAATTTGAAATACAAATAATCAGGAAGCCAAAGCAATTAATGTAATTGGATCAAGTTAGGAAAGAAGAGGAGGGAACAAAAAAAATCTACTAGAAAGGAAAGTTATTTTGAGAAAAGTTATTTTGAGAGCCTCACAAACAATGTCTTTACCATCTTCTTCTCTTGGGTTTAAACAAAATAGAGGGCAGATAAAAAAATTATGAAAAAAACTGTTCCACAGCGATAGAAATTATTTCTTTCAGCCTAAAACACACTGTTTTAAATTTCAGCTACCAAGCAACAAAAAATTTATTACTTCTGCAAACTTTTCCAATACCAACATCCACTTTTCTAATGCAATAGGTGAAGCTATTTTTATACATTCTTAGCCTAGTTTTAGATGCTTTGGAGCTCATTTTCAAGGCAGGATCCAGTGTCAAAAACAAACTGGAGTGAGTTCAATACAAACAACATTTGGCAAGAGTTTACTAAAACCTTTAAATACCAGAAGCAGTTGCAACTGCCTGAGACCTTACTATTTCCATGAATCTGACAGTGCGCCCATTTGAGGCTTAAGCCTCATTTGGATGGCAATTTTACAACTAAGACATATTCCTACTGACAGCAGTTACTAGTTAAGCAAAACATAATGCATAACAAAGGATAGAAAGCATCTGGGGAAAATCTGGCCTAATGAAAGCTGAATTTCTGAAGAAGGAACTTAACATTTTCTGGTAGCTTGGCACATTCCCAATTTCTCCAACCAGGAAAATAAAACAAAATTAAGAACACTGTAATTTCTGGGCTACTCTTCTTATTTTACTACCAGATTGCAGTTTCCTGCTGTTTCTTACAATGCCACTCTGGTCACTAAGCTGTAGAGTCCGTTTAATAAACAGCTTCAGAATAGTCTGAGGTTAATTAGCTGAAGTAAATATGCATTTCCTCACTCATTACTGGAGATTTCCTAGCAAGAAGCTAAGGATCAGTTTTCATATACTAAAGTGTAAGTGGGGGAAGTAAATAGCAAAGAGGTATGAACTGGAAATTTAAAGCATGATTTTGAGATCTCCCATATCAGACTACTGAATATTTTTTCTCCATTTCTGTATTAGCCAAACACATATTCCCTAGCCCATGTGTGATACTTGCCTAGCAGATAGTAAACTTAGAAAGTAACTTCCATTACCACCCCCTCCAACCACCTCCCACTAAAAGGGTAAATTCTCACCCCAGCAGAGTTACAGGAACCACCAGACGTGCTTCTGAATGATCCTTTGCAATATGTGGGCAGTAAAAATGCAAAGAGGAGAAAAAGGGTCTTGCTTCATATCAAAGGCTACTCCTCACTGCATCAAGAGTTAACAAGACTCAATTTGACTTAGTGCCAAGGTTTCACATTTGGCTTTGCACTCTGACAAAGGGGAGGAGAGGGAATAGCAAAGAGGGGAGGGAGATAGTTGATGTTTCATCTTCACTATAAAAAAACTACACTGAAAATGAGTTGGGTGAATGTTCACAGCACCATCAAGCTCCATCCTAATTCCACCACTGCCAACGGCACATTCCGATACTCAGAACAGCTCAGCAGATATCAGCTTTAAAAAAATGCAATTTTTAGAACTGAGAGCTTAAGCATCTGGGTGGATACTTTGGTATCCTACAGTGTTTTGGATATTTTTAATTCCACCCAGGTCAACTTTTCATCAGAAAGAGCTGAGAGAAAACACCAAACAGTAGAGTCTGATGCTGAAATATGAGAAAAAGCATGACTGCTCCTCTCAAGAAGAAGAAGACATTATCAATCACCTAAAGTTACATGGAGAACTTCATAATCATCAGCTCCTGCTGTGTAAACATTAGACTTTACTACTTGAGCAATTTTCAATATTCTTTCTTTATTTGTAGTATGCATGTAAGATTTACTGCCATGCCTTCCATTTCTGCAGCAGGCCGTGCAGACTTTTCAGTGAAGCTCATATAAAATGTTGGTAATTCCTGGATTTCTCTGCACCACTAACTAGCTAAGAAACAATGCAGATTTCTGGAAAGCTGTGATTTCATCTCAAAACACAAGCAGCAATTTGGTACACAAAATACCATTCAAGAAAACGGGTAAGAAAGAACAATTAAAACCTTAAAAATTATTTTCAGTACATGCTTATGAAATGTATTATCTGTTCAGAAACCTGCACAATTCAAGCTGGTGAGAAATGGAGAAACATCAGGACAAAGTCACCTAGACTTTTCAGTCTGCACACCAAGATATATGGGAAAAAAATGAAAGTGGGACTAAAGTTTAGCTCAGACTTTGATAATTTGCATGATCAGTCAAAGATGTCAGCACCAGAATCCAAATGGAATGAGAACCCAGCTGGAGGCTAGCAGAACTGAAATGAAAAGGAGCACCAGACCCTCTTCAGCATGCCTAATCAGGGACTGTTCCTTCCCAGAACAAAGCAATGTGTTATCTGGAAACCCCACCTCCCCTGCCACAGGTTTATTTTTTTTAAGGTTTGAAATTGTCTGTACATCTGAATTAAAACATCCATTTCAAATCACAGTCCAGCAATTGAAGGAAAGACAATAGAGATGAGAGTGAAAGAAACACAATACCATTAAATCATTTTTTACTGCTTAATGTTACACTCATTGGAGAGAAATTTAACAAAGGTCAGAACAAACAGTATTGATACCACATGGTTTAACACTGGTAGGCTGATGGAGCCAGATTTTCAAAAGGACTCGAGAGCAGGACATACATTTTAGGTTTATAACCAAATGCTTGGATTTTCAAAGCTTTTGGGATATTAGTCATATTACTTATTGTCTGATGATACCAAGAGGTTCACAGAACAACTTTGAAAAGAAGGAAGAAAGGAAGTTTTCCTTGTTACTTTAACGTTGTCCTAATATTTAAATAATCAAAATCTATGTGGTGATTCTGTTTACTACAGTTGAAATAACACAAAGCATTTGGCTTCTTTTTAATGCACGTAACAGAAAAAAATTACAAAAACCAAACTAAATTCCTAATCTTCATCATCGTCATTCACTTTTTATAATCTCTTGCAAGTGAGAACACATTTAAGAGTACAGTAATTTCACGAATACAAGTCGCACCAATTTGACCAAAATTTTGGTGGAAACCCGGAAGTGCGGCTAATATTCCGGGGCGGCTAATACATTAACAAAATTCTAAAAGCTGCCAACACGGAAGTGAGAGCCCGTGGCAGCCCCAAGCCAAGCTGGAGCCCGGTCGGCCCCGGCAGAGGTGGGAAAGCCTGGCAGAGGCAGGGCCAGCAGTGTGGGGGGCGGGCGGCAGAGCCTGAGCCAGCAGGGCGGGGCAGGGGGGCGGCAGAGCCGGGTCAGTAGGGCGGGGGAGCCTGGGAGAACTGGGGCTAGCAGTGCAGGGGAGCATGGCAGAAGCAGGAAGGCCGACGGGTGGGGCTGCCTGGCAGCGGGGGAAGCCCAGCAGAATCGGGGCCAGCAGCATGGGGGAGCCCGGCGGTGCGGGGGCCTGCAGTGCTGGCCAGGGCGAGGAAACGCGGCGGCGGTGCAGACGGGAGGGGGCGGCCAGCGAGCCCGGCGGCGGCAGCCCGCCGGCAGGGCTAGGGAACGCGGCGCGGCGCGGCCGGCGAGCCGGGCGGCGGCGGCGGCAGCCCGCCGGCAGGGCTAGGGAATGCGGCGCGGCCGGCGAGCCGGGCGGCGGCAGCCCGCCGGCAGGGCTAGGGAACGCGGCGCGGCCGGCGAGCCGGGCGGCGGTGGGCAGGGCTAGGGAACGCGGCGCGGCGCGGCCGGCGAGCCGGGCGACGGCGGGCAGGGCTAGGGAACGCGGCGCGGCCGGCGAGCCGGGCGGCGGCGGCGGCAGCCGGCCGGCAGGGCTAGGGAACGCAGCGCGGCGCGGCCGGCGAGCCGGGCGGCGGCGGGCAGGGCTAGGGAACGCGGCGCGGCGCGGCCGGCGAGCCGGGCGGCGGCGGGCAGGGCTAGGGAACGCGGTGCGGCGCGGCCGGTGAGCCGGGCGGCGGCGGCGGTAGCCCGCCGGCAGGGCTAGGGAACGCGGCGCGGCACGGCCGGCAAGCCGGGCAGCGGCGGGCAGGGTTAGGGAATGCGGCGCGGCGCGGCACGGCTGGCGAGCCGGGCGGCGGTGGGCAGGGCTAGGGAACGCGGCGCGGCGCGGCCGGCGAGCCGGGCGGCGGCGGCGGCAGCCCGCCGGCAGGGCTAGGGAACGCGGCGCGGCGCGGCCGGCGAGCCGGGCGGCGGCAGCCCGCCGGCAGGGCTAGGGAACGCGGCGCGGCGCGGCCGGCGAGCCGGGCGGCGGCGGCGGCAGCCCGCCGGCAGGGCTAGGGAACGCGGCGCGGCGCGGCCGGCGAGCCGGGCGGCGGCGGCGGCAGCCCGCCGGCAGGGCTAGGGAACGCGGCAGCGGGGCGGTGCTGACGGGAGAGGGGGGCCAGCGAGCCCGGCGGCGGCGGCAGCACCACCCGGCCAGCCCCGCCGAGCCGTGGCGCTGAGCTGGGCTACCCGGCCCCGTCGGCAACCATGAGCGGGCCGAGCCTTCCTGGCCCCGCCCCGAGCCAGTAAAGCCCGCTATGCCGCGATCCTGTTACTAATTGGCCAATTTGTGAAAGCTGCGCACGGATTCTCGCGATGAACAAAAGTGCGGCTAATATTCGGGTTGCGGCTTATCTATTGACAAAGACAGCAACATTGTCGAGGCACCGGGGGTGCGGCTTATAATCCGTGCGGCTTGTATTCGTGAAACTACTGTACACATTTTAAGAGTAAAAGAGATAAAAATACTTGATCTAAAAGTGCATTTAACGAAAATAAATCAGATTAAACTTCTTGATTTTCCAGTATTTCAGACAAAGCGATACAATTATCCACATGCTGCACTGGCAAAGCCTAACCTCTTAGGCATATAGCAAAATTTGACTAGATTACAGACAGCCCATACACTGTATCAGACCCTCCAGTAAATGCATTATTTTGCCACTGTTCCCTGGTCTCTAATCTACCCAAAGCTTTTCATAGAGGTAATACTACATTCATGGCTTAGACCTTGACAACTGCACCCATAAATCAATTTTAAACCTCACATTAATCATCTTTCTGTAATCAGTGGCTATTCAGCACAAATTTACATCTCATTTCTGTTGGCCAAACAGCCACATTAGAGCTCTGAAGCTTATTCAGGCTTAAATGATTATATTCCCCTAATAAACACTGAAGTCCTCTCAGTCCAGCTGCTGTGAGCTGCATTAATGACATGCTGTGGCAGCAGGGACAATCTGAAGCCAGCCTTGTGCAATGCTACAAGCAGCAGCCCCTTGCCAAACAGATTTTCTGCATTTCCAATATTCTCAGAAGACATGAGAAGGCTGCTCTGCCTGTGCAGATCCTCCTACAGGAATTGGCGTGCACAGCAGACACACACAACATTGAATTTATTGCACCTCCCCTTAACACCTCCATTTGCCGCCTCTTGAATATCAGGGATTACGAGTAAAAATATCCAAAACCAGATATCCTCATTCCCCACAGGTTGAGCACCTTAGCTTACTTTGGGTTTGGTGACAGTTCTGTTGAATCTGAACTGTCTATAAAACCCACTTTTCCCAGTTGTCAGAGAGCTTTAACTTTGTTCACAGCACCACCAAACTTTACCTTAGCATGCTTTTCTTTGATCACCTCAGAATTAGAAATTACATTTTTAATATCGGACTGCAACTTTTTTCCCTGTTTTTTGTGTGATAAAGATTATCACTCAGGATTACACTAAGCAGCTAAAACACAATCAATTCAGGGTAGATTTTGCATGTACAGTAATTTCGAGAATACGAGCCGCACTGAGTATAAGCCGCATCTCTGGGTGTTGGCAAATATTTCGTTCTTTGTCCATAAATAAGCTGCACCTGAGTATAAGCTGCTCTGTTGTTCGCAGCGAGGACCCGCGTGCAACAAAGTTGCCAAATAGTAACAGAACCGCAGCAGGGCGGGGTTTACTGGCTCGGCTCAGGCTGTGCAGGCTTGGCCCGCTCGGGGCTGCCAATGGGGCCAGGTGGCCGAGCCCAGCGCTGCCGCTCGGCAGGGCCACTCGGGGCCAGCCACCGCCTCTGGGTTCACTCGCCCTGGGCCGGCATTGCCCCGTGGTGGCAGGCAGGGACGGAGCCCCTCCGAGCTCCCGCGGCAGCGGAGGCGGCAGGGATGGAGCACCCCGCCTCCTCCCCGAGCCGCGGCAATGGTGGCACAGGGCCCCCGCCTTCCCCTTGGGCCGCGGCGATGGGGGCACGGGGCCCCCACTGCCTCCCCGAGCCATGGCAATGGCGGCCTGGGGCCCCCGCCGCCTCCCTGAGCCGCAGCAATGGCGGCACGGGGCCCCCTCCACCTCCCCGAGCCGTGGCAGTGGCGGCCCGAGTCCCCCGCCACCTCCCCGAGCCGCGGCCATGGCAGCACGGGGCCCCTGCCGCCTCCCCGAGCCGCAGCCATGGTGGCACAGGGTCCCCGCCACCTCCCCGAGCCGCGGCAATGGCGGCACGGGGCCCCCCCGTCTCTCCCCCGGGCTGCAGCAGAGGAGGGAAGGAGAGAGCTCTCCTGCCTCTCTCCCCACCCCCCGTGCTGCTTGCAGGGAGCCAGGCTCCACTCGTGGCGCAATAGAGTAACAATTTGTAACAATCGCGAAATTCCGGCTTTTACTAGCCGGTGCTTGGCTCGGCACCCTGGCTGGCACTTCTGAGGTTGTAAATGTCAGAAAATTATTCACATATTAGCCGCTCCTGAGTATAAGCCACATTTCTGGTTTGGGAGCAAAATCTTAGTCAAAATGGTGCGGCTTGTATTCGTGAAATTACTGTACTTGCCTGCAATCCCTATAGTGAAACAACCTATTCTGATTGAACAATCAATAATTATTTAATTAAAGAACCTTGGCAGGCCTACGTTACTAAAACTGCGTAAAAAGTCTGACATTGATTATATATTCACTTTCAGTTAAGGTCTGAATCAGTATGCTAAGATGTAAAAACGAGTGAACAGAATGGGTTTATTATAACTGTTGTTAAGTACTTACCCCACTATATGTAATGAATTTTACATGTGGATGCTTGGTCTGCTTATTCTACAACATAATGAAACTTTTAGTTACTTTTTATTCTATGGGATTTAATTTCCATTGTGTCAGGTTTATGTTACTATTTAAATAAGACACCAGAATTGCACAGATGTAAATCTGCTGGACAAAGATGCAACCTGGAACTCAATATTTCTTTTAATCTGGAACTGAAGAAACACAGATGTGCTCAATTGTTCGTGACAGATGTCCTATATCGTAACCATTTCACAAAGAATATGTTTCATACCTGTAACCTCCACACTTTCTTTTTATCTGATAACCACTGAAGCATCACTTGAACATCAACATGCCATGGCCAGGAAAGCAAATACAATAATATGTTAAATCCTCAGCTGAGATGTCTGTAATGCAAAAATAAATGCTGTTTCGGCAATCAGTTGTGATAACGCAAAGTCTAGGAAAGCTGTTTAAGTTTTAAGACAAAACTGAAAAAACTCAAATTCTTTTCTTAACCAAGAGGTAAACCATGGCTTAACCTGATAATACTGATGGTAATACTGCAACACATACACAGATTAAAAAATCCTGTAATTAGCTTCCTTTTGCCTAACAAAAGAATTGAAATTGAATGCTTTTGAAGAGGAGGGAAGGTAACTTTGTTATTGGAGGGCCATAGTGAGAACTTGCCACAGGAGTCAAACAACCATTCAGAACTTCTAAGGGGGATCCAAGGAAGTTTCAGAAGAAAGTATCTGATCAGGTAGCCAAGCACACGACAAGTCACATATATTCGTCATGTAAGTACAGTGGGTTAAAGCCAGCACCAACATGCCTATGCCATGTGGGAGTAGACAGGGGGGACATAAATAATTAAGGTTCGTGTATATTGCCTTCACCAGTAAGAGTCTCTTCCAGACCCAAATCCCTGAGGCAGAGAGGCAGAAGAACACAGAAATGCTGAAGACAGTTCCTTAAATAACAAACTATCAAAAATAGTTTAAAGAGAAAATTAATTAATTGGTCTAATGCTACATCTCTGGCTGCTCAGTTAAGCTACATAGCTCTACTGCTATTTTCTATTCAGACTGCACTGGGATTAACAGTGGGTTAGAAGCTGGAGAGGCAGAGTAGAAAGAGGAAGTAAACATATGGACATGGAAGACGCTACAATTCCTTATGAGAAAAGAGCTTGCCATCAACCAACCCTTCCTCCAACAAGTTTGGGTTAAGGTGGGAGATCACAGCTTGCTGATGCCCGGTGACAATGGACCTACTGGATTTTGAACACCTTGAACATTCTGGTCTGCCACTTTGCCTAGCTCTGGGCTTTGGCGTCCTTTTGGTGCTTCTTCTCCCCTACCAGTCCAGCAGACCAGTCAGAAAGGCACACGAAAGGGCCTGTGACATGGACTTGCTTATCAAAGAGAGACATTCTCACAGTAGGGTCATCACTGAATGAAACATTCTCTCAATTTTGTGCAGCTTATGGACAGAACTCAGCTAAATTTACTGCTAGGCAAGATAATTCTTGTCTGGAGCCGGAATTTCTGGTAAAAAAAGTTTTACATAATCTTCAGGAGTCCTTGAAAGGCACCACTTGGCACAGAAACTACAGATGATTATTTATCCAGCCCTATCCTCGGCCTTGCTCTCACTCTACAAAATGGACTGATTGGCCATTTCACACTAAAATGAAATTACAACCACAGTTTCATCATTATTTAGCAATTAAACCATTAAATCAATTTTTGTCTTGTCAGCTTCAGCCTTTCAGCAAACCTGGATGCATATTTCACAAAGTGTTGAAGTTTGAAAGGAAAAGGATGATATTTGAAAAAAAAAAAAGTACAGTTCTCAAAGGAAGAGCTAATTAGCATAGGAAACAGCACTTCTACAGGTTATGTGCTTAATTGACATAATTCTTCTTACCAAAACACATACTCACTGAAGACCGCTGAAGAAATGGTTCTCTGATGCTGAAATGTTGCCCCCATAGCGCACAACACATAAAGCTTTCTAATAATGTTTGCTCTCATCCATAAATTATTGTGACAAAGAAGCTTAAAACAGTAAGCACTGAAAGAATTTTGAACCAAGTAGGGATTAGTCACTTAGAGGAAGGACACAAAAACCTGTTGTTTTTTCTCAATAGCTTCCTCTTGCCTTGTGAGAATGGGACATTGGACCAGGCCCAAAAGAACTCTACCACTCATACACACAAAAGGGGAATATTTGTGTGGACTGAAGCAATCAGACAGGCCATCCAAGCACACAGGTGATTTTTGTTCAGTCTTCTCAGGCATGAAGAGTTCTGAGATGGTGCAAAGGATTTGGTTTTGAAGGTATACCACCTTTACTTGCACAGAAGCTGGTGCTGAGCCAGAACTGAATACAACTTTTCCTAGGGCTTTAAGAGGCTCCAAGGTTGTATCTTCCACTGTAACAGGAACCTGTCTTCCTACCAAAACCTTAGTACATGGTGCACTTAACGTATTAGCACATTCACCTCCTATGGACTCCCCTTACCACATAACCATCGCACAGGTTGCCTAATGACAGTCTACACAGCTCTAGCCCACATTTTCATGTCATAGAGCATCTTGCACTGTTCTGCAACTCCCACCTGCCACAGCAACCAGCTGAGCCGCCACTAAGATTCCCTCTTCACTTTTACCTCGCTCCCATCATAAGGATTATTTTCTTCTCATTGTGATCCATTTGTCTCAGAGAGCAAACAAGATAATGCAACAATTTTCTAGTATCACTTTCAGAAAGTCGTTTTCTTTTAAATGGCATCACTTCAGCTAGGATAAATTGCTAAGATCCCAGAACAGTCCCCAGCTACTCAAGAGATCAATGCTCTACTTTATAGCACAAAAAAAAAAACATTAAAAAATGAGAGAAGACTAGGAGGTAGTTAACTTGCCTGTGGCCTCTGCCTGAAAAGAGGAGGAGAAGAGAGAGATGAGTAGTATGTACCTGCAAAGTTAGCAAGAGGAGGTATGGAAAGACCTATTGACTGAGAATTCTAAGTTTGATCAATTTGAGCCAGAAAGATTTCTCTGTCTTACAATAAGGACAGATAAATGTTGGCACAAGTTACAAAGGGATACATTCTTAGCAGAAGAAGATGATTCAGTCAAGGGAATCCCTCTCCAGAAGATGCACTGTGGGCCAAATAAAGGTTACAGACCTGCTTCCACAACCCCTGAACAAGTTTTTACACTGTACGTGCCGCAAGAGATTGAACTACATGTTAACAGACCCAGTGGCCTTAAATCCTATGAAGGTACCCCACCATTACCTTCAGCTCACACTTACAGATCTGTTCTTCTTTTTAAATAACAAGGACTAGCAAATACTATAATGTGCTTTTTCCCAGCCAACTGTTTTAGCTGACCAGCACTGAAACTATAACTCACTGACAGAAATAGCATGTCTAGAATGTCAATGATTTGCAATCAACATATTTGAACAGCAGAGTGTTGCCCAACCTTCTTCCTCAATATAATTTTGATTCCTTATATATTTACTGTAATACAGGGGAAAAAAAACCCAAAACAGTTCTCAGTTTTAAAACTCTGCAGAGCAAAGAAGGAAATTTTCCAAGTAATATCTTCAGTCACACCACTGTGTTTAAAAAAAAATTATTTACATGCACTCTATTTTGTCACTTTGCTGCTTTATTTTTGAACAAACAAAACAAATGTTGAAAAAAAAGAAAGGGACAATATGTTTTTTAAAGGCAGTAATCAACTTTGTTAACCTAGGTCATTCCCAATTCAAGAAAACACCTATGGCATTAGCCCCCATTTTGGATTTTAGTTGCTTCTTTACCCTTGATCAATGGGGACACTATGGAGTCCTCCAGCAGGGTCAGAAGCACCAGGGAATTACAGTAATTTCACGAATACAAGCCGCAGCAATTTGACAAAAATTTTGGTGGAAACCCGGAAGTGCGGCTAATACTCGGGGGTGGCTAATATGTGAATAATTTTCTGACATTTACAACCACAGACGTGCCAGCCAGGGTGCCAAGCCAAGCACCTGCCAATAAAAGCCAGCATTTCGCGATTGTTACAAAGTGTTACTCTGTTGCCCTGGCTCCCTGCAGGCAGCACGGGGGGCGGGGAGAGAGGTGGGAGAGCTCTCTTCCCTCCTCTGCCGCAGCCCAGGGGAGAGACGGGGGGACCCAGCGCCGCCATTGCCGCGGCCCAGGGAGGAGGGGGGGAGCCCGCGCCGCCATTGCCGCGGCCCGGGAAGGAGGGGGGGAGCCCGTGCCACCATTGCCGCGGCTCGGGGAGGAGTGGGGGGGTTCTGTCCCCGCCCTCCGCCACCGTGGCGGGAGCAGGGGGTGCTCTGTGCCCGGCCAGCGCCGCAGCGCGAGTGGGGCGCGCTCTCCGTGCCCGGCCGGCACCGCGGCGTGGGCGGGGCGTTCTCTCCGTGCCCGGCCGGCGCCGCGGCGGGAGCGGGGCCGGGGTGAGTGAACCCAGAGGCGGTGGCCAGCCTCGAGTGGCAGCGCTGGGCTGGGCCACCTGGCCCGGTCAGCAGCCCCTAGCGAGTCGAGCCTGCATAGCCTTAGTTGAGCCAGTAAACCCCCCGCCATGCCACGGTTCTGTTACTATTTGGCAACTTTGTTGCACGCGGGTCCTCGCTGCGAACCACAGAGCGGCTTATTTATGGACAAAGAATGAAATATTTGCCAATACCCAGAGATGCGGCTTATACTCAGTGCGGCTTGTATTTGTGAATTTACTGTAATTTGGGAAAAGCTCCCCTCATACAAAAAAGCTCAACTTAGATTCTGGGTTCTGACAAAGACCCTCTGCAACACTTGGAGAGATGCACAGGGACTTCTGCATATCCAGTTTCAACAAGGTCAGCCTCTGCAAACTGCAATGCTGAGAAACACTCCAAGTTAGCCCTGGAGGAGATAGCCCTGTAAGCAAAAAAACTCTCATTAGGGCCGTGCTCAAAACAGGCAGAGAAGTCCAAACGTGAGCTACTGGAATCAAACAAAACAGCTTGTGGACACTGAGCAAGGGCTGCTTAAGATTCCCTGCTTTCTCTTCAACACCTTCACAGCAAAAGCGTTTTACAAATATTACACAGGTAGCATCATAACCAAACCCCCTGGGGCTAAAGACATTTGCCAGGTCAATACACCTATATACAGTTCTGAGAAACAGGCTCTGCCAGACTTACTGTGACTCCAAAGGACACAGTAGCTCCTGCCTATCTGTACTGTCTGTCCACATCAAGACCACCCCTCTGACTTAAATATACCAGACTCTGAAGAAGCAGTGTTTTGAAATTGAATACACAGGGCTCAAGAAGCTTACAGCCTGAGTAATCAGCATGGACATTCAATTATCATTAAAATTAGTAAGTAGGACAACAAACAAATCCCTGGATAGGTTTTGATTATCTCAGTCTGGGTATTTATCAGAATTACACTGAGTCACTGGGCTCTGGCTGACAGGTACAAGTGGCTCCTTTAGCCCACTGGGGTTTCCTCTGCACTAGAAGCATCAGGACATCCAATGGCAGGAAGAGACAAGTACCACACAAGAAATGAGATGGGTATCTAAAAGTGTACAAAATTGGATTTGGTCTGAAATCCATTCCCAAGTGAACTATTCATTTTGTTCCTGTTCAGCAGCTGTCCTCTGCCTCACTATAATTCTGTAGACTGACAGCAGTCACTGCTTTTGCAGGAAAGCACCAACATACTTGAGTCACCTACCCAACAGTGTACCAGTGATCACTACTCATTTATTTCCCGATCATGTGACGAGACAGCTCTAGTGATGGACAGCACCAGCAATTCTTTTCTAAAACTTCATCATTTTAAAGTTGATTTTCCCATCACTGGAGTGAAAATTAAGGCTTTGCCCAATTACTATATTAATAAATATCAATAATTTTAAGAATGCAAAAATTACTTCAGAAGTGGCAGAGATATTAAAAGTATGTGTGTTGCCACTTAAGTTTTAACTGCACAGAAACATTCAGTTATTCAATCTGTCATCAAAATAAAGCAAAGAGTAAACCAGACAGAGGTTGTGTAATGAAGTAACTATCTTACAGGATTATACTTGTGGTTATGACTTTAATTGTGTAGTCTAGAAGGATTTCTGACAAACTGAATAACCTCACATTATTGTAATGATTTGTAATCACAACACTGGCTATGATTTATGGGCTGACTTTACATTTGCACTGCAATCAATGAAGAAAGTCAGTACATGCCCCACAGTTCTAACCACTTAAATTATATCTTGCAAGGAGCCTCAACAGCCCCCCAGTTTGGAGGTTTGAAACTAAAGCAAAGCTCTCAAGTGTGTCTTTCAATTTCTGAAGCAAATAAAGCTAAAATAAAACAAACCTCAGCACCCCCAAGGCTTCTGAACTAAAGACCAAAGATCATATTTTTGCTATCCTTTACAGTTGACTGAATCAGGAGCAAGCCACGCTGAACAGACATCATATAGAACACAAGTTATTTTGATGACCCTCAGCTTTAAGTGATAAACTTAAAGAAGGACCTGCAGGCTCCAGCAGGGAATCAGGAGAATCACATCAGTGCTGTACCTGGAGTCTGCAGGCTGAATACGCTAAAACAATCTCCCTGCCCTTGTCTCACCCCTATTCCCCCAAATTAAAGCATGAGGTCCCAATGAAAAAGGCAGTCAATACAGACAGAAGGTGCTAGTTTTTCTGAACAGTTGGAGAAAAAAACCCTCAAAAAACCCACCTTAAATCCTCCTTTTCGAAAACACACAATTTCCCTCCCACACTTGGTATCTGTTAAGTACAATTAGGTCTTGGGGTTATCATCCCAGAAGGAGTGGCACCTGCGCATCACAGAAAAACTCAAACACCTCAAAAAAATTAATTCTAAAAAGCACTTTCAATATATAAATATTTTAAGAAGTCCTGTACTGTCCTTCTCTCCCACCCTCCTCTCACTCCCAGTTCCTGGTTTAGTTCACAGCCTAAGTGAGACAGGGAGAGGCAGACTTGCACTAGAGGAACACCAAACACCTCATTCTCACAACTGAGACAGAACTGAAAATGGATTAATGATATCTCAAATGATAGCAAGAAATATCCACTGCCATCTTCTCTTGGTAATTGGACCACATTCTGTACCATATTCAATAGCATCAATATCATGGAAGAATCATTGCAGTTACAGGAAGATCTCTGAAGACAAGGATCAGGTCACCTGTCCCAAAATATTTTTGATGAAGTCAAATGCGAATTTTCTGCAGCATGAAAGTTCAGTTCTCCTCCCACTTCAGAGCCAGAAGTTCTGATCTTTACAAGAAAGCATCCCAAGGAGAGCAATTATTCACAGAAAATACACATCTTTACATGATTCTGGTTTATCTTACTGCAGCAACAGTAACAGATCTACAGGACACTATATGTCCTACAATTTATAGGTTAGTTCATGTATGGAAAACAGTAAGATCCAGGCTTTAGTAATGAGGAACTTATGCAAAAACTTAAATGCATCTACTTCTTTGACATGGTTTTTTAAATTTGATTTTTTTTGACTCCTCACTTTGTAAAGTCAAGAATTAAATACAATCAAAGGAGTTCCCTGGCACTTGCTTGAAGAATGGTGACAAAGAGATATAAATAAGAATACATAAGCTAAATGCTTATCTAAGCATTTTGACAAGAATCAAGTATCCAATAATACTTTCTTTCTCAGAAAGCAGCAAAAGGAAGCAACTAAAGGACTGTGTGGAGGTTTCAGCCTGATCTGACAGATCCAGCCTTTAGAAAGACACCAGCAATCTCTACTCCTTGTCATCATCACCCTCCTCTGAGCTGTCCCAGGGATGCCCAGCTCAGCAGGCAATTTCTTCTCCTCCTCTTCCATCACACCATGCTGATCCACAGTCTACACTCTTCTCAGGGAAGTTTGCATCCTTACCAACCCCAGGCCCGATCCTGCCTCCTCCCTGCATCTAACTGGCAATTTGTCCATGGATTATTCCTTACTAAGACCATTAAGATCACAGAAGGGTAGGTGAGGATCAAACTAACATGTCAGTTGTCATTTACTCCTAACTATAAATCACTACTACATCACAGACGTGTCTTCAGTAAATCAACTTGAAATAGAATTAAGAATCAGTGATATCCCATTACACATGGAAGAAATACAGTAATTTCACTACTATAAGCCGCACCATTTTGACTAAAATTTTGCTCCCACCCCAGAAATGTGGTTTACACTCAGGAGCGGCTAATATGTGAAAAATTTTCTGAAATTTCCAACCCCGAAAGTGCCAGCCAGGGTGCCAAGTCGAACACCTGCCAGTAAAACCCAGGATTTCGCGATTGTTACAAATTGGTTACTCTGTTGCGCGGCGGGTGGTGCCGTCACAGGAGCGGGTAGGCTCCCTCCCCTCCTGCCGCCACCGCCGTGGATGCCGGCGGGCTCCATCCCCGCCTGCCACCGTGGGGCAGCGCCAGGCCGGGGCGAGAGAGCCTGGCAGCAGTGGCGGTCGGCCCCTAGTGGCCTCGCCGAGCGGCCCCGTCGAGCGGCCCCGCCGAGCTGGGCCACTGGCCCCGTCGGCAGCCCCGAGCGGGTCGAGCCTGCACAGCCCGAGCCGAGCCAGTAAACCCTGCGATCCCGTGATTCTGTTACTATTTGGTAACTTTGTTGCACGCGGGTACTCGCTGCGAACGACAGAGTGGTTTATAATCAGGTGTGGCTTATTTATGGACAAAGAACAAAATATTGCCAACACCCAGAGATGCGGCTTATAGTCCGTGTGGCTTGTAATCGTGAAATTACTGTAATTGCTCTCTACCCTAAATACTCACAACTCCCCTCAGGATGGCACAGTCTTTACTGTTTTGAGATTATTTTGATAGGTTTTTTTTTCTTCCCCAAATCCTTTATCCTGGCAGAAGAAGCAGTGGCCAAACTATGTTCTGCAATTCTTTTCTATTCTGTTCATCCCATGGGGTGCAGACAATCAATCACAGTGGTCTGACAACATACAATATCACAGTGGTATTGCAGACATGACTGATAGCCAGGTGTCACCCACATTCTCAACAGTGTTTCATCACTCATGTTGAAGAGCCTAAAGGCTGGGGAGAGGAGTTTACACTTTTCTTTGGGGCAGAGTTAACACAAAAGTCTCTGAAGCATGGTTTGCATCCATGTGTACTGCTCATAATCTCCAATCTGTTTTGCTACAGTATTTTCAGTATTAAACCAACAGACCTCATGGCTACTGTTTTAGTTGCATACATGGAATCATACAGTTCTGTATGCTTTTTCCCTCAAAAAGATGTCTAAAAATAAATTAAGACTATCAACACAAAATATATTGGGACAAGAAGAGCTTTAAAATAAAACACCAGCATTTTCTTTCAATAGCAAGGACCCAGTCCCACCTTCCACTTTCAGACACGCATGTATCCTGCAGCAACTGAAAACACCATTTCTTTTGTTTTTCTGATCAGGACAAGCAAACAGAAAATCCTGAATGATTACCATTAATAACTTGAAAAATGGATGAAATGCTCAGCTGCTGAATGGTTTCTTAATAGCAATATAA
The DNA here is from genome assembly GCF_009819885.2 of Catharus ustulatus. Classification (NCBI taxonomy): domain Eukaryota; kingdom Metazoa; phylum Chordata; class Aves; order Passeriformes; family Turdidae; genus Catharus; species Catharus ustulatus. The sequence goes on along the minus strand of NC_046225.1, from coordinate 27,561,635 downwards.
CTACATACCAGGACTTTGCAGTAAAACAACAGTCAGTCAGAAAGCTCTCCTTTCAGGTTTCAAATTAGGTGAAGGGTCTTCAAATAAGCCCTCCAATTTTTATTGTCTTCATTCACTGTGCATACCCAAGGCAACAGCTTGCCATGAAGACAAAATAGCAGCTTCAATCTTAACACTATTTTCAAGAATTTTTTATGTAAAATGTTCTTCTTCTGGACATACCTACCATATGTTTACCTTTTTGAAGCTAGCATTAATTTTTTTCATCATTTTTGGGCTGACGTTCTTGAATGAGTAACATTAAAAAAAATCAAACAGAACTGCATTCTTGAATTCAGTTACCATAAAAAAAGCCATTAACCTGAGGAAAAATATATGCTGTCAAATGGAGCCAGTGCGTTTGAAGTCTTATAAAAGGATTATGCAATTAAGTGATAAGTAACCCACTGATACGTACATTTGGCACATGAACCAGTAAAAAATAGACTTCAAAAATTCATAAACATAAGCTGTAAAATCCTAATGCATGTTTTAAAAACCCTGGGCCATTGCATATGCATTCTGTAATGGTAATATTTTATTCTGCATAGTTTCAGATTTTTCATGACAGCACTACATTACCACATTTTAATTGTATGGTTACTAACTGTTGGATACCAATATTTCTGAAACTGGCACAAAAATAACAAAGAAAATGATTTTAGAAGATAAAGCTCTTCAAGGCTCTTTTTCATCCCCCAACATAATTCCTAGACACTAGAGAAAAAAAAAAGACAGCATGAAAGGAGATTATTGTTTGCCCAATAAGCCTGTGTGGAGAAACCTAATGCTGACAACAGTATATACAAAGTGATATACTGAAGGATCAACCTTTATTTTTTCCCGTGTAGAACATATAGTTCCAGTAATACACTTCTAGCCAAGATAAAGATTTGTATTATTCTTAATCTCACCAGTATTAATTTATTTTGAAGTACCTTAGGGTACTCTAGGCATTTTAGATCTCTGTTAATAAGACCTACACCTTGCCAGATGCTGCTCCCAAATAAATGCTGATTTATGTCAGGACAACCAGCTGAAGAGGACAGGAAAACAAGAGCAGTCTCAAATGGAGTGAAAATATTAAACTTCAGATATGAAAGGAGATATGAGTAAGGACATGAATAAAATGGTAAGGCTATACAACAAGAACGCTTGTCTAGCACGGGGGCCTTTGCTTTAAAAGCAGATACATACTGCAGGTAGTATGTTGCAGGTATCAAGAGTGGATCTTAAATGCAGGCTACTAACCTGATTTTAGTCAGGCCAAGATTAAAAAACAAGACAAAACAACCAAACACAAACAAACGAAAAAGAAAAAACACACACCAAATTTCAGGGGGAAACAGATCTCATCGTAGACAGAGTCAGGACAAGCTTTCATACAGAAGTGTTTCAGACCTAGGGCTGCAATAGGTCAGAACAGACTACCTGATTTGTTCCTCCAGAAGAGATGAACTCTGCTTTACCAGAGTACCAGAGATAGTCTGAACTGCTGTCAGAGACCTCCTGTGACACAGAAACCCCACATGTGCCCCATAGACGAACCATTAGAAGCCACGCTCCATCTAATTTAACCTGAACCAGTTTAGATTAAACAAATTCTGTTTCTCTTGTCCTCACCTTCCCTCTCTGGTGGCTGTGGGCCAGTTTAAGACTCTGCTACACTCAGTTCCATGAACCTCCTTACACAAGATGCATTTCCCCACTGCAAGTTGATCTCTTTAGATCTGGATCGGTACAATAAAACTTTGTGAAACCAACTCAACAGGGAAATCCAACAAAGTGGACAGTAGTCTGCTGACCAAATTCACCTCTCATGGCAGTGCCCTACTCTCGTTGAACTCCAGCATCTTCATTCTCAGTCTGGGGCTTTCAGAGTTAGAAACAGAAAGTCAGCTCTGCTTTAAAACACAGTTTAGTTAAATACCGCAAGGGTCTCATACAACTGCATTATTAACCTCTGCTGCCTGACCCAAAGCTGAAGCTGATTCGTTGGAGTTATGCTATACAAAACAAGCATGCCTGACTCTGGCATGCTAAACAGGCAGCATAACCAAAAGAAAACACATCATCGTGGCCCCATGGAATGAGCAGAAATGACCATGGACATGAATAACAAGAAAGAGAGTCAAAGAGGACACAAGTTTACATATATATAGATACTGCATATGACCTTAAGAAATCATAGCGAGGAAAAAACACCCCATAGGTTTCAACTCTTGAGCTCCACATCATCCCACACATTGTTAATGTCAAATTCCTTTATTCAGTATGTAACAGAAGACATTAAGTACTACTGCTTGGGTTTGGATTATGTAGTTTACTTCAAACCCTTAGATGTGCAGAATTGTTTCTTCCTAAACCGTGCATGTACAAAAATGTGTACATATAAACAAAGCAGCCAAACTGCAGGTTTTTAGGATGCCATTAACATTTTTGCAGCTACTCGGTATTACAGTAATTTCACAACTATAAGGTGCACCCTTTTGACTAAAATTTTCCCCTGAACCCGGAAGTGCGCCTTATAGTCCGGTGCTCCTTATATGATGGACAAAGTTCGGAAACTCGCAAAACCGGAAGTGAGAGCTGCAAGCCACAGGGGGAGCCAGCAGGGCCACGGCTGACAGGTGGAGGTGGGGCAGAGCCCCGGCAGGCACACCCCGGTCCCGTGGAGGCGGGGAGGAGCCCCAGTAGGCATGCCCCAGCCCTGCACAGGCGGGCTGGCGCCCCGGCAGGAATGCCCAGGCCCCATGCAGGCAGCGTGGACCCCCACAGGTATGCCCCGGCCCTGTGGAGGTGGGGTGGAGCGGTGACAGGCATGCTCCGGCCCTGCCGGGTACAGGCGGGCCCGGGGGCCTGCGGCGCCCCTCCTACCAGGTACAGGCAGGCCCGGGGGCCCATGGCTGCCGGGTTGAGGCGGGGCCTCAGCCAGCAGCTGCGCGGGGGAAGCTGGGGGCGGATCCTCGCTGCAAAAAAAAAAGTGCGCCTTATAGTCTGGTGCGCCTTAGATGATCTACAAAGTTGCGAAATGTGCCGGTTCCTGGAGGATGCGCCTTATAGTCCGGTGCGCCTTATGGTCGTGAAATTACTGTACTTATTTCCATCATGCTTCCTGCTAACGTATAAATTGCATTCTTGCATGTTAGCACATGTGTTGGTTTTGGCCGGGATAGAATTAATTTTCTTCATGGTAGCTGGTGTGGGCTATGTTTTGGATTTGTGCTGGAAACACTATTGATAATTCAGGAATATTTTCCTTACTGAGGTTACACAGAGTCAAGGCCTTTTATGCCTCTCACCCCACCTCACCAGCAAGAAGGCTGAAGGTACAGAAGGAGACAGCTGATCCGAGCTGACCTAAGGGCTATTCCACACCATGTGGAAGGGAGAGACATTTAAAATGATGGTGTTTGAGTTCCCAAGTAACAGTTATGTGTGGTGGGGCCCTGCTTTCCTGGAGATGACTGAACAGCTGCTGGCCCTTGGGGAATTGGGAAGAAGAAATTCCTTGTTTTGCTTTGCTTGTGGACATGGTTTTTGCTTTACTGATTAAACTGCCTTTATCGCAGCCCATGAGTTTTCCCACTTTAGCCTTCTGATTCCCCAATGCTGCTGGGGAGAGGAGCATGAGCAAGCAGCTCTGTGGGGCTTAGCTGCTGGCTGGGGTTAAACCATAGAGCAGATCCCTCTGAATTCCTTTTCCACACTGGTCACAGATGAGCAGCAGCATTTGCAGGAAAAAAAGGTACAGACTGCCAAAAGTACTGATCTGAAAATGCCTATTATAAACCTAACTATGTGACACAGCTCAATGGTGCCAAGAACCCTCCTTCTCCTTTCACTACCCCATATCCCTTCCCCTTTATTTTATGTCTATCCCTGAGGGCAAACACTGCCTCCAATCCAGGAATCCTGTGTTAAATCTCTATCTGAACTAAGATTGAAAGAGAGCAACAAGAATCTATTCCCAAATCATGCCAAGTACAGTAATTTCACGAGTATAAGCCACACCTGATAATAAGCTGCACTCCCGGGTGTCGGCAATTTGTCTTTCTTTGTCCATACATAAACTGCTCTGGATTGTAAGCCACACTTTCATTTGCAACGAGGATCCGCATGCAACTTTCACAAAGTTGCCAATTAGTAACAGAATCACGGGATTGCGGGGTTTACTGGCTCGGCTCAGGGCCGTGCAGGCTCAGCTTGGCGCTGGCCCACCGGGACCATGTGGGCTCGGCTCAGCGCTGCCCCGCCACCGCCGCCAGCCGAGCCCCGGCCCGGTGCTGCTGCCCTGCTGCCACCGGCCAAGCCCCCCCCAGTGCTTCTGCCACACCGGCTGCTGGCCTCAGCGTGGCTCCCCCCTCGGCCGGCAGCCCCGGCGCGGCTCCCCCACAGCTGCTGGTCCCGGCATGGTTCCCCACTGGCCGCCAGCCCCGGTGCAGTTCCCTGCCGGCGGCGGCCCTGGTGCGGTTCCCCGCTGGCAGCAGCCCCAGCTCAGCTTGGGGCTGCTGCCAGCTCACACTTTCAGGTTGGCAAATTTCTGAACTTTGTTCATATATTGGCTGCTCCAGAGTATAAGCCGCACTTTCAGGTTCAGACCAAAATTTTAGTCAAAAGGGTGTAGCTTATACTTGTGAAATTACTGTAATTTAAAACTGGTATTATTTTTAAATTTAAAGACGCACCCTAGGGGTACCTGTCCTCAAAATAATAAGCCAGAAATGCCGCTTGGGAAAAAAAACCTCTAAACAAACAAACCAAACAAACAAACAAAAAATCAACAAACCCCAAAACAATCAAACAAAAAATCAAGACCCCCAATATCCTACATAAATTAGAAGCAACTTACAGAATCAGTCTAGCTGAATTTACTCCCCAGCTTTCAGTATTTGGCCTTACTAACCACCCAAAGGAGGGGAACTTGGTGTTCACATGCAAGAAATCATCTAGCTCCTTCACAATTCTTTATTTGTTGCAGTAAATGAACATCTCCACAGGACCAGGTTCTTCAGTACATGTTTATTTTCCAGTCTGAGTCTAAAGAAAAAAAAACACCACATGGAGCTGAGCAATGAGCCGCAGCAAAGAACTAATACCCCAAGGACCAGAGACTTTCCTGTTCTGTGCTACAAGAAGTTCAGGGAAATCAATGCTGGAGGAGATGGAAGAGAACCCTTTATGCAAAAGCAAAGCAGGTGTGCTGCACTCTGATTTGGACAGAAAAAGAGACTTAGAATCTGCAAAGAAAGGAGTTTTAAAGTGAAAGAAAGGAGGGTCTGAAACAAGTAAGTCAGCCCTATAACAGCCACTGGAACAAAAATCAGACATAATTGCTGAATAAATCAAACCAGTTAAGAAAGATTTTATGTTAATCAGCAACTTTGTTTTCACTTGGCCAGACTAAGTAAAATTGCACAGCATGGGTTTGCAGGGCGCTCTGTAGCTTCTGCCCCCGCTATGGCTTTGCAGCAAGTTGAAATGCATCACACAGCCTCCTGCCAAAGAGAGGGAGGAAGAGGATACAATACAGCCTACAAACACTGCCTGACCTCACCTGTCTATTTCTGTCACAGCACTTGCTGTTGTTCCTAGCCCTCTGAGCTTCCATATGATAAAAATGTATGTTTAGCACAGAGAATTACAGGCAGTTTCTGCAGGTCAGAGCTGTCCAATGTCACAGCCATGTATGATGCACACACAAACCTCTGATGTGCCCACTTTGGGCAATCCTAAGCAGTGCCCCAGGAATCAGCCCAGAGGTAAAAATTTTTGCCGACCTGCTGTACAAGCCTTTAATAGAAAACCTGACTGGTTCTGTTCATGTGCTTGGTGGGTTTCCTATTACACAAGAGGGACCAGACTTTCCTGATATAGCCTCTGGTAATTATAGTAACCTCCTTCAAGTTAAAATAAACTTACAAGAGCTGGAAAAAAAAAAAAAAAGTCAAAATAGTCTCTTTGGCACATAATAACAGGATCAATTCCTAATCTGAGCACAAAAAGAAAGGACAGCATTTTCCATGCTGACCATGCTCTTTTGTCAGGGAGAGAGTCCCTTTTCTGAGCTCCCTGGCCTTGAGGACCTCACAGGAACTTTGCTCATGCTTTAATAGATAAAATGCATGCTTAAGAACTGACTTCACAACTGCTGCAAGTTCTTGAACCCACATAGGGCAGTCAGGAAGACACACTACTGCAATTTACTTATCCTTCACGGAAAAGCAGCAGAAATAAGAAAACCCTTTCTCCTGCTCAACAGTTGGTTCTTCACACCAGAAGGCATTGTTTCAAAACCCAATTTGACCATAGCATATTTCAGTCATCTCATTCCTATGCATCCCTCAGTACTCTATATGAAGGAAGAGGGGGATTTTTCTTACCTTCTACGTGCATAGGGAATATGAAGGCCAACCAGGCTGCAAAGATAATGGCCACCACTCAAACCAGTACCTCACCAGACAAAGTGCTTCAGAGGACACCCTTGACTGAAGTGCTTGTCTCCCTTCCCATAAAACTCACTTCTCACAAGATGAGCCAGCACACATAGTGGATCAACAGTGTGATCTTATGGGGGCTTAAGCAGCTGTAGTGTTTCTTCATTTGAGATGACAAGCATGAAATAGGTCTACCTTTAAGCCTGATCTGTTTCCAGGCTGGAGAGTCTCTTTTCCATACAACACTGCTTTCACTTCCCAGGTTAGACCACATTTTCCCATTGTGCTCAGCAAAAATGAGGTGAACAAAAGACTAAGCAAGGGCAGCTGGACCTTTTTGGAACATGGAATATTTTAAAGATTCAATACACAAAAATTAACACAGCACACAGTTGTAACAGAAGTTTAGACTATGATATCTACAAAGGATCTGCAAAAAGCAAATTCATTTGGCTTGCCTGGACCTCTTATCCCCATTGTCTTGGTAGGGGCTTTTTGTTGGGTTTTGTTCGTTTGTTTTACATATGGAAATCTGTTTTCAAAACATATCAGTTTGAGCCTTTGTGATATGAAGATAATTTCTCCCAAGCATTCCCATACAATGGCAAAGACTAAACACTTGCTTTCTTTAGCAGCAACTCTGCCCCTGTACAGTCTTCCAGCAGTTATGCTTCTAAGAAAAGTATTTAATTTCCATTAAATAAAACTTAATTTCCATTTAATTTCCATTATAATAAAAATCAAGTGGAGAAGCAGCAACACTGGAAGAGTACCAATGTATCTTCAGTTGGAACTCTACTACCATTGAAAAGTGACTGAACTCCACAGGATGCTGTTTGCAGCAATAATAAAACACCATGCATCAAAAAGCTTACCTCAGAACACGGTTTGTCTCTACACCCTCTAGTGTTGCAAAGTGTGACATATCCTGACATTTTTGCTTCTTTCCTTCATGGGGGATTGTACAGAAAGATGCTTGAAAATTTTCCCTAGGATAATATCCTGAGATAACAAATTCGTATGAGAATGCCTCAAAGCACATGAGGATGCCTGCCTCTGATGTCAATTAAAGTTCCCTCCCTTTCCAAATTCAAATCCTGAAGAGTGACTTTAAATACTTATATTAGGTAGACCCTGTAAAAAAATTAAGCAAGGAGTGTGTAACTGCAGTTGATTGCAAAGCAGATACAGCAGTTAGACAAGTAACTATGGGAAGACCGTTTTTAGTGCTTATAAAATATATTAGTAAAAAACAAAAGACTGTTGGACTAACCTCCTGGATTTTTATGATCTACCATGAAAACAAGATTAAGACGAGATTTCTGGAAATTTGAAGACCAACTGTCTAATTCACTTTTAAATGCAAAGCAGAAGTTAATTAAGGAAAAAAAAATTCTCGCTATTGAGTCAGTAACCTTTAATTTGGCATTTCTGAGTGTACTTCTATGCACTCTTTGGAAACTGTGCTTGTAAATATAGAAAAGTTTCCCTGAATAATGAAAATATACAACTGCAGCTTATGTATAGGATGGTTAGCTTGTGATTTATTCATCTATACATACAGCTTCAGAAGTATTCTGAGCTTCTCAGCCCTGCCTTTCTACTGACATCCTTTTAAGGGTATTGGGATATACCAGAACTGTGCTTTATACCACAGGAAAAATACAAGAAGGTGTTTAAAAAGTTTAAAAAAAAAAGAAAATCATCCTCTAAGAACTGTATATTGGGATCTTTATGGCGCACCATAGCAGCAAAATACTGCTCTGACAGCATATCTGGCACTGCCCACACAAGCAAGCGGAGTACAGTAATTTCACAACTATAAGGCACACCCTTTTGACTAAAATTTTGGTCGGAACCCGGAAGTGCGCCTTATAATCTGGTGCGCCTTATATATGGACAAAGTTTGGAAATTTGCCAACATGAAGCATGAGCCGCGGCAGCCGCAGGAGCCGTGCCAGCCGAGCCGCAGGCTGTGCCAGCCGTGGCAGCCGAGCCACCAGCCACGCCAGCCGTGGGAGCTGCGCCAGCCGGCGCCAGGGGCAGGCGGGAGTGCCGGGGCCCGTGGCACGGGGAGGGCGCCTGGGGCTACGTTTAAAGGCTACGCCAATCTGTGAAAAATATTTGCAAATTGAGCACCTGCCAGTAAACCCCGTGATCATGCAATTCCAAATTTGCCCATGGGAGCGGCAAGCTGTGAGGGGGGGGCGGCCCCATGGGAGCCCTGAGCCACGAGGTGGGGGCGACGGCGTGGGAGGCCCGAGCTGCAGCAGCAGCAGGAGCCCTGAGCCGCACCGGGGCCAGGTGGGACTGCCGGGGCCTGCGGCACGGGGAGGGTGCCTGGGCTGCATTTAAAGGCTACGCCAATCTGTGAAAAATGTTTGCAAATTGAGCACCTGTCAGTAAACCCTGCGATCGTGCAATTCGTTACTAATTCGTTACTTTGTTGCATGCGGATCCTTGCCGTAAAAAAAACATGTGCCTTATAGTCCGGTGCACCTTATATATGGACAAAGTTCAGAAATTTGTCGACACCCGGAAGTGCGCTTTATAAACCGGTGTGCCTTATAGTCATGAAATTACTGTAACTTTAAACATAGTAAACAAAAGTGATAAGAGGTATTTTAGAAAACTTTGTACAGTAATTTCACGAATACAAGCCGCAGCAATTTGACAAAAATTTTGGTGGAAACCCGGAAGTGCGGCTAATAGTCGGGTGCGGCTAATATATTAATAATTTTCTGACATTTACAACCCCAGACGTGCCAGCCAGAGTGCCGAGCCAAGCACCGGCCAGTAAAAGCCGGCATTTCGCAATTGTTACAGTGTTACCGTGTTGCCCTGGCTCCCTGCAGGCAGCACAGGGGGCGGGGAGAGAGGCAGGAGAGCTCTCTTTCCTCCTCTGCTGCAGCCCAGGGGAGGAGAGGGGGGGGTGCCGCCATTGCCGCGGCCCGGGGAGGAGAGGTGGGGGGGGGGGGGGGCAGGGGGTGCCGCCATTGCCGCGGCTCGGGGAGCCGACGGGGGGGGGGGCGCCGCCATTGCCGCGGCCCCGGGAGCCGACGGGGGGGGCGCGCCGCCATTGCCGCGGCCCGGGGAGGAGAGGTGGGGGGGGGGGGGGGGGCAGGGGGTGCCGCCATTGCCGCGGCTCGGGGAGCCGACGGGGGGGGGCGCCGCCATTGCCGCGGCCCCGGGAGCCGACGGGGGGGGCGCGCCGCCATTGCCGCGGCCCCGGGAGCCGACGGGGGGGGGGTGCCGCCACTGCCGGGGCCCGGGGAGGACGCGGGGGGGCCGCGCCGCCATTGCCGCGGCCCGGGGAGGACGCGGGGGGGCCGCGCCGCCATTGCCGCGGCTCCGGGAGCCAACGGGAGCCCTGCGCAGCCATTGCCGCGGCCCGGGGACGTGGGGGGAAGTGCACGCCACCATTGCCGCGTCTCGGGGAGCCGGCAGGAGCCCCGCGCCGCCATTGTCGCGGCCCGGGGAGGGGGGGGGAAGTGCGCGCCGCCATTGCCGCGTCTCGGGGAGCCGGCGGGAGCCCCGCGCCGCCATTGCCGCGGCCCGGGGGGGGGCGGGAAGTGCGCGCCACCATTGCCGCGGCTCGGGGAGGAGGCGGGGTGCTTTGTCCCCGCCCGCCGCCGGCGCCACGGGCGCGGGAAAGCTCCGTCCCCGCCCGCCGCCGCTGCCGTAGGAGCGGGGGAAGCTCCGTCCCTGCCTGCCACCGCGGGGCAGCGCCGACCCGGGGTGACCGAGCCCAGGGGCAGCGGCGGCCGGCCCCGAGCGGCAGCACCGGGCTGGGCCACCTGGCCCCATTGGCAGCCCCGAGCGGGCCAAGCCTGCACAGCCTTAGCTCAGCCAGTAAACCCCGCCCTCCCGCGGTTCTGTTACTAATTGCACGCGGGTCCTCGCTGCGAACGACAGAGCGGCTTATATTCGTGTGCGGCTTATCTATGGACAAAAACCGAAATATTTGCCAACACCCAGAGATGCGGCTTATACTCAGTGCGGCTTGTATTTGTGAATTTACTGTAATTTTAATTTGTCAATGAAATATCTTTTATTAAACTAATCCACATAAATTTCATTTGTTGAATTTATAATATTAGAGTAAGCAAGACCTTCAAATTTTTCAGGATGGCTGATTGCGTATGATGCTAGTGCAATGTACATGAATAAAGTTAACAAGCTTTCCACTGTGAACTTTAACATACACTTGAAAAATAGTAGACTATATTTGGAGTATTATTAAATACAGTAATTTCAAGACTATGAGGTACACTGGATTTTCAAGTGCACTTCCGGGTATCGGCAAATTTCTGAACTTTGTCCATATATAAGGTGCACTGGACTGTAAGGTATACTTTCTTTTTTTCTTTCAGTGAGGATCCAGGGGCAACAAAGTAACGAATTAGTAACGGAATCATGCAATCGCCGGGTTTACTGGCAGATGCTCAATTTGCAAACATTTTTCACAGATTGGCGTAGCCTTTAAATGCAGCCCCAGGCACCCTCTCTGTGCCGCGGGCCCTGGCACGCCCACCTGCCCCCAGCGCCGGCTGGCGCAGCTCAGGGCTCCTGCGGCTCAGGGCTCCCGAGGCCCTGCGCCCCCTATTGGTTCAGGTCTCGCGGGGTGCCGCCCCCCTCACGGCTCAGTGCTCCAACTGGGCCGCCCCCCCCAGCGGCTCGGCGTTCCCGCGGCTCGCCACCCTCCCCCTCATGGCTTGGCGCTCCTGCGGGGCCACCACCCCTCGCGGTTCGGCTTGCAGTTTGCACTTCCAGGCTGGTAAATTTCCGAAGTTTGTCCATTTATAATGCGCACCGGATTACAAGGCACACTTCTGAGTTTCGATCAAAATTTTAGTCAAAAGGGTACGCCTCATAGTCGTGAAATTACTGTGTTTTTTCAGCAACTGTAAAATAATTAATTTGTGCAACCTTAGCTTCAGTACCTATGAACAACAGCAGTAAACATTGTACTAGAGATTTTAGGACATATTTAATAAACTGCATACCATATTTGCAGTATTGGCATGGCATTTTCACTACAACTGTAAAAAAACATGTTAACAAGGCAAATATTAACTTAGTAAAGTTTGTAAAATATACAGGCTTTGACAAAGTTAAATTAGAGATGGGTGACACAGCTGTTGAGCTTTGCTGAAGGTGAACACTGCTGTTTACATCGCCTGAGTTGGTGTCCTTAAGTTCTCTAATTTTCATGGTCTTAAGACATGAGGCGAGTAACATGTTACATTTGTTGAGAAGATGGTTTGTTTTCTGTTCCTTTGTTCTAGTTTTTCTATGTGTTTGGTGATATTTTTTCAGGTTGGCTTGTTTTTTCGTCTCTATGAAGCTTTATTTTGGTAATTATTTTTCTGCTGCTTTTCGCTTGGTTGGCATTCTGTAGGGGTTTTTCCCACACTCTAATTTCTGGTTCTGATGCTAGTATAGGTGTTTGGGTCCCACCCCTACTTGGGATGGTAACTTTTGGTGTGTTTTGGGCTGTTTTAGAATGTTACATGGTTGCAGACATTCCCCTTTTACATCTATGTGTTTCTCCCCGCCATAGCTTAGTGGAAGGCTAGTGTGTAGGTCTTTATTTCTTGGGGAGAGATTTCCCTGTTCCCACGGACATGGACTGTTAATTAAACTAGAGATTTGAAAATCTCCTCCCTCTACCTTTACAAACTTACAGTTTTTGGGTTGGAGGTGTAGATAGGCTTTGAGCTGCGATCAAAGGCTTGGTTTTGGAGATCACAGCAAGATCGGAGCTGTTATTTGAAGCAGAAATTGAGTTTGGAGCTCTGGTGGTTTTGCTTCCTGGTTCTGATGGGCTTCTGAATGTGTCCAAAGGTGCTCCTAGTACGATATCATCAGGATTCCCTTCTCCCAGCACTTGGCAAGGGTTTCCACGTGACTGGAGGTGGAGGCAGGCTTTCTTGCTAGAGCGAAGACATGCCCTCCAAAGGCTGGACTGGGATCGGGACCCTTCCCCTGTGAGGTTGGACCATGATCTGGGGAACCGCCCACCAAGTCTGGGTCGAAGTAGGGGGTACCTCCCACCAGAGCATGGTCCGAGTAGGAGGCACTCCCCACCAGGGATGGGCTTAGAGCGAAGTCGTGTCCCACCAGGGCTAGCTGGGGGGCGGAGCCAAACCCCATGAGGGAGGCTGGTGTCCTCTTTCCCCACTGGTGGTCGCAAGGTTGTTGCCATCTTGGGATTTTTCTCAGGCTTTTTCTTCTCTTGCCATGTGGTCGACACCATCTTTAGAATTTTCCTCGGGCCCCCCCACTGTGATTTTGGATGAATTAGAGGTTTTTGAGCCAGCTACCAAGGATGTGCCGGTCAGTAAAGTCTCTGCACATGGAGTAGGTATATTTTCTTCCATGCTGCTGCTAGACAAATCAGCTTTTATCTCTTTTAGCAACTTTGAGATAATTCTCCAAGGTTTTAAAGCCTTAATTGCATTTTTATCATCTTTTAAAGCAGCATTTAATATATGTTCTCCAATTTTAGTCCAATTATTTATACTAAATGCAGTTTCATTAATTAGTTCTATCCCTTTCCCTTTTGTCCATGATATTAAATCAAAAAGTGATTTTTCTTCATAATGTATTTCCCATCCTTGTAAAAATTGGGTCCATACCTGGATTACTGGATGTTTTTCTGTGGAGACGTACCCTCCCATTTTTCCCTTAGCTCTCAGCTAAAGTTTTCTTCCTATCTCTTGGATGTCCCTGGCTCTGGGCCATAAATTCCCATCTCTTTCTGGGCATTTCTTCCCTAGCTCATGGCTAGAATTTCCCCTGTCTCTTTTTCTGGATAGATTTCTGTCTCCCCCTGTTTTTGCAGGTATGGCTGTGTCAAATCACGTCAACAGTCACCAACTGTAACATGGAGGGCACTGGGTCCGAGACAGAGACACGGCACTCTGTGATCCATGCAACGAAAAGCACTTTATTGTTCTCAACTGCACCTTAAATACCCTTCTTAACGTTCATCAGCAAGCGTTTGTGATTGGTTCAAAGTTCAGGTTGCCCAGCTCTCTGATCAATAGCCCCTGCAGACCAGGCAAGAATCACCAGGTCAAATCCCTGTCTGGTTCTGAATCTTGTCCTATCCCTGCTCCCTGGAGGCCTGTCTATCAGACCAGGTTGCTTTTCCCGTATATGGCCGAAACAGTTTCCCAGAAACAAGCCAGATTGTACTGTGACAACCTCACAGAGTGCTCATGGCTTTCAGGAACTGACAGAAATACCCAGCATGGTGCAGCAATCAACCTTCCAAGACTGCACCAAATCTCTGTCACAACACAGCATTGTGGATGCCCCAACCAAAGACCAAAAATCACAGCCAAGACTGCTTGCAGTCAAGTCAAGCAGATACACTGGAGGGTATTAGTGCATCTAAACCCCACCATTTATTTCAAGGATAAATCAGGAAGACAGGTTCTTTCAGCTACAGAATCACAAGAACTGGTCAGGTTGGAAGGGAACACAGAGGGCTCATCCAGTCCAACATTTCTACTCAAGCAGGGTCAACCCAGAGTACATAGCACAGGGTTGTGTTCAGAGGGTTCTTGAATATCTTCAGCGAGGGAGACTCCATAACCTCTCCGGGTAACCTGTGACCCACACAATAACCAAGTTCTTCCTCATGTTCAGGTGAAGCTGTGCATCAGTTTCTGCCTTTTGCTTCTTGTCCTATTGTTGTGCACCACTGAGTAGAGCCTGGCTCCATCCTCTTGGCACCCTCCCTTCACTCACAGACATTTCATTTGTCTTTTCTTGAGGGTGAACAATTTTTGATATAGGTAATGGTAAGGGATAGATGCTCTTCAAGGTGCTTAGAACTCAGTTTCAGTGTTATCAGATCCCAGAACTTTACCATGAATCTGAGATGTATTTGTGAACAGCCTTGTTCATTTAAAGCCAACAGTAATCTTCCAGATCTTGCTTTCCAGGAGCTAACTTACAAAAAATTGTGTTCCACATTTACTGCAAAGGCTCAAGAAAAAAATCCAATTTGTAATTTAAGAGAAATTTAAATAACCTCACGGATTTTCTTGGGGAGGGGGGAAGAGTGAGAAGGCTGACTCATTATTATTTTTTAAATACTTGTGGCTGGCTCTGCTGCATAAATAAATCAATCCCCTAGCCATACAGCTCCATTTCTTCAGTCACAGCTTATTGTTTTATTTATTTTTCCCCCATTGCCAACAAATCACTATAGAGAGGTTTTAAAGAGTTTAAGAGTTTTTAAACCCAGCTTTCCAAATGGAAACAATTAGTATAATATGCGAGAGAGAAAGCAAACAACAGCAGACACTTACCCCATTTTTTGGGTAGGCTATCCATCCTAGATCCCCCATTACTGTACGTGAGTCCAGTAAATTCACTGAAAATAAAAGAAAAAAAACTGTTAAATAAGATGGATGGATTACAAACTTCATGTATTTCAAGGTATGGATGGCTCTGGTAAACAGACTGTTTATAATTAACCAAGGAATTTGGATTTCTATAAAGCAGAGTAACAATGCAATAACTCCTCTAACAATGAGATCACACAATGAAAACAATTCTATGCAAGCATTAGTTTATTCCTTTGAGATCTGCCACAGAAACCAAGTTGAAAATACATTGAACTTCTGTAAAACCCAGACCCTCCACATTCTTAGGACCTTGATCTTCTGAGGGGAGTAAGTACATCATGCACACTGTGTGCTTACATATACATAAGACATACAGTGTATAGGTATAAATACACATTCACAAACACCTATGAATGTTTATACACACATTTCTTCTAAGTTGGTGTGTATTTTTTGGCATAATCAAGTCCTTAGGGCAAAAATGAAACAAGAATTTGATTTTATCAGTATTATATGTGCAAGAATTAATTTCATCAGGAATGTATTCTTTTCTTCCTCTTCCACATTCTTCTCCAAGTCTTTGTCATCTTCTTTATAAGCTATTCAAGGGATCTTTTTTCTTCTACACACAAAAATCAATGAGTAGTTTTAAGTCATACAAGCAACCAACAATTTACATTTAACAGCCAAAAAAACTATTTCCAAGTTTGCAACCTTTTTTTCCTCTCTTACTAACTGAAATACTGGCTAAAAAGTGGGAAGTGACTAAATCTACACCAACTTAACTCAGCTAAGAAAAACTGTAGCAGCTTCTGGTGCTGAGTTTTCACCTCCTGCACCCAGGGCTCTAAATCTCCTAGGCAGATTTTCTCTGAATCATCGTCATCCAAAATCTCAATTTAGGAGGAACTTTCATCTACCTTAATAGTACGCTTCATGAGATTACAACACTCACTTCTCTCAGTATATTTGTCTGCATAAGACCTCACTTTTTGTACTCATGTCCTTCCTGAAAAGGAAGTGACTTCCCTGGGTCTTCAATTCCTGACCTCCACCCTGTGTGCTTTTTAAAAATCTCACTGGAAGTTTTGGTAGTTGGACTTCTAGCGGATGATTATTTAGACCAAGAAGAAGCTTGAAAGGGGTGCTGAGGCTTCTTTCTCCTTTCTTTAGAAATGCAACAGTATAGGCACTTAAAGATTGCTACAGAAGAAAAACAAACTGGTTGCATGGACAAATTCGAAGAAGGCATATAACTAATTCTCAGGGTTACACCATTTACGGAGGTATAGGAAGAAAATCCAGAAGTACGCTATACTGCAAAGTTTGCTCCTTTAAAATATTAAGGAATATTTATAAACAAATTAAGACTAAGCAGCTGATTTAGTTTGAAAAAAGCCCAAAGTTCTCCAAATCAATTTGGTCTTTATTACTGTACTGCACTGAGGGCTGACTGCTGTAGTCCCTCGCACACAAAACCAGACCACAACACAAAAAATACAAGATAAAGTCCTCAGGTCTGGCAAACACCTATCTTAAAAGTGATTTGTCTATCCAGATATTTTCACAACATATGAAAGTATTAATGCAAGATGCTATCACAAGACATACATGTTCTGCATGGTCAAGTATATTTTTGTGATGTTGAGCAAAACACATTTAGTGGCTCAGGGTTCTCATTTCTGGATTGCTTTTTCCCACCAAAAGAGGAAACAGTTGGAAGCTGTCAATGCTACCAAACTACAGGACATGTGGTGGAAACAATATTCAGAGACTACAATGGACCATATTCACAGTAAATAAACATACAATTAGGCTGCTTTCTACCCCAAAGTCCATGCAAAATAAAAGTATTGCTATCACCTGCCACTAGATATGTCACCCAGTTATGCTCAGTCTTTCTCCTTACGAAGTCTTCAGGTAAAATGGTCATTAATTTCTCCTGTTTCAGCTGAAGCCAAGCACTGCCATCCAAGTGCTCCTGAACTAAATTGTATTTTCTTGGGATAAAAAGAATGACCCTAAAAGAGTCTTCAAAATAAGACACACATAAATAACACATCCCGTATTATAACTGTATACTATTTTAAAAAGCAAGAGACAGCATTAAAGTTGCTAAAATGGCAGGTTTACTCAAATTCCTTCTATGACAATCACTGTAATTAAACTGTTTACAACAGTATATTCCTGCAATGGATGCAAAACAAGTATTGATCTACATTGTATAACTTAATTAAAAGTTGTCCTGGAGATACTACTAATGAATGCAATTAAATGCTGTGTTTGATGTCACAAGCTTCTTCATGGAATGCTAATTATGGAAAAAAGCAGAAGAAGTACTTTATTCAAACATTAGATCATAAAAAGGATACAATGCAACTAAATATTTTATTATCTTTCCATCAATGACAGTTTTGAAATTCCTGTTATTAACTTCAAATTCAAAATAATTTTCTGAATATGAAAATACAGCCCATTCAACTCTAAGTCAACTAAGTGGGAATTTTCCAACTAGTGAGTCAGCTAGCAGAGCTGTATACTAAATTCCCAACTCAGAAAGACTCCATTCCTCTTGTACCCTCTCGCATTCTGCATAGAGCAAAATAAATAGGATGGAATACACATTTTGACAGGCACCATGCAGTAACTCAAAATTCAGGTGTCAGGAAGGTAAAAATGACAAGTGACTTGAAGCTGTCCCTGGGTTTGGACTGGAGGGGCTCCTACCACAGCTCAGACAGCTCTGAGGCACTGTAAGGCACAGCAGTCACAGACTGCCCCATAAGCATCTGCTCAGGGCTGCTTTCACAGTGTAGTATCTGAATCACTGTACTGCATCAATCTGCTCTGATGAATATATCTGGCCCATAACCTAAGCCACCTCCATGGACAGAGATGTCTTGCTTTGAGAAGCCCCAAAATTCTAACACTAATAAACACAAATTATTGCTTGTTCCATCAAGATCTTCCCTATCAGCACCCTCCCCAGTCACCTCCAGTATGTCTGTCCTTACTTGCACCATTTCCAGGTCACCACCCCACCCCAATGCAGCCTCAAAACAGGGCCTCAGCATCCTCCACTCCAAGGTGGAAGGGGGTGGGGGAAAGGGGCGTCTCCTCCAACAGCCTAGGTGCAGGAGTTCCCTGTAGCAGTGGTGCTATGCATACTTTGGGAATGCTCTCTCAGGCAGCCTTCAGGTCCTGCACTGCTAGAGAGGTCACTGGACCATACCCTGATCTCACTACAGGAGCCCAGACAGGCTCAGCACCACCTCTCTTTCCACCACCTTCTAGCCTGGCAGGAATATTATTTTTGCTGGATTGGTTTTTATCAAAACAAATGCTAATTGGCCAGGCTGGAGAAGAATCAGCAAGCAAGCAGCAGGTAAAATAGACACCTGGAACAGAGGAAAACAGGAACAGAACCAGTTCTTCCCTATTCAACCTGTGATGACTGTCAGCATGTATTTGGCTATGGCTGTTTATTAAGAAAGTAATCCACTCAGGACACCAAAGGAGGTAATTCAGGAACACCTCCAGTTATGTGTGCAAGGCTCCATACTTCAAAAGGTCTAGTGCCAGCTCCTGTGTAGCTGGTGACTCCTGGACTCATCCCAGCACTGCCTAATCCATGGGCATAACCCAAAGCTGTATCCAAGGAGCTAACCCCGCTGAAAAAAATCTCTTCAGAAATTACTAGCCACTCTGCTTGGTCCATAATCTTCAAAAGCTCCAAAATAACAGAACTCATTTACTCCCACATCCTTTCTCCTCAGCAACAGCTAGCTTTATCTCAACAAAAACACAAGAAACCTCAGACCCCATAAGCACACACTTAGCACCTGTATCTTTGCCAGTAAACTTGGAAGATAATACATTTTTTGCTCATCTCCACCATCAGTGCATCCATCCCACATGCCCTAATTATTTCTAATGTTTAGTCAAGAGGAACACAAAACAACACAGATCTATATCATCGTTAACTTCCATGCCTTCAGGGTAGGATAAATGATGATTAAGTCTAAAGTCATACCACAGCCTCTTTTTTTTTTTTTTTTTAATACAGACTAATAGCCTGGGGAGTTTGCATACACTCTTGTTCTCAGACAGGCTGGTTACTACAGATGAGCAATCAAGTTAGAGTAAAAACAGACGTGATCTAAACCTTTGCCCTGAACTCTAGCTGGTGAATTAATAGTGGTTTTTTTCACTTGGGATTCTCTGCCAGGGAGCCTGGATATTGCTTTTTACACAAATGTCCTTGTCATGGTCATTCAGCTGTCATTTAGCACCTTAACCACGACTACACAGGGACCACAGCTGTGAGGAAGCACATGAAATACCAGAGCTGATGGCATTCAACATTGACCTAAACCAACACGCCACAGCAGAGCAGAACTCCCACTTGACACAGCCACCTAAAACATGGGACAGCAGTAGCTTGCTCAGGAGAAAGCATGACAGGCCTTTCATGATTGTATACAATCCCTGAAGTAGAAGCCACCAATTCATGGATTGTTTTGATCACACCACTGAAGTGAGACAGCTCCTCTGGCTCTGGGTTGGAGCATTGTTTTTCTCTTCACTCCAACTTCAAGTAGGGGAAAAAAACACCAAGATAAAAATCAAAGATGCACCACCAACAGTCTAGAACACTGAGTATTTCTGATCCTACCAGCTACACATCCTCCTGACATTTCAGTATCTAAAGATCTTCCAGGAAATCCTCCATTGCTTACACCACAGCAGTCTCTGCAAGCATACAAAAACTGAACTCTTCTGAGTTGCCATGGTCTTTGATCTGATTTCCAATAAATCATACACTAGAATAATCCTGCTCTTCAGTAGCACCATTTCCAAGCTAAGGCATACTCTACGAGCTCTGGAATAAGCAAAATGGTCAGGATAGCAAAAAGCTGATAGAATTTATATCATGATAACGCCATATGTAAAGCCATAAGAATCTATTTTTATTTTATTTCACTGAAATATACCTAAAACAGGAGGGAAAGAAAATCCTCTTTGATCCTAAAAACCACTTTTCATCACAAAACAAACAGGACTAAAGAAACCTTCCTTAAAGCTTGCATAAATATTTCAAAACATCATATGATCTCTAAAGTAGCACATTTCTAAATAACAACACTTAAATAAAAATGTTTTGTTTTTAACAACTGAAGGAAAACTCTTCTTTAATAAACTTGTTACAAATTGAACAGGAATCTGAATGTTATTTTTGGTAACTGAAGGTTAAGTCCATTATGAAAGAAGGTGTAGTCATATTCCTACATCGTCCTCTAGGCTCCTCCTGCAGCTCCTGGACCCCTTTCCACACACACTGCAGGAGACAATGTAGCTCCAACCTTTACATGAGTGGTCAAGGTAGCCCCAGCTCTGACCCAACACTAACAGCTCATGGGAACAACTACATTTAAAGAACTTGTGAGAAACCTCTCACAGGAATACACACTGACAAGCACGAGGTGAAACACTGCTGGATGGGGGTCAAGGTGCAGGACAAGATGAGACAGCAATGCTTTGCACTTCATCAGAAGGTCTCCTGAATAGCATCACAGTCTTTACTCCCCTCTACCCACAGGAGGGGGCACAGCTGCCAACACATCATCATTAACAGAGCTGGTTTCTCCTTACAATGCATACATCCCCATCCTTACTCCAGTACTTCCAGGGCTTACAGCACTACCAAGACACATGGACCACAGAAGAATCTTCATCATCATCATCATCATGATTCAAAGCTTTCCTGCTTCCAAATCTTCACTGATTTTATTGCAGTTCATTGTTGCAGTTCATTCATTTTCCAACAGTTTTCCCTGTTGTGCCAAGTGTTTCTTTAAAAAGTATATACCCAAGGGAGTCCAAGAAGTGACAGTCAAAAATAACCCAAGAAAGCAAAAGGAAATTAAAAAATCAAACTCTGGAAAGAAATCAAGGTCATCAAGGAGTAGATGCCTTGAATCAATTAGCTACATTGAGTAGGGACAAAATACAAAGGCAAGAACCTCTGAAATATTTCCATCAGTGGAAACAAGCTACATCAGAGTGTAAGCTATAGCACAACCTATTATTTATAGCCCACTGGAGGAGGAAAGTATACACTACTTAATGAACTTGCAAGCTAATATTAACTGCAGATTTATATTTTTTATGTTGGCTTCATTCTGAACCAAGTTATCATTATTCCCTTTTATAGCGAGAGCAAAAATGCTTGAATCTGCATCACAGATTCATAGGTTTTTAAGGCCAGATGGACAACTGGAATCATAACATCAGCTAGAGAATTTAATACAGTAATTTCTGCATTACATCTCTAATTTGCTTGATCACACTGTTTACAAGGGAATGATACTGCCCTTTGACAAAGTTCTTCAGGTTGGTTGCATTTTTCCCCACAAGCATAGAACCAGCTATAGCACCAAGGAAAGAGACTAGCTCACTTCGATAAGCAGATCCACTAAAACAACCAGCAAAAGCCGTTTTTTTCCTTAAAAACTTCCTGTCAAGACAGAGGTAGCCTTTGTCCTTCCCACCATACATCACTTAAAGGAAGAAAGTGGTTGGATTAGCCTGACATCGAAGTTTCTGGAAACCTAAAAACTCCAGTAATAGTTTGCTTTTCTTTAATGGTAAACACTCCTATTACCACCAAAATCATCATTTAATTTGAAAGGGTTTATTCACTGTGAAGAAAGCCAGGAAAATGCTTCCATTCTCACTCATAAAATTCACTGGAAATAACACTGTACCAACACAACAGCAGATTTCTGAGCTGGCTGCAGCACCGGTTTTTTTGGGTAACCATCTGGGCAAGTATCACTTTACCACTAAGAAATAAAAAGAAGTTTCCACTGAATGCAACACACAACCAGCACCTGCAACCTGACAACCAACCTGCATGGAAAAACAAAATACCATTGCTGTCCTGCAGATCAGGGCTTCCAACTACTGTCAAGGCATCTGCAAGCCATTGAAGGAGGTAGTTTCTTCAAGACCCTACTTAAAGCTAGTACCTTATAAAGCACATATACAGTCAAGCCCAATGTTAGCACCCCAACAGTTTCTCAGTGCAATCAAAACAACTGCTAGCAGGGCTAAGATGAAATCTCACCTTCTTCCCTAAATTAACAAGTAAAAGCAATATGGTATCTACAGTCTCTGTTTCTAAAAGGTGTCCTAAAAGACATGGATATCAAATTCTGTTATGCATATAACTAAATAGAAGAAATTTGGCACAGACACATCCAGATCTGGCAAGGCTGTCAGCTTTCACCACCAGTGGACTTGCAAGACCTCACCGTCCACCACCAAGAAAGCCTTCCTGTTGACAATAATGACTACTCTGCTGCCACTGAATTCATTCAAATAGAAAATTAAAGGAACTGACATAATGCTTAGCAAGCATTTAGGAGAAAAAAATGTTTAAAAGGATCTGTTGGCTTTGCAGAGAGGCTGACAGTTTAGCTCTTCTATTTCTGTTGAGGGAAGAAGATGAAGGTTGCTGGGGGGAACAGCACATTGTCAACACAGAACCAAGAAACTGCTTTTGAGTATTAGTAAAGCAAAGATGGATAAGCCAAAACGACTAGGGTTTTTATTAGAAACTATCTTACAAAAGCAAGTATGCAGATAAATTTCCCAAGTAGTTTCACTGTTTTGGGAGATGCAAAACAGTTTAAGAAGTGATATAAGTCCACTCAGAAGCATCAAGAAATGCTCATTACTGATGATGAATAATTATTTTTCTCTGTTTTCTCTATCCCCTCTGGGGGTTACAAAGTTCAGACTGGTTGTTGTGATCTCTTTCGAACATTAAGTGATCCAGGATAGAGAACCCAGTAGTTAAGACCTTGGCAAAACACTTCTATACTGCCCCCTGCATCAAAATTGCATGAAAGCCTGCAAGCCCAGCTATCCTCTCTCCTACAGGTTCAATACCTGCTACACAGCCAGCTAAATTTCAGCTTCTGAAGGTACTGCTTGTTCTCCGTGCACATCCCCAAGGCACAGTTTGCTGAACCAATGCTCAGGAGCTTGCCAGCAGGAAGACAACGGGCAGGAATCCCCTTCGTCCTCAAGGATGCCAGATCAGCTCACAGGGGTATGAGACAGTCAGATCTGTTGTCATAGTATATGCTGTATCACCTTCTCCAGGAGGCATCACTCATCCTTCCAGCCACAGTCACCTGAGCAGCTCTACTTGGTCAGAGTACTCCTAACATACCTGCTGTGTAACAACTCAAATACCAGGGATGAGGGAGAAATATGGAGTGTGTTTTCCCACCAACACCACTTCTGGTGACACAGCATGCACTGAATGTTCCCAGGGCAAGTATTCTGGCCCAAAATATCTTCAGCCCTCTCTACAAGGCAGAAGCAGAAAGGCTGTGCTCATACATGCAGCCCAGAGCAGCCAACACCCTTGTCCACAGCAGACAATACGCACTGCATCTTTGCAAACAGCCACCCATCCATCACCTACCACACCCAGCAGCAGTCAGGGGCTGTGAATCACAGCACTTACGTCTCCTCCTGACTGTACACTCTGAACCAGTTTCCTTGCAGGAGACAGTGATAATTGCTTTCCACCTCCAAGAGGATAAGCACATTAAACCTTTGGAGAGGTTCAGATAATGCACTGACCAAAGCTATAGCAAATACCAAAACTGAGATTGTAAGAGATATAACAGGTCAAAGAGACAACTCAAAGGCTAATAAATTCCTAGAGAACTAAGCTACTGAAAGCCAGCGTTCAGGTTTGCCAATACAGCTGGCTGTGAAGGCAACAAATGCTTTCACCTGTCGCCTCAATGTCCAGCTAATCACAGAGCAGAGTGAGGGACAGGTACAACATGAAGACAAAGGACAATCCAGTTCTCCGTTCTGCCTGCGCACAGCCAGATCTTCAGAAAAAACAGGCACATCTTAAGAATAAAGTATATTTTCAAAGGAAAAAAAGAATTGTCTAAAAACTTTCTAAACACACAGCAATTTTTCCAGCAGAGATCAAAGAAAACCTGTTTAGTGAGGAGAAAGTTAAAAAAAATTGTTCACTCCAATGCAATAATTAACAGAGTATTTCTGCAAGATTCTCTGAGTAAAGAAAAATACCTAGCTCAAGTCCATCCTGGTTGAAATGAGGTCTCATCTCTCAGCAGCACTTACAGTCACTGAGAAAGGTGTATACTTGTGAGAGATTTCAAGTCTATGTTTACATGTTTTACTATAAAAACAATATTCTTTTTTAAACCTTTATAATAGACAGTAGTTGGTTGAGTATCTACTGAAGAGCTGAGTGAATACTCTTTCCTCCATAGAAGCAAGCAATTAAGAAATTCAGTGCTTCTGTAAAGTGACCAATCTGTGTGCATTTGGAGTTTCTCTCATTTTACCCTTATTCCATATACAGCTTTCAATTTATTCCTAAAGAGGGAGTGAGAATATATTTTTAAATTGCAAAAAGAGTTTGTTTTCTTTTTATTTTGGGGCAGGGCTTAATTTCCCTGACATTCCTGAACAATGTTTAAAGCTCATCTCTATATGCATACTTTCACACTTACAGGAATGGACCACTAGAAATGTAGCTCCAAGTCAGACTGAAGGATCGAACAGACCCATGTCTGCTCAAGACCCTAAAGCCAACAGGGTCCAACACGATCACTAAGCTGAGCTAATTCAGCTGGATTTTCCCAGGTCAAGGGCTCTGAGTTTGCTCAGTACATGCTGGACACCAGGATGCCTGCATAAGCAGCATGGAAATCCTTGGAACAATAAAGCATAAAACCAGCGAGAACAAAGTGCAGTGCACCATGTCATAAGCTGTCCCACCTTTTCAACTTCTGCCAGATTTTATGAAATCCTGCTCTTACCTCACCACCCATGCACCCCCTCAAGTCTACTTACAAAAAGCTTTGTATTTTTTAGTGCAAAGATTAAATATTTCACCGTGGGAAAGATTTTGTTTCCTTATTTAGCAGAAAGAGAACAGCAGACATGGAACTGGACTGTATACTGGAGCTAAAAATTGAGGCAATGGTGAGAGAGTTAACAGTGGAAGGGGAAAAACCTGTCACACAAGCCCACTAACTTCTTTTCCTTCCATGGTAGCTGCCAGTTAACCCCTTTGTATTACTGATGTGCAAATAGC
Source organism: Catharus ustulatus (assembly GCF_009819885.2). Lineage (NCBI taxonomy): Eukaryota > Metazoa > Chordata > Aves > Passeriformes > Turdidae > Catharus > Catharus ustulatus. The sequence continues at coordinate 27,536,628 of NC_046225.1, read as the reverse complement.
TGCTTTATGCATCAAATTATAGCATCAACATTTACCACATTATAAGCAGTCAGTTATTGTTTGAGAAAGTTTGCCTGTTTTCTACTATTTATCACTATTTTTAAGATAAGCTTCAAAACTAAACAAGCACTATCTTGGAGTCAATCTTTGCTATTATTTCCATTTTTTAAAACATGTCATTAGGCAACAATGCTTTTAGTCATTTACTTTAAAGTGCTGAGTTTCAAATGTTGCTTTACTGTCAAAAGGATAGTAGTTCCATTTTAAAGCCATGACTGAATCATTCTAAACCTCTTGAAAAGTCATAAATCACACATCAGACAGATCTCAAAAAGACCATTAGACATGAGCTGTCCTTCTTCATACCAGTAATTCCACTGCTGTAAATTTAAAAGTTAATGGGACTACTCCAATGAGTAAAATAAACACATGGCACGGAGGCTACGCTCTGCTCTCACGGAAAGCACACAGGAGTCATTCCAATACACCAAATACAGAACTGGTAACTCCTTAAAGCCTCCTTAAGGTACTGTGAGCACACTGAAATGTGTCCAGACTTACCTGTTCTGCATACACAAAACAGATGCATGCTAGCAGCACTCAACATCTACCGAACTACACAAAATGCTATAGTTGTGTGAATGCATGACATACTAAGCCAAGCTACTAAATGCAACCTAATAAAAAGAATGTTCTGATCGTGTGTATTTTTATCTGAAGCATTAGATTTAAATACATTGAAATGAAAAATAAGACTATTTTACCACCTGCTTTTGCTACATAAAAAAAAAACTTCATGAAAAAGACTTCATTTACTAATTAAAGATAAACATTGTGATATTATAGCTAAAAATGCATTTACCCAGTGTGCCATGATGTAGAAATTATATACCACTATGAGACATCACATACACACACAAGTCAACACACTGAGAACAGGTAGGCTCATTTCAAGCTCTGGTATGAATAATTTGCAAATTACAATTTTCCTTTATTTTTTGCCAGCACCAGACGCACTCCTTTAATTGTACTCATTTATTCATTCATTCATTAAAATAAAAAATGACAAATTGAAATAAAGCAAGCTTCAAAAAATCCTGAAAAATTAAGAGGGAAAGGACCAAAGCAGAAGTTAATAAAAACCAGTAAAATTCTCCTAGTCTTAAAACAAATACAACACACCTAATGATCCATTTTATCTTTCCCACCTTTGTCTATTTAAGTCAATGCCATTCTTTCAGATTGCATTTCTTTTGATTTCCTTAACAGTACACTTCATTGCTAAGCACTGCCTCATCAGCACTTCTTCTGAAAAGCCCTAAAATGAAATATACTTTGTATTTAATTACAATTATGCAAGTATCTTGTGGAATTACTTTGTTACAAGTGATCAGATATAAGACATTCTACGATTTTAATAATTTTCCCACATTACACTTTTAAGGTCCTCTAAGTGATGATCAAATGTGATCTGCAAACCCCTCAAATCCAGAGGTGATGTGTAACAAATCATATAGTTTAGGGTGAAGGGGGGAATCTTCAACCAAGTCCATCATTCATTGTGTTTCACATAAATAATCTATACAAGCCACTTCCCAAACTCTAATACTTAAAACAGAAGGATTTAAAACACATGCATTTAAAATAAAAGGCAGTGCAGGAAGCCCAGTTGCATATTGCAGGGCTGCTTCTCAGACCCTATTCTCATAGGGAATGCATTTTAAAGCAAAAATCCACTTCTGGAATACCAGCACTTCACAAAACTGTGTGATACTTCCAAGGTACTCTTTGGAATATTTTCATCAGGACTAATTTCCGAATTTTTAACATTACTTAAAGCAAACAGCAAGTATCTGGTTTTAACAATGAACTCTGCTAAAGAGTTAAAAATGAAGGCAAAACAACACTTGAAAATGCATAAAATAGTATTGAGCCTTCATGTTTTGCTTTTAACATATAAACTGAGGAAAGGTGATTAAAATAAAACATCTGTTTTATTTCACTATTACAGGAAAGGCTGGAGAAAAATTAATTAATTTTTCCCATTGTATATCTTTCAATCAATTTTTGGAGATATCTATGAAGGTGACCAGATTTGTGATAGATGTTGGGCATTCAATATTTCTCCACAAAAACACCAGGAGCTTCTGAAACTCAGTTGCACCATGTAAAAAACTACTTCCATGATAAGGAACTAAAACAATGAATTTACTTTTTCCCCCTCTGAATCATAACCTGGATTTTTAAATCATTTTCCCCTAAGTTCCCTCCACTAGAGGGTAAAATAGAACACCACATACTGTGAATTGTTAATTGCATGTATTTTATCCCATAAAGCCATTGTGGGTTACAGTAAGATTTAGAGAAACAAAAAACATGATGAAGGTGTAAAGAAAAAAATTATTCTGAGAATGTCATCATCTATGCAACTACTTATGTGCTCCATGACTACAGAGCACAGGGTATTGGCTAGTAGGATGAGTGATAATAAATAAAAAATAAACCCAGAAAACCCAATACCAACTTTTGAAAACATTATTCATCAATCTGACAACCTCCATCTCAGCAAAAGTAAACTTCCTAACCACCCAAAGAACTAACCCCAGGGGAGAAGCTTTCTCATCAGAGCCCAGAAGCAGCCAAATGAACTTTTCAAATCCAAACTGGTGACTTGCACACAGTCAGGTAGGTGGGATCAGCGCCCAAGGTTTCTCATGCACTGGGTTTCACTGCAGGGTGAGCCGTTCCCATGCACAAAGCTGTTCCATAGCAATTGGTAAAGGACACACGCTATGAGAAGCACTTGTCAAACAATGCTTGTTTACAAATGAATCTCGCAGCAAAGGACAGCACTTACTGAATAAAGTTCAGGTCCACAGTCAGACCCCTCCTAGCAGCAGCTTTTTAGCTTTGAATTTACAGAAGAGATGGAAATTAGAGAGCAGCAGTCAGAACAGTAGCAGCAGAGACACCGTGTACCAAGCGCTCACGCTGCTCATCATTACTGTAATATTCTCCTGCAATCTCCCGGTAAAGATGCCACTAAACCCATTTACTAGGCAGCTTCATTAATCCTTTCCAGTAGTTTCCTATCATGTAAAAGTCCTATTCTGCAGCTGCCTGTTCAAGCAGAGTGCTTGCTCACCATTGGCAAATGGTCCCATTGACTCAGTCAGTAATATCCAGCTTTTCCGAGAACTGGCAAGAATGACTGAGATGGGGCTTGGAGCATCTGTTGGTCTCTCAGTACAGTGTCGTGGCAGACTGGTTCACTCAGGACAACATGCTTCCTAAAAGGAAGGTAACCGGGAAAGCCCTTCTAAATCAGCCATGTCATCTCAACAGCATTGCTCCCATGGGTGAAATTATCTGAAATTGCATGGGGACAGAAGGATTGGGCCCACTGTTATCTAACCAAGACAAAGCCAACATTTCAATCACCTCCCAAACCAATGCACTTCCCGAACATTTGATATCAGTATATCCCCCTTCCTCTGCACTTTTTTTTTTTTTTTAAGAAAACTGCGATTCACATTATTCTCGCTGTCGAAAATAAATTAAAGCCAGTTGGTTATCTCAGGCCACATCTTTAAAATTCTGCTACGGTTTTCCTATACCAACCCCTGTGTACCTCCTCCCTCTTCTAAAGGAGTTTCACAATTACGGTGCATCACGACGCCAGCCTGCTTCGATCCGCCGGCAATCCCTGCAGATGCTGAACTTCTCCACCCATTGCTTTCACACTACAGCCTGCTCGCGGATCCAAAAATATTAGACTCCACGCAAGGAGAAAAAAAAAAGCCCCAGCCTACTTTCAAAGAACGGAAGCATCCCGCTATACAAGAAGCCTGGACGCGTTTCTGGCCATTGGCCTCACAGAGATCAAAGGTATTAAAAAATCCGTCCCCACGGGCCGCGTTCCGCTGCGGGTTACACACCGCCATCGCCGCGGCTTCCTCTCCTTTTTATACGTGTATTTTAAGCCACGAAGTAAGCGCACTGCGGCCAGCGCTTGCATGGCTCCACACCGGGAGCCTTCCCTGCCCCGCCGAGTGCCGGCAGGCTCCGCCAGATCCCCTGCCCCGTACGAACTCCCCCGCCCCAGCGCCACCACCCCCCCGCGAGCAGGCACCACCGTGCGCACCCACCCCGCACAGGTCCATTCCCCCACAAAAAGGGAACACCCGCTGCCAAACGCGCCCGTGCCAAGGCATCTGTGCACACCCACTCGTGCCAGCCCGCCCGCGCCCCGTGCGGCGCTGCCGCCCGCGCTCACCGCCGCCTCCCTGCGCCGGGAGCCCCCTGCCCCATCGGCAGTGTCACCCGCATCCCCGCCGAGGCATTCACCTTCCCGCGGGCAGAGCCCGTCTCCATTTCCCCCAGAATGTCCCAAAATTGAATCCGCCGAGTCTGAAGCCACTCCCGGGTGGCTGCCCCGACGTCCCGGCCGCCCCGTCCCTGCTCACCCTCGCTGCCGGGGCTGGCCCTCAGGCTCCGGAGCGCGGCACACAGCAGCAGCGGCAGGAGGCACGTCCGACCGGGAGCCGGTGCCCCGGCGCGGCCGGCGCAGCCGCCCCAGCCGCTGGTGGCCCGCGGCCCCATCCTGCCGCCGCTCAGCGCATGGGGCGGCGGCTCACCCCCAGCGCTGCCCGCTCGGGTCGGCTCAGGACGGGACGAGGTGGGCTGGCAGCGCGGACAGACTCCCTCCCCGCCGCCCCCGTCCAGCATTCAACGCGACTGGGGAAGCAGGGGGCGGGGATGGGGAGGTGGCCCCGCGCCGCCGCGGAGACGCCCCCGACAGGGCGGACCTACCGCCGTCGCCACCGCGTGCGAGGGACGGCGAAGCCCGCGCCTTCCGGAGCCCGGGGAGCAGCGGGCAGCGAACCGCAAGTGTCCCTCCTGGGGGAAATCCCTCGCAGACCCGCGATGCCCGTGCGAGGGAGCGGGCGGCAGCGCTGTCCCTGCGAGGCGCCGCTCAAGCCCGCTCACGAGGGACGGGGAACACCAGATCTCCCCGCAGCAGCCACGGGTCACGATGCCAAAACCTACACACGCACACCTCAGCCCAGAGCCGGGGAAGCCGCGATCTCACAAGGCTGGCAAGTCTGAGAGTAAGCTCACCCCTGGCCGGGTAAGCAAAAATGCCACAAACTCCGTAATGGAGCCGATAGAAAGATAAGTGTCAGGTGTATTTTACCCCAAGCCACCACCAGAGCACAGCTTTGAATCTAGCACAGCTAGTCGTAGAGAATCACAGATTATGCTGAACTGGAAGACACCCGAAAGGATAATTAAGTCCAACTCCTAGCCCTTCACAGGACCATTCCCAAGAATCACACTTGTACACTGAGATGTTTTTACCTCTCAGAACCCTAGTTATCACCCTGGCCATCTCCCTTAAAAAAAAAAAAAAAAAATTAGAAAAAAATCTCAAGAAGATTTATTCACTCATATTGGTTTAACCCATATTGCTTGAGAGAAGTTCTTCCAGATGAACCAATAAAGACCAAACTCAGCCTTGCAGGTGCATAAGCAGCCAAGTCGAGGTTAACCAGAGCCCTGCTCACCTCATGCTGCCCCTCCATTTCACTCCTGTTGATTTATATTATAAAAAGGTTAACTAAAGGTTGGGCACCTGCAAAAAGCTCTCTCTGTCTCCAAGATACAATGTTCAGGACTATGGTCTCAAGCAAATGGCAATTAAAACATACAATTCCCAGTATTGCCAGTTTGAAGAGGACAAGTAGTTTTCAACTGGGAAACTTCAGATAATCTAGGTCTCTACACTGACATTACTCATCTTTTATTCCTTATTAGCTAGAAATTGTGTTTCTTTGTGTCCTTAATTAAACCTCTTACACCTTATATACACCTTATATACACCGTATATACACCTCTGCTACTTCCATAAACATTGTCCTAAGCTGTTCACCAATATTATTTTCATAAATGTTGGCTCTTATTGCAAGAGGATTTTCTACCTCAAGCTAGTCAACATTTTTGCTGCCACCAGGAGGACAAGGCGAGGACTTCTTTTACATGAAGTACAACAGTAGAGTCACCAGCCAGGTGTAAAGTGTGGCATTCATCTCTTCATAGCACTGCCTCAAATCTTCACTATTTGAATACCCTCCTAGTCCAAAGTTCAAAGGAGGTTTGTTATCACACCGCCTCTCTAAATGGCACATGACTGGATCCTCAGCTGGAATGAATCACAGCTGAGAATGTCTGACCACAGACCTGCACCAGATAAAGGAGGGGAGCAGGGCCATGGGGTATAGTAATTTCTAGGGATTTGCCATCTGTAAAAACAATGGTAAGTTTTGCCATCTAGAAATCAGGGCAATGCAGGAAATCAGAAACAGAACAGTAAAAAGGATAAAATGGCAAACAAGTAAAATGGTAAGCTGGATGGGCACCTTTGCTGGCCAAGGGGTAAGTCTTCTGTAGCTAGACAAGTATCTTAACATAATCTCATGTCAAATTGCTGTGTGCTCCCGATTTTCAATGCTATTTGACAGTCACTAACTGCTGTTTGGACTGCCAGGATTATAATTTAGAGGCATTTCAGATGATATGTTAATGACATCTTAACTTTCTAGGAAACACTGAGATTATCTTTGTATGATTCATAAAATATGTAAGAATAGCCACCATGATCTAGATTTCATTCTAGCTACCTCTTTTTCTTCCTACAGGAAGCAACCTCCTGGTCCACGACAATTGTTTTGTTCCCCACCCTGGCTGTGGCACAGCAAGTGTATCCCATCTCATCTCACTGGACAGTACTCATCATTGAGTACTGATAAAAAGGAAATGCTGCCTTATAAAGGGGGTATTACCTTGTTCCCAAATGCAGGGTATTGCAATTTTATGCACCTTATAATGAATCCGACCTGCTGGGGTCTCAATCTTCTAAAACTCTCCTCGTGGTTTTGCCACCAGTCTTGTTAGCAATCTGTAGCAGGCAACTCCCCCGGGATTTTGCCTCATCAGTGCACCCAGCAGGCTCTTAGAGAACAGAAATTCTAGAAAGTGCTGCAGCATCTCATGTAGCCTTGATGGGTAATCAGAGAGAAGTTGGACAATATGATGGGATCCCTTCCTATTTCCTATCAATTTGCTTTGAGCAAATTCACTGTAGAAATCACAAGGGGTTGGTCACCTTCCAAACTTTTCAGGAACCTAAATCATCTCAGAATCATGCAATTTCTCCCCATATCCAGCCTATATTTTGTCTTAGTTTCAAATATTTCTGCATCTCATTTACTTTTTCCTGCCCATTACATTTGTGTCTTTCATCTATGCAAACAGCATTTCCTCTTAATCATCACTCAGTTAAGATCTATATTTCATCCTTTATATCTGTTTCTCATGAGTCATTCCTGTAATATGATAGTAATGCTGTTATACTACAAAGTCCATCCAGTTTTCCCAACATCTCCATCATAACATTTTGCTCAGAAGTGTAATCATACTAGTGCTATAATAAACAGCTGTCTCTAAAAGGCTTTTGAATATAGTGTCTAAAACTGAAATGACAGCTTTGCCCTGTGTAACTTGCCACTTCATATCTAATTTGCTGTCAGCTATTACATGTGTTTTAAACTATTTATTAAGCCAGACATCTTTGGAGTTAATGCATTTCTGATTATTTCACTTAGGTATGCAAAAGTTCATTTTTCAAAGTTTAATTTCTCTCTTATGTAGGTAGTTCCCTGTATATAATTTCTGTGTTCTGACTGGCTTCTAATTCTGCATTGCCAATTCATTTCATTAGCGTACTGTTTATCCTATCATCAACACGATACACTTGAAAAATAAATGAGTCTATCCTTCAGATTATTTCAGCAACCAAAAACTGCCAGCCTAATCTATTCCGTATATCATTAGCCTTTACTGAAGTGTAAGGGCAAAATACTTATTGCATCTCCATATTCAACAGGGCCTTATCTCACAAAATATTCAATTTCATTCTTTAAATTTAAGTGTAAACAGTCCCACTAAGCCAACGTCTTCATTGCAATAATGGAATACAAGACCCTCTGTAATGTGGCAAACTGTTTAATTAGTTAGGCATATAAGCACTTCCATTTTCCTTTAAAAAGTTCTTTCAAGAGTCAGAAAAGATGACATCTTTAAGGAATACCCTAATGAAATCTAGTAATTTTTTTGTTTTTCTCCACAAGCCCTTTGAAACAGAAGAATTATCTTCTGTTCAAAAACTAGATGCATATTAAAAGGAAAAGCAATCCAGGAGCAGCTAAGCAGCTTTGCATAGTAGTTATGCTGTTGGATTAGTACCATGATTGCAATTACAGTTCGAGCACAAAATGGCTGGTTTTCAACACACACCACAGCAGCCTTTTCAGGCTGCAGAAAGCAACAGTCAGAGCCCCAGTGGACAGCAGACAAATCAGTGCCAGGAGCCAGCAGGGACAGGAATGTTACAGAGCCAGTGCAGGTGGGCCACCGCTTGGTCAGAGGAAGTATGTCCGTGACTGTGCCCCTTGGGCTGCTGAAATCTTCACACTGCAGTGCAGAGAAAGATGTTCACCCACGAACTGCTAATTTGCATGAAGAAGAATGAGTAAGTGGTAAATAAAGCATTGCCTGTGCAAGTTCACAACCCAGTCACTTGTATGGTCTTAGAACCAATTTATCTTTTGCCACCCCCACAAGACACAGGAGCTATTGGCAACTGCACTAATGAAAATCTGCTCACCTCATTTACAGCCTGAAATTAGATCCAAACCCATGAAAATACATGGGGAAAACGTGAATATTTGTTTCAATCAGAAAAGACTTGGAAAAAGCATGACATTTCAGACAGCATTTTCTTTTGGAGTACTTCATTACCAGCCCTCAGTCCTGATAAGAGTCCTTCCAAAAGCCCATGACCTGTCAGCACACTCTCCTCTTTACAATTGCTGTGTCACTGCTTCCCTCTCACTGCCTTACAGTGACCCCCATGGAGCCAGATCCCAGGCTTTAGCAGAACACTGCAGGCAGAGGAATGTTCCCTGTCTTGGAGGGGACAGTGTATATCACTTTACATACCAATTTGGATTAGATTGATCAGCAAAATAGTCCAGATACGGAAATACACACTTGTGAGCACCAAGAGGAGCAGACACAGCTGGCACTACTTGCAGCCCACTTGCAACTTAGCAAGTATCGTGGTGTTTCTTTGCATCATACCAGAGGAGAGCATTAAAGGGAACAAATGAAATGGCTTTTCAGAGATTTATGGATATTTTCTAATGCAGAAAGTGGAGCACAGAAGAAAGTGCAAAGGCTAATTTGATTACACTGTTGTATAAATTTAATAATAGACTTGCTTCCACATTTCTCATCATAACCTATTTACATGCATCCACTAACTGTAGTAGCTCTGCACCTCAAACTCATGAGCCAGTCTTCCCAACCCACCCCTGTGAGGAAGACGAACATTACTTCTTCTGCATAGACAGACAGAAAGAAAGGAGATGTTAAAGATTCAGATAAACATTAGTTCTCTAGATGTGCAACATTGTTCTCCAAATACTAATGAAATTATCTTATTCTTCTATCAGAATAAGAATCAGCAGATATTAAAAGGAGCTGGCTTATCTCCTCAGAACATTGAGTCATGAGCTGTAGCAGACACTGCACAAGCTTGTGCCAGTGACTTGGGTGCTTTCACAAGTACCAAAGTGCTCTTTGGAAGTCTAGCCCTTGAGTAAATTGCTCAAGGTCACACAGAAAGTGTGTGGCAGACCTGAATCAAGCTGAAAAGCTATTAGAGTATCCATTTGCTTTTCATTCTCACTTCTTCTTCTCCAGAATGTCATTTTTGATCAGGATCTATGCTATCAAATGCAGATATTACTGTAGGGTTCACATTCAACACTTCACTCATTAAATGCGCATTCTTTCAAAGTACAAATGCAATAGCAGATATAATGATGAAATATCATTTAATAGTGAAATTCATTAATCTCCTGCATACAGTACTGTCCAGAACTCAGTTCCTTTCTGAACTGTGTTTCGTAAGGTCAATAATGCCTTCCTTAATTTCTAAGAGCAGGCTGGATGGCTACCCTGAATTTCTTTGATTATAAGCAGACTAGTTTCATTAGCTTGAGCTACTGCCCTGCATTCCACATTGAGGCCAACTATGTCTATTTTCCTCATTTGAAGAAAGCGAATCCTTTTCATCTCACCTTGCTCCTCCTGACTTTTTTATTTTAATCTAACCCTAATGATTTCTTAAATAAATCACATCATTGTCCATCACATCATATCTCAAATACTTGCAAATGCTTAGCAATTTCAGCTGCCAACATACTAATCTACGTTCTTCGGAGATGCCATCTGAATCACAGCTATCATCTTTGAATCCTTTCCATCAGTTAATTGCAACTGTTTGTGAAATGCAGGGACATATTCATTCCTCCCCTTCCTTTGCAGTACTCAAGTTGTGCCTTTAAGTAAGTCTTCCATTCCAAACTCAGAAACACTTCATTTGCAAAACTCTACTCAGAGAACTACTTCAGTAAATATAAATAATTTTCTGGTGCTCTGTTAAGAATTTTTTAAACAACAGAATGATAAAGTAGGATCAATACCACCTTTCTGGGACAGACTGTTTCATGTTACAAATTTCGACACAAATACTGCACAGTGGCATACCAGGTGTTTCCTACTGTCACTCTTAGCTTTCAGTGTTTCTTACTTTATCTCACCCAAGAATCACAAACAAAATACTACTGAAAAGAGCTTACCTGTGTTAGATTTTTAAAAATTGAAAGAAAAGGAAAGAAACCCAGTTGTCAACTTTTAGACATGAACTTCCCGAATTGAGGGTTTACCTACTGTAAAGGACCAACTCTTCCTGACAGTCTTCTGCTCATTATGAGATAAAGTGTCCACACCAGAAGACCTGGTGCAATTAGGTGGTATTGCAATCAATCTGTAAGACTCAGGTGCATTGGTATAAGTTTGGTTACAACAGAGACCCCTGCATGATACCAAGGAAGCTATTTCTCAGCTGGGAATAACCCTTTTCGCAACACTCAGTGATATGGTCTCAAGATGCAGATAATGCCCTGTTTAAAGACATGCTTTAAAGGGTCAGCATTAGACCTGAAGTGAAACTGAAAGGGATCATCATCCAGCCTGGCTCTTGTACCATGACTGTTCCAGTAGCATTTTTTCATTAATGTTTGTCATCAATGTGGTTTAACAAGCCAGGCACTGATCTCATTTCTCTGATGACCAGTGGCAGGACATGAGGGAATGGCATGAAGTTGTGTCAGGGGAGATTTAGGTTATATGTTAAGAAAAAGTTCTTCACCCAGAGGGTGGTTGGGCACTGGAACATCTCCCTAGAGATGTGGTTACAGCACCAAGTCTAGACAACTCTGTCAGACATATGGTTTGATTCCTGGGATTGTCCTGTGCAGGGTGTTACAGAAAATTTCCTGTCTGACTATTCATGGGACTCTGACAGTGACATTTCTACTACCAGAAATTTTAAGTGCTGGGACCTTTCATGGTATATTGCTCCAGTGACCCAACAGGTGCTCCACTTGACTCCCTGCACACTCCACTCACACGCTGTCAGACCAGGTTTCCTTACTGACTTCGTCCCAGGTTTCCTATAGCAGTCTCAGAATGGTTTCCATAAAGCCATTTACTCATGGCACAGTAACATAGAAACGCCTGAAGCTGGAGCCTTCGGGACGGACCCCAAACAGTGAAACCCCTGGGCCTTTATACTTTCACAGTCTCTGCTCTTCCTCCTCAGACACGATGAGCTCCTGCTGTGTCTCTGAGTGTCTGGTCATCTGTCTGAGCCGCAGGTCCCTGTGCCCTTTGTTATGCAAAGGATTGGCACCAGCTCAGGACCTCTTGCCTGAGGCTTCTGCCCACCCTGAGCTCAATCTGCAGCTGGCACTGCAGACAAAACAAGCTTCCTGGACCAAAAGTATAATAAGGACCAGGAACTGGAACTTGAATTCCAGCTCAGGATATTCTATGATTCTAAGCAGTATCCTGATAAGCCAAATCCAATACTTGCTATTGCCAGTGTGCCTCAATTCACCTCCCTGTTCTTCTGAGTACACTCTGCCACACACCCTTTGCCTCCTCTTTCGAGCATGACTGCCTTTCAGGATAACCATTGTCCATATCTACTAGTCACCCAGCTCCTCATAGAAGCCAGCCCTTCTCATGACCTCTGCTATCCCTTGCTAGATCCAATTCCAGTAGGATATTGGCTTTTCTCACATCATCTACATGCTCAGTCAGTGTATTCCTCACAGATTTCACTGAGGTATTACTGGACAGTACTGAGGTATAAATACAGCTTATTAATGGCAGCTTATTTCTTGTTATTTCTCTTTTATAGCCAATTCTTCTCCTTGCCCTCTAAACATTAGTCCCCTTTCTGTCTCTTGTGAGATCGGGCTGTAGCACCTTTGCTCAATCTCCACCCAGTTCACCCTGCGTGTGCTATCCCAGACACTTCTGGCTGCTTCCATTTTCTGCCTTTAATTCTGTCCTCAGCTAAACAGAAGAGTAGGTGGTTACAATTTCAATCAATCAGGAGGTGAAGGAGATGGGACACATGCACAGCAAGCCGAGAAAGGAGTGGCAATCAGATTACAGCTATAGCCTAGAGCACAATACTTCGTAATGTGAATTTATAATGGATCTCCAGTCTAGGGCACATAATAGACATTTAACTCAGAGTGCCATAGTCACCCAAAGGCATTTACTTCAGGAAATACTGAGCCTGGTATAAACATTTAAACTTTAATAAAACAATTACAGATGCACTGATTGCATAACTCCCTTAGAAAGTGAAATCTTTAGACATAGGAAAGTGAGCAGAAGACAGTATCAGGCCATTTACCTAAAGATTTACTAAGAACTCACCCTTAGTTAGGCCAACGCCTTATCCATATCCAAGAACTACTCACTGAGCAAAAGCCGTCTCAAAGTGTATCCCATCTCAGACACACATTGTCCTTTGAAGGATCAGTGTATTTAAAGAAGTTAAATCAAGAACCAGTATATTCACTTCCATTTTGTATTCACAATATCCAGACCCTTTACAATTCTCAATATAACATTAAATTAGAAAATAAACATTATGTCTTTGGGGGCTTCTTGATGTTTCTGCTCAGAAACACTTTGACAATAACAAACAAGTTCTGTTCAAGTATAACAAGTTTGCTTGTCTTATTTCAAGTTACAAACATGACTCTGTTCACAGAATAGAAAGATAAATAATCATTTACAGGAAAGAGAAGAGTCCAGTCAGGAAGAGATGCTAAGCTACCTCTCTGTCTTGTTAAGCTAACTAGTTGACTCTTTACATTTCATATTTCTGAAACAATTCAAATAGAATTATTCCAAACAAAAATTTTAATACTAAGTATACAGTAATTTCACGACCATAAGGCGCACCGGACTATAAGGCGCACCCCCCAGGAGCCAGCACATTTCGCAACTTTGTAGATCAGATAAGGCGCACCGGACTATAAGGCGCACTTTTTTTTTGCAGCGAGGCTCTGCCCCCAGCTCCCCCAGCGCGCTTGCTGGCCAAGGCCCTGCCTCAACCCGGCAGCCATTGGACCCCGGGCCTGCCTGTACCCGGCAGGGCCGGACTATGCCCGCCGCCGCTCCGTGCAGCATCCCCAGGGCCCCGCTGTTCCGGGAGTTCCCTGGCGCTCCGGGTGTCACGTGCTCCCCGGCGCACTGGGAACCCCGCACTGCCGGTGCACTCCGGGAGTCCCCTGGCGCTCCGGGTGACCCAATGCCGGCAGGCTTGCCCCGTGCCGCCGCTGCCCCGATGCCGGCTGCTTGCCCCCTGCCCGCGCTGCAGCCACTCCGATTCCGGCGGCTTTCCCCCTTCCCGTGTGGCAGCCAATCCGATTCCGGTGGCTTTCGCCCCCCCCTGACACGGCGGCCGCTGTGATTCCGGCGGCTTTCCCCATCCCCATGCGGGGGGGCGCCCTGATGCTGGCAGGGCCGCCCCGCGCGGGGGACGCCCCGATGCCAGCGGGCCCGCCCCGCGTGGGGGCCGTCCCGATGCCGGCGGGCTCACACTTCCGGGGTGGCAAATGTCGCAACTTTGTAGATCGGATAAGGCGCACCGGACTATAAACTCTTGGTTTTGGGGGAAAATTTTAGTCAAAAGGGTGCACCTTATAGTCATGAAATTACTGTACTTTTTCTGTGCTCTGAGGGAAGCATCAAACCAATAGCCCCTCCTTTCTGGTCAAGTCCCCCTAACCAAATGAAAATTATACAGAAAATAGGATCATCTCAGAACTACAGGGATTTGCACCAGTCATCCCCTGGCCAGCACAAATGCTGAGCATGCACTAAAATTCTGTGCATCATGTAGTAGCTAAACCTCTGTTCTCTTCTGGTTTGTTTCTGGTGGATATTGCATATTAATTTCCTCCATACCAGGCTTTCCCCATTTCCTTTACAGCAAACTTCATCCCACTAACTCTTTTCACAACCACCACCCCAAGGAACTGGGCACCTCTGCATCAGGCACCTACTCTGTGTCTGAGCTAGCCCCCAATCCAGAAGGTGGGAGCACATTCACATCGTGCCACATTCACAGAGAATAGGCTGCTGCAGGTATGCCCACACCTCCAGGAGAATGGAACAGTCTTCATTTATTTTTAGATTAGTAGCTACTTTTTCATTGTTTGGGTTTTACCACTCCACAAACCCTGGAGGAAGAAAAACACACTGAATGGAACAGGAGAGCTATACCAGCCATAAGATCTCACTTAGGTGTGGATGATACAATTTCTCCAAAGCCATCTTCCCCTGGCCCCTGAAACTTGCTATAATAGATAAGGTTTCCTAGATACCAAGGCTGAGCCAAATTCCTTGAGAATTTGGTCACATTCTAACACTTTGGAAGATAATTGGTTAGAAATTAGTTTGTGTAATTGGTCAGTTTACCTTTGGAACTTCTCATTTAGATTGGATGCTGTTCTTTGTATAAACTGTTTATTGGCTGTAGTTTGAATCTTCCTTGAAACTATAAATATGACTGTCTCCCCTTTGTCTCCGGGGATACCTGCTCGACAACCCTTTGCATGAAATAAAGATTCTTGTGGTATGCATCAAGTAAGGCCTCCGCTGGCTAATGTAAGCTCCTGAGAGATGGCTGATCGATATTAACACTCTCAGGTCCTAGTAAAACAACTACCAGAGACAAAAAGAACTACTTAACCTGAGAGAAAAGACTCCTACTTCCTTGGCTGCATTTATACATCAGTACAGCTCTCTCCATTCTGCAACTGACCTTTTTCCTATGATGGATTTAAGACCTAACATGAACTTCTAAACCCAAAAGCCCTCAACACCTCCAAAAACAGATTAAATGCTGATTCCTTAATTTCTTTCTCTAGCATCTCTATCTGAATAATTTCTTAGTGCTCTGCTGGAAAAAAGCTAATTGTTGTAAGCACAAAAAAAAAAATATCCAAGACATTCAAAGGAACTGTGTTTATACTAGAAAAACAGTGTAAGATGTCTGAGGTCACTTAACATGGTACTACGTCATAACATACTGTATTGCATACAACTATCAACTATTCAGCTTTTACCTAGGTCTATTCTTTGTCCCGAGACCAGAGCAAGATGGATTTTCTGCAGTATTGTTACTGATTTGTCTTGGTCTTAGAATACACATTGCTATAACTAGATAGCTTGATGATCTATTGGCAAACTGCAGGTCATAGTTATCTTTTATTGTTCCCATTGAGATCAAAGGCTTGTCTCTATGTATATATCCAGCTCCTTGCACAAGAGTCCCTGCTTCCACTGGGATCTGTTCTCTCCTGATACTCATATCTGACTAGATTATAGCTGTGTTTCACAAGATCAATCTTAGTTTAATTGCATTCAGCTAGCAATTCAGTCATGTCAAGTTTTATTCACAAAAAGCTTCATCTTCCATTCAGTATAGAAATGATAGCTATCATATTTCCTAACCTCATATTAGGAAAGCATGTGCTTGCTTACATGCTGAGCAGGGCTAGATTCTAAGTGGAGGTTTTGAAGCCATTTAGAAAACATTGTCCTTGAATTGACTCAAGAAGTCCATTTCTAGAAACTCTGTCCCGGGGAAAGTCTTATTCAACTCCTGTTTCCCACTACAGCCTTTTAGAAGAAAGCGATATCACTTCCTCCCCAGCTCCATGCAAGCACTAAGGGCAATATGCAGCAGAACTGATGCTGTGGCAGGAGTGTGTTTACATGAAGATGCTGACAGCAGATGCTAGCTTGTAAAATTAGCCAATAAAAATACCAGTATCACTGTTTACAACTACTCTTAGCAAGACAGACTGCCAGCAAACTGGAAAGCACATTGCAAAGGCATACCAGGTTAAAGTTGCAGAATGTGGAAAAAACGCATCATTTTTAGGCTAGCTGAAGTGTGATTTTTACTCAAGTACAATGGAGTCCACCATGAGCTGCCAAACAGTTTCAGTCTTTCTCCATTTTGCATTTAAAAACGTCCTATTTAGTGTTAAAATGTCAAAGAACCAGAAATACTGTAAATAGAATTGCATGTGTATCACTAGCTATTAAAAGCTTTTTATGTTCTATTGATGCCTTTTCCTGCTCTTAAAAATTAAGAGCCAGAGGCAGTTAAGGGATAAGGGTTTTTTTTCTTGGTGTTTTAATAAAGTGTACTGTTTATGGTGCACTGTTTCGCCAAGGTGGGATGCACCGAAATGCACCCCTATGATAGATCACGTGTGCAGTTTACAGACCTTACAAATTAGCATATCTAACAAGGATTCCCCAATGAGAGTCTTGAATCAATAGTGTGATATCCTCCCATCCTGAGGAATTCCTCCCTGGATGGGCCAAATCTCTAGTTTACAGGATATGTTCTAGAGAGGACCTTGGTTTCTCAAGATAACCTAGGGCTTTCCGACTTCCAACTGTGAGGCCTTTAGGGTGTTTGTCTCCTGGACTAACAAAATACTAGGGCTATGCTACATTACCAGACTTAAGAAATTACAAGTATGCATGCTGGGAGTACTGAGGATACATAAAAGGTATACAAAAGGTATATAAAAGAAAAAGCAAAAAATTGTCTTGGCATCACTATGACTCTGGTCAAACCTGAAATTTAGTGACATGTGCACTTCAAACATTATAGACCAGGAAGCTGTTACTTGAACTAAAACCTCCTCTAGTCCTCTTTGCAATTACAAGTACAATAAAAAAAAAAGTCCTGATTTTTTTACAAAAGTGTTGTCTGCTTCTTACCCATGTAGATCTGCAGATAGTAAGACTGATCCTTCCAGAATGTTAAAATAGTACTAAAATTTTTCACCAGTTAATTATCATTAATTCGTCAGAGTTGTTTAAAATACCATTAAGGCTAGAATCTAGACTAAAATAAAGATACTCAAGAAAATTATTAAAATTTAGTTTTTAAAAATAAAACAGATAACACCAAGTTTTAGAACATTTTTTTTTTCTGTCCATGGAGTTCCATACATTGGAAAATATCAACCTCCGTTAAAATTTCAATTAATACATTCTGTAATACTTTTAATTACAAAACTAGAATTATAAAAGGAAATATAAAAATAACTGACATATTTCAGAGAGTAAGTTTGAGAACAAGTTTTGACAGCTTTTATTTTCATTTTAAACAAACACTCAATGCTCTAAAAAAAAATTAACTTTATGAATGTTTAATAAGCTATTAATGACTTCTGTAAGCCTGTTGGAGGTATAAGTAAGAAGTTTAAAAAAAAAGGTAAGTAAAATTACTAAAAGAATTAAACATATTATATATAAACCATAATTAAAATCAGCTTCTTTTCCTCTGTAATAAAAAGCTGATACCTTTGGGATGCATCTGAAACAACTAGATGAACCATATGCCTGCAATGCCTTTTCTACAATAGTGTACAGCTTCAGTCTTCTGCTTTATGGACTAATTAAATGAAATGAAAGGAATCAAGGTGCTGAAATCCTGTTGTCAACAGAATTCAAAGACTTGAATTTAAACCAGCACTTCCTTCCATACACTGAAAAAGCTAACAAATACAACCTGCCCCAAAATAAATTAAAAAATAGCAACAAATCACATTCTATTTTACTATTCTCTTGCAAAGAATAAACAAGAGCCTCCAAGATGCACCCAAGCAATAAACAATAGATGGTATCTTGTTTATTTTATGGTTTTAGGCAGTAGGGAGACCTTTACAAGAGGTTTGTGGCTGGTGGCAGTGATGTTAATAAGCTGTCCTAGGTACAATGTAAAGATATGCCCGGGGTATGTATTCTAGTACCATCTGCTGAAACCAGGTGAGGCAGTGATTCTTATCTCTGTGGCAGATATCCTCTGCTAGTGGGCCATCTGTTAAAAACCGGATGGGGCAATGTTCTCTACCTTTCCCATGACCCATCTTTCTTCCAGGAGGATATCTTCTGTTAATGGGCCATTGAGTCCCACTGCATGACTGATAAAATTACATCATCCCATTGTGACATGCTCCACCCAGGGAGAGGAGCCAAACATTTCCTACCTAGATAAAAACTGAGATTTGGAACACCAAAACAGCCCTTACCCACTGGTTTCCAGAGGACAAGAGCTACCAGACCTTTCTACAGGATCACTACTTCAACAAGACCACTTCATCTGGACTGCTACCACCACCCTAACTAGCGGAGTGTCAGGTTGTATTCTGACTCTGTCAGTAGTTTTTCTTTTGTACTATTGCATGTATTTTTTTCATCTTTTTTTCCTATTAAATTGTATTTCTAACAGCTGTGTACGTGAGCTCTGATACTAGAGGATGTTAAAACATAAAGTAGTGATTAAGGATTCTCAGTTTTGGGAGCTGAAAAAACCTTTTTTCATATTCTAGTAAGTAGGGATATTTTTTCTCTATTCAGGTGTCTTGGGTTGCAATGCAAGATGTAACCAGAAGTATGTATTCTATCACCATCTGTTAAAACCAGGTGGAGCAGTGTTCCTTATCTCTTCCATGACCTATCCTCTCATAACTCTGGGGGGGGGAATCCTCTGTTGATGGACCAGCTGTTAAAATCAGGTGGGGAAGATTTCTTTATCTCTTCCATGACCCATCCTTCCTCCAGGGAGATACCTTCTGTTAATGGGCCATTGAGTCTCACTGCATGACTAATAAAATTACATCATCCCACTGTGTGACACTCCACCCAGGGGGAGGAGCCAAGCATTTCCTACCTAGATAGAATCCGAGATTTGGAACACCAAGGCAGCCTTTTTCCTCTGGATTCCCAGAGGAAGACTAGGTCCATCTTCCTCACCACTGGACCTTCAGTGGAAAAACTACACCATTCTCTAGGATCACTACAGAACCACATCTGTCAGTCCAGGAGGACTGTAGCTACCATTTAATCAGACTGCTACCAACACCCTGACTGACAGGGTGTCAGGTTGTATTCTGACACCAGTGTTTTGTTTTTTTTGTATTAATGTATTTTTATTTTAATTTTCCTAGTAAAGAACTGTTATCCCTATTCCCATATCTTTTCTTGAGAGCTCTCGAATTTCAAAATTATAATAATTTGTAGGGAGGGGGTTTACATCCTCCATTTCAAGAGAAGCTCCTGACTTCCTTAGCAGACATCTGTCATTCAAACCAAGACGGATTTTGGCGCCCAACATAAGGCACAAGAGAAAAAGGGTGAAAAAAGAAGTAACAGTTGTTGAGTAACCTAATTTTTTTGTGTACTGGATATAGAAACCTTGTTAAGCAGCACCATGTTGTCTAGCTTACCCTGGTTTGGGTGGCACATGGTCGTGGCTATATTTCTTCCATTTGCAGACCCTTATCTAAACATGGGCCCTATAACTAAGGCTACTATGTCTGTTATCCAGTTTTCTTTATGGGTTAATAAGGTGAGGAATTCATGGATTTTTAACTTCCTCTGGAAGGTGAGCACATGGATTCAGAGTTATCACACACCAACTGTATGTTTTGGGGTTACTTCAATAATGGTACCTACTGTGAGAAAATGATACTGGGAGGAATTTTCTCGCAACCTTTCACCCAGCTTTTTGGGTCTACATCACTAGTTTCCAAAGGGTTCAATTCTTCTCTAAATGGTAATAATATCATACAATGGTTGGTGTTGCTGATGTGCCTGTTCTATTTATCATTCAGAGATAAAGGAAGATTGATTTGGATAACCACCTTGATATCTACCTCAGGGAATAGGGATGCTGCTGAAGAGCCTGACACTGCCCTGGGGACCAGGCATGCTGCCACAGAACCTGACATTGCCCCAGAGAACAGGGATGCTGTCCCACCCCCTTACCCTGTCCCACAGCCCACCTCAGAAATGAACCACCTGGATTGGGTGGGGGCTCTGCTGAAGGTCATAGGCCAGATTCTGAAAGAGTACATCACCCCAGCTGGTGAGAAACCCTCCCTGTGCCTCGAAGTGGAAGAGTATGACAGTGCAGCAGTGGAACCCACAAACATTACAACCGTCCAGGTTCCAGTTTGAACCACAGGGGCAGGAACAAGCAGCAGCAGTCACCCCTGTGGAAACAAAGAAGTCTAAGGTGAAATCAGAGCATCCAGTTCTCATGATCTGCTAATACAGGTGGAAGTCGTGATGGTTTGTTTGATCTTGGAGTGCAAAAGACGCACAGCAAGGGACTTCAGTTTACTCACAGCAGTGGACTTTTATTGAGTGCTAACAACACAGTTATGTGATAGAGGGGAAAGAGGGAGAGAGAAAGAAAACAAAGTAAAGAGAGAGAGAAAGATGGGGTAGGGAATAGCTACCAACAGATGGGATGATGTCCTCATGGTCTTCTACCAATATACATGTCTTCCTTCCGTGGAGAGATCTCAAAGTTTCTCCAAAAAGTCACCTTTTACAGTCTTTTTCCAAAGTGAGTGGCATATGCCAAGGGGAAAGGAGATTTATGGACTATTGTGAGGAGACCTGTTGCTCTGAGAAGCAGGTGTAAATGTGCAGAACATGCCACTCCCAGCTAATGCCTGCTCAAAAGCAGTGTACCATGGTGGCACAGCAAGCACCTGCAAGCAATTACTTGGCAAGCATCTACCTTGACTAAGACAGAACTCCTGTCTAAAAGTGAGTGGGGTTCCCAGGGTCTTAGTCTCTGTTCTTGCAATGGTCATGAGGCAAATGAGGGAAACTTTGGACCGTCTCTTACGTTAATAAGGATAATAAATGAGGGCCCTCACAACCAGCAGGGGAACCAGAGGTTGAAGTAATCATCAAGTCCCTGTTGTATGAAAGTCTCTGTAATCTGCAAAAAGACATTGTATGATGGGGCCATGAGGCTTATACAACCTTGTTACTCTGGGTCTGGGACCTTATGGATACAGGTGTGCAACTGGATGGTTCTGAGGCAAGGAAGCCAGGGTTCCTTTCCCTCTGGGAGTGGCTTTTAATGAGTGTAACAGAGAGGTTTGTCCACAGAGAGAGGATGCAGGAGTATAGAATGTGCTGGAAGACCCTTGAGGAAGGGATCCAACAGCTGGGAGAAGTGGCAGTAGTGGAGGTACTCTTCGGGAGGGACGGACGGCATGACAATAAACCCTGACAAGGTCAGGTGCACAGGGCAGATGTTGTGGAATCTGGCAAACCTAGGACCATCTCAGTACACCCCCTTCATTGCGACAATTAATGCTGATAACAACCAAGAGACAGTGGGTTCTATTGTAAGCAGGCTTAGAAATTACAAGAGTATGATCAATGGCCCAATGCAGGCTCATGTCTCTGCTGTAATTAAGACCCTCCAAGAGGAGATGAGGGAGATGAGAGAGGAGGTGAGTAGGAACAGTTCCCATATGGCACTTGTGCAAGTCACAGGCCCTGAAGTCAGAGCGCAATGTCCCCCAGCTAGGGGGAGAGGATACACCCCAGGAGCTGACCTGTGGTTCTTTCTGCATGACCATGGGGAAGACATGAGAAGGTGGGATGGGAAACCCATTTCTATCCTGGCAGCATGGGTGGGTCAACTCAAGGAGGGAAACACTAACTGAGGGAGTTCTACTAAAGTGACTGTAGTCTCAACCTCTCGTGATCAAGGTGTAGGATATTACAGAAGGGAGGATGATCTGTTGTATCCCCTTGAAGGAACCTCTACTCTGTATGCCCAGAAAGGAAATAATAACCAGGGATAGAGGGGTCCTGCCTCTAGACAGGGAGAAGCACAGAAAAAGTGAGTCTTTTGGACGGTGTGGATCTGATGGCCCGGCACATCAGAGCCACAGAAATATGAGGCATTAGCTGATACTGGTTCACAGTGTACCCTAATACCATCATGTGGTATTAGGACATGTGAGGGGCAGAACCTGTTTCCATTGCTGGGGTGACAGAAGGATCACAGGAATTGACTCTGTTGGAGGCTGAGGTGAGCCTGACTGGGAAGAATGGCAGAAACATCCAGTTGTGATTGGCCCAGAGGCACCGCGCATTCTAGGCATAGACTTTCTCAGGAGTGGCTACTACAAAGACCTAAAGGGATTCAGGTGGGCTTTTGGAATTGCTGCTATAGAGGCAGAGGGCATTAAGCAGTTGAACTCCTTGCCTGTACTATCAGAAAACCCATTTGCAGCAGGACTCCTGAAGATGGAAGAGCAACAAGTGCCAATTGCCACCTCAACAGTGCACCGCCGGCAGTACTGGATGAATTGAGATGCCGTGATCCCCATCCACAAGATGATCCATGAGCTGGACAGCCAAGGGCTGGTCAGCAAAACCCACTCACCCTTCAACAGCCCCATCTGGCCAGTGCGCAAGTCTGGTGAAGAATGGAGATTGACTGTGGACTATCGTGCATTGAATGAAGTGACTGCACTGTTGAGTGCTGCCGTGCCGGACATACTCAAACTGCAGTATGAGCTGGAGTCCAAGGCTGCAAAGTGGTACACCACCATTGACATAGTCAATGCATTTTTCTGCATTCCTCTGGCAGCAGAATGCAGACCCCAGTTTGCTTTCACCTGGAGGGGCGTGCAGTACATCTGGAACCGACTGCCCCAGGGGTGGAAACACAGCCCCACCTACTGCCATGGACTGATCCAGGCTGCACTAGAAAAGGGAGAAGCTCTAGAACATCTACTGATGTAGAACATGTACTCATTGATGACATCATTGTGTGGGGGAGCACAGCAATGGAAGTATTTGAGAAAGGAGAGAAGATAATCCAGATTCTGCTGGGAGCTGGCTTTGCCATCAAGAAGAGCAAAGTCAAAGGACCTGCCTGAGAGATCCAGTTCCTAGCAGTAAAGTGGCAAGATGGATGGCATCAGATTCCCAATGAGATCATCAATAAGATCACTGCAATGTCTCCACTGACCAGCAAGAAGGAAGCACAAGCTTTCCTAGTTGCCATAGCTTTTTGGAGAATGCACATTCTGAGCCCTCTCTGCCTGGTCACCCACAAGAGAAACAATTTCCACTGGGGCCCTGAACAGCAACAAGCCTTTTCCCAGATCAAGCAGGAGATCGCTCATGTGGTAGCCCTTAGTCGAGTCAGGATGAGACCAGAGGTGAGGAATGTGCTTTACTCTGCAGCTGGGAACAAGGGTTTTTCCTGGAGCCTTTGGCAGAAGGTGCCTGGGGAGACTCGAGGCCAACCTCTGGGATTCTAGAGCCAAAGTTACAGAGAATCTGAAGCCAACTACACTCCCACAGAGAAGGAAATCTTGACCACCTATGAAGGAGTTCAAGCTGCCTCAGAGGTGATTGGCACAGAAGCACAACTCCTCTTGGTACCCTGACTACCAGTGCTGGAGTGGACGTTCAAAGCAAAGGTTCCCTCTACCCACTGTGCTACCAATGCTACATGGAGCAAATGGATTGCCCTCATCACACAGCACACCCATATTGGAAACCTGAATCCCCCAGGGATTTTGGAAATAATTACAAACTGACCAGAAGGTGAAAACTTTGGTCTCACCAATGAAGAGGAGCAGGACCAAGACCCGGGCAGATGAAACATGCTACACTCTTTTTACTGACAGCTCCTGCCGCATCATGGGGATGAACCGGAAAGCAGCTGTATGGAGTCCCACACGCTACCGAAGTAGAAGGTGGATCAAGTCAACTTGCTGAACTCAAAGTTGTTCAGCTGGCCCTGGACACTGCTGAAGGAGAGAAGTGGCCAAAGTTCTACCTTTACACCCATTCATGGATGGTAGCCAATGCTCTGTGGGGTTGGCTGGAAAGGTGGAAAAAAGCTAGCTGTCAATGCAGAGGAAAACCAATCTGGGCTGCTGATGAGTGGAAGGACATTGCCACTTGAGTAGAGAAGCTACCTGTGAAAGTCTGTCATGTAGATGCCCGTGTCCCCAAGAGTTGGGCTAATGAGGAGCACCAAAACAATGAGCAGGTATATCAAGCTATGAAAATAGAGGTGTCACAGATAGATTTTGAGTGGCAACACAAGAGAGAGTTGTTCCTAGCTTGATGGACCCATGATACCTCAGGCCATGAGGCTATAAGTGGGCATGAAATCGAGGGGTGGATTTAACCATGGACAATATTTCTCAGGTTATCTATGACTGTGAGACGTGTGCTGCCATCAAGCAAGCCAAGCGAGTAAAGCCCCTCTGGTATGGGGGGTGGAGGTCCAAATGTAAGTATGGGGAGGCCTGGCAGATTGACTACATCGCACTGCCCCAGACACGCCAAGGCAAGCGCTACATGCTAACCATGGTGGAAGCCACTACTGGATGCTTGGAGACCTACCCTGTGCCTCATGCCACCACTCAGAACACCATCTTAGGCCTTGAAAAACAAGTCTTGTGAAGGCAAGACTGAAAGAATTGAGTCAGACAATGGGATTAATTTAAAAAATAGCCTTATGTACACCTGGGCTCGGGAACATGGCATTGAGTGGGTGTATCACATTCCTTATCATTCACTAGTGGCTGGGAAAGTTGAATGGTGCAATGGCCTGCTTAAAACCACCTTGAAGGCACTGGATGGGGGGACTTTCAAGAATTGGGAGATTAATTTACCAAAGGCCACATGGTTAGTGAACACCCGAGGTTCCACTTACTGAGCAGGCCCTGCCCAATCTGAGCCCTTGGGAATACCAAATGGAGATAAAATTCCAGTGGTACACATGAGAGGTATGCTAGGGAAAACTGTTTGGGTGAACTCTGCCTCCAGCAAAGACAATCTCATCCGTGGGGCTGTCTTCATTCAGGGACCAGGTTGCACCTGGTGGGTGATGCAAAAGGATGGAGAGACTCGATGCATATCCCAAGGAGACCTTGTTTTAGGGTGAACTACCCATGACATTGTGCCTGTATATGCAACTACATGTATGTATATAATTTAAAGGTTTTAATTTGATGTAACGTGTTGGTATGGGAAAAAATTTGGGTGCAAAATGTTGAAAGTTGTTTTATCCTTTCATCTCTGCCTGTGGAATTTTTTCCTCATAGACACGGTAAGGGACACTGATGACTAGGTCCTTGAGACCTTGAGATAAGGGGAGGGAGAGCTTCCCTGCTTTTTTGGGAGTTTTCTCTTGGAGGGTGGGGGAAGTGGGGTTGGTTAGAAGATCAGAAGCAGGTAAAGGAGACTGGGAGGCAGTTGCTGGCTTGCTCACTCCTAGAGTTGAAGGAGGAAGGCTACTGCTGCTACCCACCTTCACCCCCTTGCCATCCCAACACCAGGAGCTGCCTCTTCTGTTGTTGGACCCTGCACCACTGCCTTGCTTGGATGCCTTCTCACTTCAGCTTGCTATCTCTAAGCATCCTGTTGGAGCACTAGGACCGACACTGTGAGTAAAGTCTCTCCTCCATCCCTTTCCCATCTGGAACACCGCCTCCATCACCCTCAGCACTCCTGCAGCTGTGCGGGACCTGCTCCTGTCCACCACCGTTAATTGCATCACAGGGAAGGGTGCCTGTGGCTGAAGGACTGGAATTGGGTTACTGTTCTGTTTGTTGTCAGTTTCATAGTTGTTGTTGTTTTGTTTGTCTTGTTAGACATACTAGTAACGAACTGTTATTCCTATCCCCATTAAGGGGTTAGGCCTGAAAGCCCCTTAATTTCTTAATTCAGAGGGAGGGATTTACAGTAATTTCATGACTATAAGGCGAACCTCTGGGAGTTGGCAAATTTCTCAACTTTGTACGTTACATAAGGCACACCGGACTATGAGGCGCACTTTATTTTTGCAGCAAGGAGCTGCGCCGCGTGCAACAAAGTAATGAATTATTGGCAGGTGCTCAATTTGCAAACATTTTTCACAGATTGGCATAGCCTTTAAACGCAGCGCCAGGTGCCCTCCCTGTGACGTGGGCCCTGGCACTCACCCCCCAACCCCGGTGCCGGCTCGCACGGCTTGCGGCTCCTGGCTTCCACCACGCAGCCACGGGTCCCGGCTTCCCCGGCCCAGAGGACACAGCTGCCGTGGGCCCGGGCACTCCTGCCCGGCACTGGCTGGGGCAGCTCAGCTTGAGGCTCGGCCGCTGGCTCCTTCCCCTCCATGTCTGGGCTGCGGCCGCCGCCAGTTCCTTCACCCCGCGCCCGGGCTGCCGCCACCACCATCTCCTTCCCCCTGGGCCTGGGCTGTGCCGTGATGCCGTAAGCACGAGCAACGCTGCAATCCCGCCAGCCTGTGCCGCCCCTGCGCTCCAAGCTGCACTGCAATGCTGTCAGCCCGAGTCATGCAGTGATGCCGTAAGTGCGAGCCGCGCCATGATCCCGCCAGCCCGCGCCGCCTTGGTGCCGCAGGGGCCCCATGCTGCCCCAGCACTGTGGGAGCCCTGTGTTGCCCCAGTGCTCTGGGAGCCCCATGCTGCCCCACACTCTGAAAGCCCCGTGCTGCGGGACCCCTGGCACCGTGGGAGCCCCATGCCACAGGAGCCGTGGCCACCCCAAGCCAACCCGGAAGTGGGAGCCACGGCCACCCCAAGCCGTGGCAGCCCTGGCACTGCGGGAGCCCCAAGCCCGGGGTTCCCATGGTGCCCAGATTGCCACAGCATGGGGCTCCTGTGGCGCCAGGTCTGCCGCGGCACGGGGCTCCCATGGCGCCGGGGCTGTCGTGGCTCAGGGCGGCCACGGCTCCCACTTCCGGATTGGCAAATTTTGCAACTTTTTACATTATATAAGGTGCACCGGACTATAAGGTGCACTTCCGGGTTCGGACCAAAATTTTAGTCAAAAGGGTGCACCTTATAATTGTGAAATTATTGTATTAGCTCCATTTCGAAGGAAGGCCCCGCTCTTCCCTAGCACACCTGTCTTTTCAAACCAGGACACTTCCTTTGCAGACATCCATCTTTCAAACCAAGACATGAACTTATTCTTGAGAAGTAGCGCAGTAGCTTAAGGCCCTCTTTATCCTATATATATATGTTTTTCTAATAAGTAAGAGGCTTTCTTTTTTTCCTCTGGGACAATAGAGGGGGAGACGGTGGCTGCTGGGATCCTTTACAACGATTGCTGTTTCAGAAAATTACAGTAATTTCACAACTATAAGGTGCACAGGAGTGTAAGGCGCACTTCTGGGTATCGGCAAATTTCTGAACTTTGTCCATATATAAGGTGCACCGGCATATAAGGCGCACTTTTTTTTTGCAGCGAGGATCTGTGCACAGTAAAGTACAGTAATTTCACGAATACAAGCCGCACAAATTTGACCAAAATTTTGGTGGAAACCCGGAAGTGCGGCTGATATTCCGGGGCGGCTAATACATTAACAAAATTCTAAAAGCTGCCAACACGGAAGTGAGAGCCCGCGGCAGCCCCAAGCCAAGCTGGAGCCCGGCCGGCCCCGGCTGAGGTGGGAAAGCCTGGCAGAGGCGGGGCCAGCAGTGCGGGGGGCGGGCGGCAGAGCCTGAGCCAGCAGGGCGGGGGAGCCCGGGAGAACTGGGGCTAGCAGTGCAGGGGAGCATGGCAGAAGCAGGAAGGCCGGCGGGTGGGGCTGCCTGGCAGCGGGGGAAGCCCAGCAGAATCGGGGCCAGCAGCGTGGGGGAGCCCGGCGGTGCGGGGGCCTGCAGTGCCGGTCAGGGCGAGGAAACGCGGCGGCGGTGCAGACGGGAGGGGGCGGCCGGTGAGCCTGGCAGCGGCGGCAGCAGCCCTGCCGGCGGGGCGAGCGAACGCGGCGCAGGGCGAGCGCGGCGCAGGGCGAGCGAACGCGCCGCGAGCGAAAGCGGCGCGGGGCGGGCGCGGCGCGGGGTGGGCGCGGCGCGAGCGAAAGCGGCGCGGGGCGGGCGCGGCGCGAGCGAAAGCGGCGTGGGGCGGGCGCGGCGCGAGCGAAAGCGGCGCGAGCGAAAGCAGCGCGGGGCGAACGCGGCGCGGGGCGAGCGGCGAGCCCGGCGGCGGCGGCGGCAGCCCTGCCAGCCGGGCGAGCGAACGCGGCAGCGGGGCGGTGCTGACGGGAGAGGGGGGCCAGCGAGCCCGGCAGCGGCGGCAGCACCACCCGGCCAGCCCCGCCGAGCCGTGGCGCTGAGCTGGGCCACCCGGCCCCGTCGGCAACCATGAGCGGGCCGAGCTTTCCTGGCCCCGCCCCGAGCCAGTAAAGCCCGCTATGCCACGATCCTGTTACTAATTGGCCAATTTGTGAAAGCTGCGCACGGATTCTCGCGACGAACGAAAGTGCGGCTAATATTCGGGGTGCGGCTTATCTATTTACAAAGACAGCAACATTGTCGAGGCACCGGGGTTGCGGCTTATAATCCGTGCGGCTTGTATTCGTGAAACTACTGTAACCAATTAGTAATGGAATTGCGCGATCGCGGGGTTTACTGTCTTGGCTCGGAGCTGCTGTGGGCTTGGCCCCACTCAGGGCTGCTGCTGGGGCAGGTGGCCCTGCTCAGTGGCCCCAGGCAGCCTCCACCCAGCACTCCCGCCCGGCCCCAGGCAGCCCCTGCTCGGCGGCCCTGGGTGGCCCCCTGCCTGGCACTCCTGCCCAGCCCTGGGCGACCCCCGCTTGGTGCTGCTGCCGGGGCCGGGCGGGCGTGGCTCGGCGTTACTGCAGGCTTGCGCTTCCGGGTTGTCCAATTTCCCGACTTTGTCCATATATAGGGCGCTCTGTGGTATAAGGAGCACTTCCGGGTTCAGACCAAAATTTTAATCAAAAGGGTGCACCTTATACACATAAAATTACTGTAGTTAAAACTTCATGTCTTCCTTAGTTAATCTGATTGTTACCCTAATTGCTAGTTAAGCTTTGCCTGCAAGATACAGGTAAAAAGCTATGTGCCTGCTCAATGCAGGGCTCTTCCATCCAGGGCTGCTAATATATTGATCAAGGTTTGTTTCTCTACTTAGCATATGCAAAACTTAATGCTGAGGAGGATTTTATCAATGTATTGGTGCTGGTTCAGGTGCATAAAATGAAACATGCAAAAAACCACAGGAAAGAGACTTACAGTAATTTCACGAATACAAGCCGCAGCAATTTGACAAAAATTTTGGTGGAAACCCGGAAGTGCGGCTAATACTCAGGGGCGGCTAATATGTGAATAATTTTCTGACATTTACAACCCCAGACGTGCCAGCTAGGGCGCCGAGCCAAGCACCTGCCAGTAAAAGCCGGCATTCCGCGATTGTTACAAATTGTTATTCTGTTGCCCTGGCTCCCTGCAGGCAGCACGGGGGGCGGGGAGAGAGGCAGGAGAGCTCTCTTCTTCCCTCCTCTGCCACAGCCCGGGGGAGAGATGGCAGGGACCCTGCGCCGCCATTGCCGTGGCTCGGGGAGCCGGCAGGGGCCCCGCGCCACCATTGCCGCGGCTTGGGGAGGAGGGGGGGGGCTCTGCCCCTGCCCTCCACCACCGTGGCGGGAGCAGGGGGTGCTCCGTGCCCGGCCAGCGCCGTGGCGGGAGCGGGGCCGGGACGAGGGAACCCAGAGGCGGCGGCCAGCCCCGAGCGGCACCACCGAGCTGGGCCACCTGGCCCCATCAGCAGCCCCTAGCGGGCCGAGCCTGCACAGTCTTAGTTGAGCCAGTAAACCCGCCGCCATGCTGTGGTTCTGTTAGTATTTGGCAACTTTGTTGCACGTGGGTCCTCGCTGCGAACGACAGAGCAGCTTATATTCAGGTGCGGCTTATTTATGGACAAAGAACGAAATATTTGCCAACGCCCAGAGATGCGGCTTATACTCAGTGTGGCTTGTATTCGTGAATTTACTGTAGTTCTTGGTGAGTGCAGAAGAAATGTAGTCTGTTGATAATGATTGATGTGATTAAATAAATTGATGCATGTTTTTCCTCCTGTAAAGTTCCAGACATGTAATTCAGACTGTTTATCATATTATGATATGACCTAGAGACAGCAGGACTAAGGAGTCTTAAGATGCATGTGGTCACACCTATGAGTCTGAAAGGACTGTTTAAATCTTTGATGGTCTGTATATTAACTTTCCCTTTCCTGGGAAAAGGGGTTTATTATGTGTAAAGCAGGGGCTGCCACCAAGACTTCATATACGCTCTTTCCTAGACAGAATTGTGGAAATGGTTTCTCACAGATACAGTTGCACAGAACTGAATGGCTTTCCTTTGGCTACTAGTGTGCTATTTTTTGTAAGCTTGTTCAATAACACTAAATCCTTTCACTTAGTTTCATTCTGGTTTTGATCCGTTTATATAAAATTCTCCATCTAGATGTGTATAGTGTGTAAATGTGTGACATTTGACGAAGTCTCTAATGATTGATTCCTTGCTCCCTTTATGTGGTGTGTGTGATAAGGTGCTTTCTTGCCTAAGGACTTGTGCTGTGCTAACTGTAATTGGTAAGTGCTTTAAACTGCTCCATCAGTTATATGCTTCTGGATGAGGAGGGTGAGTGCTATGTATGTGGAAAGGATAGGGCTCATAATTCCCCAGCAGGGAAAATTTTTCTTGGCCAAATGCAAGGTTTATGCATCTATTTGTCTCACCAGTGGTAAATACGATATATCCAGGTTGTAGGATTGTAAGGATGGACTCTTTCTGCATAACTATACATATTCATGTTAAATGACGCCAAAGGGCACGAAAGCAACTGTCACGCATTTCTGAGGAGTTACTGTCTCTAGCTGTTGAGCCTAGAATTGAAATTAAGGCCTCCCAAATGGGAAACTTCTCTGAAGCTTGCAAAAGACAAGCATGGATTTACCTGAAGGATTTAAAAACGTAACATATAGAAGCTACATTGGACATCTTGAAAGTGATTTTTAGTGCCTTTGTCTGTCTAAGGTACAGCATCTGAGGAAAGTTTCACTTCACTAGAAATGTTCGTTCATGCTGTAAAACTCAACCCCTTCACAAGTTTTGCTTCAAGAAACTGAACTCATACCTGAGTTTTCTTTTGACAGTTTTACTTTTCTTGTTGGTAATGTTTCCACAGTGTTTCTTAAATTAGTAATTAGTTTCTGAAAAAAAATTGTCTTTTATAGAAGCTACTCTAAGGAAAAAAATCATTGACTGTGTAATGTTCCTTTAGCATACAGCTGTAATGGCAAGACGATTTTTATGGTCTCATCATTTTGTACTGGTCCTAAGGATTCACACCTTTTTTCTTCCTCATACTAATGCTGTATCTACTAGTATAAATGTGGTCTGTCAGCAGGCAAATAATTTTTTAAAAAAGCATTCCTGTAGTGTGCTGCTAAGGTCTATCTTGTGTTTTATTAATCAAAGTAAGAAATACTGATTTGGGAGTTAGCTCATCACATCAGGCCTGGCACAGAAAGTGGAAATGCCTCATAGCCTATGAATGTGAAGTCTGAGTTCTGATGTAAATGACCACCTAAGGCAATGTCTTCTATTTAAACCTGAGCGTATGAAAAGGGTGAAGGAGTAGGATTTCCATCTCAGATGTCTAGTAGATAACAAAAATCATCAGGTGATATTTGTCAAGCAAACTTGGTGCATCCACTTGGCATATCTGTATGGGAAATTGCATCCTTCAGCTGAAGTCCTGATTTTCAGTTTAATATGACTGTTTGGTTCTACTTCATCTGTTTTTATGTCCTTTGAGGGACCAAAGGGGCATGACTGCAACTAGGGAGGGAGCAGGTAATTAAGCAGTAGTGTGATTGAGGTTGGTGTATATGTATATAGGTATACTAGGTGTTTTCAACTATTTTGTGGAAGTGGGATGAATATTTAGGTAGTATTGGCTTCCCTGTTTTATGACTAAGAAGAACAGAAGTCGCTATCATGGTTCCTGTGATGTACAGAGTTCTTTTAAAAAGAACTAACTGCAAGTATTGTCTCCTGTCAAATTTCTGATTTTTCTCTTGCTTCTGTAGCACTTTGCAGTCTAGCTTTAGGGCAAAATGTTCAGCAACTTTTGTCTCAGATGATGAGAATGCTCATGGGTTTTTCCTAAACTATATACTCCAACCTGAGGGAAATTGCGGTTCTAGCGGTTAACTGTACGATATACCTCTTGGTGAAGTGGAGAGGTTGGCCTTGGCTTAGGAGGGTTGCCTGATGTAAACATTAGTTTAGTAAGTCATTGGACTGACACTCTTACTCTAATTGGTCAATGGTTGACCCAAACACCCATGGGGTTTTCCAAAATGGAGACTGACTGAAACTGCTTGTAGTGATAGATATGACTTAAACCAAAGCCAGAGTATCTTCTTCCTGGTTTAATTAAATTGACTTCTTTTTTGTCTATTTGGAATTCTAGATATGGTGAGCTAAAAGTTATTCTGAGCTTTACTCACAACAGGAAGCCTAGATCACATGTGCTGTGGTAGGTGATTCAGGGACGTCCAGAGTGCAGGACCTAGGTTTATAATTAGAGCAAGTGACTGGCCTTTGGTTTAGTCAGCAGGCTATTTCAGAGGTGGGAGGTAGCTTGGGTTGTGTAGTAGAGGGGGCTACAGGAGTGGCTTCTGTTATAAGAAAGTATCAGCTTCTCCCATGTTTGATAGAGCCAATGCCAGCCAGCTCCAAGATGTACCCACTGCTCGCCAAGGCCAAGCCCATCAGTGCTGTTGATAGCACCTCTGGGATAACAGAGTTAAGAATGGGGGGAAAGAGCTGTGCAACAGCAACCATAAGAGGAACAGCCCTGCAGGCATGTTGCTATCATGCAAGGGAAAGCAATGACAGCAACACAGGACTTCTTCAGAGAAGAGAGCCGCCACTGTGTGTGGAGCCCCCAAAGCCACCAGCACGGCATGTATTGCACTTGCCAGTTGTCTGACGAGCTCAGCAGGGACAAGCAAGGACCACATGGTCTCTGCAGGCAGAGGTGGGGCAGTGGGGACAGTGGTGCCAGCGGACTGCTGGCTCCCCGCGGACTGCCCCAACTTTGGTGCTGGGGAGGGAAGGGAAACCGCGGGTGACACTGGAGTGAACGCGGGGGGCTGGGCAGCCCCGGCTTCCTCCGGGGTGCCTGTGCGCTCCAGCTTCACTGAAGAGGGGTAGGTAGGCTTGACAAAATCCCTCGGGGAGTGATACACGGGCTTTTCATAATCTTTGGGCGAGGGATATTTTACCCGCGGGCGTTCTGGGAGGGGAGTCAGAGTGTGGGAAGCCCCTGAACTGGAAGATTTCCCAGACACATCACTCCCTTCCTTGCTTTCCTCCCGACTGTTGCCCACACCCGTGCTCATAACACGATTCATGATTCCCCAAGTAACTATCAGGGGAGAAACCAAAGTGTCCCCCTCCCTCAGAACGTCCCACAAGCGGTCTCCCAGGCTTCCCCATGTCTCCTGAGAGAATGCTTCTTTTGGATTGTCCGGGAATCCAGCCTGTTTGGCCCAAGCCAGTAACGCAATTAGATCGCTGTCTGGGATGGGCTTGTCCAAGGTTTCCAAGACACTCTTCCGGATGTCCGAGGACTGATTCCTCCTGCCAGGTCATTTGAAATTTTTCCACCTAGCCACTAAGCCAGGAGGAAAGGGGAGCAGAAAACAGTACCTTTCTCTGATGCGGAGAGGGAAAAGGAGTGACAAGTCTTGCAGCTTCTCAAGCGTTCTCTCGGTGGCTGCCAGGGGCTCTCAGCTCGGGTCCGCTGGGCTCCGCACTGTGGGCTGCGCTCCACTCAGGCTGTCCTGAAGTCCGCTTGGATCCGCTCTGCTCAGTTTGATCCGAAGGTCCAATCGCAATCCGCAGGTGCAATCTTGGTGGACACTGCCAGACAGGCACACCAGTCAATAAAGAAGGAGAGGCAGAAGGTGCTCTGGGCACCAGAGCTGTGATTGCCCTGCAACCCATGAAAAAGACAATGGTGCCCCAGGAGATCTACAGTGGAGCAGATGGATGCCCAAAGGAGATTGTTATTCCATTGGAAGGCCATGCTGGAGCAGCCTCCTTGGCAGGACTGGTGGCTCCATGGAGAGAGGACCCCACACTGGAGCAGGTTTGCTGTCAGGACTGGCGACCCTGCAGAAGAGTCATGCCAGAGCAGCCTGTTCTTGAAGAATTGCATCCCATGGAAGAGACCCATGCTGGAACAATGGCCCTCTTTGAATGTCATTTTATGAATGAAGGGTCAGACATGCAGTCCTCTTCTACGATAGCTTCTCTGGTAGTTTACAAGCAGGTGTTCTGCAAAAGCAGTATCCAGAGTATCCAGAAACTTAAAAAAAGAAAAAAAAAAAGCCTTCTTCAATGTAATTTTGGCTTGCTGTATAGTTCATTCAGACCTTGGTCATAGAAGGCAAGTTAAAGTGACTGTAAGCACTTAGCTGGGAACTGTAGAAGGCATTCAAATCTTGTATGCAAAAAACCCACTTTGTGGGAGTCCAAGATAAATGTGGTTAGAGGGCAGGCAAGCTCTCAGCAGCCTGCCACAGACTGTTCTGTAACTGCAGGACAATTATAAATCAAATCAAATCCTTTGCATGCTTTTTCTCATTCAAGGTGGATGTTAATCACTTAATATCTTAAGGCAATGACTCATCAGGTGTTAGGTGCTGTGGGTTAATGAAAAGCATCTTGAGCAATTTTGTTGTTAACTATTCTCACCAAACCAGCGATGTTGCTAGACTTTGATTTTACTCCAAGATATCCAGATTCTGTAGCTCATGAAAAACCTTGTGTTGTATTAGTAGTGATCCTGTTCCTCATCTTAAACATATTGGAAGCATCTATAACATAATCAGAACAGATTGTCACCCTCATACCCTCTGATTTGAATTGGATTCTTGCAAAATCCAGGTCTATCCAGGGACTTATAATTGTATTCTTAGTAATCATGTATGCCAATTATCTATAATCGTGCTTTGTGGAAAAAAAAAGTGTGTGTATATGTAACTTCCCTCAAATGTATGGCTCTCCTAGCCACTTGATAATGTTTCTTTTTGATGGCGGCTGGAGAGAAGTCTTGCTGACTTTTCTCCAGTAGTTTATTTCTTTTCTGAAAATGAATTGTAAGACCTCTGTGTTTCATTGGAAAGCTACTGAGCTGACAGCTGAAGAAATACAGGAGGATGATGAGAAAGTTATGTGCCTTGGGCATTTGATAGCTTAATCTGTTCATCCATGAGTGAATAGGTCTGTCTTGTAGGAATTTATCTGTGGAAGCCTGTGTCTTTGGTAGTATGTGGAGACTACTGGAGGATAATTCACCTTTGTTCATTAAATCGATGTGAAAATGTATTCAAAATAGCTTGGCATGACTCTAAAATGTCCAACCATTAACATTAGCACTGCTGAGTTCACCACTAAGCCTTGTCCCCAAGTGCTAAATCCACACTTTTCTGACTAGAGATTGTGATTTCACTGCTTCCCATGGCAGCCTGTTCCAATGCCTGACCATCCTTTCCTTGAAGAAATTTTCCCTAATATCCAATCTAAACCTTCACTGGTGCAACTTCAGACCACTTCCTCTTGTCCTACTATTTCTTACTGGTGAGAAAGGCTGACCTCACCTTGCTACAAGCTGCTTTCAGATAGTTGTAGATAATGAGAAAGCCCCCCACTGAGCCTACTTTTCTCCAGACTAAACAACCTCGAGTCTCTCAGCTGCTACTCATCAGACTTATGATCCAGACACTTCCTGGACTCCATTGCCCTTCTCTGGATAAGTTCCAGCACCTAGATCTCCTTCTTGTTATGAGAGGTCCAGAACTGAAAACCCAATTCAAGGTGTGGCCTTACCAGTGCTGAAGAACATGGGGACAATCACTGCCCTGGTCCTGCTGGCCACACTATTGCTGATACAGGCCAGAATGCCATTGGCCTTCTTGGCCACCTGGACGCACACTGGCTCATGTTCAGCTGCTGTGGACCAGTAACCCCAGGTCTTTTTTTGCTGGGCAGCTTTTCAGCCACTCTGCCTAAGGCTGTAGCAATGCCTGGGGTAGTTGTGGCCAAAGGGTAGGACCTGGCACTTGGGCTTGTTGAAACTCCCTGCAAATACAGAACCAAGTCCAAGTGTTGTGTCTGGTCTTGTGTTTTGCTGGGAATGCTATGTGAGCTTATTGGCATTAAAAATCACATGGAAGTCATTGTGGGTTGATCATGGGTTGATGGGTTTTTCTACGGAATATTTGGGATCTATCACAATTCCTTCTCTGACAATATAACTTATTTTAGACCTTTGCCCCAATGAATAAATGTAACTTATCAGTTTCTCGTGATGACTTATTCTTATTTAATCTTGTTGGCAACGTTAGAAGCTGAAAGTAGAGTGATAGCTTTTCTTGCTCATTCTTGTCAGCTATTCAAGAGAACCTAAACACTTCAACAAAACTCTGAAATATACCCTTTTAAATTAAAAATATGAGACTTGAAAAAAGAAACAGGCCAAATAACTGGGAAAGTCTGCTCTGCTTTTTCAAGATAGTAGTTAAGGCTGCTCAGTCTCTTTCCTTTGGCTAATTTTTGCAAATTAAGTTTCCCCAGTTATCCAAATATAGGCTGTTTTTTGCTGTGAGGTCCAAAGTGTACCAAGATATGAAATGGACCCTCTGTGAGGCTTGATCAAGAGAAGACATCTGGGAGTACTTCTACTTTGCTGGCCTGGATACAGGTTCTTCACTTTCTCTATTCCTGCTGGAGATGTGTGTCTGACTCTCATATTGAGGTTGAAGTCGATGAGAGTTATCTTAATTAGACTGTATCATAATATATGCACAGACTAAGTGCTCATTTTTGTGCCTTTAGTCAATTTAATCTTTTGAAAGCAAATCAGATTGAGTCAATGGCATTTGGATGTGTGGTTTTGATCAGTCTGGAATTTGACTGTCCAGTTCATTGCCAGTAGTGTTATTGACTGTGGTATATCTTGGCTCTGAAGAGTGATGGGTCTTTGGTATGGCAGGTTTCATGGGATGTTACTGAGGGTAGGGGAAGGGTGACCTGATCTTTTCTTTCTGTTCCAGGCCCAGAAACAAAATGTTTTTCCCATGATCAGCCATTTGACTGTAAACTTGCCCACACAACTTTAAGTGGTCAAGCTCTGCTGTGTCCTGGCCAGCCCCTTTTCAGGATGATCAGTCCTATTCTTGTTGGCAGGCAAATATTATAACATCACTTGCTTCTACAGAGAGACTCCTTATATCAGGTCCAGCCTATTTGACAATTTTGAACTAATGTCTGATGTAAAACTATTTTCAGCCTCTAATTACTACAATGAAAATACTGAAGAAATTTATTTCTTATATTCCTCAGATTATATTACTCTGGATTCCTGTCTAAGTGCTGTGGGGTTAATATGATTAATGTAATCTACTTTCCCACTGATCATTTATTCAATTATCTATCTGAACTCAGGCAAGAAAGACCAAAAAAGGAAAGAGGAGAGACCAACCTGGAGTACACATTCAATAAAATGCTACAAAAAATGAACAGATCATTAATTATCTAATCAGAATTCTACAAATTTTTTAGCCATGATCTCATTACTTTAATTAATTGCAAGAATCATTTCAAAGGCAGCACAATAAAAGTATATGCAACATAACAGCTTCCAAATTAAATCTAAATCCCAGAATGAATAACAGAGGAAGCTGGAAGATATTACTAAGGGAGGGTATCATTAAAGGAAATAATATTTCAATGTCAAAATCTGGTGGCCTACTTGTGCTGCAGGAGTAAATCAATAGAGTTGCATTGAAAGGACTGGGCCACATCCACTTTGGTGCAATTAATCACTACTTCATTAAAGCTCGGAGAGATGGGGTGGCTTCTTAGCCAGTAAAATTGGATTTTCTTTTTGCCAGCTGACGTGTTGGCAAAGCTTCCATGCTTGGCAAGTTTTTTGCACTGAATAGGTAACATTGTTCATGTACATGAAAGATTTAGGCGATCTGGTGCCTTTCCTTTTATTTGTGGAGAGGTTCTTGAAGGATTTCACATGTCTTCCCTTTAGCTAGCTTTCTGTGGTCCTTCACTTGTGATAGTGGTAGCCCTACTCTATTTTTAAGACTGTTTTTACAATAAATAATTAAAGTACGCAGAGAGATCCCACAAACACCTGCCAGGCTTCCAGCAAAGTTATTTTATACTTTCGGGATTCTACATTTAATATTCCAGCAGCACAATATATTACTGTCCTTGGCTTTACCAGCCTTTTGACTGCAGTATTTAGTAATATTTTTCTCCTTTTTATTTAATTTTTCATTATTTTTTTCAGAGGATCAGTGTCAGGATTCATTTAAAAGCTATAAAGCAATATGTATAAAACAGTCCCAACAACCATAGGCTTGGTTATGCCATTGATTTCTTTTCTGAGTAGAATTCCCTGCTGTCTGAAATGGTGAGTTGCTCAAAGATATTGATAGCATGTATCCCTCTGCAGGGAATTTAGATTTAAAATATTATATCTTCTAGTCAAAAAGGTCTGTGTGGAGTGCATTAACTCCAGGGTAAAAGCTGTATTGTACGAAACACTCCACCAATTCCTCCCACCTCCACCCCAGCAGACTCTAAATGAATATTCCAGTTGTAATGTCAGAGAAATCCCTCATTAATGCTTCCACCTCTCCCTGCTGAGACATGACTGGGCTGTGGTCCAAACTGAGCTTCTTGGGACAGTAGAGGGCAAATATACCTGATGATTCCCTGTGTGGAGGATCTCCCTTGTATGTTGCTCAAAGCCATGTTCGTCATATCCAGGCAGATTGGCCAAGGTCCAATTTTGAGCAACTTCAGGACCTTGTCTCGCATTGTACTGTTCGTTGCTAGCAGGTGCTACATGCCTGCCTTGGTGTGGTACCATGCCAATGTGCGGGTCAGGATGTGCTTTGGAAGGTTTGCTATGACACTAAAACGTATTTATTGAACTACTGCATTCAGAGCACCTCTTAAATCCTCCCTCAAAAATTCCACAGAGGAAACATAGAACACCTTGTTATTTCAGATTTTAATGGTGAATGCCCCATGGATTTCCCTTTGATAATCACAGTTTGCTTCCATGAGCAGGCGAGCAGGTCATACCTTCTGAAGTCTGCAAGCTCCTTCAGGCAGAACTGAGTGTTAGCCACTCCTATAGATAGGGGAATAACAGAAAGTGGAACTTTGGCCTCTGCCTGTTTTTCAGGTATATAAATAGAGGAAATACAGCTGAGCCAGAGAACTGCATTTTTTTGTTGACAAAGAGAATATGTTTTAAGTCACTAATTAACTTCATTTTTAAAGACTTAATTGTCCTTAAAGCATTCTTTTGCTTTGGAAGGATATTTCTGATGTTTTATAGAGTCAGCCCTATGTTTAAATTCATTTGTCCTCAACAATGCACTGCTGCTGCATTTAACAAGTGTATTTTAATATTAGGGCTTAAATAAATGCCTTTTTTCTCTCCAGTAAAGATAAAAGTGCACCATCTACATGAATTAATAATTTCCAAAGTAATAAGTATTATTAACTTGTTCTAAGAGACACTAGGATAATATTTTTCTGGTTTTAGACCATTAGCCAAATTTTATATATGCTCTGGCATCCTGGAGAGATGCTATAGAGAGGTCTGCATTTTTTTTCTAGTGCAGCTGTTAGATCAGTTGCATTGCTTGATTAATGCATCATGTCAGCAAGCCCTGGAGAATATATCCACTTTTCTCACTAGACTAAGTATGCCAGGACTCTTCACAGGACATAGGCATGACTCCACTTGTGCTGAGTCCTTGTGAAGGCTGGGCAAGGAAGTGGTTGATTTTTTGTGCTGGGAAAGCTTTGGCATGTGCAGAGTCCTTAATTCACTTTTAAGTTTCAGCAGTCTGGGTGTCCAAGTTCTGCTTTGGGTACTGAGGGTACTAAGTATGTTGAGACAGACACAACTGATGCCAATACCAGTCTTTCATTAAGAACTTTTCATGTCTTCTCTCAGTGGACTTCTCCCAGGCAACTCTGACTCCTTTTCTTACAGGCAGCTCCACACAACACTGACTCCTTCTCTCCTCTCTGCAAGTTTCCTTATTCCTTCTACATGACTGACTAAACCCCAAGTTGTCCCTTACCCAGCTGCCTAACACTGTCTGTCCCTCACACAACATCTTCTTTACCTTATCCATTCCTTGCACAACTGCATGTCCCTTACCTCCTCACATCACAGCCACCACACACCATCCCAAACTGCAGCAAATGCTGAACCTCCAGCTACAATTTGCACTCAGCTAACCCACTCTTTTATAACACCCATCCTTATTGGGCAGGCAAGGCTGTTTCCACTCCTTGGTAGTCAGTACAGCTGTAATTCATTAAGGAAAATTACCTTCTGCACTATCCTTACAAACTATTCTCCTACACTTAGGCACTTGGGATTTGAAGGAGAGCCAATAAGGGTATCTGTTTACTCGGATTATGTAGCGTAGAAAGTGTGGTTATATTGACCTTTACTTGTTTGCTGCTTCTGTGTAGTGTTTGGAATTAGAATATTTTTTAAAGTTTAGCTGCTTAGCAAGGTTTGGGAAAATGTTAGCTGTCATAAAATGTAGGATGTTTTATATTGGAAATAGAGATTACCTTCCAGGTAGTAGTAATAACTATTTTTCCTCATAGAATTACATGGTACTTTCCATTGGCTTTAATCCTGACCCTAAAAGAATAGATTTTACCATCTGCATGGTAACCGAGTTTGGGAAATATGCTTCTAAAGGAATAGTAGATGCATCATCTGTCCATGTGGGATTATTAAACTGAACAGCTACATGGTATTTTGTCAGTTGTCTCACATCTTCAATTTGAAACATGGACAGCTCAGTTTCTCTGTTTGCAGCTTTGAATATACAGTAATTTCACAAATACAAGCCGCACCATTTTGACTTAGATTTTGCTCTCAAACCGGAAATGCGGCTAATATTCAGGAGTGGCTAATATGTGAATAATTTTCTGACATTTACAACCCCAGAAGTGCCAGCCAGGGTGCCGAGCCGAGCGCCTGCCAGTAAAACCCAGGATTTCGCGATTGTTACAAATTGGTTAATGTGTTTGCAGTGGGTGGGGCCAGCTCAGCGGCAGCAGCGTGGGGGGAGGGAGGGAGGCAGGGGATTTCCCTACTTCAGGCGGGGGAGAGGCAGGGGGCTCTGTGCTGATAAGCCCACGGCTCGGGGAGGAGGCGGGGGGCTCCACCCCTGCTCTCCGCCACTGCAGCGGGAGCAGGGGGCGCTCCGTGCTCGCCTGCTGCCGCCACGCTGGGAGGGGGGCGTGTGCTCCTCGCTCACCCGCCGCCGTGCCGGGAGCAGGCGTGCTCTGTGCTCGCCCGCCGCTGCCGCGCCAGGAACGGGGCATGCTCCGTGCTAGCCCGCTGCTGCTGCACCGGGAGCGGGGCGTGTGCTCCGCGCTCGCCCGCTGTTGCCACGCCAGGACTGGGGCATGCTCTGTGCTCGCCCGCCGCCGCCACACCAGCCCCGAGCTGGGCCACCTGGCCCCATAAGCAGCCCCTAGCGGGCCGAGCCTGCACAGCCCGAGCCGAGCCAGTAAACCCTGCCCTACTGCGGTTCCATTACTATTTGGCAACTTTGTTGCACGCGGGTCCTCGCTGCGAACGACAGAGTGGCTTATATTCAGGTGCGGCTTATTTATGGACTAAAAACAAAATATTTGCCAACACCCAGAGATGTGGCTTATACTCAGTGCGGCTTGTATTCGCGAAATCACTGTACTTGAAAAACTAATAAACTGAAATGACAGATATGGAGGAATTACAGGATACTAAGCAGTATTTTCCAAATGGGATAACAACTGCTATGAAAAAACATTCTATTGTAATAATAAAAGTTATCTTCTTACATCTTCTGCTTGCTGGTCTGGAATCACCAAAGAGATGAAAATTTCTCTGGCAGCAAAATACTCAGCAAACCTGCTGTGGGATGCAGTGGTTACTGCTCTGAATAACTAATGTAAATGGGCCCCTCATCATTACACTGGGAAATAGTAGATGAAGCACTCTCTGCTGCTTAGGCTGAAATGAACCTGGATATGTGTACAGACTGGAGAACAAGATAATGGAGAGCAGTACTGTGGAAAGGGATCTGGGGGTCCTGGTCAATGGCAAGTTGAATATGAGGATTTTCAGGGCAATCACTTCCTTTATATTTTTCTCCATTGCTCACGCCACCTGCTCTGTAGCCTCCCTTCCTCCTGAGGAAGCAGACATAAACAAGAAGGAGATACTGCAACTTGCCGGAACAAATGGGTTTTGCAATTTCTTAGGGTTCTAAATTTTGGTAGAGTTATTGAGGAACTGGATGTGGGGGGGAGATATGTGGCCTGGAAGTGGAGAAGGCCATTGGCATTTTGAACTGTTGTGACTGCAGGCAACGAAAGGTGGTCAGGTCTTCTCTTGTATCCTGCCCCACATACTCACATTCCCCTCTCCTTTTCCTGTCCCTGATGGGCAGTGTGAATTGTCCAAGGATAAGAATACCAGGTGGGAATTGCAGGAGGAATTTTCTGGATCCTCAGATAATAAATGCATTGCAGAGATGGGGAAGCTGTAGGGATTGCAATTGATTTCGGTACACATCAACCTTCCAAAGGGTATATAATGCTGCTGGAGACTGGGCTGACAGTGCAATCTGGCCTTCCAAGATAGCAGGCAGCTTCCAGGTGTATTCCTCACCTTGATAGTGATGCCTGCATGGTACATCCAGGCCGAAGACGAGTAACATGAAGATGAGGAACAC
Organism: Catharus ustulatus; assembly: GCF_009819885.2. Classification (NCBI taxonomy): domain Eukaryota; kingdom Metazoa; phylum Chordata; class Aves; order Passeriformes; family Turdidae; genus Catharus; species Catharus ustulatus. Next base: position 27,493,559 of record NC_046225.1, on the reverse strand, counting down.
TTACTTTTGGATGGGTGAGAAAAAAGCAAGCTCTAAGATTGATCACACATAGAGATCAGATTTACAGTAACTCCAAGGGGTGCTTTGTTTTTGTGACTTCTGCAGGGCCAAAGACTCCAAATCTGCACATTTCTAGCCAAACCTACTTATACTATAACCAATTAGAATATTTTATACTGCATTGGCAATATTTAGATACTGTATTAGCTGTAAGTTTTATCATAATCCACCTCACAATCAGTGTTAGTTTCTTGCCCTCTGACTGAGAGCCTTCTCTCTATTTCTCTGTTGTTACTGCTTAAGAGCAGGTGAAGTGAGCTGATATTCCCCTCCTACCTGATGGGCCACAGGACCTGTGATAAGGTGTCCTGGTTTAAAGGGACAGTATTGCCAGGAAAAGGAAATTCGGGAATTCTCAGACAAAAAAGAAGGTATGGGTTGGGAATAACAGTTCTTTACTGATATATTTACTAGACAAACAAAAACAGCATCAGCTATATGAAAGAGAACAAAAAAAAACAGTGACAGAACAGAACGAAACAGTCTCAGTCCCTTTTTCCAGTCACCAATGCCCCTCCTCGTCCGCACAGTCGAGATGGAGCAGAGCGGGGCAGCCTCTCAGTCGCGGCTGCTGCAGGAGCAGGGGAGCGAGGCAGCAGTGCCGTCCCAGGTGGGAGAAAGGGTGAGGAAGACACTCTGCTCACCGTGGGCATCCCAGTTCTCAGCTGTTCAGAGGAAGCAGGAAGCTTTAGCAGTCCCAGTCCAAAGGAGCCAGATCTCACCACAGAGACAGCAACCTCTCTCCTCGAGTTCAGCCGGCGAGCTACGAGTGTCCTCCTACTTGCCGAAGGACAAAAGCAGCACTCTGCTTTCGGCCATCAAGAAAATCAGGGCCCGTCCAGGCATCCTTTTGTCTTCAGCTCTTAACGGCTAAAAGGGGAGCCATCCCGGCTAACTTAACATAGTAATGGGAAAAATTTTCTAAAACCTCCCCCAGCTCACAACATAAGATTATCAGGAACTTTCCTGTTTAGGTAAAATTTCTTCATGTTATGTCTTCAGAGACAGCTATCCTGAAGGAGAAAATTCACTTCCAGATCAATTCACTGTGACTTGTTTCTGTTGCTGCCCTCAGAGCTACACATAACAAATTGGAGAATTGGGAGTTATTTATTTATTGGATCATTGATATTACACTTGTGGCCAATATATTTATTTCTATTTTGTGATTTCAGTATCTCTCTTCCCCCTCAAACAGTACCAACATAAAGTTGAAGCTGTCTCTATCATTCAGGTTTGTTTAATGCACTCCTGCAATTAAGCTTTTAGAGCATAGTATGCTCCATTTATGGTGGCTCCTCAGATACCTCTTATCCATCTGTGTCAGCAGTATGGCACAGGCAAAGTTATAAAGGACATGTAATAAACATGTAAATTTCAGCTTTGCTACAAACATATTTTTCTGTAAGCAATATCCATTGGTTTTTAATGCATTACAGACCTGAAAATGTTAAATTCAAATATAAAGAAGGGATAGAAGGGATGTGCTTTATTTTTTTTTTTTTTCTTTTTTTTGTAGGGAAAATTATTCATTACTTGGCTTGGAATATCAGATAAACTACAGTAATTTCACGAATACAAGCCGCACCGTTTTGACCAAAATTTTGCTCTCATACCATGAAAGTGGCTAATATTCAGGTGCGGCCAATATGTGAATAATTTTCTGACATTTTCAACCCTGGGAGTGCAAACCAAGTCAGTGCAAACTAAGTCGAGCTCCTGCCAGTAAAACCCTGCATTTACACGGTTGTTACAAATTGATACTCTGTTGCGCGGCGGGTGGAGCTGCTCTGTGCAGGCAGCACAGGGGGTGGGGAAGGCGGGGCAGCTCTCTCCTGCTGGCCCCGCGGCTCGGGGGAGGCAGGGGCAGCTCTCTAGGCTTGGCCCCGCAGCTCAGAGGAGGCAGGGGCAGCTCTCTCCGCTTGGCCCCGCGGCTCGGGGGAGGCAGAGGCAGCTCTTTTCTGCTGGCGCCGCGGCTCAGAGGAGGCAGGGGCAGCTCTCTAGGCTTGGCCCCGCAGCTCAGAGGAGGCAGGGGCAGCTCTCTCCGCTTGGCCCCGCCGCTTGGGGGGCTCCCGTCCCCCCGTGCCGTCGCCGCAGGAGCAGGCAGGCTCCATCCCCGGCTCCCATGGCCGCTGCAGGTGCCGGCGGGCTCTGTGCCCCCCCTGCCGCCGTGGGGCAGTGCCGGGCCGGGGTGACTGAGCCCAGCGGTGGCGGCGACCGGCCCCGAGCATCCCCGCCGAGCGGCAGCGCCGAGCTGGGCCACCCAGCCCTGTCGGCAGCCCCGAGCCCTCACAGCCCGAGCCGAGCCAGTGAACCCCGCCCTGCCACGGTTCTGTTACTAATTGGCAACTTTGTTGCACGCGGGTCCTCGCTGCAAACGACAGAGCGGCTTATACTCGGGTGCGGCTCATTCATGGACAAAAAACGAAATGTTTGCCAACACCCAGCCATGTGGCTTAGTGTGGCTTGTATTCGTGAATTTACTGTTTTCTGGCCCATGACTTTTTGAAGGTTTTGTATTGCAGAAAAGCTTGCAATCCTCATCTCCCTCTCTATTCTCTGCAAACTTTTAAAACAGACATTTACTCCTTCAGATGACAATTTTCATTTCAAGCAGGCTACAGGAGGTCATTTAGCTAATTTATGTGGAGATGAGGGAGGGTTGGTGGCACAAGCTTGAGAAATCAGGAAGATATGCAGCAAATAAGACTGGAAAAATAGTTGATGAAGTGCCATTGCTCTCAGCATTTGCAATTGTAGATTAAGGTGTTCACATCCTAATTTAGCCTTGTGCTTGAGGCACACCATTAACCTCCTGACAGCTAGAAAAGTGCATGAACTATGGATCACCTGATCTATTTTTTTCTTCCAAATGTTGACTGTTTAAGTGCTGCAGAAGTCTTAAAGCTCTCTGGCCACAGGCTCCTGTTCTAATTTTAAACTAGAGTGATTATATGAAGATATGGAGCTGATGCCATTGAAAGGGACAGCATGTTGTCTCTGAAGTACAGACAACATTTCCAACTATTGTCACACACATCAACAACCTGGCTTCTCTTCTCCAAGCTATGTGTTTCAGCAAATTCCAGAATAATAAAAATTCGAACCATGTTATTTTCTATGAGTAATTATTCTGCTTATGCAATGTTATTCCAAGAACTGTACTCTGCCAATGCCAACATTTGGCTCAGATTTTGTTCCAACTCTTGTCCTGCTTTCAAACAGATTCTAGCAATTGCAGTAGATTATGCTGTGTGGGCTATTTGTTTTTGTGTGACAGTTACGTGTTAAATTTGATATTTGAAAGATAGCTCCCATTACAAACCTTACATGCATTCATCTTGATATGGGGTGAATAAGAATAGAATACAGTAATTTCACGAATACAAGCCGCAGTAATTTGACAAAAATTTTGGTGGAAACCCGGAAGTGCGGCTAATAGTCGGGGGTGGCTAATATGTGAATAATTTTCTGACATTTACAACCCCAGACGTGCCAGCCAGGGTGCCGAGCCAAGCACCTGCCAGTAAAAGCCGGCATTCCGTGATTGTTACAGTGTTACTGTGTTGCCCTGGCTCCCTGCAGGCAGCACGGGGGGCGGGGAGAGAGGCGGGAGAGCTCTCTTCTTCCCTCCTCTGCCGCAGCCCAGGGGAGGACGGGGGTGGGGGGGGGGCGCCGCCATTGCCGCGTCTCCGGGAGCCGGCGGGAGCCCCACGCAGCCATTGCCTCGGCTCGGGGAGGAGGCGGGGTGCTTTGTCCGTGCCTGCCGCCGGCGCCACGGGTGTGGGAAAGCTCCGTCCCCACCCGCCGCCGCTGCCGTAGGAGCGGGGGAAGCTCCGTCCCTGCCTGCCACCGCGGGGCAGCGCTGACCCAGGGTGACCGACCCCAGTGGCAGCGGCGGGTGGCCCCGAGCCCAGTGGCAGCGGCGGCCAGCCCCGAGCGGCAGCACCGGGCTGGGCCACCTGGCCCCGTCAGCAGCCCCTAGCGGGCCGAGCCTGCACAGCCTTAGCTCAGCCAGTAAACCCCGCCCTCCCGTGGTTCTGTTACTAATTGCACGCGGGTCCTCGCTGCGAACGACAGAGCGGCTTATATTCGGGTGCGGCTTATTTATGGACAAAAACCGAAATATTTACCAACACCCAGAGATGCGGCTTATACTCAGTGCGGCTTGTATTCGTGAATTTACTGTAATTTTCTCATGCTGTGCATCAGTCACACAGATTCTCTAAAATATTTTAGATATCTCCAAATCCAGCCAATAAATTGCTTTCATGAAAGTTAGCCTAAATCCTTGGATTTGATGGGCAGTCAATGTGAGATCCCAAAATCTGATTCAGTAAGGCACAATGGAGAAATAATACCTATGGGCTGTTCTGCATTCAGGTGATTATAGCAACACCTTCCCTCCTCTTCAGCGTGTTGCAAGTTGATCCTAGAACAGGTGTATAGTTTTAAATGGCCAGAAAAACGCTTCCAGTGGGACTCACTATATGAACTGGTTAGCTTCAAACTGTTCCCAGATTTTCTTGTTTTCCTCTGTAAGATGTGGAGGTTTCCATAACACAGTAATTTCACGACCACAAGGTGCACCGGACTATAAGGCGCACCCCCCGGGAGTCGGCAAATTTTGCCGACTGTAGATCATATAAGATGCACTGGACTACAAGGTGCACTTTTCGTGAAGATCTGAGCCACGTGCAACAAAGTAACTAATTAGTAATGGAATCCCGTGATCATGGAGTTTACTGGCAGGTGCTCAATTTGCAAACATTTTTCACAGATTGGTGTAGCCTTTAAACGCAGCCCTAAGCACCCTCCCCGTGCGCAGGGCCCGGCACTCCTGCCTGTCCCCGGCTGGCAAGGTGGGGCTCGGGGCAGCCGCAGCTTGGGGTGGCATGGCGCTGCCCGTCCCCTCTCTCCCTGTGCAGCTGCCGCTGGCCGGGGGCTGGGCGGTCCCACTCAGCCCACATGGCTGCCAGGGGCTGGGAACAGGGGCTAGGCAGTGCCACCAAGCCCACGCAGCTGCCACTGGCCGGGGACTGGCCACTTCTGCACCCCCTTGCTGCTCGGCGCTCCCGTGGCACTGCCCCCACTCACGGCTCGGCTCACAGCTCGCACTTTGTTTTTGCAGTGCGGAGCTGCGCTGAGTGCAACAAAGTAATGAATTACTAGCAGTTTGCAAACATTTTTCACAGACTGGCGTAGCCTTTAAATGCAGCCCCAGGTGCCCTCCCCGTGCCGCGGGCCCTGGCACGTGTCGGCTGCAGCCGCCCGCTCCCACCCCCCCTCATGACTCAGCGCTCCTGCAGCACCGCCCCCCCATTGCGGCTCACACTTCCGGTTTGGCAAGTTTTGCAACTTTTTCCATTATATAAGGTGCACCGGACTATAAGATGCACTTCTGGGTTCGGGGGAAAATTTTAGTAAAAAGGGTGCCCCTTATAGTCGTGAAATTACTGTACTTTGATCCTGCCAGTATTTCTCTTGGTGGGAAGAAAATACCATCTTGTTTTCATTGCTCTGTCTTGAACTTGCTGAAGTTTTTATCAGCCTCCTGCTGTGGAGGAGGTTTTTTGCTGAGGCGGAAACCAGTAAAGATCTGTTAAGTGTAACATTGCTTCCTGCTCTTCTGCCATCCCTTTTCTCAGTTCTACAGCATAATAAATGTTTGCAAGTGCATAAAACTTTTCACTTCCATGAAGCTTCTGGTTTTCCTCTGGGAACTCTCTAAAAGAAAACAAACTGGTGTATGCCTTGGATTCCTTGATCCTTGGTGTTGAAGTAGTGACTAGCAAGTTCCAGAAGGGTGTACGAAAATCAAAGTACCCATGCTGCTGAATTTTTTTTAGCTTGTCAGTTGTGTTCAGAGTGGATGCAGCTGCTAAAGGCTTGCGTTAGGTTTTGAGGTCATGAGGGAGTTAAATCATTGCCCTCATGGAATGAGTCACCTCCTAACTAGGTGAGTCACCCAAAAAGAGTGAATGTTTGAGTCATTCTTCAACTGGGTACTGACTACTGTACCATGAGGAGATGGTGCCTGCCAGAATACCAGTGCTACAGTCCACAGGCTGAAAACCTCTTAGAAGCTGGTTTTTTTGCAAAGGTCACTGGGGAGCCTAGATGTTTCTCCATGTGAAAGAAGTATGGTTGCATGTCAGTTCTTGGAACTGTGTGCGTAAAGATATGGAAAAAGGTGAAAAAGCTTCCACAGGTTCCACTCTTGGAGAATGACTCGGGAGCAGCTAGCATAATGGAATGACTCTTCCATGACAGGGAACAGTGGGAAATGGTGTTATTGCTGGCTTTCCAAAATATTTTCTTTACCATGATCTTCTGCTTCAGACATCTGGGCTGTTAAGGATGTTTGAGAAAAGACTGGCAGTCTGTGACTATGCTTTGGCTCATTCTCAAGATGTGCTATTCACAGTGCCATTATCCTAAGCCGTGCTAGGATTAAGCCTTACTTGGATATAAAATATTATTTCTGGTCATCTCTCACAGAGGTGGCAGCAAGGCAAGATTTTTCTTCTAGCCCTTTACAAGACTACAGTGGCCTGATTGTCTTGGGTTGCAATACAGGATGTGACCAAAAGTATCTATTCTATCACCATCTATTGAGGCTGGGTGGGGCAGTGATCCTTATCTCGGTGGGAGATATTCTGCTAATGGACCATCCATTGAAACCAGGTGGGGCAGTGTTCTTTACCTTTTCATAACCCATCCTTCTTGCAGGGAGTTATTTTCTGCTAATGGCCCACTGAGTCCCACTGTGTGACTAATAAGATTACTTCATCCCATTGGAAGTTGCTCCAACCAGGCGGAAGAACCAGGCCTTTCCTATCAAGATAAAAACTGAGAGTTGGGACATCAAGGGAATCCTTTTCCCACTGGATTTCAGAGGAAAACCAGACTTCTCCACATCATGACTGGACCCTCAGAGGGAAACCGCACCCTTTCTACAGGACCACTGATTCAACTGAACCACATCTGTCACTACAGGAGGACTGTAGCCATCTCTTAATCGGACTGCTACCAACACCCTGCCTGACGGGTTATCAGGTTGTACTCTGACTTTGTCAGGGTTTGGGGTTTGTTCTTTGTAGCACTATTTCTATTTTAATTTCCCTAGTAAAGAACTGTTATTCCTAATTCCCATATCTTTGCCTGAAAGCCCCTTGATTTCAAAATTATAATAATTTGGAGGGAGGAAGTTTACATTCTCCATTTCAAAGAGAGGCTCCTGCCTTTCTTAGCAGACACCTGCCCTCCAAACTAGGACACCGATGAAGGACTAAGTCAATATTCTCATATCCTGTGTTTGTGTCTCTACCTTCTGCAGTGGAAGGGTTATGTGCTCTTAAGAAGCATAGAGAGGAAGAATACATCTGAGTGTTCCTTGATACTGAACCATCATTAAAAACTGCTTTCAATAAAAATGTGAATGAATGTCTTTGTTAGTACATGATCTAGAGTCTGAAAGAGTGCTAGTCTTTTACCATACAGTGACTTTCGGTTTCAGACGGAGATCAGAAAGCTCCAAATTCTCATAGTAACTTTACTGATTGTAACAGATGGCTAAAAATGGTTGGGCACAAAGGGTTAGAGTGAATGTAGTAACATCAGGCTAGTCGGGTTCTGCAGGGCTCCATCCTCATCCCAGTTCTCTTCAACGCCTTCATTAATAACTTGGATGCTGTCCCATGGGCAGGGACATGGTGGTCCTGGTCCATATCAGCTGAATGTGAGTCATTGTGCCCTGGCAGCCAGGAGGGCCAAGCATGTCCTGGGAGGCATCAGGCACAGCATCACCAGCTGGGCAGGGTAGGAGATTGTCCTGCTCTGCTCTGGGACTGGGACAACCACACCTCGAGTGCTGGGTGCAGTTCTGGATGCCACAACATAAAAAAGACATTGAGCTGTTAGAGACCATCCAAAGGAGGGCTGTGAGGATGCTGAAGGGTCTGGAGAAGAAGACTTATGGGTACTAAAGTGTATTATTTAAGCAACTGTCTATGCATAGACAACTCATTCTCAGTTCCACCTGTGGGCCAGCATTTCTTATTAAAACTTCATCCATAGTGCCTTTCAGGATGTCAGTCTCTGCTTAGAAATAATAGATATTACTGTGAGTTTTGTCAAGCACTTGTTCAGAGAGCAACTTGCACATTCTAACTTGGAAAACAAAAGTGTGCAAGAACAGTTCCAATGAAGCACAGCCATAGCTGAGACTGTAGACTAGAAGGAAGATTTCTTTCAGTATTTCTCAATTAATTCTTTCTGAGAAAAAACTATAACTTCCCTATTTTTCTGGAATACTTCTATTTTTCTTTTTCATATTCAGTGACTTTATTATGCTTCTAGCTGCTGTGTCACATGGATTTCTGTTCTGCTTTTGTGGAGCACCCATTTACTGTGTTTACTGAGGAGGTGGGATTAGGAATTCTTCAGGCTGTGGTGTGTCAGGTAACAGTTTCTATAGTGGTTTTGAACCACAGTCCAGAATTTTTTTTTCTGATGATACAGGCAAACAGAATCTTAGATTACAATGAGTTAAGTATAAAAAGAATATTGCTAAGCTTTTGTACGGCAGGGTTGTTAGTTTTTACTTTAGTGATCCTCTCATAAATTCATAAAGTTAATGTGAATGTTCTTGGTCCCCATTAACTTGTCAATACATCAGTGTCAAGCCAAGAAAAACCTCTTCAGCCTGTTTCTGACATTACTGTATAGTGCTGCCTCTCTCAAGCCTTAATGAATTAAGAGGCAGTGCAGAAAGATGATTTTTAATAAGGATTTTGTCCTACCCACATGGTAAAAAATACTTCTGTCTGTATGTATGCCAATTATGTGCGTACAGAAAATTCACGAATACAAGCCGCACTGAGTATAAGCCGCATCTCTGGGTGTTGGCAAATACAGTAGTTTCACGAATACAAGCCGCATGGAGTATAAGCCACACTTCCGGTGCCTCGACAATGTTGCTGTCTTTGTCAATAGATAAGCCGCACCCCGAATATTAGCCGCATTTTCGTTCGTAGCGAGAATATGTGCGCAGCTTTCACAAATTGGTCAATTAGTAACAGGATCGCGGCATAGAGGGGTTTACTGGCTCGGGGCAGGGCCAGGAAAGCTCGGCCCGCTCATGGTTGCCGACGGCGCCGGCCGGGTGGTGCTGCAGCTGCCGCCAGGCTCACTGGCCCCCCTCTCCTGTCAGCACCACCTCGCTGCCGCGTTTTCTCGCCCTGCCAGCGGGCCAGCCGCCACCGCCACTTCCAGGCACGCCGGCCACCCCGCTGCTGCGTTTACTCACCCTGCCGGCGGGCCAGCCGCCGCCGCCACTGCCAGGCACGCCGGCCGCCCCGCTGCTGCGTTTACTCGCCCTGCCGGCGGGCCAGCCGCCGCCGCCGCTGCCAGGCACGCCGGCCACCCCGCTGCTGCATTTACTCGCCCTGCCGGCGGGCCAGCCGCCGCCGCTGCCAGGCACGCCAGCCGCCCCGCGCCATGTTTGCTCGCCCGGCTGGCAGGGCTACCGCCACCGCCAGGCTCGCCGGACGTCCCCTCCCGTCTGCACCGCCGCCGCGTTTGCTCGCCCTGGCCGGCACTGCAGGCCCCCGCACCGCCGGGCTCCCCCACGCTGCTGGCCCTGATTCTGCTGGGCTTCCCCCGCTGCCAGGCAGCCCCACCCGCCGGCCTTCCTGCTTCTGCCATGCTCCCCTGCACTGCTAGCCCCAGTTCTCCCGGGCTCCCCCGCCCTGCTGGCCCGGGCTCTGCCGCTCCCCCTGCCCCGCCCTGCTGGCCCAGGCTCTGCCGCCCGCCCCCCACACTGCTGGCCCCGCCTCTGCCAGGCTTTCCCACCTCAGCCGGGGCCGGCCGGGCTCCAGCTTGGCTTGGGGCTGCCGTGGGCTCTCACTTCCATGTTGGCCGCTTTTAGAATATTGTTCATGTATTAGCCGCCCTCGAATATTAGCCGCACTTCCGGGTTTCCACCAAACTTTTGGTCAAATTGGTGCGGCTTGTATTCGTGAAATTACTGTATTTCGGTTTTTGTCCATAAATAAGCCGCACCCGAATATAAGCCGCTCTGTCGTTCGCAGTGAGGACCCGCGTGCAATTAGTAACAGAACCACGGGAGGGCGGGGTTTACTGACTGAGCTAAGGCTGTGCAGGCTCGGCCCGCTAGGGGCTGCTGACGGGGCCAGGTGGCCCAGCCCGGTGCTGCCGCTCGGGGCTGGCTGCCGCTGCCACTGGGCTCGGGGCCACCCGCCGCTGCCACTGGGGTCGGTCACCCCAGGTCGGCGCTGCCCCGCGGTGGCAGGCAGGGATGGAGCTTCCCCCGCTCCTACGGCAGCGGTGGCGGGCGGGGACGGAGCTTTCCCGCGCCCGTGGCGCCGGCGGCAGGCACGGACAAAGCACCCCGCCTCCTCCCCAAGCCGCGGCAATGGCGGTGCGCACTTCCCCCCCCCTCCCCGGGCCGCGGCAATGACCGCGCGGGGCTCCCGTCGGCTCCCGGAGCCGCGGCAATGGCGGCGCCCCCCCCCCCCCCGTCCTCCCCGGGTCGCGGCAATGGCGGCGCAGGGCCCCCGTCGGCTCCCCGAACCAGGGCAATGGCGGCGCCCCCCCCCCCCCCCCCCCCCGTCCTCCCCTGGGCTGCGGCAGAGGAGGGAAGAAGAGAGCTCTCCCGCCTCTCTCCCCGCCCCCCGTGCTGCCTGCAGGGAGCCAGGGCAACACAGTAACACTGTAACAATCGCGGAATGCCGGCTTTTACTGGCAGGTGCTTGGCTCGACGCCCTGGCTGGCACGTCTGGGGTTGTAAATGTCAGAAAATTATTCACATATTAGCCGCCCCCAAGTATTAGCTGCACTTCCGGGTTTCCACCAAAATTTTTGTCAAATTACTGCGGCTTGTATTAGTGAAATTACTGTATATGTATTTATGTGTCGCTGACCTGAAACATCTCAATGATAAAAGGCATTTCCATGTCACTTTCCTTCACTGATCACTACCTTAATGTTCCTTTTTGCACACCTGAAAGCCCACAACCACAAGTATCTATTCTCTTTAAATGCCTATCTAGCACTGTTTTACTTATTTGAGCTATTTATTAATTATTTATTTGACCAACACTCCTGAGTTCTAGATAAGGCAAGGTCCTGCTGAGACAAGTACTGTGTAAATACATAGTAAAAACCCCTGCTTTGAAGAGTTTCAATATAAACTGTATTTCTTTGATCAGCAATACACAATGGACCACTGTGCTAGTCTTGGTCCCCTCTGAAACTCTCAGGCCTCTAATTTATCCTCTATTTGATCCTGTAAATTACAGAATGGGGGCCAAGATTGACAAGATGGCTGAGGTGGGAGGAAATAGAGAAGTACAGGGGAAATAAGAGAAACAAAAATGATGGAGTAGTTTTTGTAACTGAGCAATGGCTAAACATTTGAAAAATGACTAGAGATGTGACAGGTACATAGTAATGAATTACATGGTGAATGAAAATAAGGATGGGGTGTTGCCTCTGCTAGCATTAGAGCTTCAAGGCATTGTGGTACCCTAGTAGGTGGCTAGTAGGTAAAAGTCAAGGGAGAGTTAAAGGAGATAATACAGTAATTTCATGACCATAAGGCGCACGGGACTACAAGGTGCACCCCCCAGAAGTTGGCAACTTTTGCAACTTTGTTGATCATATAAGGTACGCTGGACTATAAGGTGCACTATTTTTTTGCAGCGAGGAGCCGCACAGCGTGCAGAAAAGTAACAAATTACTAGCAGGTGCTAAATTTGCAAGCATTTTTCAAAGATCGGTGTAGCCTTTAAACGCAGCCCCAGGCGCCCTCCCCGTGCAGCAGGCCTGGCACTCCCCCCTGCCACCGGCACTGGCTGGCACGGCTCACGGATCCTGGTTCCCACCATGCTGCGTCCCAGTTTCCCCTCGGCTGGCGGCGGCAGCGCTTCTCAGCTCTTTCCCGTGGCGCTTTTTTGCCGCTTTTCGGCACTTTCCTGTGGCACTTTTTCGCCGCTTTTCTGCGGCGCATTTTCACCGCTTTTCAGTGCTTTCCCGCGGTGCTTTTTCACCACTTTTCGCCACTTTCCCCTGGTGCTTTCTCGCCGCTTTTCGGTGCTTTCCCGCGGCGCTTTTTCGCTGCTTTTCATCTCTTTTTGGTGCTTTTTCATTGCTTTTTCGCCACTTTTGCGCCGCTTTCCTGCACCACTTTTTCACTGCTTTTCCGAGGCACTTTTTCGCTACTTTTCCGTGGCGCATTTTCGCTGCTTTTCAGTGCTTTTCCGAGGCGCTTTTTCACTGTTTTTCGAAGGTGCTTTTTCACTGCTTTTCAGCACTTTTCCATGGTGCTTTTTCGCTGCTTTTCGGTGCTTTCCCATGGTGCTTTTTCACCGCTTTTCCACGGCACTTTTTCGCCACTTTTCGCCGCTTTCCCCCAGTGCTTTCTTGCCGCTTTTTTGTGCTTTCTCACGGCACCTTTTCACCGCTCTCCGGCATCACTTTTTCGCCGCTTTTCGGTGCTTTTCAGTGCTTTTCTGTGGCGCATTTTCACTGCTTTTCGGCACTTTCCCACGGTGCTTTTTCGCTGCTTTTCCACTGCTTATCCGCGGCGCATTTTTGCCGCTTTTCGGTGCTTTCCTGCAGCGCTTTTTTGCCGCTTTTTCACCACTTTTCCACAACACTTTTTCGCTGCTTCTCAGTGCTTTCCCATGGCACTTTTTCACTGCTTCTTGGCACTTTCCCGCGGCACTTTCCCACGGTGCTTCTCGATGCTTTCCTGCAGTGCTTCTTGCTCTTCCCTGTGACCACGCCACTTCCCCCCGCTTCTCCCCAGCTGGTGGCTGTGCCAGTTCCTGGTTTCCCCCACCCGGCGACCACGGCTCCTGTGGTTCCCAACTCCCCCCGCACAGCCGCAGCTCCCGTGGGTCCTGGCTCAGCTCGCAGCTCGCACTTCCAGGTTCGCAAATTTCCGAACTTTGTACATCAGATAAGGCGCACCGGACTATAAGGCGCACTTCCAGGTTCGGGGGAAAATTTCAGTCAAAAGGGTGCACCTTATAGTCGTGAAATTACTGTAATCTGTCATGCAACAGGTAGTTAAGCTCTTGATGTACTTGCCACAGGATAGTAGACATGTAGAAAGCTTCTATGGGCTCAGAGTGCCACTGGATAAATTAATGCAATAAAAAGACATTGCAGGAGATTAAACAGAGATGTTTCCTCTGGCACAGGATTGGGAAACAAATTTCTAGTGGGCCAGAAAGTAACAGCTTTGCTCTCCACTTTTAACCCCTTATGTTCATAGATATCCGTGCCTAGCCACTCTCTGTCATGAAACATTAGTCCTTGCTGTGAGATGGTACATCGTTCTGTGCCTTTTTATTTGTCATCATCTTCTTGGGGAAGTCTGGTATGCTAATGTAATGGCAGCTGCTAGACTTTATTACTGTTAAATTTGCCAAAACTTTTTTGCTTTGTGAACAAGCACTGGCCTTTATTGCCCTTTCCTCAACGCACAGTTGGTCATTTCTGTAAATGAGTCATTGGTCTTGGGCAGCTTGTCATGGCCAAACTTTAAAGTAAATGGACGTGTCCCTACTGTGCCAATCAGTTGAACCTGATCCCTCAACTATTTTCAAATACTATCTCCTGCTGACATTCCAAATGTCTACTTGTCCAGGGAGGTGCTGTTTCTCCTACAGTGAATTCAATGTAACTACTTCAGAGGTCCAGAAAGTCCTATAACAAGGCTGGAAACAAAGAAATTAAGCTTTAAAAAAGGCTAAAAGCAGATGTAGATATAAATTCTAGTTGTGCATAAACGTGCAGATAATTTTGACAGTGAATGGTTTATAGTAGAACATGCATCACGGGCATGGAAGACCAGAACAAAGGAAGTTTGCATGTATTGAGATGGATTCATGGCCTGTCTCTTTTGGACCCATTGAGATAAGAGAGTGCATACATACTTCATTCCCAGGCCAAAAAGGTAGATAGTTGGTGTTGTAACCCACTACCCTACTGTTTTAAGAATGGTATGTCCCTTTAACCCTGTAACCCCTGCAAGACCAATGGACTGACCCCTGCGATGGGATTGACCTGAAGCCAAGGTTGACCCCTCCCCTTTCCTGACCCATAGAAAAACCTGTGCCCGGGTTTGAAACTTCCTCTTTATCCTCATCGCCCGCTGTGACCACATGGAAGCCTAAGAATAAAACAGAATATCAACCCTGGGATAAGAGCCTCTAATATCTCGCCTGTTCTGCATGAAACAGCACCCCAGGCCAGCTCTGCAGGATATTTGAGGTACAGGGCCAGGCCCCCAGGGTGCAGTTTCAAGTTGGCGCCTGGTCCGTGGTGCTTTTTAAATTAAAACCCACGTGAGAGGCTGTGACCCTTGAAGGGTTAGGAAGCTGACGGGAAGTCAACTGCCCTGTGGGCGAAACTTGCTTTCTAGCAGGTCTAGCTTACAGGGGGGGAATCTACAACTCATCCAGCCCAAGGGTGAGCAGATTTCGGAACAGATTACAAAGTACAGTTTTTCATCTCCTTGACACTTTGCACAGATTGGTAAGTATAAATTTTCCTCCGTGGGGAGGGGGATTTTGAGGTGCTTTCTCTGTAGCATCGAGGTGCCGGGAGCTGGGCTGCACAGCGTCCTCCCTGGGGGTTTTGGAGCTGTATGCAGCCAGAGACGCTGGTGGGGGTAGCGAAGGTAGCCTTGAAACAGTTTCTGCCGTGTGTACAGTATCATGCCAGGCAGCTGATTTCAAAGAGAGGCACCGTTTTTGCTGCAGCCTGTGAGTCTCTGTGGGGGGAGGTGCCAGTTTTGCTGGCAGCTAGTAACCTTCTCTTACTGTGTTTTAACTGTGCATTGTAGTGAGATATTAGAGTAACTTGCTGTGAAAAAAATATGGGTACGCAGCAATCTAGTTTGAAAAAGAGCGTGGCTTCACAAATTAGAGAACTTTTAAAGATTGCAAATGTGCATATTACTAACAGAAAACTAGAACGTTTTGCTAAGTGGCTGTCTGTAGAAAGATCTGATCTTAATTTGGAAGATATGAATTCGGTTTTATTTTTGAATGAAATTGGAGATTTGTTAACTTTAAAAGTCGAAAATGGAGATAAAAAAGCCTTAATGTTCATCCCAATATTTTTGCAAATTAAAAAACTTTTACTTCAAACAGAAAATAACAGCCAGCCACAGCAAACTGCTTCAGAGGCAACCAGTTCTTGTATCTGTCCCTCTACATGTGTTATTCCCTCTTCACCTAAGAAATCTGACTCCTCTGTCTCTTTAACTCAGGCTGACAGCCACATGTCTTTTACTACTGAGGCTGAAAGCAAACCCCAAAATGGCTCCAGCCACATGGCATTCAAGTCTTCTTCTTCCCATAATACTCCTTCTCCCCTGCTAACACCCGTAAACCCCTCCCCAAACTCATCCTGGCCCCTGGGTATTCAGGGCAATTCTCACTCTATTCAGGTTTTGCCATCCCTTCCCCCAAGCTATCAGGCTAGCACAGAGGGGGGTGGGTGTGGGAGAACTGGTTCTACAGGTTCTACGGGACCTCCCTCTGAGATAAGGCCCTCGGCTCCGCCCATTCCTCAGGACACTGTCTCTGTAGAGGCACATAACCAACAGATAACACAGCCCAGAGAAGAGGAAAGGGTAGTGCCTATCCCTAAAACCCTGGATCTGGAAACCCAGATTCCGTCTGTGGCTCCTGTCATTTATATTGGTAGGAGAAATGGCAGGAGAACATATCAACCACTGACATACCAAGATAAAAAGGAAATTTGTAAGGTTCAAAGAGAATTTGGTAGACACAGTGAAATGTTTAAAGGATTTTTAAGAACAACATTTAGTTCTAATGAGATGGTACCCAATGATATTAAGGATTTATTCAGATGTTTGTTATCCCCTTCTGAATTTGATTTATGGGAAAGTGTTTGGAAAAGATCTTTTAAGAGTGCTTTTGCAAGAACTACAACAAAGCCCAGAAAGTGCAAAAGATGAGGATAATAATGATATTACACAGGAACTTCTCTTAGGTGAGGGACAATTTGAAAACCCTGATAAACAGGCACGTTTATTAACTAAATTTGTTTTGGATAAGATCTCTCTAGCAGCAGAAAAAGCTTTCAATCAATTACCTACTGTTGAAGTTAAAGGTAGTTATGTTAATATTAAACAGTTTCCTTCAGAAAGTTTCTTGCAGTTTCTGGATCACCTCCGTGCACAGGTGGAGAGACAAGTCTCGGACCCAAAGGTGCAGGCAGAGCTATTAAAGGAGATGGCTCAGAAAAACGCTAATGAATCATGTCGCAGGGTCATACTTAGTCTTCCCCTCGACCCACCACCTAGCTTAGCACAGATGATAGAAGCCTGCACCAGAAAAGCAGAATTGTTCAGTGCACCAGAGAGAAATCCAGGACCAGCACAATCAAGGTCTGCAGCAGCTATGACACCAGGACCAAGGAAGCAACCGGTACCACCACAGCAGCTGCAGCACATCACCTGCTTCCAGTGCAAGAAAACAGGACACTATGCAAGGGATTTCCCACACAGCCAGAAACAGAAGAAGACCAACAAACAAAAAAACTAGGTGTACAGCACGTACCCGCCATAAATACCATAACGCGCAAAGATATAAATACTGCGGGTTCCACACGGGAAAAAACCTCTCTCTTTAAAACTAAGGGGGAGGACGGGACAAATGGTGTGGGGATTAATGATAGCATTAATGTTAAATATTCAATTAGCAAGGGTTGCACGCCTTTTGGTCGTCTCAATCTTAAGACCACTAAAGGTGTTTGTTTTATGTCAACAGAGTGGACAGCAATTACAGTGGATCTGTCTAGCACTTCACTGGACCTGACGCTGTTGCATTTGGAACTGCGCTGTGAGTATTTAGTTATGGGGGACACAGCACACACACCCTTGGAGATGGAATTACTTCCCATATCCAAGAAGGAAAATGTCTCAGGTTTCGTTCTCTTAGCACGCTGCTCACAACCACCTTATTACCTGAACGAGGGGCAAATCCTCGCCCAGGCCATTCCTGTTCCAAAGGAAATCACAGCAGAAGGAAAATCACCTGAAGTCTATTGGGCAGAGGTGGTGGGTGAGGAAAAACCCTCTGTGGCATGCAATCTGACCCATGGTTCAGACCATCTCCATGTGGAGGGGGTGCTGGACACAGGGGCAGATGTGACGATCATACCCAAAAGGATGTGGCCTTCACAATGGGAATTACAACCCGTGGCAGGCAAAATCCAAGGTATAGGGGGAATCAAATTGGCAAAAATATCAAAAAGCATCGTGCAAATTGAGGGGCCGGATGGAAAAATAACTAGTGTCCGTCCGTTTGTTACTGACTATAAGTGCCCCCTGTGGGGAAGAGATACCATGTCTCAGTGGGGAATGAAAATGGTAATCCCCAAAAGTTCTCAGGATTTTTAAAGGCGGCCACTGAGGAGCGCCCTGCCCACAAATTGACATGGTTAGATGATTCTCCAATCTGGACAGCTCAGTGGTCGATGAGTAAAGAAAAACTTAAGGCACTGGAGGAGCTTGTAGCAGAACAATTGGCAAAAGGACACATAGAAGAAACTACAAGTCCTTGGAATTCCCCGGTATTTGTAATTAAGAAACCAGGGAAGGACAAATGGAGATTTTTACATGATCTCCGGGAAATAAACAAAATTATAGCAGACATGGGATCACTTCAACCAGGGATGCCCTCTCCAACGATGCTCCCTCAAAATTGGAAATTGGCAGTTTTAGATATTAAGGACTGTTTCTTTCAAATCCCTTTACACCCAGAAGATGCTCCACGGTTTGCCTTCTCTGTTCCTACCATCAACAGAGAAGCCCCAATGAAGCGCTACCACTGGAAAGTGCTCCCTCAAGGGATGAAGTGTAGTCCTTTCATATGCCAGTGGTATGTGGCCTCATTGATGTCTCCAGTGCGTGCTCAGAGAAAGGAAGCTATCATCCTACATTATGTAGATGACTTGCTTGTGTGTGCCCCCAATGACTCTATACTCCAACACACGCTTGACCTAGTGGTTAAGGTTTTAACCTCTGCTGGATTTCAATTGCAGGAGGATAAAGTCCAAAGGATGCCACCTTGGAAGTACCTGGGCCTGGAAATCACTGCAAGGACCATTGTTCCTCAGAAATTGGACATTAATTGTAACCCAAAGACCTTAGCAGATCTCCATTCCTTGTGTGGGTCTTTGAATTGGGTTAGGCTCTGGCTAGGCCTCACTAATGAGGACCTAGAGCCCCTTTTCAATTTATTGAAGGGGGAGAGAGAGCTGGTTTCTCCCAGGGAACTGACCCCAGAGGCAAAAGCTGTAATCGAAAAGGTACAGAAAGCTCTAGCAGAGAGGCAGGCTCATCGCTACAAGCCTGAACTGCCTTTCAAATTCATAATTCTGGGAAAACTACCACACTTACACGGTTTGATATTCCAGTGGATTGAGGGGCAGAGAGATTCACTCTTAATAATAGAGTGGGTCTTCCTCTCCCACCAAAGATCCAAAACCATCACTAAGCCCCAAGAACTCATAGCTCAGCTGATTCGTAAGGCAAGGATGAGACTGTATGAGCTGGCAGGTTGTGACTTTACATGTATTCACCTTCCAGTCAAACTCTCTGAGGAGGGAAGGAACTCTCCTGAGAGGCTGACAAAGGAGATGTTTGAGCACTTGCTCCAGAGCAATGCTAGTCTCCAGTTGTCTCTGGACAGCTACAGTGGACAAATATCAGTCCATGCCCCGTCTCACAAGCTGTTCAATGAGGAATTCCACCTCATTCCTCGTGAGAAGAGGAGTCGGAGATCACTCAAAGCTCTCACAGTGTTCACAGACGCTTCTGGGGCTTCCCACAAGTCGGTGATGACTTGGAGAAATCCTCAGACTCAGCATTGGGAAGCTGATGTTGAGTTTGTGGAGGGTTTGCCTCAGGTAGCTGAACTGGCTGCAGTGGTGAGAGCTTTTGCGAAGTTCTTGGAACCAATCAACTTGGTAACAGACTCAGCTTATGTAGCAGGAGTAGTGTCCAGGGCGGAGCAGGCAGTGCTCAAAAAGGTCGACAATGAGCAGCTTTTCAGGTTGCTGTCAAAACTAATCTATCTGATTTCTCATAGAGAACATCCGTTCTATGTGATGCATGTGAGGTCACACACCAATTTGCCTGGAGAGATCGCAGAAGGGAATCATCAGGCAGACTCCCTTGCCACCCCAGCTGAACAAGCACGCCTCCCTGACATCTTCCAACAGGCAAAGCTGAGCCACCAGCAATACCATCAGAATGTGCCAGGTCTGATCCGTCAGTTCAAGCTAACACGGAGTCAGGCTCGAGCCATTGTGGCCACCTGTCCCAGCTGCCATCACTAGATGCAGGGGTTAACCCCCGAGGCCTTGGCAGCTGTTAGGTGTGGCAGACAGACATCACACACATTCCCACTTTTGGTCGCCTCAAATATGTTCATGTAAGCATTGACACATATTCAGGTGCGGTTTATGCCTCTGCCCATGCGGAGAAAGAGCTGTGCATGCCAAACAACACCTAGTGCAAGCTTTTTCAGTATTGGGGATCCCTAAGGAAATCAAAACAGATAATGGCCCAGCGTATGTGTCCAAGGAGTTCCTGGAATTTGTCCAGCAGTGGGGAGTGGAACATAAGACAGGCATCCCTCACTCCCCCACAGGCCAAGCTGTGATTGAGCGTGCACATCAGACGCTCAAGCATGTTCTGGTTAGACAGATCAATTAAACTGTGTGGATGTCTCCACAGCAGAAGCTGTGTAAAGCCCTGTTCACTATCAATTTCTTGAACTGTTCATTTGAAAACATGAATCCTCCTGTGGTTCGTCATTTTAACAGTGGTAAACAGTTCAAGCTGTCTCAGCATCCACCAGTTTTGATTAGGGATCCAGAAACCTGGGAAACCAAGGGTCCCTATGAGCTTGTTACCTGGGGACGTGGTTATGCGTGCGTATCCACTCCCTCAGGCCCTCGGTGGATTCCCCAGAAATGGGTGAAGCCTTTCGTCCCCAAACAGCCAACTCCAGCTGAAGAGGAAGAGAAGCAAGTCGCAGTTGCTTCGAAAAGAAGATGCCGCCGGAGAGGAGAGAGAACTGACACAGAAGACGGCCTTCCGGCAGACTCAGAGACTTTTAACATGTTTTAAAATGTTTGTTTTCCTTTTAACAACCTAATACCCTTCTCTCTTCTTTTAAACAAAAAAGAAGGGTCATCTCTTGGTATTTATTTGCCTTCACATGTGTAAAAAGTTGTCCAAATGGCCATGATCAGATGCAGGGAGATGCTTTGAGGAATAATTATACACTGGTACAACAAAAAAATATCAATGATTCATTGATTCATTCATTTTGTTGTATAAGTCATCATTCTCATTACTGGGGGAGGGGATTAGAATCACTTGTTCCACAGTGTTGTCTCAAAAATGGTCTTAAGGTTTTATTCCATTTTTCAGTACTTCCTGTTGTATTCTGGTTATGCAGCAAGTTTGGAACCCTGATGTGGGAGGTCCTGTTTTCATCTGATGTGGAAATAGTTCACTGTTTGAGTGAACTATTAGTCTAAACTGAAAATACATGAAACAAAGAAACCGCTGGAGAAAGAAGCAGGATGAGGCACCTGCTTGAGAGAAACCATCCCTGTTCAGGAAAGCCTATGAGTGCCTATGTCCATACTCCCAAGCAAGGACCAAGGCAAGCACTAACAGGAATGGTTTTCTAACTCAAGGCACTTCTCTAACAGTTTCATTTGAGGGAGGGGTGGGTGAGGTGACATTTTGAGGAGGATGGACAGTTTCCATTTTTGTGGAATATGTTGTCTTGGATATACTGAACAAACTAGGGAAAATCTTGAGAACAGAGCTTGACTGCATTTATCTCTGACTATGGCATTGTCCTAAAGACACCAGGTAAATGTTAGCTTAGTGAATACTGTTGGCTAGGAAACCATTCCCCCTTCCTCAGCATCCTGTTTGCTAGTAGGGAAACCTGTCTGTGTGAACTAGCCTGAATTTTGACAGTTGAGTCCTGGTACTTAGTGCGGAAACTGTGCCTGGAGAGCTTTCAATATGTCCCTTACAGGCTGTTAGAATGAGGACCGAAGTTGGATTTCTTTTCCTTGAGCTCTACATTTTACTGTTGAAGAAATTTGAAGTGCTCCCAACTTTTAAAATGGGTAACCACAAAGAATAATGTAAAAAAAGCATTGAAAAAGCATAACCATAAAGGGTTGCTGGACTTAAAAGTCTGAGAGCTAGTATAAAAAATAGTGCAGGGCTTCATTAGTTGTCCTTCATCCATTAACCTCTGGACTGAGTTTGCCATATGGCACCACTAAAAGCAAGTCTGGTGCCTTAGACAGTAAGACCTTTCTGCTTGCCTGCCCTGTAGTCACCCAACACCTCAGAGAATAAATCAGCTCCAGGTTTTCCAAAGCCTCTAGAAATGGAAGTTTCCACATCAGTTGTTAATTTACCAAACTGGGACTTGGTGGGTAGATATTTGACTGAAACTCAGTGTATAGGTGTATGAATTTGTGCCGATGGGAGCTCTATGATCAGAGCCTATTTCTCAAGCCTGGTGTAAGACCATACCCACAGGTGCATATTTGTGCTTATTGTGAAACAAGCATTTGTCAGTACCAGGCTCTGGCAGTGCTAGTGCTATTTGGAATGCAGCTGAGACCAATTGTAGGCTGTGGGCTGCATTGTTGTGCAGTTTTATGTTTAAGCATCTTGCCTATGTTTTTCTTGTTGTCCTGCCTCCTTCAGGATTCAGTCTAACATTGCAAACAGCTTTAAATACTGCAAGATAAAAGCTGTTAGAAGAGCAGCCTGGCAAAGAAAAGTTTTGCTGGGCTACTTAGATCCAGTCACCAAGCTCGAATCTAACTTTGTTTCAAAATAGCTCTAGTCTAGGACCTTGATTGGGTAATGAACAGTGCTGGCATGAACATGGGTTTAATAACATTCCATATGCTTAGAAAGTGCAGTAGACTCCCTCTACCACTGGGAAGCTACTACTATGTCTGCTAGAACAAAGCACTGCCTTTCTTCCTGTAATATCCTGCAGTTACAGTGATGAACTCGAAAGAAATTTACCTTATTTTCCCCTTTTTTGAGTTCTATAAGTCCCCATATTATGTCAAAAGTTTAAAAAGGGATCAGTGAAAAGAATAAAAGTAGCTCCCCAATGAAACCAAGTATTTACTGTGGAGCAATATGGTATCAAGGTTTTAGCACTACTGACTTGAGTTTGTGGAGTTGCTTTCTCTGGAGACAATAAAAAGTTATCTGGACACAATTCTGAGCAACATGCTCTAGGTGATCCTGCTTGAGTGAAGAGGTGGGACTAGATGACTTCCAGCAGTCCCTACAAACTTTGGTTAAGGGCTCTGCACAATTGCTTATTTGAGAAAATGAAATTATCTGTGTGTATTTAATATCAGTGGTATTTAGAACTGCCTCACTCAGACTTTTCAGAAGATTGCAGCCAATATCTGAGATAAGATGCTTTTCCATAGCATGTAATTTCTGTGTATGCAGGGAATTCTCCATCCCTTGGGAGTTAGAGCATCCTTAGAGAACTAGATCTGCAATTTGAAATTTGTGCTTTCTGTGTATAGACAAATACATTCAACTCATCTGTCATTACTTTGGCTGTATTTCCTGGGCTTTCCAGTTTTTTTCTTTATCAGTGTAGCAGCCATACTTGAAACTAATACTGATAATTATTAATTAAGATGCCTGACCCATTGTATAGTACTGCAAAGTCCATCAACTACTGTTCTACTTAAGGACAGGTTTTAGTAAAGCACTGGTATTAAGAAGATATAATTCTCAAGTTTGCTGGACTTTGGTGTCTTTTGAATTGATTAATCTTCTCTGAGCATTACATACATATATGTGTGTTTATGCGTTCATATATATAATGGCATGTCTGCCAGCTGCAAGGAGTACAAGGCTCTTGTGAAAACTTAGAAACACACCAATGTGCATTATAAAAGCTGAAATTCATAACAACTACAGCAATGCAGAGCTGTTTTCTTTTTCAAGGAAATTTTCCATAAAGTAAGAACTGTGTTCCTTTTATTATGCATCCACAGTACTTACCATGCTAGAAATTTTTTAAAAATAATACAGAATAGATTTGACCTCAGAGAGGATCATGATAAATTACAGTTGCTTTCAAGAATTCAAATTAGATTTGCAAACTGGTTAGTTTGATTGAGCCAAGATGATCTTGTAGAGAAAGGGGAAAATTATGGTAGCAAGACAGACAGACACTTGGCCATTAAATCCTACGAATATTCTTTTTACTTTTTCCTGATTTTCCCCCTGGTTTTGTTTACTCATGAGCAAACATTTTTAAAACATCCTACTGTTTAAACTAGAGAGGGCAATTTTTTTTTTTTGGGGGGTGGGGCAAGGATGGTATTTTTTTGGTTTGATTTGGCTTGGTTTGGTTTGGTTTAATTTGGTTTGGTTTGGGTTTTTTTGGTAGGGGTTTTGTCTTTGTTCCCTGAAATTCTTCAGGACACTGAATAGGGGATCTATGAAGTTTTTGTTTTCTAAAGGCTACAGAAGCTGTAAGGTACTTTTCTGGCAAACTCGTAAGGGAGAGGAAATGAGACAGCTAACTGTAGGGGTGACACAGAGGGACTGAGGAGAAAAGCTTGGCATATTCATTGTGAGCATGTGGTGTGAGACATCAAGGACAGGAATGTCTCTCAGACAGCAGGCACTGTTTTGGGCTGAGTACTTCCTGTGAAAAGGCATCCCCCAGAAGCCAGTCCATCCCAAACCCTTCCTAGATGGACAAGCAAAAGCGGCTGAGCTGTGTTCCTTCAGTCCAATCTTTTACCTAGGATGAGGAGAAAAAGCTGTCAATGCTCAAAAAACAAGTGACAAAAGCAAGCCCTTGCTTAAACTACTCACAAGGGTCTGAATCTGCGTTCTGATTCTGACTAGTGGATTTGCTTTTCTTTCACAGACATTTAACAAAGCAGAAGTATCATAATAGGGTGAAAAGAAGGAATGGGAGTGAAAGATGAGGGGTGCTAATAGGCCTGAAAATGAACAAAATACGTCACAAAGAATGACAACTGCAGCAGTTCCTCCTTCAGCAAGAGTTTTCCAGCTGTAATTCAGCTTAATATTTCGAGAACCTTTTTGGCAGCTGAGAGAAACTTCACCTGGTAATTTTTTGTTTTAGAGATGTTGAAATGTGATGGGAGGAGAAGCTTCCTCTAAATCACAAGTATAAATCAGTTGGGCAAAATGGTTTCTCTTCTTATAAATGGCTCATTTGCAAGGGTAGCTCCTAATTCCTTTCCCTGATTGAGAAGGGGAGGATTAGAGAATGAACAGTAGATTAGGTCAGGAGCACTGGTGCTGTCCTGGGAACAAGAAGCAATTGGATTTCAGTCTTTTAAGACTGATCCTTTAGGCTACAAATGCCTGTGTGGCACCCTAAGAAGGCAGGGTTCACCCCTGATGTCTCATCTCATGTCCCCTTCTTCCATTCCATTCAGTTCTGTGTGGATCTTTTGCTGCGTTGAGGCCAAGGTTGCCTGCTTGTACGCGTTGTGTGTTCACCCTGTTTAATGTGTCCAGCATCCCCAGCCAAGCGCAGCTCTAACTGTATCTCCCTGCCAGGGCTTTGCAGCTGGAAGAAAAGCTGAATTGAAGTTGTCTGAATTTCAAGTGTAATGTGTTTTCAGCAATTACTGAACACTGATATCTGCTTATTACTCAATACTTGGTTGGATTCTTGGTGTCATCTTGAGCATCAGCTAAGTGAAAAGTACAGTAATTTCACGAATACAAGCCGCACGGAGTATAAGCCGCACTTCCAGCGCGTTGACAACGTTGATGTCTTTGTCAATAAAAAAGCCGCACTCGAATATTAGCTGCACTTTCGTTCGCAGTGATTTACCAAAATATGAGTATTAGTCTAGTACTGATACTCAACTGTGATGGACAAAAAGCTCTCTAACAATTTAAAGTTAGAAAGGGTATGTTTATTCAGCGCTGGGCAGCAGCGTGGGGTAGCCCCCTAATACACACTGCAAAATTACAGGTGGTCACAGAGTTTATTTATTGACAAAAGGTTTAAATAAGTACATATTCATAATACCAGCCCCTCCCATCCCCTGCTTAAGTCTGGGGTTGTTTTTGTGGGGAGGGATCTTAGAAGGAGGAAGTAAGGCGAGTCTTCCTTGCCCTGAACTTTCGACCTTTTTCTATTAATGACAATACAAATGATTTCTGGGGATATTCCTATTTTTCAAAGAATGGGTTTCTGGTTGCGATTGTTCGTGCTTCTTCAGGCCTGCTTACCAGTTTCGTCTTTTCCCATTGTAAGCACAGATGAGCAAACATGAGATGACGGACGATCAATCAATTATTCAAGTTTAACTAAAATTTTAATTTTTCTAAGATTAGTGTTTCAGTAACGAAGATCCGTGTGCAACTTTCACAAATTTGCCAATTAGTAACAGAATCATGGCATAGTGGGGTTTACTGGCTCGGGGTGGGGCCAGGCAGGCTCGGCCCTCTCATGGTTGCTGACGGGGCTGGGTGGCCCAGCTCGACGCCATGGCTTGGCAGGGCCACTCGGGGCCGGCTGGGTGGTGTTGCCGCCGCCGCCAGGCTCGCTTACCCCCCCCTCCCATCTGCACCGCTGCCGCCGCGTTTGCTCGCCCTGACCGACACTGCAGGCCCCCGTGCCGCCGGGTTCCCCTACTCTGCTGGCCCCGGTTCTTCTGGGCTCCCCTGGACTGCTAGCCCTGGTTCTGCTGGGCTCCCCTGTACTACTGGCCCCAGTTCTGCTGGGCTCCCCTGCACTGCTGGCCCCAGTTCTGCTGGGCTCCCTTGCACTGCTAGCCTCGGTTCTGCTGGGCTCCCCTGCACTGTTAGCCTCGGTTCTGCTGGGCTCCCCCATGCTGCTGGCTCGGGCTCTGCCGCCCCCACTGCCCTGTGCTGCTGGCCCAGGCTCTGCCACCCACCCCCTGCACTGCTGGCCCCGCCTTTGCCAGGCTTTCCCACCTCTCCTGGGGCCGGCCGGGCTCCAGCTTGGCTTGGGGCTGCCGCGGGCTCTCACTTCCGTGTTGGCAGCTTTTAGAATATTGTTAATATATTAGCTGCCCTGGAGTACTAGCCACACTTCCGGGTTTCCACCAAAATTTTGGTGAAAATGGTGCGGCTTATATTAGTGAAATTACTGTAAGTGCTTGGGGAAACTCTTCATTTGATCTGTATCCTGGAAACAGTATGGTCCCTGCCCTGCTTGCAGCAATTTGAACAGCCTAGGCCATAGTTTATACTAGGTGCACCAGCCAAACCATTTTAAGTTATTCTTATCAAACACTCTGGAATTTTTCAAGGCTACTGAAACATAACTTGTGCTAAATTGGGAAAGAAGAAGCTTAAAAACAGAATACCACGATTGCAAGAACTGAGATAAAGAAGGGCTGTGAAACACTGGACTGTAACCAATCATATTTTCTGAAAGGTGTGCGCAGATTTCATAGACAAGATAGAGGCACCGATCAAGTAATGAGTGACCATATGGACAGTAGTTTTAGAATGTATAAGTAAAGCATAATGTAAACAATAAAGTGGTTTCTGCTTAATCATATTGGTTAATTGTTTAGAAGTTCTGAGTACCTGAACCTGCTTTGCCAGGAATTTGGCTCTTGACTGAGTAGAGACAATTTCTGCAAAGCTCAGTGCAAGCACAATATGATTTTAAAATGGGGAGGAGCAAGCATACACCTCTACACTTTCACAGCTGTAAACCAAAATACAAACCATTGTCACAGCTGTAACTAGCTGGGGTATGTGCTTTGTTCTTTTTCCACTCTAAGATCTCAGCAGTTATAAGGTTGCCACCTAGGTTAGCACCTGATTTTTCAGGCAACTTCTCTTTTGAAGGAAAGATTTTAAAGCTATCTTGAATGTGTTTTCAGTACATGACCAAGTCAGCTACTAATTTCTGCTTTCATGGAGGAGGGCATAAAGAAATAAGATCTCTGATCCTGAGTGCCCTGAATAGCAGTAAATCAAGGGCAAACGTAGGTGCAACACAAAGGTGAGTTTTTAAAAAACAAACCTCTAATAGTTTAGTCTAAATTATCAAAGACAGATTCTTAGATTTTCTGTTACAAACAAACATTTAAGGAAGTCTGATGCTTTTGCTGAATGCAACAGCTGCTTGTGACTTCAGGAACGTCAGCTTTGGACTGGACAAAGTCAAGATCCCAGCTAAGTCTTCAATATCTACCAGTGGTAGTCAGCACTGGATGCTTCAGGAGGAGATGTAAGCATCATGCAAGCAAGTTGTCTATAAAGAAAGTTTTCCTTTTATGTCTTAATAGCTGTTGACTTATCTTCTAAAATAACTTAATATACCTAACCTATTCCCTAAACACTGAAAATATTTTGTATCAAAACAAATGCTGCTATTTTGAATGCTTCTGTGGTTCTTCTATGGACATCTTATGGTAGAGCTCTGCAGAGCAGTAATAAGGAAAGTGTTTTATCAGTTCTCCATCTAGCATTTTTCCTATTCACATCGGTCCCTACTCTAACTCACAATTTGAGCAATAAATCTCACAAGAGCTGGTTCAGAGTTACCCTCTCTATAGTTGTTTTTAAAATATCACAGTTTTTTATATAGCTGAAATGCTCGCAACAAACATTTCTTCTCTGGCACATTTTCTTAAATTTGTGTTTAGCAGATCTCTGGACTTTTGTTGATGGGGTTTTGAACACTTACTTTAGAATCACATATTTATATTTAAAAATTGTGTAATACAGTCAGAACTTTGGAAACTGCACTCAGTTTAGACTTCAACTTCCAAACACGTAAGATAATCTTACATTTCAGAAGCCACACATTGCAATAGCTACACTGTACTGGCACTGCTATTTTTAATTTACTCCAAATGGAAAGTGCCTATGGTTCTAGCTTAGCTTCCAGCTTAGCAGCTGTCATAGATGAAATTATGGGTATTATAGTTCATGATTCAGACTGCCAAAAATGAAGGGGCTAAGAAAGCAGGGATAAGTCTTTTAAGCACTTCATTCTTTAGTAAAATATGTTTCTATTTTTCAGGGATGTAAAGAAAACCTGAGCTCTGCAGGTGGAAATGGCCCACAATCCATTGTAATTAAGTTACGGAGTTTCAGATGCAGTTGTAAAGAGTTCAGAACTTAAATTTATTATGAGATTATTTTACCAGCATTATGCTGGTGGTAACCCTTTAGAAGCTCCAGTGTAGATCCAACACTGAAACACTTTAAGCAGGAGTGCTCACCAACAGTGCTCTTTATCAGCTGACCTTGGCAGTACAATAGTGTTTCCTCTGCTCGCTTGGTGTTTATCTATTCATCAGAATCTGCTGCTTAAGTGTCTGAAAGCCAAGAATATTCTTTGGAAGCTGGATTGCTGATAAGTGAAATGGATCATATGGGTTGCGTGTTAGTTTTAATTCTATGCTTCCCAGTGTGTCATGTCTACTCACCAGACATGCTTATTTAATATTGTGCTTTCACTAAATTATGTAATCCTTATTTCTGCTTTAGTGAATGCTGATGTGGCTAGAAAAGAAAAAAGGAGACACTATCATTTTAGCCACTAGGCAGTGTGGATAAGCAAACAAAAACCAGCTTGTTTTGTGTTGTGCAATGAGACACTAATGCTAATGAGAATACTCTGAAATAAGGTGCTGTGCTAAGGAGCTGTACAAAAGAAGCTGGTGACAGCTGTCAAGACTTCCAGGTGATGCTGTCCACACTTCAGTCCCATATCCAGACTGCAGATTTCTACGTATCTAGCCAAGGGATGTTCTTGTAACAGCTGCCTGTCAGTTAATAGATATGTTTAGGAGGATGGATAGATGCACATGGCAACACAAGGAAAAAATGCATGTAAACGTCAAAAAGCATTCCTCAACAAGAGGTCTTTGGGGCTTAGTATGGAGAGGTGAGTAGGAAACCCATTAGGAGATTCCTGTACTTGAAAATAGTAGTTAACAGGATAAAAGAAGTCAGAAAATGAGTGTCTGTATTCCCAGAAGCTGAGAAAATAAACCCACAGCCTAACATACCAGAATTAGAAAGACTGAAAGCGGATTACAGTAGGGAGAGAAATACTCAGATTTTTCCACCAGAAACAGAAGGTATATGGGGTGGAGGGTCCTGGGCTTTTGCAAGATCTGACGCAAATGATGTCTGAGATCTGTGAATATGGAGAGAAACCAGAGGTAGCCCTGTCCTAACTGTAGCTGTGCATTTCTCTTGCTGTCCAAAGTGCTGAGCAGTTAGGAGTGTGGCAGTCAGTTTTGTAAGGTGCTGGCAGTGTGTCCCCAGAGGCTGAGAAGCAAGCTGAAGCAGTCACAAAGCTGACTTTGAGAAAGATCTTCTTTAGCTCACTGAGCTTGTTAACAGCCACAACCTGAAACCCACCTATTAGGCCTATTAACATCTGTAGCAGAGCTATTTCAGGTTGGTGCTAACTGCTCCAGGACAGGTCCCTATAGACACTATTCAATGAAAATCTCTTCTGACAGCTTATAGCTTTCATTGAAAAGAATTGCAGTGAGTCCAGTCAGGTCTGTCCAAGGCACAGCACACATTCAAAAAATTCACAGCTCTTTCAAACTCCTTTATTTTTGTAATGAGTTAATATTTCTGGTTGCTAGCACAAGTAAGATGCAGCTAATAGTTAATCTCTGAGGGCATTGCGGGTGCTCTAACAATCATATCCTTCCTATCTGGAGGCAAAATGTCTAACTGTGCTTGGAGTACTTTTCATTGAAAAAAACTCTTTAAGAGGAGTGCTGATTACACCCTTCCATGGAAAATTAAATCTACAGATAATGTGCTATTTGTAACTTGCCAAGAACCTTGCTCATAAACAGGACAGGAGAATCAATTCCCTCATTAATAGAAATGAGTATACATCTTTTTATAAATGCTGAGGAGTATTATGTTATATGGGTTTTTTGAAGAAAAGGTCTTTTGACTGAGGAAGTGATTTGTATGTCTAAAAATGTCTTTTCAGTTCCTATACACATTATGCAATATATAAGGTTCCAAACATGCAAAAAAAATGAAGTTGCTGATCATATTTTACCTGTAAAGTTAGTATACTTCCACTGAGGAACCTGCATTTGTAATCCAAAGGTTGTGAAGTCATTTTTTTTAAGTGCTTCTGAACTTATTCTGTGTATTTTTTTCAATACCATTCACATTGCTGCTGAGCTAAGGTTCAAAAGATCAAACTGTAACATCTTTCAGTGACTTGAATAGCAATTCAATCCTGCTTAGTGTGCCTATTATAAAATGTTAGAGGGGAGTGACTGTAATTAGTATTTAAAAATATCAATACTTATCATGCCATCTTGAAAATGAGACAGCAACTTTGTCCAAATCTGGTAGTTATTATGTACTTAACAGCCAAAGAATTTTAAAACTGGCCCAAAGCTGTTCTTTTTGAAGCAAGTGGTAAAACTCCAGTTTAGTCAAATAGAAGGAGGATTAGATGATGACTGGTTTTAAAATTCTATCCATTTACATTCAACTTCAATAGACATTTTCCATATGTTCTACTTGCAAGACTGGATGACTAATGTTAACTAATTAGAAGCACTATTCAAATATTTACTATCTGAACTTTCAAACAAACAAAAAGATTACAGTAATTTCACAAATACAAGCCGCACGGACTATAAGCCGCATCTCTGGGTGTTGGCAAACATTTCGTCCTTTGTCCATAAATAAGCAGCACCTGAGTATAAGCCGCTCTGTCATTCGCAGCGAGGACCTGCGTGCAACAAAGTTGCCAATTAGTAACAGAACTGCGGCATGGCAGGGGGTTTACTGGCTCGGCTCGGGCTGTGCAGGCTCGGCCTGCTCAGGGCTGCCGACGAGGCCAGGTGGCCCAGCCCGGCGCTGCCACTCGGCGGGGCTGTTTGAGGCCAGCCGCCGCTGCCACTGGGCTCGGTCACCACGGCCCAGCGCTGCCCCATGGTGGCAGGCAGGGACGCAGCATCCCCCGCTCCCGCGGTGGTGGAGGTAGGTGGGGACGGAGCCCCTGCCTTCCCCCCGAACCGCAGCGATGGCAGCACAGGGCCCCCATCGCCTCCCCGAGCTGCGGTGATGGCGACACGGGGCCCCCCCGTCTCTCCCCCAGGCTGCGGCAGAGGAGGGAAGGAGAGAACTCTCCCGCCTCTCTCCCCAACCCCTGTGCTGCCTGCAGGGAGCCAGGCTCCACCCGCGGCGCAACAGAGTAACAATTTGTAACACTCGCGAAATGTCGGCTTTTACTAACCGGTGCTTGGCTCGGCATCCTGGCTGGCACTTCTGAGGTTGTAAATGTCAGAAAATTATTCATATATTAGCCGTTCCTGAGTATAAGTCGCATTTCCAGTGTGGGAGCAAAATTTTAGTCAAAATGGTGCGGCTTGTATTCGTGAAACTACTGTAATGAGATTCTACTGAATTTTCAGAGTTGTTTTTGTGGAAGTAAAATCTATGCTTTTCTAACTGAAAAATAAACCTATTAGACCAATCATTGTCAAAATCTCAATACCTGTCCTTAAAAGTTATGAGTAGCTATGAAGAAACTCCCCTCATGCCTGAATATCTGTGGAAGGAACCTCGGGGAGTTAAGGGATCCAGTGTTTTTACACTAAATCTTCAGTAGGTGCAAACTAGGTCCTGAATCTAAGGTTAGCATCTCTGGTGTTGATTGATATAAATCTTTTTGGTCCTTACCCTTGTCAGTGCTCTGAGTAGCAAATAGGCTTTCAGTCTCAGACCGTGGCCAGAGCCTTGATGGTTGTGAGGTGGTCTCACAAGTCCTGGCAGGGATTCCTCAGTCTTTCTACGTATCTCACCCTAAGTAGCTGAGTAAGTAGAGGTACAGTACCAAGCTGCTAGGCTGCAGACAGTCTGAAAAAAACCAAAACCAAACCAAAACAAAAAAGTCAGAACACCACAAAGTGAACTACTTGAAAGGTCTGGTGAACCATAGTAGAAGCTCTTTTACAATGGGTAATATTGAAATACCATTTGTTCTCCAATCTTAATGCATATGGTATTTGTTGAAATTGATTGTAAATGACATTTTCACTGAGTGGCAAAAGCACTGAAGGCAGCCAGATGGTTAGCAGAAATGTATAGTATATTCACAGACCATGACAATTTGGTCTCATAGCTTTTCTTGTTGGCAACTGAATTAGCTTTTTTGAACTGAGCATCTTGATCTTAAGGGTCTTTTCCAACCTAAAGGATTCTATGATCTAACTGCACTGGAAAAAGCAAGCAAGTTCTTTAGAAGCAATAGTACAATTATAGTTTTTAGATGTCTTTTCTCTTCCACCTCTACTTCTAATAGAATAAGTGGAAAAATATGTAACAATTTAATTTACTAAATTTTAATATATTGCACTAAAGTTCCTTCTTTCCATTTGAGGGAGCTGGCTTGTGTCTGCATATTAAACCATACTTTTTATAATCTCAAAGTGAAATCATATGTACCAAGAAATTTTTTAAATTAACTGAGGCCAGAAGGCACAATAATTGTCATTTAATCTTACCTTTTTTTTTTCTTCCGGGTTAAGTAATCCACACTCTTCCCAGGATGAGGCATACTGGCCATTAGCATAATAAAAAAGCTCTTCTTGAAAAATACCTAATTTGACTCCATTGAGAACTATTCTTGATGTGGAGATATCTTTTGCATGTCTGAGTGGCTCTATCATGATATAAAGCAGGTGAGTATCTGGCCTAAGTTGTTAGAAAAACTAATACACAGGCTCTGGATCTGGCTTGCAGCTTTAACCATTTTGATGACACCCTGGGAGGGAGAGAAGATAGTATGAGCATTAGTTGTAGAGCTCACAGCCATGCCAAATCAATATGGGTTTTTCTAAATAACTCAGTAAATTGTTAATATGCTGCTGTTAAAAAACCCCCCAGTAGTAAGATGAGTCCCATTGTGAGATCATGCTTCAAAGAAATAATTTGGAGTGGTTCATTCCAGACACTTGAATTGATGCCTTTCAACTTTGCAATGCAGACAAAAAGAAATTAGG
Source organism: Catharus ustulatus (assembly GCF_009819885.2). Classification (NCBI taxonomy): domain Eukaryota; kingdom Metazoa; phylum Chordata; class Aves; order Passeriformes; family Turdidae; genus Catharus; species Catharus ustulatus. The sequence continues at coordinate 27,460,334 of NC_046225.1, read as the reverse complement.
GTTTAGAAAAAACCTTCTAATAACCAGAAACTTTAAATTATTCAGTCAACTCAGAACACCTGCTACAAGTCTTATAAAAAGAGAGAGTGACTAATGAGTGAACTGTTGTGAAAATCTTGCTATTTTATTTATGAAAATAGGCAATTTCCACAGGAGATGACATTATTGATTAGGTGGATACTAAGCTTCGGGAACTCGGGTTTCAGTTCCAGTGTCTGCTGCAGACTCCACGTGATGCTGCTATCTCTTCACTCCTGTGCTAAGTTTATCTTTCAATCTACAAACCCTGACTGAAACTGGAGCCACATCATGCTACACACAACACAAATACCCTGGAAAAGAGCCTCTTCCTCCAAGACCTTCCTGTGCAATCAAGCCACAAGAAGGATAAAAAGAAGATAGGGTTACACAAAGCTGCACAACAGCAGTATTGAATCCTGAAGCAGCAGTCTTCTGATGCCCAACTCAAGGCCATTGTGCTAGACCCTAGCAAAACCAAGATTTGACATAAATTTGCTCAGACAAATAGACCACACATCCTTCTTTGTTACTGCAGGGAAATCTTACTTGCAGGGAAGTCATGAGAAGTAAATGGTCTCTTCAAATACCTTCCAAACAGAACTTTCCTGTGATCATAGGATAAGTTTTATCTTGGTTTATTTGTTGCAATACTTTAGGTAAAAAAATGAATGGAAGACATTTGTTAAATTTTCTGTAGCAGGCAGTGCGGAATGGGAGGATAATATCTTTAAAATGGTGTGGCCGTGGAATGGCTGGTAAATTCTTGCTCAACATATGTAACAGAGTCAAACTTCAGCCACATCTTCATATACCATTACTTGGACTAATGTGCAAGTATTTATGCTATACTCCTTATTACTTGGAAGAGTCTTGGATATCTATCAGAATGCTTTAATCAGTCTCCAGATTTTTTTTTTTTTTTTTTTAATGTTTGGGTGTCAAACTTCTTTCAAGTATTTCAGTTTGTGGGGAAACTCTACTCAATAGCTTCTATTATGCTAAAATCAGCCTCCCTGGCATTGTCTTATACAGGCAGTGGAAAAGAAATCTAGCAGTTGAATACAGCCAGCAATTATGGACTGGGGTCAGAGCACTGATGTGCCAAGGGTGTAGCAATCTGAAAGACAGATTCATTGCAGATCTGACTTACAGTAATTTCACGACTATAAGGTCCACCCTTTTGACTAAAATTTTCCCCCAAACCCGGAAGTGCGCCTTATAGTCTGGTGCGCCTTATATGATGTACAAAGTTGTGAAATTTGCCAACACGGAAGTGCGAGCCGCAACAGGGGGGTGGTGCTGCGGGAGCGCCGAGTCACGAGGCGGGGCGTCACTGGCAAGCCCCCAGCCAGCCCCCGCAATGCGGGCTGGGCGGTGCCAGCCAGCCTTAGGCCAGCAACAGTCGCACAGGGACAGAGGGAGTGGCCAGCCCCTTTGTTGCGCATGGCACTGATCTTCGCGGCAAAATAAAAGTGCGCCTTATAGTCCGGTGCGCCTTATGGTCGTGAAATTACTGTACGCATCAATCTTTATCCAGGAAAGTATTTAAACTTTGCTGAAGTTGTAAGTACATGCTACTCCAAAAGATGAACCTAATTATGCTTTCTGCTGCAATCATTTAGGGATCATCTTTAGGGAGCTCTTCCCATTTGTCCAAATTCAATATCCAGATAGATACAGGACAAAATATTGCAAAGGGTTTGTTTTGCTGATAGTGAATTAGAATGAGTGGTATGTGACAAAATATTGTGTGATACATAAAGCACTTGCGTCCCATACTGCATGTGAATGCACTGCTTAAATGAATATGGTGAATTCATAATGTGGTGCAGTAGCTGCTGGATAGCACATGAATCTTTTGCTTATGTTCATCTCACACTGGAGTCATGACACATTGGAATTTAGACAGAGAAGAGCAAGGGTTACCTGCCAAAATTAACTATCTTTGTGCATTGAAAGCTCTACCATACAGCAAAAGTTACAGCCTCTACAGAATGATGTGAGTGTGATGAGTGACCTTCCAGACAAGGAGCCCAGTTTCAGGGTTTGCTGTGGGACTTGCCTCATCAATGGACTCCCACCACTCAGGCTAATGTTTGTTGAAGGAACCTGAGGCATTCAGGTTCCAGAACCTGCAAATCCAAACTGAAGAAAGATTTGTGGTACTCCATAGCTTTCACAAAATCATGATTTAAGGTATTGTCCCGAGAAAAATAAAGCAATTTCAGCTGAAATCCAACTTTCTGTGTGACTCTATTATGGTTGCTGACAAAACATTTTGTTGCAGTAGTTAAGCTCCTTCACTGGCACCCTCTTTCATTTAAATTTGTCTCCCTTCCTCTCTCAGCTACTGTCTTATGACATCTTTCTCCAGTAGTTAAATGTATCTTCAATATCCAGAACTTTATCCACATCAAAATATTCCATTCTTAAGTCAACTTTTGATCTCTGTTTTGGTAATTTAAGCTGAGTACACCAATTAAGCCTGTTGATGCAAGATTGTTTTTCTTCCTGCAAAATTTTGCTTCCTCTCCAACTTTTCTGAAATGTAAAAATGGCTGCATGTACTATTTTAGTGGTGGTGTCAGACATGTCCTAGCAAACACTGCTTTTCAGTTGAAAGGTGCAGAGTTATGCAGAAGCTTTGTGGCAAATATTTTAAGGCGAAGCATATGTAGAACACATTTTAAGAATCATTTAAGGACTGAAAATTCGATCCTTCTACTGGTGACAGCTCCTAAGTGCTCCCACATGCCATCCCTGTAGTAGAAGTACTTGCTTGGTACAGTACTTAGCCCATAGATAAGCTCACTTGGTGGGGTGCTGTTGTTGTGACTGAATTAATACAAGGAAAAGCCTTACCCTCTCTAGAAATCGCAATGCATAAATATACTGCATAGGCTCTATTTCGGTTGCTGAAGTTAAGACAGGAAAAGACAACTTTGCACAGTTTGAGTTTTGCTTTTTCCCCTTTCCTCGGTGAGGTGGCCTGTGTTGTCATTTTGGCTGGTATTTTATACAATGGAGATGCACCTACATGACGTCCTTCTTTCAGTGACAAAGCCGTTTTGAGCATTCAGGGTCTGCATTGACGCTGGTCAGTTTTCCAAGCGGCTTCCAAAGGATGTAGGAGTGCCAAGCTCACCATTTCTCAGTGGTATTTCTGCTTCTAATTACCTCCAGTGTTTTTTTCAAAACTCTGCAGCAACACACTCCCATCATTGCAAAGGAGAAAAGTACTGAAAGCAAGACAGAATTTGCTGTCTTGCCTTTGTACAAAACAAGCACAGAAATTAGGAGAGATTTTTCAGGACAAGAATCCCAAGTGAATACTGTCATACTGGACAATGTGCCTGGAGATACTGTGGGTTTTGAAAAGCTTCTGATTTGTAAGCTAGTCTGTTTTGTAAGCCACACAGGACTACATGACATGTTGCAGTTCTGCTTGCTGAGATGGAGGCTTTACCATTCTGCTGCTTCTGTCTTCCTGACAGAAGGCTTCCTCTGGAAGCCTGGTTTAGGTTGTACATTCTGTGGTCCCTGGGAAGACCCTTTTCAGGGAGAAATTGTGTCCAGACTTGCATCCTTGCAGCAGCATTTCTTAAGTAAACAATAAGATCTATATGTGGTTTTGCACACTTATATCTCTACCTGTCCCCTCACACACAGGCAAATGAAATATTTATCACCACTCAGTTCTTTCAGGCCTTTAAAGCAGACTGTGAACACCTCCACCACTCCCAGTGCACTGGGAGCAGCCTATTGATGCCATTTCATAGAGTAAACAGCAGATCAAACAGTCTGAATCCAACAGGCACCGTTTGTTTTTCTGCCAGGGTGAAAGGACAAATCCTTGAACAAAATGACCCACTTTCAGGGCATAATATGGTTTCAGTTCAGCTTGTTGATAGAGTAAGAAGCCAGAATTGTTTTGCATGAATCCATGAGAGCTGAATTTGACCTCTGAAGAGGAAGACTGAATTTATCCCTCATATTCCATTTATCCCTCTATCATGTGATCTGTGAATGTTGCACCATGGGTGTTTCACCCCTGTGCTGGGACAGTACTGTGTCATTCCATCAGTTGCCTATATTTATTTCTTTCCTGACTGCAGACAGGGAATCTCTCCCCTGAAACATGTAACACAATCCACCTTCCCCTCATGGCTTAACTTATCTGTTCATGAATAGTGTACACAGTGCATGTTCATTTCTTCTTGTACAGCTCATCCTTTGCTACTCTCAGAAATATCTTGGTACTTAATTGCTGAATGGACTCAGTTGAATTCCTTGGAAAGAAATGCACAGATTTTTCTTCTTCACTTATATCCTATGCTCTGAAATTCATACCCAGGTGACATATAGGAAAGAGTGAACTCGGGTCTTCAGTGAGAGCATTGATGGAGAGCTTTGGCACTAAGTGCTGCAAAGCAAGCTTGCTCATGCTACCTCTATGCAAACCCAGAGCTAACATGCACAGAAAAGCACGCTTATGTGGGGCAGGGAGGTTGGAAAGACAAATTATGGAAGTAACTCTCAGCTATTAAAAGTGCAGAATCCAGCATGAGAACTCACTGGTAGATCAGGGAGTGCAAATTGTATGAACTAACGATCTAGCATAACTTACACTGCAGAAGGAAACTTTGAAGTCCAGGGATGTCTTACGATGGGTGGTTCAAAGCCAGAGGACATAAAGCTACCTCCTGCAAACTAGAGACCTGAAGTTTGTGTGCATCATCATTGAGCCTGGAAAAGACCATTAAAATCACTGCGTCCAGCCAAATTCAGTGGCACTCCTGTAATTTTTCGTTTTTTCCAGGGCAGGAGAAAAACTTGTTTCTCTTGATACCTTCTGATCTACTTGTACAGCTAGGAGAAATATTTTGTCCTCTCCTACATTAAGAGCTCTGAAACCCAGGTTTGCTTCACTAGAAAGCATTTAATCATGGGACTGTGATCTCATTTGGAGAAGATATAGCAATCCCTCTCCTTCTGCATAAGCATTGCATGGAGTAGCTAAGAACCAGTGGATATCACAGAGGGAGAGAAAGCTTGCATGCCAGCTTGCATGCCTCTTTACTCTAGGGAGTGGGACTGTCTGAGAGGAATAGGAACTGGGATTAGCTATAGGATTTAAGTGCACTCATGTGCTCTTAACCTAAGGACTATATCACCCTTCCCCTTAAGCAGTTGCTTCTCCTACAGTTACAACCAGCCTGGACTTTTTAGTCATGGTACAATTCACTGTCACTGAGTTGATCAAATTATCACAGTGTCTGGTTTACAATATCACTGATTAAGTCACAGAGCAGGAAGCTAATTATAGAGGAGCATGCTATTTGCACACAGGGATGCTGTAGCAAGTTCTGCAGGAGGCAGATGAAAGTATTTTGAAAAAAAAAAAAGGCAGAAAGGCATACAGTAGCAAAAAAAATTTGCAGGAAATGCTACAGCTCTTCTTTCTCTTAAAGCATTTCTTTTGTAAAGCAGACATGGTCTGAGAAACACTCTCAGAATTTGAAGGTACAATTCCAAGAAGCTGCTTTAATTTTATTATGGACATGTGATCATTATGCTACAGACAATAGCTCAAGTTTGGCTTTAATGTCAACTTGTCAGTATATTCATCACTGAACAAGCATTACATAATTATACTGTATCACAAGATTAGAATATAGGAGACTTTTTAGGGGCAGGCAGGGCTATTTTAATATAGAGTAATCTAATTTGTACTGATCCTTCTTTCTTTAACATGCTTAAGGGTAAGCATACTTACGAGCCAACCACATCATAAAACCAAGGTCTAGAGTAAAATGGAGGAGAGCTGTGGCACAACCAGGCTGTGGGTACTTGCTCAGAAGATTAATTGAAGCAAATGGAACCGTTAATTATGTACAGTGCCCCCAAAGTGAAACATTTTAAATACAAAACAATCTAATATTGTACTTACAGCTGACATTTTCCACAATGACCAAGGGTGCTCTTGCATTCCAACTTCCCAACAGGAAGTACAAGTTTCTAGAATGTGAATCTTCCATTGCCTTGCATTGTCTCTTGTGTGATGGCTTATAAGTAAGTGTAATAAAGAACTGTTGATACAACAGCTTTTAACACCATTTGTATGTATGTTAAGGCCAGAGAAAGATACAAGGCCAGCAAAGATTAATCTGCTTTAAAAATCCTGTGGAGTAAACATTCTAACTTGTGACCATAAGATTTACAAAAACAAAAAAATGGTCTGTTGACCAGGATTTCATAGCAATACTACTTTGACGCTTTTTTGGCAAAAGCTGTTAGAGTTTAGCTCGCAAACATGCTACGTTTCTTAGAGAAGATTAACAGACAAGGGGGGGCTGAAGTGAATTGCCTATAGGACATATATGAATCCCCTGCAGTTACAGTAGTTTCACGAATACAAGCCGCACGGATTATAAGCCGCACCCCCGGTGCCTCGACAATGTTGCTGTCTTTGTCAATAGATAAGCCGCACCCCGAATATTAGCCGCACTTTCGTTCGTCGCGAGAATCCGTGCGCAGCTTTCACAAATTGGCCAATTAGTAACAGGATCGCGGCATAGCGGGCTTTACTGGCTCGGGGCGGGGCCAGGAAGGCTCGGCCCGCTCATGGTTGCCGACGGGGCCGGGTGGCCCAGCTCAGCGCCACGGCTCGGCGGGGCTGGCCGGGTGTTGCTGCCGCCGCCGCCGGGCTCGCTGGCCCCCCTCTCCCGTCAGCACCACCCCGCTGCCGCGTTCACTCGCCCGGCTGGCAGGGCTGCCGCCGCCGGGCTCGCCGCCCGCCCCGCTGCCGCTTTCGCTCGCCCCGCGCCGCGCCTCGCGAGCGCCGCGCCCGCCCCGCGGCGCTTTCGCGAGCGGCGGCGGCGCTTCGCGAGCGGCGCTTTCGCTCGCCCCGCCGGCAGGGCTGCCGCTGCCGCCACCAGGCTCGCCGGCCGCCCCCTCCCGTCTGCACCGCCGCCGCGTTTCCTCGCCCTGGCCGGCACTGCAGGCCCCCGCACCGCCGGGCTCCCCCACGCTGCTGGCCCCGATTCTGCTGGGCTTCCCCCGCTGCCAGGCAGCCCCACCCGCCGGCCTTCCTGCTTCTGCCATGCTCCCCTGCACTGCTAGCCCCAGTTCTCCCGGGCTCCCCCGCCCTGCTGGCTCAGGCTCTGCCGCCCGCCCCCCACACTGCTGGCCCCGCCTCTGCCAGGCTTTCCCACCTCTGCCGGGGCCGGCCGGGCTCCAGCTTGGCTTGGGGCTGCCGCGGGCTCTCACTTCCGTGTTGGCAGCTTTTAGAATTTTGTTAATAGATTAGCCGCCCCGGAATATTAGCCGCACTTCCGGGTTTCCACCAAAATTTTGGTCAATTTGGTGCGGCTTGTATTCGTGAAATTACTGTACATCATTAAATCCCCAATAAGTCAGCAGAAGTGTAGGTAGCACAAGAAGAAGGTGAAATCCAATTACTCCACTTTGACTAGTTCTGGAAGGGCATCCAGTACATCATCTTCAATTTGACAGGATCAGTTAGTACAGTAGAACAGGTGGAAGGCCATAATTGCCTCTCTCTGGGAATGACCACTGAGAAATCAGGTGGTAGGAAAGATACAGCATTTACTTTGTAAGGGTGAGCTTTGAAACAGGAGTTATTTATTTTGTCTCTGCTTATAGAGAGCCTAAGTAGCAGTCAGCTGGATGCTGAGATGCTTTTTTGTCTGCAGACTGGTAGGTTATTCTTGAAGGAAAAATGGGACTAAGAAATAGGTGATGTTGTATGTATACTACCTCTGTAGGGGTATCAGTAATACCACACCTTCACATCACCAGTGAAAACCTGAGCTATCAGCAGACTATTACTGCTTGCAGTAGAACAGCCTTGCCTGCGATGCTGAAGATGAGACAGAGAGAAAAAACAGAGGAAGGAACAAACTGCTTAAAAATATGTATCTGGGACAGGTTCAACTTTCCTTCTGTTGACATACAGTAATTTCACGATTATAAGCCGCACCATTTTGACTAAAATTTTGGTCCAAACCCAAAGTGCGGCTTATAATCAGGTGCGGCTTATATATGGACAAAGAACAAAAAGTTGCTGAAACCCAGAAGTGCAGCTTATACTCAGTGCGGCTTATAATCGTGAAATTACTGTAACCTTAGCTTTTTTTGGACCCATATGCAACTTGGAAATGCCTGGTGGGAGCATCCCAGATCCAGGGTAATCTGTAGTCTACAGCTCTCAGAGAGGAACTGTTGTGGGAATGTCACAGTTTAATCCCAGCCAGGAATGAAGTACCATGCAGACACTCATCCACTCCCCTGTGCCCCAGCAGGGGAGGAGAATCAGAAACAAAAATGTAAACATTGTGGGTTAAGAACAGTTTATTGATTGAAGAAAACAAAATAGAATAATGATGTTGGTGATAATGGTAGTAATTGCAGTTTTAAATGGTACCCTCCAACTTTTATGATCCTCTGAATTGGAATGAGAAAGAGACAGAGATAAAATATGAGAAAAAACAAGTGATGCTCAATAGAGTTGCTCACCACTCACTGACCAGTGCCTAGTCAGTTCCCAAGCATGGATTCACATATCCCAACTAATCCAATCCATTTTACAGACTGAGCATGATGTTCTGTGATGTGGAATATCTCTTTGGCCAGTTTGGGTCAGCTGTCCCGACCATGCTTCCATCCCAGCTTCATGTGCAATTTGTTATGGGCAAAGCATGGAAAACTGAGTAAGTAACTTATGGGAAGCACTACTGAACAACATCCAAAACATCACTGTGTTATCAACAGTATTCTCATCCTCAATCCAAAATACAGCGCTACACTGGCTACTAGGAAGAAAATTAAATCCATCCCAGCTCAAACCATGGCAGGAAAAAACATCAGTAGCTGGTGTCTAAACATTTGGTACATTGCAGCACAAAGTTTGAAGTGAAAGTAGAATGAGCCTAACATATTTTTCTAGTTAAAGGTAATTAATTATGTGGGAAAACCCTGGCATGGAGAATACCAACATCCTAATGGATTACAGTAGTTTCACGAATACAAGCCGCACGGATTATAAGCCGCACCCCCGGTGCCTCGACAATGTTGCTGTCTTTGTCAATAGATAAGCCGCACCCCGAATATTAGCCGCACTTTCGTTCGTCGCGAGAATCCGTGTGCAGCTTTCACAAATTGGCCAATTAGTAACAGGATCGCGGCATAGCGGGCTTTACTGGCTCGGGGCGGGGCCAGGAAGGCTCGGCCCGCTCATGGTTGCCGACGGGGCCGGGTGGCCCAGCTCAGCGCCACGGCTCGGCGGGGCTGGCCGGGTGGTGCTGCCGCCGCCGCCGCCGGGCTCGCTGGCTCCCCTCTCCCGTCAGCACCGCCCCGCTGCCGCGTTCGCTCGCCCGGCTGGCAGGGCTGCCGCCGCCGGGCTCGCCGCCCACCCCGCTGCCGCTTTCGCTCGCCCCGCTGCCGCTTTTGCGAGCGGCGGCGGCTCACGGCGGCGGCTCGCGGCGGCGGCTCGCGGCGGCGCTTTCGCGAGCGGCGGCGGCTCGCGGCGGCGCTTTCGCGAGCGGCGCTTTCGCTCGCCGAGCGGCGCTTTCGCGAGCGCCGCTTTCGCTCGCCCCGCCGGCAGGGCTGCCGCCGCCGCCACCAGGCTCGCCGGCCGCCCCCTCCCGTCTGTACCGCCGCCGCGTTTCCTCGCCCTGGCCGGCACTGCAGGCCCCCGCACCGCCGGGCTCCCCCACGCTGCTGGCCCCGATTCTGCTGGGCTTCCCCCGCTGCCAGGCAGCCCCACCCATCGGCCTTCCTGCTTCTGCCATGCTCCCCTGCACTGCTAGCCCCAGTTCTCCCGGGCTCCCCCGCCATGCTGGCTCAGGCTCTGCCGCCCTCCCTGCCCCGCCCTGCTGGCTCAGGCTCTGCCGCCCGCCCCCACACTGCTGGCCCCGCCTCTGCCAGGCTTTCCCACCTCTGCCGGGGCCGGCCGGGCTCCAGCTTGGCTTGCGGCTGCCGCGGGCTCTCACTTCCGTGTTGGCAGCTTTTAGAATTTTGTTAATAGATTAGCCGCCCCGGAATATTAGCCGCACTTCCGGGTTTCCACCAAAATTTTGGTCAAATTGGTGCGGCTTGTATTCGTGAAATTACTGTACTCCTGTGTCTGTGCCAGAGAGGTATCCACTTTTGCCAATTTGTGACAATACTCAGACATTTGCCTCTGTGTGCGTTGTTTTTCCTCATGTAGTATCTCTTCTGCTAGTGAAGGTTTCACTTGTCTATTAGAGACGTTTGCAAGTCCCAATAACAGCCATATGGGCTGTATAGTCTCTGGATTGAATTTGTCTAATAGTGCTTCTCTTTGAAGTGACCTGTGGGGCACTAGAAACTGTTAACTGGAATCCATTTTCATTCACAATAGCTCATATGGGGGTATGTTTGGGATTTGTGCTGGAAACAGTGTTGATAGCACAGGAATACTGTCAATAGTTCTGACTACTATTTAAAGGTTTTTTCTGCCTCTCACCACACCCTACTAGCGAGGAGGCTGGGGGCAACAAGAAGCTGGGAGGGGACACTGCTGGGACAGCTGATCCTAGTTGGCCCAAGGGATAATCCATACCATATGACATCATGGTTAGCACATAAAGCTGGGGAAAGAAGGAGTGATGTAGAGTAATTTCACGACTATAAGGTGCACCCTTTAGACTAAAATTTTGATCGAAACCTGGAAGTACTCCATATAATCCAGTGCACCTTATATATGGAAAAAACTGGGAAATTTGCCAACCCAGAAGTGTGAGCTGCAAGCTGAGCTGTGAGGGGGGGTGGCCCCTCAGCAGTGGCGAGCCTCGAGGGGGAGTGGCCCTGCAGCAGCACTGGGCCACAAGAGGGAGAAGCCCCGCGGGAGCCATGAGCCGCGGTAGTGCCGTGGGAGCCCCGAGCCATGGTCGTGCCACGGGAGCCGAGCTGTGCCAGCCGGCATCGGGGGCGGGTGGGAGTGCCTGGGCCCACGGCATGGGGAGGACGCCTTGGGCTACGTTTAAGGGCTATGCCAATCTGTGAAAAATATTTGCAAATTGAGCACCTGCCAGTAAACCCCACGATCCCACAATTCCGTTACTAATTCGTTACTTTGTTGCGTGCGGATCCTCGCTGCAGAAAAAAGTGTGCCTTATAGTCCGGTGCACCTTATATATGGACAAAGTTTGGAAATTTGCCAACACCTGGAAGTGCGCCTTATAATCCGGTGCGCCTTATAGTCATAAAATTGCTATACCTTGAGGATGATGCCAGCTTTTCCCTTGTAAATTACAAGTGGAGGAGTTTGGCTTTCCTGGGGATAGCCGAGCCTGCCCATGGGAAATGTTGGATGAATTCCCTGTGTTGTTTTGCTTCTGTTCACAACTTCTGCTTTACCTATTTTAGTGTCTTCATCTCAACTCATGAGTTTTCTCACCTTTACCCTTCTGATATTTTCCCCTGCCCCACTGGTAGGGGAGAGATTGAGCAGCTGTTTGGGGCTAAGTTGTTGGCTGGGATTAACCCATGACACTGAATAAGTGTGTGACTCTGCCACAGGGGTAAGAAAAATATATCATGTCCAGTTGTAGCAAATTCAGCATTCTAAACATGTAATTAAATAGTTATCAATTTTCAGCTTTATTCCTTCAGTATAGTAAGTTGCAAGACACCTGTAACATAAACTTGAAAATAAGGCATGCTAGATAATTGTGTCCTAGTATTTACTTTCTGAACTGGTTTAAGGAGGATGTGGAGAACAGGCCTGCTTAAATGTTCATAAGAGTCTCAGTATAAAATCCTAATGAGTAATAATCTGTCTCTAATTCCTCTAATGTAGTCTCTGGTCTGAGTGATAGTACTGGTATTACTTTCTATGGAACACATTTACCTCCTGCAATTCATTTGACTGTAATTCTTTTGCAGTTTATATTTGGCTGGTTTTGTTTTATTCTTAATAGTAATTCTATGTAAGCACAGATACATTTCTTTTAAAAAAAAACCCTAAACATATTTAAATAGTGCTGGAATAAGATTCTTCTAGCTGCAGCTATAATAACGCCTGTAATGTTTAACAAGCCACAAGAACTGTGAAGAACAGAATAATTTACTTGGCTCATAAAAGAGCAGAAGTAGTTACATAAAATGAACATATCAGTCTGCTGTTATTCCTATTCCACACAGCTCCCTGTGGCTTATTTATTTTAAGTTTATTTTTCTTTTTTTGAGGAAAATTAACTCAATGATGATACAGTTTCTTCTGGGTCAGAGAGACCAGGTTAGCCAGAAAGAAATTACTTCTCAGAAACAGAAAGATGATATGCTTCCTGGCTTTCAATCCTGTCACTAGGACAATAGATGGATATAAATTTCAACAAATACAGAGAGCTACTCCAAGAGGGACTCTGAAATGAGACAAAAACTGTAGAACAAGAACTGTAAAACAAAATACTACATTACTTATATCACTTTTCCTGAAAGTATAAAAAGATATTAAAAAGTCATTAGCCATTCTAGCTTAGTCACCTTTGTCATCTTTGGGAAAGACACTTCAGTTCTACTTTCTTAATGACCATGTGGGTTTGTGAAGGTGGAAAGACAACAGAACTAATTTTTCTGGAATGGTTCATTGCTGGACAGATGGCAAAGTACCCCTAGCAGCTCTGAGACAAGCACCTGCTCCAAACACACATTTAAAGGTCAGGAGTTGTGTTAGATCTAGTCATCATGGCTGATATTCTAGCCTGTGCTAGGACTGCAGACATAGTGCTGGCAAGTTCTCTGGGAATCTCATTATGTATGTAGCAATCTTTCCAGTCATCCCATAATTTTATGTCTTCTCATTTTATAAGGCTGTGCATTGTACCTCCCTAACTTAATGCCCTTTTGGGAGAAGTGTAACATTTGGGGAAGCGTGAAAAGTACTACTATCTGATGTTGTCCCTTGACAGCCAGAGGTCTGTCTTCCCAGGAAGGGGACACTTGCAGTGTTTTCAGTAAGAACAGGATATTGGAACCAGATATGCCTCACTGAGTGGTCTAGTGGCTTACAGTTAGTATATTGGTATTGAGTACATACATAACTTAGCTGCTGTTGACTTGTCTCCACTGAAGTGCACAGGGCTCTGATCACTTTCCTTTGTGTTATACAGGTCCGCTACTTGCCTAGGATGACATAAGGGAAAAAGGAATTTGTATATTCTACATTGTAGCCCAACCCTTTGTCCTGTTTTGGTGAGGGGAAATAGTGAACTCGTGTACAAAATAATTTTATTCTGTGACTTGTTGACTGGAAGCAAGAGCCATTTTCATAGTTCATTTTCTAGAAAGATTCCCAACTCCTTGAATGAAAGATGAGCTTGTTGAATTGAAGCCTACATTTAAGCCCTATAAAACATGACATGTTGAGAGAAGGATGTGTATGTATGACTAGATTTCCTCCGAGGGATTACACAGAGCCCCAGGTTGGAGCTATCAACACTGTAGGGAAATGTTTCTTTAGCCACCAACCAGATGAAAGGTGATCTTCCTATTGGGAGTTAGCGCTGCTTGTGCCTTCAGTTCTGGAAATCCTTATGATAAAGGGGATTGCTAAGGGCAGCCTCTGCTCTGCTTTGTGAGACCAGAGGTTTAGCCTTTGATCCTGTCTCTTGCTCTCCCTCTGCATAGCATTGCTGAGACTACAGTTTTACTGTGGCTTCAGCCATTGACATTGTGCTAGATTACCTGTGATACCATGGACAGCAGGAAGCCAAGATAATGATAGGACCAGGAAAATAGCTATTAATTCTGAATATAGTCTATCACCTGCTTAGATATTATTTGTATTGCTTCTCTCAGTCAGTTTTAAGCTGTCAATATCCTATCATTTTTGATAAATATCACAGCTGAGAAATCATTGCTGAATAATAAAGTGTCTGTGAAGGAGATTGAGTGGTAACTAATGAGGAGATCTAGTGTTCTGTGAATTATGGTTGTAGCTGTACAGTTTCGCTCTACTGTGAAAATCTCCTCTGCCGGCCTTTTGGCTTTTCCTCCCAGTCCTCCAGGGTGAAGGGAGCTGTAGTACAGTAATTTCACTACTATAAGCCACACCGGATTATAAGGTGCACTTCCGCGTGTCGGCAAATTTCCAAACTTTGTCCATATATAAGGTGCACTGGACTATAAGGGGCGCTTTTATCTGCAGCGAGGATCCGTGCGCAACAAAGTAATGAATTAGTAGCGGAATCGCATGATTGCAGGGTTTACTGGCAGGTGCTCAATTTGCAAATATTTTTCACAGATTGGCGTAGCCCTTAAACGCAGCCCCAGGTGCCCTCCCCGTGCTGCGGGCCCTGGCACTCCTACCCGGCACCGGCTGGCACAGCTCAGCTCCCGACGCAGCTTGCAGCTTGGCTCCCGCATCTCGGGGCTCCCGCAGCGCTGCCACAGCTAGCGCTTCTGGGTTGGCAAATCTCTGAATTTGTCCATATATAAGGCACACCAGATTATAAGGCGCGCTTCCAGGTTTCAATCAACATTTTCGTCAAAAGGGTGCACCTTATACTTGTGAAAATACTGTAATTATGTTGCGACAGACTGGACCAACACCATCATCAGTCTTTTATTAAAAACTTTACATGCCTTCTTTCAGTGGAGTTCTCTCAGGCAACTCTGACTCCTTCCCTCATAGGCAGCTTCACACAGTACTGACTCTTCTGCAAGTTTCCTTCTTCTTTCTGCATGACTGGCTAAACCCCAAGCTGTCTTTCACACAACATCTTACCTTATCTGTCCTTTACCTCCTCATATCACAGCCAGCAGCCTCCATCCCAAACTGCAGCTCAATCTTAAACTCCAACTGTAACTTGTGGCCAGCTAGTCCACTCTTCTATAACACCCCTCCTCATTGGATGGGCAAGGCTCCCACCCCTTGGTAATCAGTACAGCTGTAATTTATTGGGAAAGATTGCCTCCTGCACTCTACTTACTACCTACCTTCCCAGTGAGGGGACATGCTGGGCCTGGGCATCATGTCAGGCTTTTCCATAGGTGAAGGGTATAGCAGGGTACAGATATTTCCCTGAAGTACAGAAGGTGCTTTCTCCTGCATGAGGGCTTACCTGCTCCTGGTTTAGCCAGGCATAGAGAAAATTTCTCCTGGTTATGCCAGCCACACAGAACCAAGTGCAGGGGACAGTATGAGAAGCAGAAAAAGCATGGGTGTTGTGCAAGCCCTGCTTGCACAAGGTGTTTTGTGCAAGAAATAGGGGGAAAATCCCTCTGTTACCACCACTATTTCCAACAAAAATCCCAAATAGAGGCCCATGCTGCCTGCTGTGAGGAAAGTTATCTCTATCTCAGTCCAAACCAGCATGCTGGGCTGGTGCAGAGGTTCACCTTTTCACTACTTCCCCTGTGTGGGGCCAGCAGGACTGAGTCAAATGGCTTTCTGCTGGGCAGAGCCAAGGTGGGGGAGCTGGCTGACTGGAGCTCTTCTTGCAAAATGAGGACTTCTTTTTCCCTTCTGTCATTTATTAATGGATTTTGGGATGTGTAGGACAATGGGGAGCTGTTCCTTCATTTTTAAATATGCCTGGCATCCCATTTTGGACTTCAAGCATACCAGCAGTGCAAATGGTTATGCTTTTAACTTGGGATGCAGGTGTGGTGGGGGTTGTTGTGGGGGATGTTGTTAGCTGTTCTGTAGGGTTTTGTTTGGCTTTGTTGTTTTCTTTTTTTGTTTTGTTTTTTTTTTTCAGTAAAACCACATCAAAAAGCATTTATATTGTTATTAAACAGTGGCCATACTTAGGCATTTAGAAGCTCTAGTTCTCTTAGGACTATGGTCTGGCAGCAGTGGGTTGCGCTGGGAATGTGCCAAGATTTATGTTCTAGGAAAACTGAAGAGAGGAAGAGTTAAGTACCTGAAACTTCTTGGGATGAAACTGGCCCTCAGGACCTGATTCAGAGTCAGGTGTTATTTCACAAGAGTGGCATAAAGTTTGTATTTCTTTTGGAATGATTTCAAGATGTCTTTTGATATGGCGTGAAGTGATACTTGGTGTCTCCTGCAGGGCTGTGTGAGCAGAGTCTGTCCATTTAATGAGTAGCTAAAGGGAGACAAACTACAAGGAATTGCAATAATCAGGTTGCTGAGGATGGGACAAAATCAGTGTCTGAGGCAGAATTTCAGTATTTGGAAACAAATGTTGGCAAAGTCAGGTAATGTTCAAGAGATGGAGAATGTGCTGGGGATAGGGACAGGGGAAATCGCTAGCAGTTTTTTCCCTTTAAAATTTTTTTGGTGTATTTTTATTGTGGGCTTGTTAGTTTTGTTGGTTTATATGATGGTTTTTGTTTTTTTTAATAGCCTTTAAGTTCTGCAGGTAATCCATATTGTGGGTTACAGTCCAAATTGATTTTGAAGGCAAGGTTTTATCCAAAAGGTGAATCTGTTGAAAACAAATGGAAATGGACTATTAACTGTGAGGGCAATGGAGTGACAAGGTATCATAGATTCAGATTTGAATTAATTTATGTGTAAAAATACTTGATTACATTTGAGTTTTCACTGTTGTATGGAGCTGGGGAAAAGACAGCCCAGCATATCAACATCAAATGAGGTAAAAGTGAAATAAATCTACAGAGTAATAGAAAGCTGTTAAGAAATTGAGAGTTTCAGTAAAGGGCAATATCATAAAGGCCAACATGGCCTATGGATTCTGTATAAACTTAAATTTCAAGCAACTTTTTATACAGTAACAAGCTGAGCTGAAAAGGGAGAGGAGGAGGAGGATACCAGACAATAAGGACTCGTCTCTCGAGTGTAGCTAAGTTCTAAATCAATTGTATGGTGCTTTTGAAATGCCAGTGAATGCTTCCAAGCATTATATTAAAATTTCATGATCAATAATGCTGAAGGCTGCACTACACACAGGCTAAAATTACAGCTGATAATTCGCCAGTACATGAATTTAATAGAATGTTGTTCACCAATGTTAGCTGCAATGCACTGTCCAGGTTATCCTCTTGATTAGAAATCACCTGTCAAAACAGTCCTTTTTTGTTTGGTGAGTATAGATCAAAGACAGTAGTGCTTGTTTTCTGGTGTATTTACTGCCAGAAATAGGTGGCTGTTTATTCAAACTTGGTGTAGCTGCTAAGGAACATAGGTTTTTTTTTTCCTTTTGTAAACATATTATGGTCTGCATCAAAGGAATGCCCACAGGCCCAGCTGACTTCAGGACTCTCACATTCCAGTCAGCAGCAGTCCCTGTCCTAAAGACATAAAGTATAAATAGACAAGAGCCAGAGGGCAAGGAAGTAGAAGCAGGTATTTTAAAAGCAGGTAGAATTGATTACAAAGATTCCTTTAGTTATCCTTGGAAAACCTAAAGAATTGATTATTAAACCTATTTTCAACACATAGCTTTATCTGTCCAAGATGTTTCTTGAAATAGGACTTAATTATCCAGGAACTTCTTTTAACATTTGCCTGAAGAATTTGATTTTTCTTTTTCATTAAAAACATGTGAATTTTTTAGACTTATCAACTTGAATATAGAAAGTTTGTGTGTTATTATACTGACTGCTAAATTGTTCAACTTTTCACTTCTAGGTAGTTAAAATCCCTGTATGACTCTGAAGCTAACTTTGTGTTTGCTTGTTACCTCACTGGTTTGCATCTTTTTTCTTATTGTTTTTCCAGCATGTGAAAACATTCAAATCCCTCTTCTGACGTAGAGATTTTGAAAGCAGCTGTTTCTCAGGACTTGCAAATATTAGGCTGTCTGTAGAATATTTTAGGATACTTTTACTGGCTTTTGTCGAACCTCTTCCACTTCTCATAAATAAGCAAGAATTTGGTGGAGTGCAAGTGAGGGAAAGACTATCTTTCAGAGTGGCAGTGAGGGTGGGTGAAACCAGGCATTTTAGCTATGCTGCAAGAACTATTTCTACTTTTTCCAATTTCTGGGCTATTTGGGAATGGAATCTAGAATGCAGTGGCCCCTCTGCTCAAGGTATTGGTTTCGGAAATGCAAGTATGATGTTTGATTTATGGATAATTAGATCCACATTAAGACATTTGAAATAGCACAATTTCCAGAATAAAGAATAAGATAATTTTGTCACATCTTCTTCTGCCTAAAGGCATACTATCATTTAGTGATGATGCACTCTCCTGACATACAGGAAACCTGGATTTACATCACTGTTTATTTTTACAAGTTGTTATGCTTAATACACAAAAACTGAGAAAACAGTCTTCATGAATGTAGCACTCACATTCTTGGAGATATTTAATCTTTATTGATATGTCAGATTTTGGAAATTCTGCAGCAACTGACAATTCTAGACATTATTGCCTGGAGGATGTGGGTACAGACTTGTCTAATATTGAATATTACATGATGATATTGAGTAATGCAATAAAATATTACATATTTTGTACTAGCAAAATCTTTCATTAACTCCAAGTGACTGACTATTAGAACTCTTAATGCACTCCCCTAATTAGTTACTGAAGCCCCTACTTTGATTAGATGTTCACAACTTTAGTACATTGATTCTTTATGCCTTATAATGGCGGAGACTGCTGTCCAAAACAGTTATTTTGTGGAAGTTTGTTTGTCTTGATATATTCTGATGTTTCTTATATGGTTGGAAATCTGCCCAGTATTTGCTCTGAAGTGTGAAAAATTAAAAAAGACATCTGTTTTTATTGTATTTTTCAGGGATATGATAAGCCATAAAAATAAAACTTATTGTTGGGCTGCACTAAGTCACAGTAATGGCCTTGAATCCTTCTGTTGGAAACTACAGTAATTTCACGAATACAAGCCGCACGGACTATAAGCCGCATATCTGGGTGTTGGCAAACATTTCATTCTTTGTCCATAAATAAGCCACACCTGAGTATAAGCCGCTCTATCATTCGCAGCGAGGACCCGCGTGCAACAAAGTTGCCAAATAGTAACAGAATTGCGGCATGGTGGGGGGTTTACTGGCTCAGCTAAGGCTGTGCAGGCTCGACCCGCTCAGGGCTGCTGACGGAGCCAGGTGGCCCAGCTCGGTGGGGCCGCTCGGTGGGGCCACTCGGGGCCAGCTGCCGCCTCTGGGCTTGCTCGCCCCAGTCTGGCGCTGCCCTGCGGTGGCAGGCAGGGACAGAGCACCCCCCGCTCCCGCTGCGGTGGTGGCAGGCAGGCACGGAGCACCCCCTGCTCCCGCCACGGTGGCGGAGGGGGGGGGCGGAGCCTGCCCACTCCTGCCGTGGCAGGTGGGGGAAGGAGCCCCCCACTTACCCCACGGGCCGCGGGGATGGCAGCACAGAGCCCCTGCCTCCTCCCTGAACCGTGGGGATGTCAGCACAGAACCCCCTGCCTCTCCCCCGCCTGAAGTAGGGAACTCCCCTGCCTCCCTCCCTCCCCACGCGCTGCCGGCACTGAGCTGGCCCTGCCCGCCGCGAAACACAGAAACCAATTTTTAACAATTGCGAAATCCTGGGTTTTACTGGCAGGTGCTCGACTCGGCACCCTGGCTGGCACTTCTGGGGTTGTAAATGTCAGAAAATTATTCACATATTAGCCGCTCCTGAGTATAAGCTGCATTTCCGGTGTGGGAGCAAAATCTTAGTCAAAATGGTGCGGCTTGTATTTGTGAAATTACTGTAGTTGTTACAACTTAGCAAGAAAATGTTCATTTACAAATGATCAGTATGTTGCTCATTTATTTGGACAATTGTTCTTTAAATAATTTATGGCAACACTTAATAGTGATCAAGTAGTACAGATACCCCAGTAATATGTCTTGCAAGAGTAAAGAGGGAATGGTAACACACATTTACTACTGGGTCTTTTCCTAGACATGGGCTGAGTCTAGTGGGAAAAATTATTCTTGTGGAATATGCAGAATGTTCATGAGTAGGGGTCTGTACACACTGATGAATCCATAGAGAAAACTAGGGAAGACTGGATGTCCTGCTCTATATGGGTCTTGGTCCTATCATGTTTCAGGGCTTTTGTCTGGTTAATCCTGCTCTGTGTTATTGCAAACACTGTAAAAACAGCTGTATGGATTCATACTAAGAGCTGAAAGATTGTTTAGGCATTGGAAGTTGACCAGTGAGGTGGTCGAGTCACAGTTTCTCCAGGTGAAGGAAGTGTTTAAGAGGTGTCTGGATATGGCTCTTGAGGATATGGTTTAGAGGTGATTATGGTGGTGCTGGGTTGATGGTTGGTCTGGATGATCCTGAAGATCTCTTCCAACCTTGATGATTCTGTGATATTTAAAGTTATGTTTAGCTTCTACTACTAAATATGAAACATATACATAGATGCCCTCAAAGCTTATATTTTATTTTTAATATAACAGTTCTGACAGCTGTCAAGGAGAGGCAGGTTGGTGTAGTGCTAGACACTGGAAGACGAGCGATGATTTCCGCTCTTGAATTCTGTAAGATGGGGCAGGTGCCAATATTCTTCTGTGCTGCAGCTCACTCAGTATCACCTTATCTCATCTGATAGCCTGGGAGTAATTACAACAGGATACTGTGTGGATGGATATGCTGTATGTATTTCAGAGTAGTCCAAAAGGTGCTGCTAGAGAGTTTGGCTCTGAAGCTGTTAAAAGCTTTGATATTGCAAAGGCAAATTCCATCACCTATGGGAGTCACTGTTCAAAACAATGGTGTTTCGTTTCAGAGATTGTTTAATCTGGCCCAGAGTGAAAAGCAGTCTTGGAAAATTGCTACACCCAATAAATGAACTGCTGTGGCAATCTGGCTGTACCTTTCACAGAACAGAAAGTGTGAGAAAAACATTTTAAGACAAGTACCTTCTCCCCTTGCCCCTTCTTTGCCAAATCACAAAAAAAAAAAAAAAACCCAAAAACTGATTCACTGTTTGGGTTTCCAAAGCAACAGACATTTCAATGATTCAATGACTTTTTTTTCTTACTTTTGTTATTCCACCTCTCTAATGAGGAGGAAGAAAGGGGCCACTTAGAATCACAGAATGGGTCAGACTGGAAGGGACCACAGTGGGTCATCTGGTCCAATATCCTTTCTCAAGCAGGGTGATCCTAGAGCATGTGGCACAGGATTGTGTCCAGATGGTACTTACAGTAATTTCACACCCTTTTGACTAAATTTTTCCCCTGAACCTGGAAGTGCGCCTAATAGTCTGGTGCGCCTTATATGATGGACAAAGTTGCGAAATTTGCCAAACTGGAAGTGTGAGCCGCAATGGGGGGAGCGGTGCCGCGGGAGCGCCGAGTCCTGAGGCGGGGGTGGGAGCGGGCGGCCATGACCGGCAGGAGCCGCGAGGGGAGGGAGGGAGCTGCTGCCAGCCCCAGCCCGGGGGGGAACGAGAAGAGGGAGCCCGCAACAGCCCCGAGCAGAGCTCGCTCGGCGGCGGCATCGGAGCAGCGGTGGCATGGCCCGGGCAGCCGGGGGAAAGCGGTGGTGGTGGCACAGCCCCTGTGGCCGTGGCAAAGCGGCGGTGACGCCGGTGCAGCCCCTGCGGCCACGGCAAAGCGGCGAGAGGCAGCGAGAGGCAGTGCAGCCACTGCTGGCGCCTCCGCAGAAAAGCAGCGAGAGGCGGTGTGGCCACCACTGCCACAGCAGAAAAGCGGCGACAAGTGGCGCAGCCCCGGGGAAGTGGGGAGAAGCGACGCAGCCACCGCCGCGGGAAAGCGGG
Organism: Catharus ustulatus; assembly: GCF_009819885.2. Lineage (NCBI taxonomy): Eukaryota > Metazoa > Chordata > Aves > Passeriformes > Turdidae > Catharus > Catharus ustulatus. Next base: position 27,438,627 of record NC_046225.1, on the reverse strand, counting down.
GAGAAGCCCTGCTGCCGCCAGCCAGGTGGAAGCCGGGATGCAGCACGGCCACGCGGTGGGAGCCGGGAGCCGTGACCGGTGCCAGATGGCACCGGGGGCGGGCGGGAGTGCCGGGGCCCGCTGCAGGGGAGGGCGCCTGGGGCTGTGTTTAAAGGCTACACCGATCTTTGAAAAATGTTTTCAAATTGAACACCTGCCAGTAATTCGTTACTTTGTTTCACATCGTGCGGCTCCTTGCTGAGAAAAAAAAGTGCACCTTATAGTCCGATGTGCCTTATATGATCTACAAAGTTGCGAAATTTGCCAAATCCCAGGGAGTGCACCTTATGCTCCGGTGCTCCTTATGGTCGTGAAATTACTGTAAATAGTGAGGGAGAGTCCACAACCTCACTTGGCAATCTGTTCCAGTGGGAACTTCTTACAGCAAGGATGACTTCTCGATTTGTTTTTTTGGGTTTTTTTTTCGGTTTGTTTTTTGTTTTGTTTTTTTTTAAGACTTTGTTTTAATACTGTCTTCTGATATCAAATTTCTGCTTTCATAACAATAGATTTTGACCCTTGCTATGATACTGTGATAGGACCCAGGAGGTATTTGTTGATTGGAGAAACCCTTGCTGGATCAAAGCATTTGAGCATGGCCGGACACAGCAGTACATTTGGTTAATCAGAGGAGTGACACACAGGGAAAATGCTGCAAGAGACAGAGTTACACATCCTAACTGTCACTTGTTCATATTCAATAGCACATATTTGCTTAGAAATGCAAGAGTTTAAAGATTCTCTGGAGTTTCTGGTTGTCCTCTAGGTAGAGTTGTGGTTGAGAGACTGTGGCACAAAATGTATTCTACAGCTCCAGTTTGAGTCCTGGTAAAAATAAGCAGGTGAGAAACTGGGAAATGCCAGGCTATAACAACTACCTCCAGCCAAATTAGTTGATTTCAGCTTATTTTTTAGCCTGATACTCCCCATAGGCTTGTCCTACCCCTGCAGAAAAAAAAAATAAACAACCCATTTTTTTTCTTTTCTGTTTTGGTAACGCCTTGTTCATTTGGAAAATGGAAATTCAAGTGACTAGATCTCTTCTGTACTAAGAGAAGTTGATCTAAGTTTGATTTAGTCAAGTTGTTGGGTTCTTTTGTTTGTTGTGGTTTGGTGGTGGGTTTGCTTGTTTTGTACTTTAACAATATAATCTCTGGACAGTGAGCTAGCTTGAAGTTTTCTGGCTCAAGGGGACTGCAATGCCTTCAAGCATCTTTGCTTGACCAGAACACACAACATAATTCCTACAATAATAGAAAGCAATTTCATACAAGCCCAGCTGCAAATTTGACAGGTTGTGACATAAGAAATGTAAGGTCCTTCTTTTATCAACTGAAAAGCTACACAACTTCCTTATCGTCTCTTTGTAACTTTCTGTTATCTTCAGTATTTCCTAATTCACAGTTGTTCTAATACATACTTGTTTTTGGGCCATCATTTGTTTGAATTTAATATCTTTTTTCTCCACAGGATGCTTCCCTGGAGTTTAGATAAAGAGGATGTTTCATTCTTCTTAGAAGTAATGCTCATCTAAAGTCCTAAAACCCCCCTTCCTTTATGCCAGGAGCCTTCCTTTGTAGCTCTTCTTTTAAATAGTTTATCCTAAACTGAAGACTGATTCTGAATTACTGCTGTCAGGAAGGATCTTGGTCTCTAACTGACTTTCACTCTCCCCTGCTTATTATTGATTGCCCTGTGACAATCTGTGTGTGGCATATAGCTAAGCAATCCTAATCTTAAATAGTGCATAGATTATTTTGCCCAAATTTTGCAGATAAATAAAGTTAATTTTTCTGTTAACCACTGTGGTGGCTGTCACTGCAGAATCAACACTTGCTCAAGGTTACTGTGCATTGAGATTTTGGGATCTTTTTTCCTTTTCTTTTTCTTCCCAGTCTGCTAAGAATAGGGGCATATCCATGGTAACTGTATGTTATGTCATGGCAAATGTTGAATTTCTGTGTGTGTGAAACAGTAACAGCTGCATAAGTACAATTTCTAAGCATTTTCACTTTATGTGTGTTGGGCAGGATAAGAAGGTTACCTCATACATTACCAGCTTTAGAGCATCTGATATTCAGTATCCTGTGTTTGTACTTTTTATCTGTAGCAGTGAGGTGCTGGGAAAATAAGCATTGCCATTGAGCTCCCAGAACTTGTGAATCTCTGGAGAATATAATTAATGTCCTTTGAGACATTTACATGTGAGGAGAGAAAGAGAGAAGTGTAAATTTACTCCTACTCTTCATTATTTCTGGACTCAAAAGCTCTCTGTTCGCCTGGTTTTACTGAGAATCAAATGTCACTTCAAAACATCCTGGAATTATTGACAACTTCCAGATTGCTGAACAGGACTGTGGCAAATTCTCACTGGAGGATCATGTCTGGATGACATCCCATTCCTCAGGGGGATTTGTCAACTATACCCCTCAGCTTGGTTTTGTCTGAAAAAGTGATAACTTGTAAGAAACTTTGGAGATGTTACCGGTTGATTCCAGGGTGTGAAAATGTAAGCGCTCGTCAGCCTATATATCCTTTCAACTTGCATGGAGTCAGGCACTTATTTCTTTGTATGTCTGGTCCAAACCAGCATTTCAGCTGAAATGGTTCCTGCCCTGTGAGAGAATAATTGAATACAAATTTGTTTGTTTTTTGGAACATAGTTTATTGGGTTCTAATCTGATTCTGGGATTGAAAATCTCTTGCTCTGACAGCCAAGTCACACAGGTTAGCAAGGGCTGCCTCGGGAAACAGCAGTATGCAAATGCAAAGATGAGCGCTGAAGCAAGAGCCTAGGCTTATTAGGAGTGGTCCTCCAGAAACTGCCCAATGCAGGTCTAAAGGGACCCTGATTCTCTTTACAATGGACAGCTCCACAGAGTGGTTCAGCCTCCTGGAGTCAGAAAGAGTTTTCCTGGCTGTTAGGTGGTCCTAGGCTGACCTGGATCTCAACTTGGGCCCTTAGCAGATCTCTTGTAGGTTCATCTGTACCGGATGTAGCTGGCTGTGAGCTGAATTCTAAAGCTTTGATTTTCTGGTATCCCTCAAAACTCCGTGGTAGATGAGAAACCAAGACACAATATTTGAGAAGGGTGTTTCAGTTCCTCCTTAATGCCTGGCACAGTTTTTGTAGGTCTGCCTTCTGCAACAGATTTCTTCCAGGCAGTGCAAAAAAATTCAAATAATTAAGTGTGCAGCTTTGTCTTGAAGGGGGAAACTGCCACTGACTTTCAAATCTGAAGGGTGCAAAAGTGCTTTTTGTGAGAGGTTGCAATAATAGGACAGCTATGACAAAAACTATGCTATGAAAATTCATTGGCTTTTCCACTTGAAATGTTACTTAAATACTTTTTAAAATTAATGTTTTAAATTCTTAGTTTTATCACTGAGCACCTGTTACAGGGCTGCCTCACTTATATCCTCCTACCTGCTCAGGATTGGTAGCCAAAAGTCACTAAAGATAGATTTTTTCTATGAAAATAGAGTATGACTGTGAATTCTCCTTTGGTCTGATGGGCCTTTTCTATGGGATGTGCACGTGGGAAATTTAATGCCAGTTGGTGTTTCCACCATAATTATTTTTTTCTCCTGGTAAGGTACTACTAGCAGTACAAGTTGATGACCTGCTACTCTCTGTTGCCACTGAGGACACTCTAGGTCTTGGGATATAAGAAAATAGGCTCTTCAATGCCAGGATAATAATGATTAATATTCAGAACCAGGCACATGGCTCTTCTGACATTTTCAAGGACATTGTATCTATATTTTTTAGAATTCAGTGTACCTCTTTCCATTCCCATTTATTTGACTGTGGGTCCTACCAATTCAGCTAAGACCAGAAATACTCCAAGTTCAATAACAACACACAAATTTCATTACCTATATTCACTTTTTGTCCCAGCCCAGCATTTAAAAAGTAGGCAAGCAGTGAATTTCATTATAATGTAAAATACTGAAATTATTTCTGGACATAATATTGAGACTCTAGGGACAGTAACTTTTTGATTCTTGAAGTACAAAAAGCCTATTTAGGTAATAATTTAATCTGCAATGTTACTTGCCCCTTGTAACAGATTTCAAGGGAGAGTCAGCTACTTTTATTAGAGGAGTGTTGTACTGTACAGTATAATATGTTCCAAACCACACGGGTTCAGAATTTCTTTTTCTGTGTTCCCAGTGATGTTAGTGGATTTACATCTTAGTGTGAATGTAGTGGTTACTTGTTTGTATGAAAAATGAGTTCATATTTATCTTTCCAAGAAAAACAGCCTGTAACCTGTTAATACCTTTTAATGCTTTGGTTAAGGGAAAATGAGGAGATAAAGTCATTCACAAGAGTACTTGGCTGAAATAAGTCAGATATTATAAACAAGCCTCTGAGAACTGCCATGGAGAACTGCAACAGCAGATCTGAGAGTCAAAAGATTGGATTTTCAGGACTTTTTGTGGAAGTACATATTTATAAGGAGACTGTTCTTTGGCATATCTCTGCCACAGATGAGTTACTCAGGATACGCAATGGTCTGCAGCACCAGAAATTTCCATCCTCACCCACTGCCCAGTGTTCAGGATGTGACTTACGTGTCTCAGTTTGCACATGCAAAGTAAACGGGTGAGACTGGTGATTGCCTGTTAACTTCACTGCAAAGCATTATGAGAAGGATGGACATGGTATTTGATGTTTTTAGTAATAAGAATGCTCTATTACCTGTGACCTCAGAAGGTTTTAACAACCGCAACTTTCAAAATGATCAAATTAGTTTGAAATGTAGAATTCCCAAGCCACAGATTATTTTGTTGTTGTTGGTTTTTATTTTCTGTTTTTTTTTTCTTTCTTTGGGGCCAGGACTGTACTCTAGGTGTCTGCAAAGGAACAGATAATATAAAGAAGTATAAAAGTACTGAAGGGAAGGAAGTGCTGCCACTTGTCCTGGGTAATAAAAGTACTACTTTGACCTGCTATAAGAAGACCAAGTGTGATCTTCTTGAATCTCTTGATGGTTAAGTAAATTATGTGTGTGTAGATGTGTTATTTAGAATTATACAATGGATTTAATTTAATCTGATATTCAAAGGGATATCAACAAATGGTTTCATTTGCCAGGGGAAATCACCTTTTATTGTCTTTAAATGAGAATAGTAGTTAGGATGAAGTTTGAGTGAAAATTGCTTCTTGGTCTAGCTTGTTACTTCACTATTCATTAACAAAGGGAAATAGCCTTGTCCCTATAGAATCTGAACTCATCGACAAGTGCTCAAAAATCACATGTGGCTTGTTAGTAAAGCCTATAATTAAAAGGAGGAAGGGAAAACCTTCCTAGGATTAGCATGTAATATGATGGGAATAAAAGGGTCAGCTTTATCCTTTGTTGCCTTTTTCCTCCAAAGTTTAAGTGGTCAAGTCCACACTCAGAAGTGCTGCTTTCCTGGAAAGTGTTTTTTGCCCATGAAGTAGAAGAGTAGATTGAGAACTACAACCTGAGCAGGTTAAGAAAAATAGTGCCGTGTTCCATGAAGTTGAGAACCATATAGTGATGAAATACCAAGGTTGCTGTTACCCTGAGTATATGTTTATAACCAGCAATGTGGCATGGTAAGGGCCAGAAGTTAAGCTAAAACCTATAAAATAATAGAATTTGTCAAAAATTTAGCGCTTAAATTTTGACAGCATCTGAACACTTAAAGACAGGATCATCTAATGCCCTTGGATCTCTAAGATGTTTATCTTCCTTTTTACACCTTAATAGTGTTAACTCTCATCCTGGCAACTTTTTTAAGAAAAGTTGCAAATGAATGTATCCCATTTTAGGTGTATACGATACTTATGTGCTGAAGTTTTGAGATGGTCCAAGGTGGCCTCTGTTTGTAGGCATTCGTGGCATAAAGAACCAAAGCCTTTGGCTTCATTTGATATTTTTGTTCTCTAACATCTCTTGTCTGTTTTCACAGCAGCATAATACATATATCTTAAGGAGGAAATGGGGTTTTAATCTTCTGTGGTTTTTAAAGTTTGATTATTCATAGGAGGGGAGAGGGAAGCAAGGGCTATTGTGGGCACTTTAACAGACTTACTTAACCTTCTAAATAGTTTTATCCTTCAAACACAATTCCTCACTCCTGTCAGCAATGGCTGTCTGAATCATACACAGAGGAGAAAAGGTGTTTGGGTAGGCGTGGATTTCTACCAGAATGCAGTTTTTAAAAAAAGTGCATACTCAGCATAACATTTGTGAATGAATATGTGCATTCTCATTCTTTTAGCTAATGAAAGCAATTTACTGGGACATGAATATGCAACAAAGATAACTCTCAAAAGATTTTTCTTTTTTTTTTCTGTCTTGGTTTTGAATGTAGGTTATATTTTTTCCCATATGCCGTTCTGACTACTGGCACATGGTTTTTCGTGTTGTAGCCTTGCACCCTGTTTCTTGAAAGGCTTTGATTAAAGCTTTGTATTTTTCTAGTAATGGTTGCTTCTGGAGGTTTAATGAAAATAATAACAGTATTAAAAACATAGTAACCCCTCCTCCCCAAAATAGCTTTCTCTCTGCCTGATTCTTGTATTTGTTTAAGGAGATGTATTAGGAATTGTAATATACATTGCTTCTAAATCCACACGTATTATAATAGGTGCATTTATAGGTAGCAGAAAATTTTGTAAATAGCTAATGGTGTGGGAATTACTGTGGAGATATTTAAGGGTAAGCCATGGGGGTTTTCAACACTAATGACTGAGCAGGAAGTATAAAAATTTCAGGTATATATTAACTATAGTACTACAATAATTGTGCAATCAAGACATTTAATTGTTAATGGTGCATTTTTTTTGTCTTGCATTACCAGACACTTGACACCCTGGAAAGCACACATAAATATAGAACAAGTAAGCAGATTTGCTTCATAGAGGCATCTTAATTCAGGTAGAAGTTTAGAATCATTTGTATTCTGCTTTTGTCACTCTTGAAAATTGCTGGAGTACTCTGGATATAAGAGTTTTTGTTGTAAGACTGTGGATTGTAGATGTTGCACTTTTATATTGTCACCTTGTCAGCATGTACCTGATTCAAAGAGGACTGGGAATAACGTTTACAGCTGTTGGGCCACATAATAAATACTTGTAACTTAGGTCTGTGAGGTAATGCCACTTTACACTTGCCTGTCCAGAGTGGGTTCTGTGGTTGCTGAACACTTTTGAGGAAGCAACAGGTGCTGCAGTGGGTCAGATCCACTGCCAACAAGAGGCAGAAGAAAATTAAATAATGATATTCTCCATGCAGATTACCAGCTAGATGCTTCTAAAACAGGTGGTAGAGGTTTTGTACTTGAAAGAGAAAAATACTATGTGAGAACTTTAAATTGGACACATAATTCCCTAGTAAATGCTTATGCAAATTAGAAACCTCTCATTACAAGCAAGCTAGAAGGACCAGCTTCCTCTTGTATTTTATCAGATTGTGTGATTTTGATTGAAATAATTTCATTTTGTACTGAGGATTTACCTTTTTATAAATTATGTTTAGTTAACTTAAACGTAATGTGCGATGTCTATCCCCAGTCTCTAGATAACACTGGAATTATACTAGTTACAACTTGACAAATCCCTAGTAATTGTTATCTTGGTTGAAATCTAATTATAGCATTATAGCATTACTTTTGTATCTCCTTTGCAAAATTTAATAGTCACTTGGTGACTTTCAGACTGTAACTGCCTGGTAGGCATACATACTGCAGTGGTAGACTTGGAACATGCAAATCCCAAACACCCAGCATATGCCCTTTACTGTGACATGCAGCACTTCTAAAAAAGCTTCTCTTGCACAGTGAGGCATTGAAAAGAGGGTTTTTTCCTTGGATGAGGGGAAAAAGGGGGCTAATGGAATACCAGTGCACCCTGGGGAAGCGTTTCTCTAGACTTTGCTTTAATTCTCTGCATGTGGCATGCATATAAACTGGAGAGACCTGGTTTATTTTCTCATTTTCTATTTCCAGATCCTCATGAAATATCTACTGTTCCATATGCTACTATGTTGTCTTAAATTCCTTAGACAGAATAAGCATTTGTAATGTTCAGCTGAAGCTAAATTTTCGTACTAAATTTAGCTCTGTTTGTGCTTTGGCTCAGAGAGTGAAAGGTTCAAGGCATAAAGCATGATACAACTATTCAATAAAAGGTCAGAATTTCAATTCTCTCATTCTGAATTTTAAAATTAGTCTGAAACAATGCATGCTGATCAAGTTCTCTACCAAAATAATGGGGTTGACCTGAACTCATGCAGTATAGGGAAAAAGAGAGTAGGATGAGCATTTGGCTTGGCTTTCTGATAACTCACACCATAAGGTGTGAAAAAGTTCCAGCCTATTTTCAGTGCAGGCACTTGAAGTTTTGTTTGTAAAGGACTACGTCAGCCAACCAGATATATTTCTGTGTAGGGAGGTTTCGTTGCAAGCACAGTGTACAATGGTCTGTACAACTGTAGGAATGCTTAGTTTTGGAATATGTATCTGTGATCAAAATAGAACCATGATCCACCTAGAAAGATTACAGTAATCTCACGATTATAAGCCGCACTTGATTATAAGCCGCACTTCCGGATGTCAGCAACTTTTCGTTCTTTGTCCATATATAAGTCACACCTGATTATAAGCCACACGTCCGGTGTCGGCTACTGTCTTGGGTTGCAATACAGAGTGTGATAAAAGGTACCTATTCTATCACCATCTGTTGAGGGTGGGGGCAGTGATCCTTATCTCCACGGGAGATATTCTGCTAATGGGCTATCCATTGAAACCAGGTGGAGCGTTGTTCTTTATCTTTTCACAACCCATCCTTCCTGCAGCGAGTCATTTTCTGCTAATGGCCCATTGAGTCCCACTGTGGGACTGATAAAATTACTTCATCCCATTGGAAGTTGCTCCAGCCAGGGGGAAGAGCCCAACATTTCTTACCAAGATAAAAACAGAGGTTTTGGGACACAAAGGTAGCCCCTTTCTCCACTGGACTCCAGAGGAAAACCAGATTTCTCTACATCACCACTGGACCTCTGGAAAGAAACTGCACCTTCTACAGGACCACTGCTTCAACTGAATCATATCTGTCACTGCAAGAGGACTGCAACCACCATTTAATCGAACTGCTACCAACACCCTGCCTGATGGGGTGTCACGTTGTACTCTGACTTTGTCAGGGTTTGGGGTTTGTTTCTTTGTAGTACTGTATTTCTATTTTAATTTCTGTAGTAAAGAACTGTTATTCCTAATTCCCATATCTTTGCCTGAGAGCCCCTTGATTTCAAAATTATGATAATTTGGAGGGAGGGGGTTTACATTCTCCATTTCAAAGAGAAGTTCCTGCCTTTCTCAGCAGACACCTGTCCTCCAAACTAAAACAGCAACTTTTCGTTCTTTGTCCATGTATTAGCCACACCTTGTAAGCCGCACTTTGGGTTCGGACCAAATTTTAGTCAAAATGGTGCGGCTTATAATTGTCAAATTACTGTACTAAGGAAACACTGAACAGCAAGAAGGGGCTTTTCTTCTCCAGAATCTGTTGCTGTCTCTGGCTGCTACTGGCTGGAGGTTTAGTTAGTGACTCATTTGTTATAGCTGACTGCTTGGAGTAAGCCTGTGACTCTCTGAATCTGTTTCAGACTTGGATATGCCCTTTGGGGTTCTTTCATTAAGGTAGCATGGCAGAAAGGAATGCATCATGTTCCCATGCAATGAAGTCAAGATCACCTGGGAGCCACGGCAGCAACCACGCAATTGCATAATTGCAATAAAATAATTAAAGCCAGGTAGGAAGTATATGGTCTCCCATGACTGTGTTGATAATTTCTCAGCTGATTATTTGTTGCACATTCAAGCTCTAATCACTGCTACCACAATGTGGATTTCTTGCTAGGCCACCTAATACCAAATGCAGTATCTGGAAGGCTACCTGCTCTTTTGCCATGCTAGTATTTTCTGAGGTGGTAGAAGTTGATTGATGACAAGCAACCTCTGTTAATGCAGATTGTTGTGGGCTGGCGAGGTTTAGAAATTTTTCCCATTATTATGTTAAGCTAGCCGGGGTGGCTCCCCTATTAGCCGTTAAGAGCTGAAGACAAAGGCTGGACCAGCCCGATGGCTCCATTAGGGAAAGGTGGAGTCCTGCTTTTGTCCTTCGGCGAGTAGAAGGACACTCGCAGCTCGCCGGCGGAGGAGAGAGGTTCTTTCTTCTCCATGTTTCTTCCCCGCTGGACTGGGACTGCAAAAGCTTCTGCTTCCTCTGAACAACTGGGAACTGGGACACCCACAGTGAGCAGAGTTCTTTCCTCACCTTTTCTTCTACCTGGGACAACTGGTGCTGCCTCGCTCCCCTGCTCCTACAGCAACCGCGACTGAGAGGCTGCCTGCCCTGCTCCATCGAACTGTGCAGACGAGAAGGGGCATCGGTGACTGAAAAAGGGACTGGGACTGAGTTCTGTTCTGTTCTGTAACTTTTTTTTCTTTCATATAGCTGATGCTGTTTTAGTTTGTCTTATATCAGTAAAGAACTGGTTTTCCCAACCCATACCTTTTTTGCCTGAGAGTTCCTGAATTTCCTTTTCCTGGCAATACTGTCCCTTTAAACCAGGACACAGATGTAGAGTTGAGTGCTGGGATACTGATAACTGAGGGAAACACTTTGCAGATAAGCAAGCTTTACATTAGGTGTAAAATGTCATCGCATAATTACTCATGAAAAGTACCTTTCCCTAAGCAGTTGCATCTGTCCCATTACCAGTTCAGCCCATATCAAATGTTGACAGAAGCAGCAGCATCTTTGCAAAAATCTTAGTGAATTAGTTTTCATTTCAGTGCTGAAAAATACCAGCCTGAAGTGAAACAAGAGGAAGGGAGGAGATGAGCAGTACATAGTACAACCACATTGAAAGCACCTGGCATTCTAAAAATATAGAAAACCAAAGAAAAGTAGTCACAGCCTACAGGCAAACCCAACTCGTCTCTAATACACATCTAATTCGGAATTTCATTGTACTTCTGATTGAGGAAAAAAAGACCAATTATCCCAGGAAAACATTGCATTACGTATGCATTCACTGCCAAAGGGGAAGAATGTCGATTACTTAACACAAAACAGCTGAAACCATTATTACAGCCTTTTAAGAGTCGAAATAAAAGTGTATTATATGCCTTTAAATCCCAGTGGACAGCCCAACTGGTGTCATATTCCACAGTGGATCCATTAGCAACATAATGTCATCTAACCACAGGCCATGCTAATGGTTTAAATTAGAATGTGTGTGGATATTTTAATTTATAAAAGACACTGCTGCCTGATTAGAATAACTCTCATCACATAAAACTACTGCTCTTGTGATACATTACTTCAAGCAATATCAATGAATGGGAATCTCTGAAACTAAGCTTTCTGAGTAGGCAAGGACCAAGAGTTGAGCAAAATCAAATGTGTCCATGCAGTATTTTATAGCACATAAAAAAGAACTGAGATGTCTTTACAAACAACGGCGTTCTAGTGTGAGGCAGGTGACAAAGGATGTACAATGGCATGTTTGTGCAAATACCTTTTATAGCTGAAGATAATTGTCTCCACTATATGTAGGGCAAAAGTGGCCCACTGACAATAGTGGCGCTAATTGCTTGGGTAGAGAAATAGGCAATTGTCATGGGTCTGATGCAGAAAATAATCTGTGTAAAGCAAGACTTTAATAATCAAAACCATGACCTCAACACAGAAAACAGAATGTCATGTGAAATTGGGGACTGCTGTTTTTCTTTTTCATGATCTCAATAAATGCCTCTGCCAGAGGCATGGAGGCTACTGCTGTGGCTTCAAACCTTTTCAGAGAACACAGCATTTCTACTATACAACTTCCCACATCATTCCTTTGTGAAAACATTTCACCAGATGGCTGTATTACAGTAGGACATCAGTAAATCTTTCTCTCCTATGGAGTGGAGGGCAGACTGCTGGTCTTGATACTGTACGGCTAATAGTACTGAAAGCAGTTCTTGCCTTAAAGTTTTCTATTTACATAGTACTCTTTCTGTCAGAAAAGGCATACGTATTTTCTCTCCTCATCCTCTGTATCACTTATGATCCTGAAAATTCACGCTCATGTGAAGTGCAATAAATAGTGAGCTACTCACAAAACATCTCAAGCAGCTTGGTTGGGGTTGAATAGAGGAATAGGAAGAACTCTCTTGTGATGAGTAGAGGAAGCAGGTTGGGGATCTTGTGCTTATACAAGTTACCTGAAATAGTTCTCAGTTCTCTTAAATGAGCTGCTAACCACCAGAGAGTTCTGCAGAGTGCCAGCCAGCTTAGCTCTGATACCTTAGGAGCACTAGTTCTTACTGCAAAGATGATGATATCATAATGAAAGAGGTCTCAGTTTTAAATGCAGTAGTGCTCTTACCTTGGGCTGTCTGTCAGATTGGAGAACTTGAGCAGAGCTCACAAAGTACTTAGTGAACCATGTCCCAAACTTTCTTCACCACTGCCCCAAGAGACACAACTTTTCCTTTCTCAATAAAAACACTGTGTAGTGGTGATGGCTTCCAGGCTACCTGGAACAGAGGCTAGACAGTGTTAAAGGAATAAAGCAGGTATTTATTAAATGGACTTTAAAGGATACACCTTGGGCACTACAAGAGACCAGCTGTGGCTCCACCCAAGATGTGGGCCCAGTCACAAGTTTTCACATTTTTATAAGTTTTGGGGTTACTTGTCCAATTACAGCCTCAGGTTATATAGTCCCATCCTCCCAGATTGCTCTCCTCAATTTGCCGCTGTTTTTACTTTTTGGGCCTGAAGCTGCAATGGTGTCCTTGGTTCTTGGGCTGGAAAAGGGTTTTTTAGTCTAACTAAACTGTGAAGAGAACTTGCTAACACTTTATATGAAGTTCAAAGTTATATACTAATGCAGTACAGAATCTGGAAAATACGAAAGTTTAAACTTCAGTGACAGTACCTATTTACTAAATGGTTGTTCATGGGTCATTTGCTAGAGTGGAACAAACCCATGCTGTGCTCACACAAATCAAAATTTTTAAGTGCCATACCCTTGAGAGGAGGAAAACTATAATCCAGTTTGTTGTGTGGATATGACAACAGAGGTTCACACAGGAGGGCAAGTGGAATTGGGGTGGGAAAGTGGTCTTCTTCAATCTGTGTTGGAAAAGAGAGTAAGAAAGCCTTCAGGGGAATAAATGATGTAAGTATTTCTGCAGTGAAATAAGCTCTATGCAGATAAATCATAACTCCTCACTGTACAGGGTCCCTCTCTTGCATTTTTTCCTCTGAAAGGATTTCTGAATTCTGTTGACTATTCACATCTTTTATGTATATATCTATGCATGTTTTAGAAGAGTCATTCATGGAACTGTTTTCATTTCCTACATATGTGCAGTCAGACCTCCCATATATTACTGTTTATATATATCCTTTGGTGAAAGCCAAGCATACCTTTGGAACCTGATCTGATGTCTCTAGCTGAAATACTGGTCTCTCACTACAATGAAAGGTGATACTTGCTTTTTTTCAGTCACTTTCTTAAAGCCCAAACCAACTTTCAAAACCAATTGTTTCCCTTTCCCCTGAAAGAGCTAAAGGAAGCAGAAAAGTTCAATTAGTTCTCTTTAGCACAAGGGACAGGCGCTTTCTATGAAAACATAACAAGGATGTTTTAAAAATTACCTGTAGTTGACACTCAACACTGTGTAATTTTTTTTGGACAGGCTAAGAAGGTTAAATCGTAGCATTTTGCAGAGCTGTGGTACTGTATCTGTGACTCCTAGCTGTGGGGCTAACTCTGGCTCCTATCAGGGTTGGCTGACAGGACCTGGAAGAGGCTTCACCAGATCCATGCTGAGCTCAGGTGGTGACATATTACTGGCCCTGCCCTGTGAGGCTACTCTGTCAAGTGCTGCTCTGTGTTGTGCTATTTTAGCAATAGCATAGAATCATAGACTATCCTGAGTGGGAAGGAACCCACAAGGATGATAGAGTCCAACTCCTGGACATGCTGTCTCTAACCAACCTCCCAGCATATAGAATCTGGGAAGGGATATTCCTACAGCCAGCCTTGTTGTTGCATTGGTAGAGGGCATTTCTAGTCATGATTCTAAGCTTGTTGTGGCAGCTGTTGTCAGGTGTTGAGCTGCAGGCATTTGCTACTGAGGCGTTGCAACTGCCTTTCTGGGCTACTCCTTCACTAGGGAACGTGTCCCTTTCCATCTAAGAAATGTGCAAAATATAATAGGAGATATCAAAAAAATATTTATTCACTTAGCATCTCTGATCCTCTTTGGAAGGCTCATCACACTTCACTAGCACCTTGCTTTTGCTGTGGGAGGGGAGATCTGTGACTGCGCTGTTTAGATTGTCATGTCCAAAGTTAAAGTAGCAGTGGTTGGATAGAGTATCTCTTAGCCAAATGGGAAGATGTTGATGGAGTTTGAGCTGTACAAGGAAATGTTGTATTCCTTTTGTCATTTCTAAGTGTTGTTTTTTGAAAACTCTTGCAAAGCCCTCTTTACCTGGCTTAAAGCAAATGCCCTGATTTTGCTGTCTTCATCCTTGAAAGCTTCTGTTAGAGTGGTAGGCCTTTCCATGGGGCTTATATCAATCTCCTTGCTGGTGAGTTAGCTTGCAACCTTAGGAACCGGGATTTTTGTTTTTCAAAATGCTGGGAAATGCAAACATGCAAAAGCTGTATTAACATCCACTGTGAGAAAAGTGTTAAGCTAGTTAGATACAAACTTGGGTTTCCATTTGCTATAGGTGTTTCAGGATTTATTACATGACTGTGAACAGTCTCATGTAATAGACCTTGTTCTATAATAGTACCTAACCTGTGCACTTCGTGCTTCAGAATCTTACAATCTGCTTGACATTTTCAAGATTACCAAAGGGAGCTGTGCAAGAGTTAGACCCCAGTTTCTTGAAATGCCTGAAAAAATTAAATGATTAAAAATTAATAGCAACCCATTCCGAGGTGTACCCAGTATGTAAGGAGCATGTCTGAGTTTTCTGTGAGTCTGGCATCCCATCTTGAAAGTGAAGAATTTTCAAGACTTCACTGTATCTTTCCCTAAAGAGGCTAGATTGCTATTAGTAAAGCAGCTAAACCCATTCTCTCTTTCCAGCCTCAGCATGTAATCAGTATTCAGTGTTGTTTGGAGTTTTTAACTGAGCCAGAAAATCAGTCTTGCAGTTCACATTTGCATGAAAATACTTAGGAAAGGCATGTTCCTGTTTTTTCCTTAATTTTACAAAAGTTACAGTTGAATTTGCATTTTCCCAGTTAGGGAATTTGTTTTCACTTAGGTTAGGAAGATAAAATGTCAAAAAATGTGCTCACAAACGAGAATGCAAAATAAAAATTGGCAGCATGGCATCATTTGCTCATCATATTTTTCTATATCAGACAATAATATGTAATGTAACAGAGGTGAAAATAAGACACTTAAAGTGAACATTTGGTATTGAAACATAGTCGAGATAGCACTGATCAATCTTTTTGTTAGTTGTCATGTTTTTGCAGATTGTTTGAATATTCCCTCCTTAGGCAGTATGTTGATCTGCTAGGGAAGTTTGGGATATCTTGTAACAAGAGCAAATGCCAAGTGGTTTTCTTTTGAGAAATTCTTGTCTGCCATTTCTTTGAGTTCTGGTCTTTTCATGGGAGTCATGTTAAAAATGCCTATGTTACTTTTTCCCACCATGGGCAGCTCCAGTGGGAATTGCTAAAATGGGATTATTTTAGCTTGGTTATCCACAGTTAGAATTCCTTACACATGAAAACAATCTATAAGAGGCAAATTAAGCACAGATTTGACTTGAAACATCAAAATCGCTCAGTGAAGTAAATCTAGAAGAGCAGTAGAATTTTCTTGAAATTGTTTTCCCTTCTTTAAAGGAGTATTCTTTCATCAGATGTCTTCTTTGGCACCTCTGGTGGTAGATACTTGAGGTTCTCTGCCTGGGCGTGGTAAAAGCAAGGAAATGCCAGGAGAGGCAGGGGAATTGAGGCTTTGAAACTGCAGCGAGGGCCCAGCATGATGAGGGTTTGGAGTATGAAGCTGATTGTGTTTGCTTGAGGCAAAAGGAAAGAGTAAACTTTTGAGAAACTTAGGAAACTTCTAAACAAATTTTATTCACTGATTTTTATCACAGTGTGGAATGACTCAGAAGCCTTCAGGGACTTCACTTTCTCATCATTGATGAGATCCCCACTAAGCCTTTTAGGGTTGGATTGTCGCAGCTACAACTGAGCACAATAAAATGTGAGATCATCTGCATTATTTTTTTACATTGATCTTTATGTCTTGACTTCAGTAGTGATGTATGGGACTTTCTCCTTCATAGTAAATTCTTTTCAACATCAGAATTGGAGAACCTTAAGTGCCCTTGCTGTAGCTTTCACTGGAATACCAATTTAGCAGAGACCTCTCAGTTTCAAATGATGTGATAGATTGCTATGGTGACAGTTCCATAGTGCAAAGCTGCCAGCAGGGATGAGTTATACTTAAATGAAATTACAGTAATTTCGCAAATACAAGCCACACGGAGTATAAGCCGCACTTCCGGTGCGCCGACAACGTTGATGTCTTTGTCAATAAAAAAGCTGCACCCAAATATTAGCCGCACTTTCGTTCGTAGCGAGGATCCATGTGCAACTTTCACAAATTTGCCAATTAGTAACAGAATCACAGGATTGCGGGGTTTACTGGCTCGGGGCGGGGCCAGGCAGGCTTGGCCCGCTCATGGTTGCCAACAAGGCCGGGTGGCCCAGCTCGGCACCACGGCTCGGCGGGGCTGCTCAGGGCCGACCGGGTGGTGCTGCCACTGCCGCCCCCAGGCTCGCTTCGCCCCTCTCCCGTCTGCACGGCCGCCACCGCGTTTGCTCACCCTGGCCGGCACTGCTGGCCCCTGCGCCGCCAGGCTTCCCCACGCTACTGGCCCCAGTTCTGCTGGGCTCTGCCATGCTGCTGGCCCTGGTTCTGCTGGGCTCCCCTGCACTGCTAGCCCCGGTTCTGCTGGGCTTCCCTGCGCTGCCGGGCAGCCCCGCCCACCGGGCTTCCCGCTTCTGCCGTACTCCCCTGTGCAGCCGGGTCCCCCACACTGCTAGCCACAGTTCTGCTGGGCTCCCCTGCACTGCTAGCCCCAGTTCTGCTGGGCTCCCCTGCACTGCTAGCCCCTGTTCTGCTGGGCCCCCCTGCACTGCTAGCCCCGGTTCTGCTGGGCTCCCCTGCACTGCTAGCCCCCGTTCTGCTGGGCTTCCCTGCGCTGCTGGGAGCAGCCCCGCCCGCTGGGCTTCCTGCTTCTGCCATGCTCCCCTGCGCAATCGGGCTCCCCCACACTTCTAGCCACAGTTCTGCTGGGCTCCCCTGCACTGCTAGCCCCGGTTCTGCCGGGCCCCCCCGCGCTGCTGGGTCGGGCTCTGCTGTCCCCCCCACCCCACGCTGCTGGCCCGGGCTCTGCCACCCACCCCCCACACCACTGGCCTCACCTCTGCCAGGCTTTCCCACCTCTACCGGGGCTGGCCGGGCTCCAGCTTGGCTTGGGGCTGCCACGGGCTCTCACTTCCATGTTGGCAGCTTTTAGAATATTGTTGATATATTAGCCACCCCAGAGTACTAGCCGCACTTCTGGGTTTCCACCAAAATTGTGGTGAAAATGGCGCGGCTTATATTCATGGAATTACTGTAATTAAAATAAACGAAACCAGTGCATTGCCTTAGTTTGAAGCTTATTAGTGGTGAAGTAGTTCCTTTTTTGAAACCTGGTTCTATTGAAAATGGATCCCATAAAGTTCTACTATTCTTTTGTGAGGTCAAGGGGTTTATGTCTCGTTACGGGGCCCTTTATCATGGTTGTACTTCCTGTTTTAAGCTGAGGTGCAAATTCAGAAGTATCCTGTGAGTCTTGGATTGATTACAGAAATTTCACAACTATAAGGCGCACCGGATTATAAGGCGCACCACCAGGAGTCGGCAAATTTTGCAACTTTGTACACTATATAAGGTGCACCGGACTATGAGGCGCACTTTTTTTTTGCAGCAAGGAGCTGCGCTGTGTGCAACAAAGTAACGAATTACTGGAAGGTGCTCAATTTGCAAATATTTTTCACATTTGGCAAATTTCCGGACTTTGTCCATATATAAAGCGTATCCAGATTATAAGACACACTTCCGGGTTTGGACCAAAATTTTAGTCAAAAGGGTGCACCTCTAGTCGTGAAATTACTGTATCAAAATAGAAAATAATCAAAAATTAATTGTGCTCTTTCATTTCTAAGCTGGAATTTTCCACTTTCAGTTTATATACCTTTCTTTCTCCAGTGGGGATCAGGGATCTCTTTATGCAGGCAGGAGAGACTATTTCTTAATTTCTTTCTGCTTTTTCCAGACCTTAGCTTATTTATGTGGTTTTTTGTTTTTCCTAGAATTCTGCTGGTACTGTATACCCCTTGTGTTTCTCTACTGCTTAAGTAAGAATGCTGGGACTACACAGAACATTTCAGGTAGTTCTCTGGCCACTTTCTCAATCCTGCTTTGTACCTCCTGCTTGAAGACTAGGCAGTTGGATTATCCGTCTGCCGTAACTATGGAGAGTTTTTGTTCCCTTTCTGTCTTGTGGTCCTTAGTCATTCATTCTATGGCACTGTATTTTAGGATTTCATATTCTTTCCCTGTCTTACAACCAACATCTTTTATCGTGCATTTGGTTTGTTTAACAATCCATACCATACAAACGAATTGTGTTATTCTGAGATCAGATTCTTCTATGTAACAGATGTATTGTTATTAACAAGTATTCCAGTTTCAGTACAGCATGAACCCTACTTGCAAGGATGTAATAATGATCTGAAGGAAAATGACAGTGTCTTTGAACATTTACCACGTGATTGGGTTTTTTTGTATGTGTGCTCGACTGCTGCAGTATTTTCTGGTTTATGAGTCACACAGGTACAGTAATTTCACTATTATAAGCCGCACCTGATTATAAGTCGCACTTCTGAGTGTTTGGCAACATTTGGTTCTTCGTCCATATATCCACCGCACCAGATTATAAACCGCACTTTTGTTCACATTAAGGATGTTTGTGCAACTTTCACAAAGTTGCCAATTAGTAACAGAATCACGGGATTGCGGGGTTTCTGGCTTGGCTCAGGGCTGTGTGGGCTCGACTTGGTGCTGCCCCACCTCCGGGGCCAGGCAGGCTTGGATTGGCAGTGCCACCCCTCTGCCAGGGCCATGCAGGCTCTGATCAGTGCCGCTGCCCTGCTGCCAGGACCGGGCGGGCTCCAGCTCGGCTCGGGGCTGCTGCAGGCTTGCACTTCCGAGTTGGCAAATTTCTGAACTTCCTCCATATATTGGTCGCTCCATAGTATAAGGTGCACTTCTAAGTTTGGACCAAAATTTTAGTCAAAATGGTGCAGTTTATAATTGTGAAATTACTGTACTTATTTTTCTGTATTACCATGTAAAGCTAAATCAAATATTCTGGAGTCCTCAATGGCTGTAGAAAAATATCAGCAACATAACTGTATTTTTTTATCTTGCTTTTTCATACCAGTTTTCATACCAGTCTTTTCATGGCAGATACATTTAAATCAATTTAAAGCTTATCAGCCTAGGCTTTACCCAGATATCTCTTGGAATTTCACAGAGAAGTGCAAAACATTTCAGAGCACATTAGTAGTACCCATTGAATAAAGGCACTACAAATATATGAATGAAGGACTACTGATATACTTAAATATATTAGTATCTGTCTTTCTCCTTATGAACCTGTATTCTAATCCCTCCCATCCACTGAAGGGCTGCCACAAATAAGTAGAAACGACAGGAAGGACCCAGCCCCCACCAAAAATAATTATGAATAAAAGAGAACTGTAACTGTATGATGATTATGGACCATCATATGGATGATTCACTTGTTTTATTTTAAAGGAAAATGACATCAGATGAGAAAATTATACCCAAAATAATCCTAATCTTCTATGGTGTACCTGTTTTGCAATGGGGCCGCCTATGCTGTTACACGCGTAGCGGTGACTGAAACCTTTGTTGCGGTCTTCTCCCAAATGCTACTATGAACATGAATTTAGATAAATTTGAGATTTGGTGAAGATTGTCAGGAGAACTATAAATTACAAAGACCAATGTGCGATGAAGGTGGGGAGAAAGACTGATAAGGGGTGAAGTGCTCCTCAGCTTTCATTTATGACCTGTGAGAGGAAGTAAACAGAACTCAACTCAGTTTCACAGATGCTGCTCCATTCCAAAGGACTGACAATGCTTTTTAGAGTACAAAAAATAATGCAGATGGGAATGAGTGGGATTATAAACAAGGAGAGAAGATGGAATGAAAAAATCTAGTCTGTGTGTCTGGAAGGAAAGGATATAAAAAGCATGTGTTTGTCTACAATCATAGATGTTAAAGGAAAATCTTCATCAACAGGTATGACCAAAGAGATATCTATTCTCTGGCCCAACTGAAAAGACTGTTGGAGTGAAATATGGCCAGTCATTCTACGATGTTTCTGCCGCTGGTCTGTCTACATGCAGAAGCATACTGTGGCTAGTGGAGCATGTGCTTTTTCAGGTAAAGTGAAAGTAAAGTAAAATGAGCTATCTCCATGAAAAAGGAGTTCTTTAATCATCAGATCTGTTCTGCATGGCAGGGAGGTGAGATGCCAACCATCTGTCTGACAATGTCAGTTATGTGAAAACCAGTCTCTTGGTCCCAACTAGCAGCTGACCTGGTCTCTGGTGGTTTCAAGAAGGCCCTGTGTGCAGGAAGTCAGCAGAAATCTGTGGGGACACACTGACAGCTGGTGATGCTGCTACTTGAGGTGCAAGGATAAGGTGATGAGGAGTTGCAGGGAAGTGTTATGCATAGCTGTAGAACCAGCTCCTCTTACTTCCTTTTGATTTGAGCATCTCTGGATCTTCCCAAAGTCCCGTAGAGTCTTTCTTGGGAGAGATTATGAACAACCTTTTTTCCTTATTTAACTTTTTTGCTTTCTCCAAACCTTCTCTTGTTTCCCTCCATTCTCCAATCCCTTTCGCCATGCCTGAAGAGTCCAATTCCAGCTGTGAATTCTTTGCATGGAAGCTGTTCTGTTACCTTTGATTGACTTTTTGCCTTATTTTCATTATTACTGTAAGAATACTTGGGAATGTTTTGAATGGAGAGAAATAGAAAGTTCTCTCTTAATTACCCCCAAATGTTTATTTATTGTTGCTTATCAGTGCAAATTCAGATTTCTGAAAATTGCCTAGATGAAAAATTAGAGTCAATTTCCATATCCTGCAAGTTGAGTACCCAAAAACTCATTTGGTGAAGCACTGCACAAGAACGTGAGAAATGAGGACAGAGAAGAACTGAGGAGCTGATTGTAAATGGGTATCCTGCTGCTTCCAGGACTTCATCTCTTCCCCGACAATAAGGGAGGGAGGTAATTGCTTTGCAGCAGGCTCTTGCACCAGCCTTTGGCTGTTGGTCTCACAGATGCTCTTGGGTCACTTTTTCTTACAGATACGGATCAACATTTCCTGTGCTGTAGTGTTACTTTACTCTTCTGTGATCTCTTGTGCTGGGATATATTTTTAAGAGATTTTAAGGGCTGGATTTGGTCTCCAATAGTGTATCTACAACCTACCAGATTTGTATTCTGTGTGCTTGGGTGCAAGCATGTATGGCATACTAACATGCTGCTCCTATGTTGCCTAATTTTAAGATTATGGAAAAGCATAAAGAGCTTCAACTAAGACAACTTACTTTTGCTCTCTGTTTTGCCATCTACTGCAAATATATTTGGCAAACCTACTAATCAATGTTGACTGGTCTGCTGTGGGCTGTGTTATCTGTGTTTGACTATCTTGTCTGTTATGATTTGTTGAATATAATTTTGTTTTGTTATAGCCTAAATCTCAATGAAAATTCTTTACATGTCTGCTCACTCAAAATGGGATTTATTGAGGGTAATAGAAGAGTACTTATAATGTGCAGTGTACTGCATGAAAATATGCTCATAATAATTGCACTTGTTTTGCATCTGCTTTGGTAAAAGGTTGCTAAGAGTTTGAATTAAGGAGAGAAAACTGTTGAAAAGAGAACAGAATACAGTTTACGAAGGGAAGAAGTAAATTTTCTTTCACTTTGCTTTGTTTCTTTAATACTGAGTATTTTGTCTCTAAGCTGTACAGTACTTAGGGGATGGGTTTTTTCTGAACCCTTGCTTTTTGTAAAGAAAACTAGTTCCAATGTCAGTCAAGCTCTTGAGATTTGAGCCTCAAATACAACAAAATAATGGTTTTGCCTGCTCTTGTCTCCAGTCATGTGTCACTGCTCCCCTGGACCATGAGTAGAAGAGGCTATACGGAGAGCAATGCAACTGCATCAGCATCACAATGCTGCTTGGCAGTGCTAACAAGTAGAAACTGGGCTACAGTCCTGTCTTAGCCTCTGCCTTCCCTCCCCTACTGGTGCACTCCTGGCTCATTTGCTCTCTTATGGTTGTGGTAGCTGAAGCAGAGATTGTCACTTGCTGTGTAAGGGTCTGGCACAATGAAAACTTGAAGTGGAGGTATTGGTGTACAATAAAGGAAAAGCAGAGTGTACAGAGGAGCTCTGACATTGATTCCATCTGGCAGCCCTGGGGCTCAGAGTTGTTTGTGATATGGTAAGATCTTGTTGGTATTCAGAGTAATTACTCATGTAATAATGATAATTATGTTCTTCTGTACCTTGTCGATATATTTTGGTGCATTTATCATTCTATTCCTCCCCCTCCTCCCTTTTATGGCTACTGCATGACTCTTACTTGTTACTCTTAAAAGTCTAGCAAATTTCCAGTATAGGTGGTAAATTGCAGGTGTCCTGCACTTCGGTAAATAATTCAAGATAGCTAAAAAGAGGTCTTAATTTTAAAAGAACAAACCAAATCAAAACTACATGACAACCCCCACCCCCCCAACCTCTCCAGAACAATATTCTTGCCAGTTTGCTTTAATTTTTTATATAGCACTACTTCGGTTAATCCTTAAACTTCTTTGTAACTCTGTCATCTACACAGAAAGGTGGTGGTAAGTGAGATGTCAAACAACACAGAAGCGTGCAAAGTGGCCACACTTGGTCACTTCAAAATCATCTTCTTTCTCTCTTGCTGTTACATGATGTTCAGTGTCTGGTGTCATGCTGTGTCCTGCAGCAGTGTCCCTTTCCCTGTGTGTTCAGAGGGTACCATTCAATGAGGGTTAACTGCTGGGAAAAAAAACACATAGAGAAAATGGCATATTTTCTTCATAACTTGGGAATTCAGAAAAAGTTGTTTAATTTCTTCTCTTTATTAATTGGAAGTAGACAAAAAATCTACTTGCCTTCGGCTAGGATAGTCCAGGATAAATGGTATCCTTCCTTCTAAGAATAATGTTATTATCTATATTCTCTAGAAGCAGACTGGTTGTGGCTTCTTGCTCTGCTCTGTACTGCAGCAGCCTCACAGTTTTGGGTGCCACAATTCAAGAAAGACATTGAACTGTTAGAGAGTGTCCAGAGGAGGCAATAAGGATGGCAAAGGGCCTTGAGGGGAAGCTGTGTGAGGAGTGGTTGAGGTCACTTAGTCTGTTCAGACTGACGGGAGACCTCATTGTAGTCTACACCTCCTTCATGAGGGGAAGAGGAGGGGTAGACACTGATCTCTTCTCTGTGGTGACCAATGACAGGACTTGAGGGAATGGCCTGAAACTGTGTCAGGGGAGGTTTGGGTTTGATATTAGGAAAAGGTTCTCCACACAGAGGGTGGTTGGGCACTGGAACAGGCTCCCCAGGGAAGCGGTCACAGCACCAAGTCTGACAGATTTCAAGAAGTGTTTGGACAACACTCTCAGGTACATGATGTGACTATTCCAACTCAGCAGATTCTGTGATTCTATGACTTGAGTGAGCCAGGCCTTGTATCTAAAATGCCTTGTATCTGTCAAGTAATCTGGTTAAGAAGTCCACAACCTGATTATCTGTAAGGCAAAACCTGCAGGGACTGTGCTTCTATTTCTCAGTCTATTAAAGAAGAGAAGGCTTGCAGTCTAAAGCTTAATTAAACAAATAGATTTTCAGCTAATGTATCGGAGAGAGGAATTACTGTGTGTAAATTATAAAAGAGAGTTCCCTGTTAGAAAAAAAATCCAGAAAACTTAGAGGAAAAAATTTGAAAAAAAAACCCTGTCAAATTATTCTGAAAACCACTGGTTACATGTCAGCCAGAGGATCTTGCTGCTCATGGTAGCAGCCTTTACTGACACAAGATTAGAAGCTGCTTTTTCAACTGTCATCCAGGAGTGTACAAGTAAATTGTTTTTTAGGTTCAACTTCCAAACAAAAAATAACAACAATAATAAAAAATTACTTATATTGGATAACATGTATGGCTTCCCCCTCATCCATATGTAAAAGCAAAATTATTTTGTGTGTATAAAATATTCCATTTTGGTTTTGTTTGGTTGTTTTTTGTTTTTGTTTTTTTTCAGAATAAACCAAATTGATAGATTCTTCTTATAGGTATGTTAATTGATTTCTGTTCTATTATGGCAAAGATAGGTGGGTTTAAGCATTTAATATTGGATTTGAATATTTCATAATATGAATTATCTGTACTTTTTTGCATAAAGGGTCAAAATTTAAAAACTGTATACGGCTATGCACTGTATCATTCTCAAAAGAGACAACTTGAGCATCTGATAACTTCCGATTGCATGCTCATAACATTCATAAGGGGCTTTCACATCACAGTCATCTGATGTGAAAGCTGCCTTCGACATTTGAATCTTCATTTTCCCTTAAAATAATCAAGTAATTGAAACCTCTAATGTAACAAAACACAAGTGAAAGTGTAGAACTCCCCTTCATCTCCTAGTAGGTAGGTCCAAATAATACTTTTTGACAACAGAGTGAAACCAAAGGTGACCTTTGTCTTAAGGATGTACTGAGATGCCTTTTGGAACCAGCAGGGCATTAGACCCTCACTCTCCATACTGGCACCCCACACTCATGAATCCCTGTGACTGAAGGTGCCACTTCAGTTGCTGATACTTCAGTTCATTAACCCCAGTCTTTCCAATTGCTGACACTGCTGACCCCCATATACATACATGAACACAGAAACAAGAATCCTTCACCCAGAAAAATAGGAAAATATGGAATCTGATAGAAAATAAGACGGATTGTGGCAATCAGGAGCAGGGTGCTCAAAAAGAAGTGTACAGAGCACTGTTAATCTTAGATCGTTCCCTTTTACTCCCTTAACCCCCTCTATTTTCCCACAATTTCCTTTTCCAAATCACCTAGATCCATCCTTTTCCTAGATTTCAACTCCTCTCATAAACATCCCTTAAGTCCTATGTGATCCCCAAATGTCTGCATTCTGTAAGATATATAAGTGAATCAATCATGTTTTTTGTGTGTACAGACCAGCTTTTATCACATAACCTAACGTTGTTATCTTGGCTTACTTGTTTAGTCAGTTCCTATGTTTAAGGGGGTTATGATGCCTCAAGGACCATGTGCATCTCTCTACCATGAAGATCTGGAGGAACTCAGTAGGACTGAGCTATGTTTCAAGAAAACCATCTCTGGGATTGTGTTGCCTGAGTTTTTGCTTTCCCTGAGACTATAGTCTAGGAAAGACTGATATCAAGAGGTGACCGAGTTTACTGGCAAATGGCAAATATTAACTTAATAGATTAGTTAAATATTTTTCCAACACCAAACTGGAATTTTGCTCACTTCTGAGTAAACTGTGAATACTTGTACTAAGTCTGTTTTGTTGATATTGTTAATTTTTAAACTCAGCTTTGTTATTCAGTTCTTAGTTCTTGTGACTTCTGGTTTCTATCAGTTGCAGATGCAAGAAAGCCCTTAGATAAATTTCCTCTGTTCTGACAGATCCAGCTTCTAACAACTTTGCTCTACACCTCAGTATGACAGAAACTACATTAAACTTAGTTAATAGTAAAAAGGTTCTGGTACAGGGTTCTGATGAAAAGTAGATTCTCAGAAATTGTGCTGTTGCTAGTAGAAATTTTATCTTCTAACAGGACATAAGTCACTTGTGCTGTTTACTTAAGTAAGAGCCAATGGAAACCTCTTCTCTGCATCACACTAGGTTTCCATAAAATAATACTAGCTATTTCTGTTTCCAACAGTACTGTAGATAAAAATGAATTCTTTTGGGCGTTATCAAAGTCACCATGCTGTAGGGTAATGGGAGTTGCAATGGAGTGAATCTGTCTATAGACTTTTCTACTAGCTATTTCTGTTTCCAACAGTACTGTAGATAAAAATGAATTCTTTTGGGCGTTATCAAAGTCACCATGCTGTAGGGTAATGGGAGTTGCAAAGGAGTGAATCTGTCTATAGACTTTTCTCTTTTCCAGCAGAATTCTGTGACTGCTGTTGGCGCTTACTGTCACCAAGCAGGAGACATAAAACCAAGATATTAGTTCAACAATAACCTGGCCCAGGGAAAAGAGTCTTTCTAGCCATTTTGGAAAACCTATCTTTCCAGTTGTTATGCTCTTGGAAGAAGCTGTAGATGTTCCTTCTTTGTCACAACTGCTAACCTCTCTGTGCTCTGGCTGTGCTCTCTGCCTGGGTTGTGGCTGCAACCTCTGAGTTGCACACGGAGATGAGGTACAGTAATTTCACTATTATAAGCCACCCTGATAATAAGCCACACTTCTGGGTGTTGGCAACATTTCGTTCTTTGTCCATAAATAAGCCACACCGGATTATTAGCCACACTTTCGTTCGCAGCGAGGATCCAGGTGCAACTTTCACAAAGTTACCAATTAGTAACAGAATCACAGGATGGCAGGGTTTACTGACTCGGGGCCAGGCGGGACCAGCTTGGGGCCGCCTCCCTGGGGCCAGGTTATGCCTGCCGCCCTCTGTGCCGTCTCCCCGGGGCCAGGCTATGCCTACCGCCGCTCCGTGCCACCTCCCCAGGGCCGGGCTATGCCTGCCGCCGCTCCATGCTGCATCCCCGGGGCCAGGGCATGCCTGCCGCTGCTCCGTGCCACCTCCCCGTGGCTGGGGCTGGGGCCTGCCGCCGCTCCGTGCTGTCTCCCCGGGACTGGGGCATGCCTGCTGCTGTTCCGCACCAGTCCTCTGGGGCTACGGCCTCGTATTTCTGGGTTGGCAAATTTCTGAACTTTGTTCATAAACTGACCACATCTGATTATAAGCCGCACTTCCGGGTTGGGACCAAAATTTTAGTCAAAATGGTGTGGCCTATATTCATGAAATTACTGTAATTTTCTGCTTCTGTACCGTCTGCACAGCTATATCTGCAAGGAACCAAGACTTGCAAATAGCAAAAAATCAGAAGGCCAGGAAAGAGAGAGAAAAAATAAGCAGCAAATGTTAATCACTGGGATGGTAGTTAGGCAGTGCTTAAAAATGTTTTTGGATGCATAAGGTTGATTTTTCTCTGAGGTTTTCTTGGTCAAATTTGGAGGTAATGATTTTCGTAACTTTCTAGATTACTTCAGTATATGCCTTGGAATCTAAGGGAAAAAGGTCTTTTATCTTCCTATGCACCTCAGCCATGAGACTGGTTTCATACTAGTTAGCTTACCTTTGTCTAAATGAGCCATGTGTGATAGTGCTGAGAGCTCTGTTCTTTTCCTTTGCCACATGGCAGTGTTCACACCTCAGCTGTTCCCTCCCTATACATATTCAGGAGGAAGTTGCAAGAGAGTGGATTTTTTATTAATATAAAAAACTTGTTTTCATTGTCCCTGTGTAAATTTGCACTTTTTTTATAGTGCAATTGTATTTTTTTAATGTAATCACAGGAATCCAAGGGTAGGAGACTTCAGAAAAATGGAAACAATTTGTGAGAATCTCAGTCAAATTCTTAATGATTTTTAGAAACATAAGGCGAAAGAGAGGCTGATTGTTGCTAAGTGGACATATTTCAATGTGGATTTGATATAAGTGAAGGCAAGACTTAATATAATGTGTAAATATCTCCCCTGAGGATGTTATTTAAGCCACAGCTGCAATTTCAGATGCTTGTGTTCACTTTTCTAAGTCCTGTAATTTTCTGTTTGGTAGAATGTGTGATAGGTAATAGTTTTATGATAGGTGACAATCTGTGACTGAGTCTTTCTGAATAAAAGACAGTTTCTCTGAGGCTCTAGAAGATCTCATCTCCTTGCAGAGAAACTTGACTAAGTTCCCAAGGCTTCCAGCTGAAGTTGTGTGGGCTTCTCTTACCCCTCTTTGCTGCTTTTTTTTTTTCCAGGATTATTTCTGCTCATCAACTAACATGAATTCACATTGGTTGCTGCTCAGTGATTATCAAAATGGCTTTGTTCTGTAGGAGCAGCACAGAGGAAAGATTCCAATGCCTTTCCCTATGAAGAAAAATCTTGTATTGTGTAAACCTTTATCTTCTATAGCAAATGGAGCTGTTAAATATATTAACAGAGGCATAACTGATCATCTCCACAGAAGCCAAAAACTGTTTCAAAGATCCTTTCATTGAAACAGGCAGAGCTGAGGGCTAATGTGTGTAGTGCCATGAGAGCCCCCTGTTGCTAACAGGTATTTTTCAGCAAAACCTGTCAGCAGCAGATGAGACTCTTACCTGTCTGCTTTTAGTGTATCTGGAAAGCAGAGACCTAGTCAGCATGGGTACAGCTGCTTCACAATGTGAAGCTTGGTGTGCTGTATGCAGAAGGAATGGAGTATCCCCTTCTTTCCTCCTAGAATCTGCCCTATTCCATCAGAGTGCCTCCTGTGGCCATAAATACAATTTTTTCCTTTAATGTCCTGTGAAAACACAGGCCTGGGGAGGGCTGGATATTTCTTTGCTCAGAGGAATTTTTATTTTTTTTTAAATAAGGAGAAAGATTAGGAATATAGAGCATCTGAGTCAGGGTAGAGGTATGGGCCACAGACTGTGGGCATGGACATGCACACATATGTGGCATAGGGCCACTGGGGCTTCTGTTTCCTGTCCACCTCAAGTAGTGGCAAGGTTTGACCTTCATCTCAATGCTCAAGCAGACAAGGACCCAAGTAGGTTTAGTGTTGCCACCTGTGGCATGGCTCCCTAGATGACCTTTAAAGTTCCTGAATGTCTTAGCAGGCAGGCTGCTGGAGACCAGTGAGGCCTCCTTATAATCCAAGTGTACTTCAGCTATCCTAACAGGCAGTTTGCATTAAATTTCCATTGGATTTGATGCATTGCCCTCCCTTTACTTCCATCAAATGCTTTCTCCTCTGCTCTAGCTAGGGGCATTATGTTGTTCATAAAAGTACAAACCCTAAGAGCAGTCCTGTGACAGTGGCAGGATTTGAGAGTGGTGTTTGCTGTTTCCTCTGTGGGTAAAGAAGGAAATCTTATTGAAATCAAAAGTCTGTTCAGTTTTGCCTGCAGTGGACCTGACTTGGCCTTCAACTGTAACTTGTTGCTCTACAGGGGTGAAAAATAAAGTGGTGTCACCTGTACAAGGGGGAAATTGAAGTACAGTAATTTCGCAATTATAAGCTGCACCATTTTGACTAAAATTTTGGTCCGAACACAAAGTGCGACTTATAATCAGGTGCGGCTTATATATGGACAAAGAACAAAAAGTTGCTGTTTTAGTTTGGAGGACAGGTGTCTGCTGAGAAAGGCAGGAACTTCTCTTTGAAATGGAGAATGTAAACCCCCTCCCTCCAAATTATTATAATTTTGAAATTTCAGGCAAAGATATGGGAATTAGGAATAACAGTTCTTTACTAGGGAAATTAAAATAACAATGCAGTACTACAAAGAAACAAACCCCAAACCCTGACAAAGTCAGAGTACAATCTGACACCCCGTCAGGCAGGGTGTAGGTAGCAGTTCGATTAAATGGTGGTTGCAGTCATCCTGCAGTAACAAATGTGATTCAGTTGAAGCAGTGCTCCTGTAGAAGGTGCAGTTTCCTTCCAGAGGTCTAGTAGTGATGTGGAGAAATCCGGTTTTCCTCTGGAGTCCAGTGGAGAAAGGAGCTCCCTTAGTGTCCCCAAACCTCTGTTTTTATCTTGGTAAGAAATGTCGGGCTCTTTCCCCTGGCTGGAGCAACTTCCAATGGGATGAGGTAATTTTATCAGTCACACAGTGGGACTCAATGGGCCATTAGCAGAAAATGACTCGCTGCAGGAAGGATGGGTTGTGAAAAGATAAAGAACACTGCCCTGCCTGGTTTCAATGGATAGCCCATTAGGAGAATAACTCCCGCGGAGAAACAGATCACTGCCCCCACCCTCCACAGATGGTGATAGAATAGATACCTTTTATCACACTCTGTATTGTAAACCAAGACAGTAGCCAACATCCGGACACGCGGCTTATAATCAGGTGCGGCTTATATATGGACAACGAGCAAAAAGTTGCCAACACCTGGAAGTGTGACTTATAATCATGAAATTACTGTAATTGAATGACCCATACGAATTTGTTTGCTCTTGGTACAAAGCTCTGCAACATGAAAAATTCTTGGTTTTTTTGACAAAGGCAGTTTAAAAATACCTGGACACTAAATAAAGATTATTAACAGGGGACATCTCTGAAAATGTTGTTCTTGTAAGGTTTTCCATTGTTACAGCCCTGGAATCACATACCTAGTCTTGTGTCCCAATCCTTATTTACAAAAAACTTAAGGGAGTTGGATATTCAGTTTGCAACTATTTCTGTTATCTCACCCAATTCTGTTACTTCAACTTCTTAGACTGCCTTTAAAATTATATTTCAGGCTCTTCTGCCTCTCCTTTGGAACCCAGAGCTAGACTTGCAAGTTAAAACTTTCCCTGACCTTTACTCGCCAACATTGGGTATCTACCTAACTATCGTTGACTACCTCAATCTTCTAATTTCAAGTTTCTAATTCATCCTATATGAGGAAAAAATATGTTCCCTAGTGTTGGGGTTTACTTGGTAGAATGATACCAATCACTTGAAATTGCTTACCGTACCTGGTGATGAATGGTGTGAATTCTGAGCAACTCTATCATTTTATTGGTAAGAATGCTTCTAAATGTTCTGGGGATGAGTTCACCCACTCTCTCCAACAACAATACGGAAAAATGAAAGTCAGTAGAGGGCTGCTGGCAGCTAAGTTGCTGTGCTGACCTGAAAGCCCAGCCCATTAAATATGAAAATCCATTAACTAAGATATGATTATATCTTTCTTTCAGATACAGGACAACATAGTCATAGCAACATAACTAAGTGGATGGACATTGGATAACATAATTTTTAGGGTGTCTCCAACTGTGGAAGATTTTGTAAATGTGTGATTAATACCTCCAGTTATCATCTCTAATTGAACAGAAACACACAGAAACAACCCCAACAAGCCCATGGCACTGCTGTGGGGAGGGACGGAGAACTGATGGGACTGAACCAAATTGCATTTTGTCTTTTTTAAGCATAGCGTCTTGAAACCTGGAAGAAAAATATGAGTGATTATTGAAATTCTGTTCTTGTAATCTGCTGAATACTGAGGTCTGAGAAGACAGAGGCCATTTAGCAAATACAGTCTTGCATTGTCATTAGTGGTGAGCAATGGGACTTTAATATATGTAGTTATTTAGATCATAATAGTCTATCAGCTTGATATCAAGTACTCAGCATGAAGTCCTCTGCCTTAGTCCTACCTACTCCTCTTCATTTATTAACAAATAGAAGCCTGTCACTGTGTAAAAAAAGTATTTATTGCAGGACAGAAGCTGCTTACACTCCATATCTTTTCCAACCAGTATGGGGCATGAGAACTCTTTGAAGATATGTTTACAGGTAAAAAAATGCAATTTTTAGAAGAAAACTGCATTTTTTTCACTCAAAAAGTGGCAAGTCTGGTACTTTTCCATTTAGAAACTCTGGATTAAAATTGTAGTTTTCCTCTATGTCATAAGACACCCTCTTCCACCTCTACCCTGTATTCACACATGCACTCCAGTTTTCAAATCTGGAAACAATGCATCCATTGGGAAAAAAAAAAATCTTTTGAAGGCCTCCAACTGAAGAGATATTTTGTTTTTTGTAAGGTTTTATCTGTGCAATAGGGGAATATTTTTTCAAGTATGTCTCTATAACTTACTTGTATTTGTAAAGCAATGGCAAGGCTGGAACTAGAAATCATGTCTGCTGAACCTCAGCTCCACATTCCTAATGCAGACAGTGCTTCTCCCAAGGTGAGTATTTTTAAAATGATGGCACAATCACTGAGATCTGAGATGTTATGAAAAAGAAAACCACAGTATTTTTGAAAAAACCTTGATAGAACATTGGGCCAGATGGCAGTGGGAGAGAGATGAAAAGCATTCCCTTGTGTGAATAAAATACATTCTATTCAATTAACTTTTCTTATGGAGCACATTGCACTAAATTTTATAATACAGTGTTATCGCATAAAAAGCATGTGGCTAGATGTCTGTGTTGTTGCAACTATCTGCACTTAAAAAAGGCAACAACCCTTTTACCCTCAATCACCCACAGGAGTAGGAAGCCCCTGAAAGGCCATTATTAGCAGGAAGGTTTGGAGCTAGGGGCACTCGGTCCGTTGGACTGCCAGGTATTGTGGTCAGCTCTACAGCTTGGTTGTGATCTACGAGTCATCTTCCATGCTCCCTAGTTCCTAGTTCTTTGTGCAACCGATTTAAACAGACCTGTCAGTTCAGAGAGAAGATTTTGAGAGCTGCTACTACACACTGCCATGGTCAAATTTCAGGCTGGGATAATTTTTTTCATGGAGGAAGCTTTTTAAAAACTTTTTAAAAAATGGGAACAAAATGGGATCTAAATGCCTTCATGCAAACTGTTTTCTGCTGTACAGCTTCAGTGTAAAAGTCAGATGAGACCACACAGATTAGTGCAACACAAACAAGAAAGAGCCACAATTATGGAATCAAGAATGGTTTGAATTGGAAGGGACCTTAAAGGTCATCTAGTTCCAACTCCCTGCCACGGGCAGGGACACCTCCCAGGTGGACAAACCCCTGAAAGTGTGTTCAGGAGGCAGGTATAAAAATATATAGTCAAAAGCTCAATCACAAGATCTTCCCCAGCATACAAGACATCATGGCTAAAGATGAGTTGGTAGAAAGTATGGAGTTACCTGATTTTGTTACACATAAAAGAAGGTATTTTCCCATTGGTAGCAAGAGCATGATTATCTCTCAAGGGCTAAAGTAGTGTGACTCTGTCTTTCTCTTGAGATTGATAGTGGGGGGAATGATGGTGCTAATCACTCCCCAGCGTATCTCCCACTGCTTACAGACAGAAGAGAATACTTGAGACATTCTTCCAAAACCCCACCTGCCCTGAGGCTAGCAGAAGTCTTTGATCTCTCATTCCATTTTGAAGTTATTCATTACCAGAGTGAAAAAACGTAAGTGGTTCACCAAAAAAATATGCAATTGCTTTACTTTTAGGCAATTTGAAGCAAGTTCTTAAAAGACAAACTCTGGAAATCAAGGCAGAAGAAAATAGTTTCTACTGTGAAGGAGGCTTATTAAAGATAGGGAACATGTAAAGAAAATTCACTCTGTAAATATCACCTGTGCATGTCCAAATTGATTTAATGAATCTATCACCTTTTCTCACCTTTCTCTCCCCTCTGACATAATAAGTTTCCTGTTGTGATCCCAACACTTGGTGAAAAATCTAGGGGAAATCCATTCGAGTAGCTGTAATTTGACATAAAGGCCTTCTATTAATGAAGTGATACCAGAAGCATAGCTTTCATCTCCTGCAGGATCATTGCTATAAGGAAGTACATATCTAAAGTCATTCTTTTGTTCAGAAACATGGTCTTGACTGAGGTACCAAACCCCTGGGAAATTATATTTTTGTGGAGGATGAACATAATAAGCAACAAGAAAATCCTACTAGCTCAAAAACCAGGTTGGTATATTCCTGCTGCACCAATACCCCCAGATCGGCAGCATTCAGGCAGCATTCAGTGTGCTCACCTCTGCTGAGATAATTGTTAACCTTGCAGGTCATTCCATGGTGTGGTAAGTTGACTCTGTCTGGATACCAGACCAAAGTCTTACTTTGTGGCTCCCCTCCTCACTGGGACAGGTGAGAGAAAATATTAGGAAAGGCTTGTGGTTTGGGATAAGCACAGGAAGGATTAACTCACCAATTGCTTTCACAGGCAAGACAAATGTGACCTGGGGAAAAATTTACGAACAATCAAGTTAGAGTAAGATTATGAGAAATAAGAACTAAATCTTAAAACATCTACTTCTTCACCCAGGCTTCTTCTCAGGCTCATTTTCACTCTCTTTTACCATGTGTATTAAATTCATTGCTGCTACCATTGGACCTTAGACCATGAGGAAGACACCATACCTTCTGGATGGCTAAGGCAATGAATGGGAGATGGCTTCTGTACAAGAGCATCTATTGGTGTAGGCATGTCCTTGCTCTGACCGAGTATGACCATTCCTATGCTTTTTACTGTTCTTAACCATGTGAAACTTGTATTAAGAGGGGCCTGCCTAACTAAAGAAAAGTATCTGCCTATCTGGTTTTGGAGGTTATATTTTTACAAAATCAATAATTTCTTCTTGCTATGCTTGTTAGAGAGCATGTGCAAATATGAGCCAAGTTACAGGATTGTTTCTAACGAGGAAAGGCTAGAAAAAGTTAGCCATTTTTTCTACCCCAAACTTCAAAGTGTGAAAAGATAAAAACATGTTATCTGTCTTGATTCGTCATGTTTTTGTTTTGTGCCCCCACTACTATTTTTTCCTAATTAAAAAAAAAAATAGTAATAATGCTTAAAGGGGCAGAAATGGGAGGAGGGAAAAGAGTTCTATCTTTCTATCCTTAATCTTAGTCTTGCATGGTGTTACACTTACCCTGCTTTGCACAGTTTTGTTTATCCATCCTAGGCCACTCAGTTTTACCCAGGCAGGAAGTGGTACTGTGTGGCTTTCCTTTTTTGATCCCTGGCAGAATTTACCAGGACCAGAGAGTGCTAACATATAGCAGTCTCTCAGAAAGCTCACATTTAGCCAGCAAAGACCAGACGCCTTACATGATGAGCTCCACAAGAGTCTTTATTTCATGCGGAGGGTGGTCAAGCAGGGATTCTCTCAGAACAAAGAGCAGACAGCCATATTTATAGGTTCAGGGAGGATTCAAACTACAACCAATAAAAGTTTATACAAAGAACAGCATCCAATCTATGTGAGAAGTTCTAAAGGTGAACTGACCAATTACATAGACTAATTTCTAACCAATTATCTTCTAAAGTGTTAGGAGAGTGACCAAATTCTTAAAGAATTTGGCTCAACCTTGGTATCTAGGATACCTTATCTATTATAGCAAGTTCCAGGGGCCAGGGGAAGATGGCTTTAGAGGACTTGTATCATCTACAGTACTGCATTCAAATGAATTTTGTACACTGCATTCAGGTGGGCTTTGAGTTGTTAAAGCCTGTGTAGCAAGCAATGGAAACATTTGCATTTTGTGCTTGAAGCGGTTTAACAGGGGACAAAAAAAAGGTGGTTCAGCACTACTGATATTCATCTTCATTGTATTGATCTCACCTTTTAATAATAGAGGAAACACGTCCACTGGGTGCCAGTTCATTTTCAGCTAATCCTAATGGGAAAGGTTGGAGAGAAAAATTGTTTTTAAATACCTACTCTCTTTAGCAATTAGGTGATTTGGGCTTTTAAATATTATAAAAGTCTGTAAATTACAATTTAAATAGTGTAGTTTGTGGTTGCCCTGAGTCAGGAAAATGAATTCCATGAAATTTAATAGAAGTTGTCAGATGATGCAAAACTTAGTATCTATATGATCAAAGTGTTCCAAAGCTTGGATTTTGGCAACTTTATGGTGCAAACACCACTAACTGCAGAATCAGCTGGAGATGGATCATGAAAACACTTGTAGAGCTGGACTGCTATGCCAAAAAATATGTGCATCTAGGAAAAGGGAAAAAAGCTGTCTGATTTCTTTCCATTATTTAATAATAGAGAAGCAAGCAGCTAGTCAAGAATATAAAATAGGAGAACACTCTTCCAGCAGGACTTTATTCATTCTGTTGTCTCCAACCCCAAATAGAGAAGTTTTGGGCTTGTACCAGAACTCTGAGGAGAACAATTGTTTGCCTTTATCTTCTCTCTCCACTCCCAGGAGCTTAATGGTCTCTCCGAGTTGGGAGATTACAATTGGATTTGCAGTCTCAGTGATGGGAAGAAAAATAGCAACATTCCTCGTGTCTGTCTCAACAGGGGAATGGCTGCTCCACAGACACACAGATTGATAATGCTGGGAGCTGCCCTGTGGTATAGCAGGATAAATGTACAGAACAATGGCATGGTTTCTTTCAGGGCAGTTTAATTTCTACAAAAAAAAAACAAAACAAAACAAAACAAACAAAAAAAACAACAACAACAAAAAAAACCCAAACAAACAAAAAACCCCCCAATGTTATGACTGCTGGGTAGTTGGTAATGCAGCTTTTGATAAACTGCTGAATATGCCACACACTTTTGACTAAAATATTTGATGACAAAATTTATATATACAGTAAAGAAATGTATTTTGCGTTCTTTTTTCCCCCTCTTTGCTTCCTGAGGAGGTAGTTTTCCACAAAAATAGAAGTTTTGCAGTCTCAGATGTTTCTATAAGCAAATGGTGAAATTGGGACGCTAAGGTCCTTGAGCAGAGTACAGTAATTTCACGAATACAAGCTGCACCATTGTGACCAAAATTTTGCTCCCACACCGGAAATGCGGCTTATACTCAGGAGCGGCCAATATGTGAATAATTTTCTGACATTTTCAACCCCGGGAGTGCAAACCAAGTCAGTGCAAACTGCGAAGTCGAGCATCCTGCCAGTAAAACCCTGCATTTATGCGGTTGTTACAAATTGGTTACTCTGTTGCATGGCAGGTGGAGCTGCTCTGTGTAGGCAACACAGGGGGTGGGGAAGGCGGGGCAACTCACTCCTGCTTGGTCCTGCAGCTGGGGGGAGGCAGGGGCTCTCTCCTGCTTGGCCCCGCGGCTGGGGGTAGGCAGGGGCTCTCTCCTGCTTGGCCCTGTGGCTCGGGGGAAGGTGGGGCAGTTCTCTCCTGCTTGGTCCCGCAGCTGGGGGGAGGCAGGGGCTCTCTCCTGCTTGGCCCCGCGGCCCGGGGGGAGGCAGGGGGCTCCGTGCTGCTGGCCCCGCAGCTCGGGGGGGCTCCCGTCCCCGCGTGCCGCCACCGCAGGAGCAGGTAGGCTCCATCCCGCCTCCCACCGCTGCCGTGGGCGGCGGTGGGCTCTGTGCCCCTCCTGCCTCCGTGGGGCAGCGCTGGGCTGGGGCAAGCGAACCCAGCAGTGGTGACGGCCAGCCCCGAGCAGCCCCGCCGAGCACCAGCGCCGAGCAGCCCCGAGCCCTCATGGCCCGAACCGAGCCAGTAAACCCCGCCCTGCCATGATTCTGTTACTATTTGGCAACTTTGTTGCACACGGGTCCTCACTGCGAATGACAGAGCAGCTTATACTCAGGTGCGGCTTATTTATGGACAAAGAACGAAATGTTTGCCAACACCCGGCGATGCGGCTTATACTCAGTGCGGCTTGTATTCGTGAAATTACCTTAAGTCAAAATCAGGGTGCTGCGAGTGTGAAGTAGTGCTTTGTAAAGATCTGAGTGACTTGACGTTGTTATTGTGAGGCAAGACAGATGAACTTGGAAATGTGAGCTCAGAAGGGATATATCAACTGAAGATCAGCTCTGCTGAGGCTCACCAGTGTGGAATGAAGCCTAACCGTGATTTGGAGACATGAATGTTTAGTTTTCTACTCTACCTGCTATTGTAAAAAAGCCAAGATGCAAGCAATTTGCAACAATTTATGTTGGGATACCTGAATGAACGACTTAAATCTGTTTTGAAACAAGTTAAATGAGGTTAGAGTACAGTAATTTCACCACTATAAGGTGCACCCGTTCGACTAAAATTTTGATTGAAACCTGGAAGTGCGCCTTATAATCCCGTGCACCTTATACATGGACAAAGTTGGGAAATTTGCCAACCTGGAAGTGTGACCCGCAAGGTGCAGCGGCTGCGGCAGCTGAACCGTGAGGGGGACAGCAACCACGGCAGCCATGGGAGCCATGAGGGGGGGCCACAGGGGCCCTGAGCCGCAAGTGGGGGTGGCGGCTACGGGAGCCCCAAGCCATGCCAGCCGGTGCCAGGGGCAGGCAGGAGTGCCGGGGCCCACAGCATGGGGAGGGTGGCTGGGGCTGCGCTTAAAGGCTATGCCAATCTGGGAAAAATGTTTGCAAATTGAGTACCTGCCAGTAAACCTCGTGATCGCGCAATTCCATTACTAGTTTGTTACTTTGTTGTGTGCAGATCCTTACTGGAAGAAAAAAAAAGCGCTCCTTATAGTCTGGTGTGCCTTATATATGGACAAAGTTCGGAAATTTGCCGACACCCGGAAGTGCACCTTACAATCCGGTGCGCCTTATAGTCATGAAATTACTGTATTTAATTTTGTTCAAATACAAGGGGATTTGTACTGATTAAGAAGGCTACTGTGTATCTGTTTTCTGTGCACCTGCTTTCCCAAGTCATTTGGAAGTTTTCTGTACCAAGAACCGTGTGTCATATGAGGAGATGATGCATCCTCCCGGTCCTGTGGAATCTGATGTGGCATGCGGTATTTCCATGCGCTCCTGCTGAAAGAGTGAGGAGTGAGACTGCTATGTCTCAGACAGGCCTGGTGGAATAGGATTAACATGGTCTATATTTGGCTCAGTAAATGGGAGTGCAACAGCTTTTTTTCTTGAACTCTTTCATTTTGGGTTAAAAAACCCAAAAAACTAATGCTTTCTTGTAAGCACTTCTATTTTCTCTTACACAGAAGAAAAAAAGATTGGATTACTAGAATTTCCCATTCCATAGAAACATTGATTTCTGCCTGCTCTCCTTCCCCTACCACATAAGGCAGATGATTATTCTTGAAACTGGTAATAAAGGACGAGAAATGGAGCACTCAGTTACCGAGAAGAGTGAGACAATTGTGTCAATATTGCCATTTAAACATGGATGGTGACAAAGAGCAGTTTTTTTTCAGAGGTCTGCTCCTGCAGTTCCTGGTTAGCCACCAATGCTGAAATGTATTCTTGCCTCTGTTTGCTATGCTGGGCATGTCTGAAAACTTCCAGCTTTTCATACAGGCAGTTAAAGGTTAATTGCACCTATTTGAAATGCTGCTTAGAATCATGGGTGCTGAGACCTTTTCCAAAACGTGGACTAAAAATCTCCAAAAAACCTTATTTTGATTTGGGAAAGGAGTCATCATTGAGGGAATAAATCAAGGTAAGGGTAAGATAATAATAATGAATGGAATGAGTCACACATGGCAAAAAGCAATCCATTGAATTAATGCTTCCTTTGTCAATGGGAATGTTTTACAGGGCTGGGAGCAGGGCTGAGATCTAGAGAAGGCCAGAAGACAGTGTAGGTAAGAAACTGATGGATGTGGATGTCTTTCAAAGTACTAGGTTCAGGAAAAGGCAGAAAGGAATTTGGTCCTGATCTGAAGTGGTTTGGACACAGAGAAGGAATTATAGCCAGAGGAAAGAATGATGCTTCTCCAAGTACAAGGGTGTCCCATGTAGATGTGGCAGGGACAGAATATGTTCTCTGGTGCTGAGTTTGATAGACATGAATATTGTGCTAACCTAGCAAATGAGGTTTGTATGTTTTCTGGGAGACTTGGCGGTTCTTTTACTGTCATGGCCTATCTTCAGTGTCTGGGCATCCTACTCATTGACTGAATACAAGGCAGAGAGATGGATACTATAGGCAGGGTTTACTTGTTGTCTGCAGTGATGTATTGACTTCTTTGCAGGATAGCTCAGTGTTTTTTCCTCTCTAGGGCAAATATGAACTCTTAAAGTTATATGAATACATACACACCTCTTTTAACTTAGCGTATGGGCAGGCAGTTTCTCCACAGATAAATCAGTCTTCTGTTGCTCAGATATCTTAAAGGGTAATATCTTAGCACTGCCAGGCAATAACATTCTCCTGCTATAATTTCTCTTGCCCATTACTTTGAAGAGTGATTTACACTTGGAGGAATGGAGAGAGTCGTCCGCCCATACAAGATGCTGTGGCTAAAGTAGTGCAAGTACAACTGTAATGCAGCTCTCCATGATGGTTTCTCATCAGCTCTGAATGAGGTGGAGGTCAAAACAGGAGAGGTTCAGGACTTGCTTTGAGATCCTACTTTATTTTGGTGATACTCCTGTTTAAAAATACTGAACAAAAATGACATCTGTTTTAAGTTATCTTGCATAAATAAATGACAGAATGTGCAACAGCAGTGGCAGTGTTGCAGATGTACCAGATGTACTCAGGTGGTTATTTAGTCAGCCACCCACCCTTAGCAGGGCCAGCAGCATGTTCAGACCAGGTTGCTCAGGACTTTTTTTCAGTGCAAGGGCAGGTTCCTGTTCTGAGCAAGCTGTTTCAATGCTCTATTATACCTCAAATGAAATCAGAAAATTACCAAAAGGCAAAAAAATTATTGTTTGCCAATTTTGCTGTTTTGTTGTTATTTATTTGTTTATATAAACCAACCTCTCTCCCTAATTTTTTGTATGATTTTGTGACTTGAAGGGTGTCAAATCCCCTTATCTATTTTATTTTATTCACATTTTTTAAAACTGAAGAGCAGCGGAGAGGAAAAAAAGCATAGGCAGGAAATTTCAGTTTCTTTCTTTTAAGACCTTTTTTATCTGTGTAGAGGATAGAGTGGGACTGGAGATCACCTGCTGTTTCTGACATAATCCTCTGGGATTTAAAGATGTGAGAGTAGAGTCTATTTCTGATCTTTGATGCTTTCAAGAGCAAAGGCAGCTCTTGAAACTGAAGAACTGAGGCTCAATCCTTGATTGTACTGAAAATTATGCAGTTTACTGTCTCATATCAAGCGTATTCCTAAAAGAAACTACAGCCCAGCCAGGTTGCTGCTGAGGGTGTAGGCAAGTTTATCTCCAGAAAACAATTGTGTTGTGGTAGAGTGCTATAGTATTGTAGCAAAATACGGACTTTCGAATTGCTGGATGCCTTCCTCTGAATGAAAATATTACTGCCTTGACTACTACCAGAACTGTGCTCAGCCATATCCACCTGTGGGGTTAAGTCTCCGGTTCTCTAGGCACCAACTTCATTGGGTTATCTTAAATGAGCAAAGCAGCTAGTAGTTGCTATAAAGCTGTTTATTGCAAAGGCACATCAGTCTCAAAAGGCACAAAGTCACAAGTGTTAAAGTCCATGCTAAGTTATGATATAGAGTCCCAAATAGAAGCAGAAGCTGCTCCAGTCAAGGTGCTGGGAAGCTGATGTTGCTGCAGCAGCTCCTATCTTCTTCTTGGGTGTTGATGATGGTGGTGAGCAAGGCAAAGCAAAGCAAAGCAATGCAAATGGCAAAAGCAATGGCAAAAAGCATCAGCTCTCCCCAGTGTATGCACTTATGTAGAATCTTCCCAACAGGCTAAGACACAAACTTGGACCACCACTTGTTAACCTATTAGAATTCTCATTTCTTAGCATGCCAGGTTATGTATAAACTATGCATATGGTCTATCTTGTTCTATCTGGAAAATGTAAGCAATATTCTTACTATAGTTCTATTATGTCTAAAACGATGTTCCTGGAGCTTCCATGGAAAACACTAGTATCTTAGACTGTGTTTTTCAACCTTCACTAGAACTTGCACTGCTACTCTGGCATCTGAGACCTTTTACTCACTAAAAGTACTTAGGCTCATTCTAAAATTTACTTATTGACTCACTTACTTATCTGAAAACTTAAATTTACATCTCTACTTTATGTGTGAGTGGCTTAACATACTTCAGTCCATCCAAGGGCTTTAATTCAATCCCTGCACTCTGATTTCTCCCTGAAGAATTCAGAGAACCCCCTGGCTCACTGACTCCAACATCCACCTTCTCCTGAACGGGTATTTAAAATCTGCCTATGCATGGGAGAACTTTATGCTGTTTCTGGACAAGTGAGGTGTCAGGAGAGAAGGTCATTGGAAGGAATTTAGCCAGGCTCCCAAAGCTAAGCCGCCACAGACTATGCTAAGAAAAATAAGGAAGAAATCAAAACCAAGTAGTTGCGTGCCATCTTCTCGCACAGGAGGAGAGGCAGTGGTAAGCAAATCAGTGTTTGCCAAGTGGGAAAAAAGACACTGACTGGCAGGGAGAAATGTTACTTGATGGTTTGAAAGACAAGCAAGTGGAATAAATCCAAACCACTGTCTTTTCATCAGAACGGGACAACATGGCAATTAACTTGTAGCTGGCATTTTCCAATGATAGGTCTCTTTAAAGTTAGTCATAACGCCTGCAATTTTTTTCCAGACAACCAGAACAACTTTGCCTTTACATCTGCTGTTTCTGTAATATCTGTGAGAAGTCCAGTGATGATGGGCAGACTGTTAATTTCAATCATCAGCCCAAGTGTGGAATCAGAAATCAAAAATAGATGCTTAGAGTAAGGAGACTAACAAAGCAGTAAGAGCAAATATTGGCAAGTATTAACAAATATTTTTTAGTATCACTACTATCATACAGTGCAATGTGAGTTCCAGCCAGTGTCAGAGAAAGTTTAAAATGGTGCTGGAACAAATCACAAAACTGGAATGGAAATTCTGGGTCCCCAGCTGTTTGGGGAACAGTTTGAACCTACTGATAAGCTGAATTAAAGTGCGATTGGGGTACCTGACATCTTGGATTCCTTGAAAAATCCCATCCTAAGAAGTTACTTTCTCCTTTGCATCAATTGTGCAGGTAGTCTTGGGTGTGTTCTTCCTCTGCTTTCACCAGAAGGAGCTTTGCCACATGCTCTGAATATGTCTCTGTTTTCATTCTGCCAGCTTTATTTGTCAGGTTTGCTTTATATTCTGTCAATGTTGAATTGATTCATTTGGCAGATTTATGGAATTGCCTCACA
Organism: Catharus ustulatus; assembly: GCF_009819885.2. NCBI lineage: Eukaryota > Metazoa > Chordata > Aves > Passeriformes > Turdidae > Catharus > Catharus ustulatus. The sequence continues at coordinate 27,395,549 of NC_046225.1, read as the reverse complement.
TTGGTTGTGGTTTAATATGGAAAATAAAAAAGTGAATTTCAAGTACCACATGTTCTACTATCTCTGCCAGTAAAAGAGTATATGGAGAGACAGAGCAAATCTCGACTGATATCCATTTTTTTATTGTCTGTATGCTTAATCAGTGGAGGCCAAAATGTTGTGGTTTTTTTCACTCCAAAGGGACAATCAAAGTTCACAGATATTAAGTATTGATTTAACTTACTGGATTCAGAGATACTCCTGGAAACTATAGTCAGATCCTCTCATGTATTTAGCACCTAAAATTGGATAACTCTTTTATACATCATTGCTACATTAAAAAACATTCTTAAGAACATGGGTTTGCCAGAAATGTTCTAAGGTGTTGTAGGGGTGTTATTTCTCTTTTATAATAGAAAAATTCAGAGTTAACTTTAGTTCTAATTTTCAACTTTGGGTATGAGAAAGTGAGGTGTGGTGCATTTGTCTCCTCTGTTCCCTGTACAATTGTAGATGTACGAGAAAAGAAAAGGCTTGTTCAAGATTTGGAAAAGACTCATGCAGTGGAGCAGACTGGTTTCACAACAGTTTTCAGAGTTTCAAAACAAGTTTGAGAATTTGTGCTTGTTATGAAAACCAGGAACTTCTGAATGTTTTTATGATACTACATAGCATCAATAGCTGTACCTTCAGCTTACAGGTCTTTCCAATAGGAGAAAAGGTGACCCTACATCTGAGAGGTCTTTCTTTGTCAAAAGGGAAAAAAATTGTGGTGGCATCAGGAATATGATACTTATTTTGAAAAGAGTTCCTGGAAAAGGTACAGTAATTTCATGATTATAAGCCGCACTGAGTATAAGCCGCACTTCCAGGTGCCAGCAACTTTTCATTCTTTGTCCATACATAAACCACACCTGATTATAAACCGCACATTACAATACAGAGTGTGAGGGTGGGGGCAGTGATCCTTATCTCCATGGGAGATATTTTGTTAATGGGCCATTCATTGAAACCAGGCAGGACATTGTTCTTTATCTTTTCACAACCCATCCTTCCTGCAGCGAGTCATTTTCTGCTAATGGCCCATTGAGTCCCACTGTGGGACTGATAAAATTACTTCATCCCATTGGAAATTGCTCCAACCAGGGGGAAGAGCCCAAGATAAAAACAGAGGTTTTGGGACACAAAGGTAACCCTTTCTCCACTGGACTCCAGAGGAAAACTGTATTTCTCCACATCACCACTGGACCTCCAGAGGGAACCTGCACCTTCTGCAGGAGCACTGCTTCAACTGAATCACATCTGTCATTGCGGGAGGATGCAGCCACCGTTTAATCGAACTGCTACCAACATCCTGCCTGACAGGGTGTCACGTTGTACTCTGACTTTGTCAGGGTTTGTAGTTTGTTCCTTTGTAGTACTATATTTCTATTTTAATTTCCCTAGAAAAGAACTGTTATTCCTAATTCCCATATTTTTGCCTGATAGCCCCTTGATTTCAAAATTATAATAATTTGGAGGGAGGGGATATTTCAAAGAGAAGTTCCTGTCTTTCTCAGCAGACACTTGTCCTCCAAACTAAAACAGCAACTTTTTGTTCTTCGTCCGTATATAAGCCGCACCTGATTATAAGCTGCACTTTGTGTTCGGACCAAAATTTTAGTCAAAATGGTGCGGCTTATAATCGTGAAATTACTGTATAAGTATTCCAACCAGCTCTGCATTATATCTCAGCACAAATCTAGAAATTTTTTCAGAAAAGATGTGATGTGCGTATCTTGCCCAAGTGTCAGTGTACTAACAGAAACTATGCAGATAATGCAAATAATAAAATACACAAATTTGCTCTTACAAATAACATTTCTGAGTTGAATCTGCAATCCTAATTTTATATGTTGGTTGAAAAGGATGATGATTTTGGAATATTTACATAGTAAGGTATGCTAATTGTTTCTCCTTAGATTCTGTAAGGTCAAATTTGGAGATTGCAACTTAGACACTAACATTGAAATGTAGAACACCTTATATTTTTTTACTGGGAGCTTCCTTGGTTCATATAAACTAGGGTGAAATAACTACTTTAATTTGCTAGTGCAGTAAACCTGTTTTGCACTGGCATGAATTAGAATGTCAAATGTGAAACAGTAAAGTGAGGATTAGAGATCTGTATTTCTAGATGGAAAGTACACACTGCAGCAAAAATATATGGTTGAATATGGCAGTAAGATACTGTTCTCACACCAGGTTTTAATCAGGGAGTGTCAAGCCTGAGAAACTCCACTGAATTTTTCAGTTTTGCTGTACTATATTTCAACAGAATTTCATCAACCATGGCTTGTATATGTAATGTATAATTCTGCTGTAATTAAACCCGCAGTGCTAAAGGGGTCAACACGACGGAGATATTTACAGTACATAGAAACATTTAAAAGTCCTTTGAATGAAAAGTAAGATGTAAGGTCTCACTTGCTACTATAGGTTTCTGTCTGTAGAGGTTATGAAATGTTGTCTTCTGCTTCTCCAAATTTCTTCCTGTAGTTTTTCCTTTCGATTTCGGAACACTCATTGCTCTTCTGAACCTACCAGGTGGAATCATAATGTTTTTGCAAAAAAGGAATGCAAATTGTTGAGAGTACTTGAGAACTGTCTAAACACCATTGCTTATGGACAAAAGGGGTGCAGTTTTCTTTGGCCTCTGATATTTGGACTCTTTTATGTGAACCTAAAGTATCTGTTGACACTCAACAAAGGATTGCTCAGAGAAAACCTCCAAGGGATCTTCCTGAAATCAAAAGAAAGGATGCAGCATTTGTGTGGGTATTCCTGGAAGCATCTCCTGCATATAGAAATAACAAATTTTTGACACCTACACCAACTTTAAGTGCCATGCCACAGGGTCAGAAATGCCTGGAGAAAATGTGCAATTTTGCTTCAATTTTCCACTTTTTTCTATTTTTCCCATGTTTCTTCACTGAATGCCGTGGAGACCCAGTTTTTCAGCTGGGCTCCTTCCGGAACATAGGATATTGGATGCTTAAATTTAAGTCTTTGCTTGTTCATGGTTGCTGAACAGGATTTGATGCAATGCATATGACCCTACTGTTGCTCTGTTTTCTTCTCCTACTGGTTTCATCTAAGAACCCTGTCCATGTCACCAAGTCCCTCCCCAGCTCCTGCACATTTTTTGCTCATCAGGCATCCAGCAAAGAAGGCTACTGTAATTTTTTTCTCCTGGAGAACAGACACATGGGTCTAGACAACAGTCATCAGATACAAAGCCCGGGGAGGAATCTGTGAGAGGGGATTTTGACTAACAAGACTGATGCAGAGCAGGGACTACTCAGAAAAAGATGGCCTGGACGGAGACTAATGAGGAAGAGGTGAAACTGAGTGTGTGGTGACTGGCTCTTATAGAAAAAGGATAATGGGGAAGAGGTGCTGAGCAAGTAGATTAAATTGCCTGGGACAACCTCCTCGTCACTGGATGGAAAATGTGGTTATGACAAAGAATGTGTAAGGGAATCAGCTAATACAATACAGAAATGTGGAGAAAGAACTTAACTGTGCCCAAGTGCCTTCTTGAACCAGTCCTGCTGCTGCTAAACTGTAAGGCAACTGGATTTATCACTATTTGCTATTAATCAATTTCTCTTTACTATTAATCTATTTCTATTTACTGTCTCTATTTACTGTCTCTATTTACTAAATCTGTTTACTGTTTGTCTGCCACCTTTCCCTCACTCAAAGAAATGTGTAAAGAATAAGCCTAGACTTAAGCAGAATCACAAGACTTAAGCAGAATCACAAGACTTAAGCAGAATCACAGCGATATTCTTAGAGATAGTCACAGTCCAAGTCATTAGTTTCTTGTGCAGCTTTGTGCTTGAAGGCCCCTCCTGAAATCATTTTATGAATCTGTTCACCTGCCCAGACTTGTGGTTTTGTTTGCACAGTAAATTAAATTAGTTTATTAAATAAAGTACAGTAAATTCATGAATACAAGCCGCACTGAGTATAAGCCACATCGCCGGGTGTTGGCAAACATTTCGTTTTTTGTCCGTAAATAAGTCGCACCTGAGTATAAGCCACTCTGTGTTCGCAGTGAGGACCCGCGTGCAACAAAGTTGCCAATTAGTAACAGAATCGTGGCATGGCGGGGTTTACTGGCTCGGCTCGGGCCATGAGGGCTCGGGGCTGCTGACAGGGCTGGGTGGCCCAGCTCGGTGCTGCCGCTCGGCAGGGATGCTTGGGGCCAGCCGCCGCCACCGCTGGGCTCGGTCACCCCGGCTCGGTGCTGCCCCACGGAGGCAGGTGGGGCACAGAGCCTGCCAGCACCTGCGGCGGCCATGGGAGCCGGGGATGGAGCCTACCTGCTCCTGTGGTGATGGCACGGGTGGACGGGAGCCCCCCGAGCCGAGGGGCCAAGTGGAGAGAGCTGCCCCGCCTCCCCCCGAGCTGCGGGGCCAAGCAGGAGAGAGCCCCTGCCTCCTCCAAGCCGTGGGGCCAGCAGGAGAGAGCTGCCCCTGCTTCCCCCTGAGCCGTGGGGCCAGCAGGAGAGAGCTTCCCTGCCTTCCCCACCCCCTGTGCTGCCTGCACAGAGCAGCTCCACCTGCCGCGCAACAGAGTATCAATTTGTAACAACCACATAAATGCAGGGTTTTACTGGCAGGAGCTCGACTTTGCAGTTTGCACTGACTTGGTTTGCACTCCCAGGGTTGAAAATGTCAGAAAATTATTCACATATTGGCCGCACCTGAATATTAGGCGCATTTCCGGTATGGGAGCAAAATTTTGGTCAAAACAGTGCGGCTTGTATTCGTGAAATTATTGTAATCATAAATAGAAACTAAATTAAGACTGATCTTGGATTATATTCTTAGTGGACCTGGCTTCCTGTGGCAATGTCCTGTGAAGAAGCCTGCAATATTTCAGATGCATTGCGGCAGCTTCATGCTTTGCATGGCAAAGACCTACTATCAGCCACAATTTCAATCTGCCTGTATGTGAGGTTAATGGAGCTAATCAGGGTTCAGGGGAGAAGAGCGGGTGAGTGGGTTGCCTAATAACGAAGGGTAAGGTGCAAGGAGAAGCTGTTTTAGCTAGTTTATTTGTTTGTTTGTTTGGAGAGATTCTCAATGTTGATCATTGATCCCTGTATACTTAAAATCAGGGATAAAACTTCCAGTGAATGCCTGCCCTTCTAAGTTGTAGTATGCAGCCCAACTGCACACAGACCTTTCTTCTGCAGAAGCTGGCTGTACAGTCTGTCTTCATTAGATGCTGTAGCTTTGGCATTCTTTCAAATTCTTGTCAAATCTGTCAATTCTTTCTTAAAATGCTAACAAAACACAGAAGACAAGGTAATGTGCTAGACTGGTATTTAAAGCTTTCTTTGTTCTGATTTGTTATTACCTCTTATTTTTCTCCCTATGAGGGACATAAAAGAGAAAGAACAGATGCCAGATCAACAATCAAATTACAATGCTTGCTTTTTAGCAGCCCATGCTGTCATGATTCACTGTAATCAACTGCCAGTGCTCCCAGGGCAGGAAAGGAATTGAGATAACTTGATAAAGCACCTGTACTGTATTCAAGTTTCATCTGGCCCAAGCTTTTGCTTTGTTAATATTTCAGGTTGCACTAGGATGTAACCTTCTTAAAAAAGATCAGTTGGGGATGAATTCTCATGGCTTCAGTTTTGTCATAGTACTGTAGTGGGTAAAAATGTGTAATCTTTTTTAGTACAATTGTTCCATTGAGAGGCTTCAAGTTATGGATTGGTTATTTTTCACTCTTCTTGGGAATAATGTATAATTTATCTAACTTTGGGAGAGCATAATCAGCAAAAGAATAATATTAAAGAGCAGAAGTATTGTATTCCATATTATTGTTAATTGTGTGAATTTGTAGAGGAGCTTTGGGTGAGATCAGACCATGCACACAGGGTTTGTCCTGACCATGTGTTGTGGTGGTGGAAGTAAAATGCAGATTGTAAAGACTGGGTGAGAAAGCTGCAATGGCTTTGTGTGGCTGAGTGAACAGGACTGGTTATATATTTGTACATGAAAACTACCTTCTTGGGCCTGAACTTATGCACAAGTGGAAACAGCAGTGAAACAGTAGTAGGACTTGCTCCCAGCAGTTGTGTTAATAATATAAAGACTCAGTCCTGACAAATCCATATAAACTCCTTGGTTTCTGAATTCTGCATCTCTTTAGGCAGCTGAGGGTTTCTGTTACCTCCCTTCTAGAACAGATATTTTATGGAGAGGGAAATGAAGGGCCTCACCTAGCTTCTCTTTACCTGAATGGGGTGGCTGCATCCAAAACTTCCCTTCTTTTTTGTCATCATTCCTAAAGTGTGTATGTATGCAGGGATGAACTAGCAATGAAAACCTTGTGGTGGCTTGCTCTGTGGCCAAGAAGTGAAAGGGGTTTTACGGCTGGTATGACATTTCTGTGCTTGTGTGAGAAGGAGCATAGCTTTAAGAGCGCAGGAGCCCCGATTAGGTGTCTTATTTTTTATATGCATCATAAATAAAACTTCAAAGCTTTCAAAGAGAGGAAGGGGGATGACAGCACATTCTCCCATTCACTAGAATTGGTTTTGCCTGCCAGAACCATTTACTAAATCTGCTAAACAGCTTTGTTAAGGTGTTTATCCCACCAAGACAGTTCATGGCTGTGGGCATTCAGGGATATACAAATGAATTCAGGCTATGCCAAGCATACAGGACAATGTTTCTGAGCCTGACACAACATAGTGGCTCATCTGCATAATCCCTCCATCCTGCTTGAGATGGAGAATGGAAAAGCAGTGGATACTGTATGTCAATCCTGACAGCTTTATTATAACTAGAGAGTCTGTTCTTCTGGTCTTCTGGTCTTTTGGCAACTTTCTTCTTACCAGCATTCAGTCTGTAGAGAGAGGGCTGCATAGCCCCCTTTGGAGAGTTGGAAAAGCCTGGAAAGGTGGAAAGGATGCAGAGATTTCACTTTATGCTCTCCCTCACTGTATCTGAAGGTGCTGCAGACTGTCACTTTGCAGATACACTGAAGAGAGAACATGTGGCTCTGGGATGGTCTATGTAAGGTAAAGTGCACAGTGGGTGAGCAGAGGAAGGCAGAGCTAGGTTTCCACACCTGCCAACCCTTATTTAGGCATGCCCATAAAGTGAGTAGATTTTCAATAGCCTACTGCTCTCAGTAGGAGTTGCTGGGTGCTGAGGCCTTCTGAAAATCTGGCTTCTTGACAGCACAATGCATCACTTAATTGGATACACTTCTTTTGGCACCCTGTGAATAATCCATTCTGTTTGAGTGTAAATAATATCTCTAATATTTCCTTTTTGGCTTTTGTGGAATATTGTGATGGGGTTTTTTCCCCCCCAAAAAAGTGAAGAGAGATTCTCTCTATTTATTTGAGTTGGGTGAATAATCTGCTTGCAAAAATCTCCCCTCTTCAATTACTTACTCAAATGCATGTGACATATTTTTTTATTGCCTCTCACTTCAACCCCTCATAGCTCCCATGCATCTCTTCTCATGGCTTTGGGACCAGTTACATTTGGCACCTTGTTCAAATGTGTAGTAATGTGGTAGCAGCTTCTTGGACAGGTAATCACCTGCATCTGTCATGCAGACATTTAAAATGGTGTTGGTTATAATAAGCATTTGGGGCAATATGAATCAATTGTTCATGCTTTCCAAAAAGTACCAGGACAAACCCTATAAAAGTGGTCCTCTGTTGTGCAATAATGTCGTATCCACTGGGCAGAATTTTTATACAATCCCACTGAGAGTTGCTCAGCACCTGAATGCAGACAGTAGATCCAGCAGATAGCTCATTTGTTTTGGAGGCGTTTGTCCTGGTGCTATAGTTGGATATCCAAATCAAGGCTTGCAGGTGATATATATCCATATATAAATAATAATATAATAATATATAATATCCACACTATATAATATATGACATATAACACGTAATATCCACACTATTCCCAGCTTACTATATGTCCTTATCCCTGGTTTCTTTGGTTTTGTGTGAGGTTCCTCTAGATTGTAGATTGCAAAGCTTTCACAGCAGGGATTCTCCCTTACCCAGTAAAACTGCAGGAGGCAGAGCAATGAGATGGAGTGACTTTTGTGTCCTGCTTCTTGATGGCCTGACAGCACATGCAGTGCTGTGATCCTCAGGTGCAGGACCAGAATTAACAATATTTCCAACTCTTTTGATTTCACTGAGCTACTTACGGAATAAAGTGCAAGGTGTCTAGTAGCAGAAGTAGTTGAAATATTGAGGTAAGATACTTTGTAGAGATAATCCACACCTCCTACTCTATCTGGCAAAAGGGAAATCTCCATCAGAGGCTGACATGGAACTGGCAGACTGACTGTATGTTCTGGGGACCCTCTAGCAACCTGCTCAGTTGAATAATTTTGGCACCTAACTCAAGAGCATAAAATAAGATGGTGTGAGCATGTACGTCCAATGTAATCTGAAGAAAAGTGATTTGAATTCCATACCAAATTTCTTCCCTGTAGTATGAAGGTTTTTAAGAGACAGTTGAGTTATAGCTGGGCAAAGACTGAGCTATCTGATACTGATATACAGATCCTGTCTGAATTTGTATGTGATCAGTGCAGCACTGTCCCAGATTTCAGGGCACCTATGCACTTAGTGTTGGCACCATGTCTCTAGCACAGATGAAAATCAAACTAGCCAGAGTAAAAAGGACCTCTCCAGGACATCTGGAGAGTATCTTAGATTTGTCTAAATTTTCAAACAAAATTTAAGCCTTACAGAAGTTATGTCAAGGTTAATTTGCTTTAGTGTTCTTTTGTCTGCTTGAACCAGTTACCTCTTCTCATCCATCTGTGCTGTCTTACTGCTAGCAAGAGACTGGGTACTTTTGAGGGTCACTCTCCTCCAGGGGACATTTCTGTGACTGCAGGAATGGAGAAAGACTCTTAATCTGCATTTACTGCAGCATCCCTGCACCTTTTCTCTAATAGACAAATCTTTGTCAGAGAAACTAAGCAATGAACTTTATGCAAGCATCTTCCATAAATTACTGCTGACTAATTTAATAGCAAGCCTCACCTGTTACTCTCAGTTTACTTCCTTCTCTCTCTGCGTGAGCAAATGCCGATACATCTGCTAACTGCCCAAATAGCAGAGAGCAGTGCAGCATGTCTCTAGAATTAAAGCCACCCATATCTTGGGCAGTGTGGCAGTCACAATAAGTGAGATCAGCCTTGTAGTGAGAGGAGAGCATGAAAAGGGCATTCTGGAAGATGCTGGATCAGATGATGTGTCTCGCTATAGTTTACATACCTGTATTTCCCAAAGCAGTCTACTCTCCAACTTCCACTTACAAATTGTTATAAAGGATTTAACTTGAACAAAGAACTACTGTATAAACAGGTAGAGAATAAATTGCTCTAAGTCAGGCATCCAATGTTGTTCTTGAAAATTCCTCTGGAATGTTGGATTGTGCCTGGCTGGTATCGAAGTCCATCATATGCTTTTTCTGTTAGCAGAACTCTTGTGAAGACTGAAACAGTGGCTTGTGTCTGGCCAAATGACTCTGCCGGTCTTAGCCAGACCAGAATCCATGCCTGTGCGCTGAGGCTAAATTCCAGCAAATTCCATGTGAGGCATAAATTCCAGCAAATTCCATGTGAGGCATAAATTCCAGCAAAATCATGAGTTAGAGACTTCTCTAACATGAAGTATGTTTTGATTCAGAAGTACTGAGGCCCTTGAGAGGAATATTGTTGGTCTAAAATCATCACATTTCACAGAAAATAATTTATGACATGTTATGTCTTTAGGGAAAAAACTGAAAAGAGAAGTAATTCCTGAGGGAGAAAGATAATATCTGATAAGAGAAATTAATCATAAGTTGGGGAAAATGTATGGTGAAATATGAAACCATGCTCTTATTAAATAATTTTGTAGGATTTTTAAAAATATTTTTTTCCATATCACCCCCTTACCTATTTTCCCGTATAAGGAATTGCTAATGCTTATAAAATGCTATAATCTAATTGCTTGCTATGTCTTTTCCAACTATTTCACGTAATTCGTAGAGACAAAGGTGCCTTTCTAAACATTGCATATGCAAGAAATAAAAAAATGTCTAGTCAGAGATACTCAAGCCAACCTAGTAAGCATAAAAATTGTGATATATGTTATGTTGTAGTTTGTGTTTATGCGACATTAAATGGTTGTATAAAATAAATAATGAAAGAAATAAAGGAAACTTTTAACCACAGCCAGACTTCACCAGACTCCTGGACCCAGAGCCATGGACAAAAGCCTTTATTAACATGTTAACAGACCTAGCTCAGCAGACCTGAAATCGCATAACGACCGAACAGGAAAAGATCAGCGATAAGGACATGACAAATACCACCCGAGCTGAGAAGCCCCTGGGAAAACCACATATCAATGCCAGTTCCCATAAACCCAATCATCTCCCCCGGGAAAAATAACATTCCAAAACCTCGGTTACCGTAAGTGAAAATCAACCCTCCCAAGGAAAATTACACCTCAATATGGAGCAGACCCAACCCTCATCAGGATTCTTTGATGCGCAGGAAGAACCTTTGTCCAGGGCAGCACTAAGAAAAGAAGTTATCTGAATATGAGAGTCCACAGCAGAAACAAAAGGGACTCTCACCCCAGGCCAGAAAAACTGTATAAAAACGGACTTCCCAGGACGGCATTTGTGAACACAGGGGGATCTGGTGCGACAGAGGCCAGACCATTGTGGCGTGTTCACTCAACTCCAAACCCGGGCTCGGTGTTGTCCTTTTCGTTTGTGACTTCCCAGAACCGTATTTTCGGTCGCAAAAATAAAACCTGCTATTTTACTATTTTATTTCAGCTTAATTACTTTATTATATATAACAAAATCATGGCAGAAACTTGATTCTAATCAGACAAAATGCTGCTTGGATCCCCCCATAAACGAAGCCCCAAGGGTGCAAACCTCATTCTCATGAGATGGTTCCCTAAACACCAGTTTTGTAACTGCATATAATCTAAATGTGCATTTCCATGGATTTTCTGTAGCAATTTGTGCGTGGCTTATTGTATCACACAGATGCAATACTAAAAACAACATTTGAGTTAGAAAGTACTCACTGGGCAGCAAAAGAGAAGGAGTGTGTAGGAAATTCTATATATTTGCTTTTGGTGTTTGCCTTTCTTGCTGTAAATGTTAAATATATGCCTCCTGTTTCAGATTGCACAATCCCTTCATCTGGGTTTTCCAGCTCCATCTGTAGTCAACAGAATACAAAACAAGCAGAGGTAATGCCTTGGCTCTTGTAATAGCTAAACCGAATTTTGTTGTCATTTTTACACTCACATTACATAGGAAGAGGGGCGGAGTGGCTTTTTTTCTCAGTCACGGGAACTGCAGGAGCAGGCAGGCGGCAGCGGCAGGGTGGTCCCAGGTGGGAGAAGGGTGAAGGAAAAGAAACCTCCACTCACCCTTTGTGTCCCGGTTCTCAGTGCTGTTCTCAGAAGCAGGAAGCTGTAGCAGCGTCGGAGTGCAGGGCCTGGTCGCACCACGGAGAAAAAAAGAAGTTCTCTCCTCCGCATTCGGGCAGGAGAGCCCGAGTGGCTCCTCGCAAGGACAAAAGCAACTTACAGCTATTTATCCCCGCCCCCTCTTTTGTCTTGAGCAATTAGAAAACAGGGAGTTGCCTGACCAAGTTACTTTGACATGCTAAATGGGAAAAATTCTCTCCACTGAGGGAAAGAGTAAAGAACTCCCCCAATCACCAACAGCACCTGATATGGTCTTTCAAAGAAAGCCAGTTCTTTGTTTAAAGCAACAAAATTCTTGACTCTGGTATGAAAATGGGAGGAGAATGATGGTAAGATTTAAAGGCATCAAAAACCTAATAAATTTTTGGTTAACTTTCATAAATTGTCTCCTGGGCACTCTGGGTGTGCCTGCAATAGACACCATTTAAAAAAGCACTTCCAGTATTTTTGACACCAAAAGACTCAAAGAAATTTTCCCCTCATGTCATAATTAATTTAAATATAATCAACAAAAAGCCCAAGCCAAAAAATAATTAAGCAAAAAGAGATTGAAATCTCTTGCAGAATTGGTTCTGCTAGAAATATATTTTTTGTAATATCCCACTGGTGGCTAGTTAAGGAAATGGAAAGTGAAAATCATGCCAAGATTACATATTCACAGCTCTGCCTACTCTGTTCTCAGTGCCTAGAATCATAAAGGCCTGAAACAACATCATTTTTAACATTAAAGTAACTGTTGTCAAGTGGAACTGGGAGATACACTAGATCTAAGACATATATAGACCTTCTACAGAAGGTTGGATTCTAATTATCAAACTTGTAGGGTAGGCAGTAAGAAGCCTCTGCTGCTGATAAAAAGACTGACCCTTAGCGTATTTCTAGTGGTTTAGGTTCCTAGTTGTCCCAAATAAGAACAAATAAAGTAGGGAGCAAGCCCTCTGCGTTACAGTGCTACAAATAAAATGCAAACCTGTTACTTAAAGTGAAAACCAACATATGATTTTTGGCTTTCCAAGGCCAGGGAAAGGCATAGTAAACAGCAGGGTATTTTGAATAGGTCTGAGATTGTCACAAGACCCGGCACCTCCTCCTGCCATGATCCATCTGGTAAGAGAAACAAAGCTTCTATAGTGAGAACTCCCAGAGAAGTGGTGGTTGAGGTGAGTGGTCCTGCTCACCTGTACATGAGTCAGGATTTCCTGTAGTAGTATCCAAGACTGGAGTTTGCTTACTCACTGCACCATCAGGGCTCTGAATAAGCTATTACAGTTTATAAGGCACATACGTATTTATTTAGACAATTTTTAAAACATTGATTTTTGATCCAGTACATGGTAAAAGCTCTTAAGGAACCAGCTAGGTAAATCCTTCTGTATAAATACTCTTTTTAAATTCTCCCTATAGTTAACTTTCATGTGATGGCACAAAGGATGAATGATAATTACAGTAATTTCACGATTATAAGCCGCACCATTTTGACTAAAATTTTGGTTCCAACCCGAAGTGCGGCTTATAATCAGGTGCGGTTTATATATGGACAAAGAACAAAAAATTGCTGTTTTAGTTTGGAGGACAGATGTCTGCTGAGAAAGGCAGGAGCTTCTCTTTGAAATGGAGAATGTAAACCTCCTCCCTCCAAATTATTATAATTTTGAAATCAAGGGGCTATCAGGCAAAAATATGGGAATTAGGAATAACAGTTCTTTACTACAGAAATTAAAATAGAAATACAGTACTACAAAGAAACAAACCCCAAACCCTGACAAAGTCAGAGTACAACCTGACACCCTGTCAGGCAGGATGTTGGTAGCAGTTCGATTAAACGGTGGCTGCATCCTCCCGCAATGACAGATGTGATTCAGTTGAAGCAGTGCTCCTGTAGAAGGTACAGGTTCCCTATGGAGGCCCAGTGGTGATGTGGAGAAATCCAGTTTTCCTCTGGAGTCCAGTGGAGAAAGGGTTACCTTTGTGTCCCAAAACCTCTGTTTTTATCTTGGTAAGAAATGTTGGGCCCTTTCCCCTGGCTGGAGCAACTTCCAATGGGATGAAGTAAATTTATCAGTCACACAGTGGGACTCAATGGGCCATTAGCAGAAAATGACTCGCTGGAGGAAGGATGGGTTGTGAAAAAGATAAAGAACCACCTGGTTTCAATGGATGACCCATTAGCAGAATATCTGCCATTGAGATAAGGATCACTGCCCCCACCCTCAACAGATGGTGATAGGATGCCTTTTATCACACTCTGTATTGTAACGTGCAGCTTATAATCAGGTGTGGCTTATATATGGACAAAGAACGAAAAGTTGCTGACACCCGGAAGTGCGGCATATAATCAGGTGCAGCTTATAATCGTGAAATTACTGTAGTTGAAATGAGTGCTCGGGAAAGAGGGAGGAGAGGGAAATAGATTCTCTGTCATGTATTTTTAATGAGGTTTCAGAAATTAAATGCTTTACAAGCAGAATAATAACCACTAGCCTTTCCTTGTTATGGTATTTATCCTGGCTCTGCCATTCAGGTTGGCCCAGTTGTAACAATTCCATTTCCTCACCTGTACAACAGGAATAAAAGTATTGACCTTCTTAATAATATCTCTCAGAGATTAAAAGAGAGGAGATGCTCTGTAAGATCCGCATAATTCTTGTTAACTTAAAGCTATGAGCAGTTCTCTTGGAGCTATGGGAATGCCCACATGTGGAGCTAACTATAGAATGGGGAGCCACTGATGGCTACAAATCGTGGAAAACTGACCTTCTGATGGATCATAAGTCTGCTTCTGGAAAACTGTTTTTGCTTTCCATATGGACTGGAACTTTCAGCGATGCTTTAACAAGTTATATGCCCAGGAGTAGGATGCATAACTCTTTCAAGGTTTTTGAAAGTCCTTACAAGGAAGCAGGGGGTTGCTGTTGGAATTGCAGTCTAAAGTTACAAACAAGCATATAAAGAAAAGAAAAGAAAAGAAAAGAAAAGAAAAGAAAAGAAAAGAAAAGAAAAGAAAAGAAAAGAAAAGAAAAGAAAAGAAAAGAAAAGAAAAGAAAAGAAAAGAAAAGAAAAGAAAAGAAAAGAAAAGAAAAGAAAAGAAAAGAAAAGAAAAGAAAGAGGAAATTGTAGAAGGAAGGGAGGAAAAATCTTAAGTTATTTTGGAAATGCGAACTTTACTGGAAATGAAAGTGAAAATTCAAAAAAACACTCTCAGCAGAAAAGAAATTCTGGGTTTGCTATTCTAATGTGAATGCAAATATTTTATATGAAAACGGACACTGCAGGGTGGGGGGAAAATTCCAAAGTACAAAGCACACGGGAATATTCATGATTCATTTTTGCTTAGTTGAGTATGTCTTCAATTCCTGTTTGGATGGACTGAAATACCAAAAAAGTAACCTGATTTTTGACACTGCTTTGAGCAGTGTTCATTAAAGAGAAAACTGTAACCACTTCAGCTGCATATTTTTATTGATGCCACCTGCTGTCTTTTAGTTATGTTACTATCAGAGAATACTCTCATTTGAGCCATGATTTCTCTTCCTTCTCTTGCAATTTAAGTGGGTAATAGCCATATGCAAATTTGCTAGAAAGGTGTCTTGGCAAGTACAGGGGAAAAAATCCAGCAAAACTTCTTAGCAACAACTGGGAAGAACATCAAGAAGAAATCTTTCTTTCTCAGCCTTGGAAACGTGTTGGCATTCATATCTCTGCTCAGTGTTTTTCTGGAGCTGTGGGCTCATTAGTGCTCTTAGAGTGCAGACAAGCTCCACTGATTCAATATATAGGCACTTGTCCCACATTCTTTATTCATATTTTAATCCAAAAGTCTCCATAGGTGCATACTAGAGTACTAATCCAAATCTCAGGAAAGTTAGTCCTTGCTGTTATTTTGCATGACTTATACCCTCTTCCCTCAATGCCCCTAAATCCCTGTGCTACATCCCTCTTATAAAGGTATTGAACTGATTCACAATGTCTTGTGCTTAGTATTTCACATGCCTACTACCTGTGTGTTGTCTGGGCAGTGAAGAAGTTCTTTGGTCTTTTTTGGGAACTGCTACAAACAGTGGTTTGCATTTGCATTCATGTGATACCCTCTTCTTTATTTGCTCCTAACATCAGTGTGGTGCAGGGACATCGAGGTGCTTATCACTAGAATCAGGCTGCAGTGAGGACAACCATGGCAGGACTTTTTCCAGCCTGAAAAGTGTGTTCCTGTTTTATGCAGAAAAGCCCAAGTAATTTCTGGAAATCAGCAATCTGTCTCCTGTCGTTCGATTTAACCCATGTAAACTTGCCATGTGCAATAGATACAATCTGTGGGTGTGATTGCAGAGAAGGAATGGTCCATCTGGTTTATGAAAATGCTGCTTTCAAGGAGGATGACTGACAGTTTTTCCAGGCACAGAGTCCAACAGACAAACTGGAAGCTGGTTACTTACCAGTTTGGATACAAAAGATCTCTGTATTAAGTAAGCTGTCAAAGTAATGGAAGCTGATATCATTAGCAGAAGCAGGTAAATAGAGTGGGAATGTTGTGGCTGAGCAGGTAAGCCAGAGCTCAGCTGTTTGTAGTATGAGGTGACTCACATGGAGGAAGAAAGGCTCACCTCTTCTGGATGGACTGATTTTTTGCAGATAGCTCTAATTTGTAAAACCTGCAATAGCATTTGAGGATGTGTTTTACAGCAGAAGTGATCCAAAGGGGTCCCAAAAATGAAGAGTGATTATCAGTACAGCTGCATCCACGTTTCCTCTCCTGACCATGGTGCTTCTATCTGATCTAGCTGTTCCGGCATTATATTTCAAAAAATTAAAAGACAATCAGACCTGTTTTGCTTATTTAAAGTTTAAAAATCTACTGTTAAGTATGTTGTCTTGCATATTTGTCTGCCTAATTTGTACCTAGAGATACTTTATTTTTCTTTCCTACTTTGAGATTTCAGATTGCTGATCTGGAGAAAATGGGCACTTTGCCTTTACATTATACAAATAGCAGAACAGGATCCTGTCACTGATGAAAGTACCGTATTTATGACTCATTATAATCATTCATTGCTTCACAGATCCAGAGCCCTCTAGGGAATATCACAAACCAGCATAATTTTCCCAAGTGCTCCATTTCACATTTGGATCTTTGGTTTAGCTGATAGATATGAACAAGGAAGAAAAAGGTGCAGGAAGGCAGGGAGTCCATGCAACTGTGCATGTACAGATGCTCAGCAGGGGTAGCAGAAATTTCAATTAGAGCATCCCTGTCGTGTTCCTGATCCCCATTCCTTCTGATGCTGTAACAACCATGAGGGGGTGAACTTCAGGAGCTGACAGAGGCCATCATGCCTTTAATGGTTGCAGGTTCATTGCGGTAAACAAGTGTTGGCACCACAAACCTTGTTGAAAACACTCTAACAGAGTGGTTTTATGGATCTTCACACATTGGGATGCCATTCAGAGGGATCTGAACAAGCTCAAGTAATGGGCCCATGTGCACCTCATGAGGTTGAACAGAGCCAAGTGCAGGGTGCGGCACATGGGCTGAGACAACCCTTGGTACTACGTGGGCTGGGGGATGAACAGATCAAGAGCTGCCCTGCCAAGAAGGAATTGGAGGTACTGAGGGATGAAAACCTGGACGTGATCTGACAGTGTGCACTTCCAGCCCAGAAAGCCAATTATATTCTGGGCGGCACCAAAAGCAGTGTGGCCAGCAGTGTGAGGGAGGGGATTATGGGATTATGCCCCTTGGCTTCGGTGAGACCCCACTGGAGTGCTGCATCCAGCTCTGGGCTCCCCAACACAGGAATGAAATGGACACTTACGGATTGAGTCCAGAGGAGGACCACATAAATGATCAGAGAGGGAGCACGTCTTCTGTGAGGAATGGCTGAAAGGGTTGGGGTTACTCAGTCTGGAAAAGAGAATGTCCCAGAAGACCTTATAGCAGCCTTCCAGTACCTACAGGAAGCATACAAGAAAGCTGTCAAACTTTTTACAAAGTTGTGTAGGACAAGAGGTAGCAGTTTTAAACTGAAAGAGGTTAGAGTTAGGCTGGAAATCAAGAAGGAATTTTTTACAATGAGGGGGATGTAAGGCACTGAACCATGTTGCCAAAAGAGGTGGTGGATGCCCCATCCCTGGAAGAGTTCAAGGCCAGGCTAGATGAGGTTCTGAGCAAACTGATTTAGTTGAAAGTGTTCCTGCTCATTGCAAGGTGATTGTGTTAGATGATCTTTAAAGGTCCCTTCCAACCCAAACCATTCTTTGATCTTGCTGCGGAAAGGAGCTCAGAGTCCTGTGCAGGAAAACTATGGTGCTACATTTTCACAGCACTGTTTATCAATCCTTGGAATAGCATAAAAAAGCAACTTCTTTATTCTGTAGTATCCAAAAAATTGATCTGGTGTTACTAAGTAGGTTTCCTGACTAGGAATGTATAGTTCACAGAGAGGTTCGATCAAAATTTATGAACAGAATGTTTTGGGCAAAGGTGACCAAGACCAGGTGCTTTGGTTGTGCCTTGCAGATGATCCGATTGCCCCTATAGAGAACAGCTTTCTGATGGTTGTGCTTAGTCTTTGTGCTGGTGTGGTGTCTGCATAGTGGTACTGGGACTGAGTAGCTCAGCATCAGCTGCTGTGTAGAAGAGGACAGCTGGTTTCAAGGGTCACTTTTGTCTGAAGGTTCTTTCCTGGATTGGTTTTACAGAGTCAATCACTCTCTCTCCTTGGCATGGGAAATAGCTCCTGAGGCGTATTTACCTTGCTCAGGTTCAGAAAGCTCTGCAGTGGTTTGGGAAGGATTTTTTTTTGTTATCATTCTGATGCTATTTTGTGTATTAACATGCCTTTTCATTTGTAGCATGTGTAGTATTTCCAAAGACATCCATTTCTCAGTGGAAATCTGACTGATGCCAGCCCTACTCTGTCAGTAACCCTCAAATGCCTTCATCATAAGGGGTGTAATTGTGGATGTTTGCAGTGGGGAGTGTGGTTGTCTTTGTTAATTCAAGATGCCTTCATTGGGATTGAAGTTTTGCCTCTCTCAATAAGGCAGATGAAGAGAAGAGAGGTAACACAATGCAAAAGGCCAAACTCGGGCCTTTGGGCAGATAAACATAGATTGGGGTGTTTATTAACTCATTATTTATTAACTCATTTCAGTGAGGGATTCAGATTTTTTACTTCAACATACAAAATCTATTTCTTGACTTTTCTAGCATGATTTGCAATCCCATTGCCCAGTTTATAACGAAGTCTGAAGAATCCCTTGCCATTTCTCCTTTGATAACTTCCAGAATTATTGTACCCGCTTTGTGATTCCTCTCCTCTTTTTCCCTCAAAAATCTTGTTTGTTCTGGCCAAGAGGAGACAGTGAGTCACTTTTGACCATTTTGTGGTACCTTTTAATTTTCTACTGTTGCTTAATGGAGCACTTCACAGGAATATGCTCCATTTCATTCTTGCACCACTGTGAAATACTGTCACACTGTGTTTAATGATTAGGACAAAGAAGAGGAAAACATTATAACTCTTTCTTTATCTAGGAAGTTCATTGAAAAGTAGCAGATTCTGTATCTACCAGAAATGAAGGTGGTATGGGGTACCTGGGGAGTACTCTGCTGTCTGGAGTAGAGCGGGTGTGCAGCAGGGACTTGAGTCCTGTTTACCCCAGACTCTCACTGAAGTGGGATTGCCCTTAAACCTGGCAGCTTTTGAGAGCAAAACATCTCTTCTAATGGCAGTTCAAACTGAGTGACTTCAGAGGTTTCCCTGGTAAGTGACCGGCTGAGACTTTAAAAAAAAGTCTTAAAATGATTGATTTGATCTGGAAAAGATTTGATTTAGAGAGCTGTTCAGGAATTCAGGACACTTATGCACTGAGTAAGTATGGATTTAGTGGCTTAATTTCAAACATCCAAGTTTTAAAGTGTTAGACTTGAGGTAGTAATGTTTCATACGAATACTTAGAAGTGCTTAAAATCATCAGGATCCATCCCTTTGCACCACAGGCAGGATGGTGGGTGCTGGCTGGAGGGCAGCCCTGTCAATGTGTGTGCACACTGCAGATGGTGTTCACCCATAATCACCATAGAAAGCAATAATCATAACTGAACTATGACAGCAGTGTGCTTCTGGCTGATGCCTTTGACAACTCCGCCGAAATCGGATGCCTCTCTGAAATACTGCTGCCTCTGGGGAATCTCAGCTGCAGTTATACTTATGGCAAATGAGGTTGTTGAATCAAAAATCCTTCATTTTAATAGTCTCTGCTTGGCCAGCTTTATGCATTGCGATCACTATATGGGAAAACTTTTAGATGTGTGCTTCACCAGACATTTTCAGTGAGGGCATGCTGGAGTTACTTTCATCAGCTCTACAGCTCTCATAGAAATGAAAGCATGTAGATATGTACTTGTATGCTTGAGTTTTGTGAGTAGTAGTCTATTCTATTTTAATCCTACTTAAATTATGAGCAGAAAAGCCTCCAAGCAGCATGACTACCCAAGTTCTTATTTGTACTTTCGATGCCTTGGTGACTGCAGATGTACTCAGACTCCTTTTTGTAGCATTTGCATTAGCTGGCATAGGTACATACCATTTTGGCTAATACAGAAATGCATAATATAAATTAAGTGGGACTTTCTGGGTAGGAGGGACAACACCTAAATATTTTCAAGACAAATTTTCACAAGTGACACTGAATAATGTCCCTACTGTGCTGTTCCCCTGCTTTTCAAAAACATGGCTAGGGAAAATGAGGGGAGAAAAATTGCTGATTTAAAAAAAACACCTAATGATGTTTGGTTCCTATTCATCTTAATTTTGCAGTATTTTATTTAAACCGTATTAATATATTTTTCTTAGGCAAAATGCCAAGATATGGTTGATAATGATTGTGCTTAACTGAACAATCCTGAGAAATCAACCTGAAAAATGAGGATATTTGCTTTTTCTTGGGCAGGTTTGCAATGATGTGATTTTGTAAGGTGTTGATGGCTAGAGTTTCTCAAAAGATGTAGTTGTTCACAACAAATCATAGTCGGTGTTTATGGGTTGCTTATGGCTCCCTGGGATGTTTCATGACTGTATTAGTAGAAGTAGTAATTGTTTCAAATATTAATTATTGCTCTTAAGCACAAGCTTAAATTTATGTACTACAGAAAATTTCTTTCAGAGAAAGTCCTTCCTACATTAAACAAGCTTATATAGGAGGACCAAAATTACCCATTAAATTGTGGTGAATCCGAAATAATTCAATCCAGCAAAATGACTGAAAAAAATTACTGAGTTTTTAAAATATGGGGCTATTTTTGGAAATAAAACATGAAAAGCAACTTCAGCAAGAATTGCAAGTTTTCAATTCTTGACAGAGGGGTTCACATCCTTGCAGGGCAGAGGTTGTGGGTAGTGCCATTCTGAGAATAGATTTGGAGGGATCTGAAGGAAGCAGATTGTTTATGTGCTGGTAGCAGCAATGAGTGTGGCAGAGAGTGGTGGGTCCTTCTGACTCTTTAAAACTCTGTCCCCTGCAGCTTTTCCATTGTCTACTAAGGATGTGGTTAAAACTCATCCATATACAGCTTTTTGCTCTTTGAGGACTAACTTGAGTCTCTCACCTCCCTGTCCAGCTGTTTCCAACAACTGCATGAAAACAATATTTTTTGAAGTGTCCATCTTTCTGTCAAATGTACAGTAATTTCACGACCATAAGGCGCACCGGACTATAAGGCGCACCCCCCGGGAGCCGGCACATTTTGCAACTTTGTAGATCAGATAAGGCGCACCGGTCTATAAGGCGCACCGGGTTTTTTTTTGCAGCGAGGCTCCGCCCCCAGCTCCTCCCGCACGCTTGCTGGCCGAGGCCCCGCCTCAATCCGGCAGCCATTGGCTCCCGGGCCTGCCTGTACCCGGCAGGGCCGGGCTATGCCCACCGCCGCTCCGTGCAGCATCCCCAGGGCCCCGCTGTTCCGGGAGTTCCCTGGCGCTCCGGGTGACCCAATGCCGGCAGGCTTGCCCCGTGCCGCCGCTGCCCCGATTCCAGCTGCTTGCCCCCTCCCCGCGTGGCAGCCGCTCCGATTCTGGCGGTTTTCCCCCTCTCCGCATGGCGGCCGCCGTGCTTCTGGGGGTTTTCGCCCCACCCGCGCGGCGACCGCCGTGATTCCGGGGGCTTTCGCCCCCCCCGCGTGGCGGCCGCCGTGTTTCCGGGGGCTTTCGCCCCCCCCGCGCAGCGGCCGCCGTGCTTCTGGGGGTTTTCGCCCCACCCGCGCGGCAACCGCCGTGATTCCGGGGGCTTTCGCCCCCCCCGCGCGGCGGCCGCCGTGTTTCCGGGGGCTTTCGCCCCCCCCCGCGCAGCGGCCGCCGTGATTCCGGGGGCTTTCGCCCCGCCCGCGCGGCGGCCGCCGTGATTCCGGGGGCTTTCGCCCCACCCGCGCGGCAACCGCCGTGATTCCGGGGGCTTTCGCCCCCCCCGCGCGGCGGCCGCCGTGTTTCCGGGGGCTTTCGCCCCGCCCGCGCAGCAGCCGATCCGATCCCTGCGGCTTTCGCCCCCCCCGCGCAGCAGCCGATCCGATCCCTGCGGCTTTCGCCCCCCCCGCGCAGCAGCCGATCCGATCCCTGCGGCTTTTGCCCCCCCCGCGCAGCAGCCGATCCGATTCCTGCGGCTTTAACACCCCCTGCAAGGGAGCCGTCCCAATGTCGGCGGGCCGGCCCCGCGCGGGGGCGGCCCCGATGCCGGCGGGGGCGGCCCCGATACCGGCGGGTCCGCCCCGCGCGGGGGCGGCCCCGATGCTGGCGGGACGGCCCGCGCGGGGGCGGCCCCGATGCCGGCGGGGGCGGCCCCGATACCGGCGGGGGCGGCCCCGAAGCCGGCGCGTCCGCCCCGCGCGGGGGCGGCCCCGATGCCGGCGGGACGGCCCTGCGCGGGGGCGGCCCCGATGCCGGCGGGGGCGGCCCCGATACCGGCGGGTCCGCCCCGCGCGGGGGCGGCCCCGATGCCGGCGGGGGCGGCCCCGATACCGGCGGGTCCGCCCCGCGCGGGGGCGGCCCCGATGCCGGCGGGGGCGGCCCCGATACCGGCGGGGGCGGCCCCGATACCGGCGGGTCCGCCCCGTGCGGGGGCGGCCCCGATGCTGGCGGGACGGCCCGCGCGGGGGCGGCCCCGATGCCGGCGGGGGCGGCCCCGATACCGGCGGGTCCGCCCCGCGCGGGGGCGGCCCCGATGCCGGCGGGGGCGGCCCCGATACCGGCGGGACGGCCCGCGCGGGGGCGGCCCCGAAGCCGGCGCGTCCGCCCCGCGCGGGGGCGGCCCCGATGCCGACGGGCTCTCACTTCCGGGGTGGCAAATGTTGCAACTTTGTAGATCAGATAAGGCGCACCGGACTATAAGGCGCACTTCCGGTTTTGGGGGGAGATTTTAGTCAAAAGGGTGCGCCTTATAGTCGTGAAATTACTGTAATTACGTAGAATAAAAAGTTTAAAAGTTTTGATGGAGGATTACTAGACCAAAACAAAGATAGAATGACTCCAGTTTCTTTAGGAAAGCACAGAGTTCCCAACTAGAGAATTACTGCCTCTTGAAGCAATCTGGTTTTATAAACACAATGCTGAAGTTTCTGTAAGCCATTCTTATAAAACAAGATTCTATGTTGGCATATGCCAACATATTTCTGATGAGCTTAACTAACTGACTACCCTTCTGGAGTTATTTATTTAGCCCTTTTCAAATTATTTAGATTTTTAATTAGAATCTTGATGGCATTGAGATTTGGCAACTTGATAGCAGGTGTAACTGCATCTTCTTTAAGGAAACAGCTTTCCAAGTGACATAACCCTGTATGAAAGAGAGTGGGGAGGAGGCGGGAACAGCCTTTACCATGGTATCCCATAAAGAAAACAGCTGCATGGATTAGGATCTTAATTAGGACTGAAATCCATAGCAATAAGCCGGGAATAAATAAATTTAATTTGATTAAGCCTCAGAGTGAATGAGTTGCACACTGCATTGATTACTTTAAAGCAAGTAACAAAGGCAAGGCCGTTTATTTTATGGTACTATTACTGCAAATGAAATCAGTATCAAGCAAGTTGCAGGGGAGTGTAGCTAAGACAACCTCATAACCTCATATACTGATAAATGAATCTTTTGCTAATCAGTAGACTCAGCATGGAGGCTGCTCCAGCAAGTCAGAGCAAGGCAGGTACCTTCCTAAACAAGCAGGCTCAGAAATAAACAGACCTTGGATAGATGGTAAAGGGTAAGCTCTCTCTATGTTTGAAAGCATACCTCAGAAAAATACAACTGCTCTCCCGAGGAGAAGGAGTGATATTGATTATGCACAATGCAAGAGAGCAATTTGTAGGGCTTCATAACTGTATTTACATCAACAGATAGACACCAGCCTGTTTAAAACAAAATTCTGGGAAGTTTTGCAGCTGACTTGACAAGTAAGAGTTTCATAGAACAGTGGGAGAACTGAGGAGCAATCTCTCTGACGGTTCTTTACAATAACAGTTCTCGCCTACAATTCCCCCTGGTTCTCTGAAAGGCTGGCTGGCTAGGGATATCTGCCATTGCCTCTGCAGATGGTGTTACCCAGAAGAGAAAGACGGGAGATTCCTCTCCCTCTGGTCCATGCGATACACTGAGTCTGCACATATTGAGTGAGAGAGAAACCAGCATGATGGTTTGCTCAAAGTTTGCATTGATGAGACAGATGCTGTTCTGGGAGTAGCCTGTGGCAGGAGTGAGGGGAGCACATCTGCTAAGCTCCTTTAGTTGAGGAGGGCACTTCAGTACCACCACCAAAAGGGTGGCCCTTCACATACCCTGTTGGTTCTTAATTAGTACCAGGCAGATCCAGACTGTACAGCATTCCCTTAGGAGGTAAGCACTCTGAAAAGTTTGTGGGTGTCGATGTATGACCCATCCCTGTAGACATTTCTAGGCACTAGGTATTAGCCCTGGAGAAATAGTTGCCCTCACACCCACTACAGAAAATTTTATTGCTTCTGCATCTCTGAAAGTGGAACAGTCAACTGCTTCAAATTTGGAGACAGAAATTCTTCAAAAACTCCTGCATCTGTTTTCAGTCCAAACAAGCATTCTCCAGAGGCCAACTTCCCATAGGCCATCATGCATAATGTGGATGAAACCTCTTGATTTATTGATCTTGCAGAGGCATATAATTGCAGCTTACACTGTGTTTACTCTCATCTCTTTGATTCATTAGATCTTATAATAATGTTCTCACTTTTGGCACTTGTAAAATACAACTGACTTGCAGTTTAATAAATATGACTTCTAGCCATTTGCTGCTTTGTGATTATTCCTCCGAAAGAACAAACTGATCACTTCCTTCATTCAGATCCACTGCAAATGGTGCAGGAATTTAATGCTTTTAATATTGCATTTTCCCACCGGGGAAAGGCTTGGCTCAGCAGTGACCTTCCCATGCTTGTAAAATCAGGGCACTGCTTCTCAAGCTGATGTTTACTTGAAGATACTTGTGGTCACCTGAAGAGTTAGCAGGCATGTCCTCTTCATAGAGAGAGCCCCTTTTCCGAGCCCTATTTTTGTTCATAACTTTTAAAAAATTAAGATGTTCCATGTTGCTGTGATTAGAACAAGGAGAGTCCTTGTGCTTCACCTGGTAGGTTCTGTGTTCAACCCTTTCATCACTGAATTATTGCTGTGTGCAGCACATTGGGTCAGGCCTCCCTGTGGAACTCCTGCCAGAGGGGAGGAGAGTTCGAGTGGGTATTTGCTTTAAACAAGATGGGGCTGTAATCCAGCCCCATCTCCCAGCAGCTGGAGAGCCATTTTCTGCTATTTCCATCCCAATACCGGCCACATATCTTGAACAGTTTTTTAAGTCATTCTCTTTCTCTGACCTGAGCTACTCATTTTCCAGTTTGCATCTATGCAGTTTCTCTCTTTTATGTATTATCATAAATCCACATAAATACATGGTGAAAACATGTAGAAACTGACAGTCACAAAACCTTTCCAAGAAATGGCAAATGCTCATCTTTTTAGATGTAAAACCAAGAAGATAATGAGTTGAGAGGTTCCTGCTGTCCTAGAGGCTTTTTCCTGTGTTGAAGACTCATTGCGTTAGGTGGAATTCTGACTCACAGTGGGAGCTTGTCAGTCACACTGCTCATAGCTCAACAAACTAGAGGGCAAGGGTGAAAAAAAATCACAGATAATATCCTGGATTCACAGCCTGATTAAATAACTTTCCCTTGGCTCCCACAGCAGGTCCATTGCAGATTCATACAATGAATCCACTTTTTTTGGTTCAGTCCCCTATTATGACCCACAAGCTCACCTGCCCACACCTGTCAGCACAGGAGTCAGAATGAAAACTAACAATTTTAGCCAAGCTAGCAGAATCACAATATGTTCTAGGCTGCATTTGCAATGCTTCCAGCATTGAGTTCCGTGGATGTCTTTCTGTTAATTGGCAGTAATAGCAGAGCAGTCAGTTCAAGGGAAAATTGCTTGTTCTGTCCTTTTTCTGGAGAATCTTCTATCTGTTTCATTGGTAGACGCTGCAAGACAGATCTCATAATTTGATTATATGTTTTAATGAGCTTATTTGAATTTAATTTACTTAAATAAGAGATATAGATTAGAAAATATTGAAATTAAAAATCATCTCTTCTTGTCCTAATTAGATTTCTTTTTGTGATTACAGTAATTTCACGACTATAAGGCGCATCCTTTTGACCAAAATTTTCCCCAAAACCCAGAAGTACGCCTTATAGTCCAGTATGCCTTATCTGATGGACAAAGTTCAGAAATTTGCCTACCTGGAAGTAAGAGCTGCGAGCCGCGCGGGGAGCCGGCAGGGCCATGGTTGCCAGGTGGAGGCGGGGCGGAGTGGCGGCAGGCACACCCCGGTCCCGTGGAGGTGGGATGGCCCTTCCACAGGCACCCCCAGGCCCGTGGAGTCGGAACGGCCCCTCCAGAGGCACTCCCTGGCCCGATGGAGGCAGGACGGTCTCTCTACAGGCACCCTCTGGCCCCGGAGAGGCGGCACGGAGTGGCGGTGGGCATGCCCCAGCCCCGCTGGGTAGAGGCGGGCCTGGGGTCCCGCGGCACTGCCCCTGCCAGGTACAGGCAGGCCCGGGGGCCAATGACTGCCAGGTTGAGGCAGGTCCTCGGCCAGCAACCGTGCGGGGGGAGCTGGGGGCAGAGCCTCACTGCAAAAAAAAAGTGCGCCCTATAGTCTGGTGCGCCTTATATGATCTACAAAGTTGCGAATTTTGCCGACTCCCCAGGGGTGTACCTTATAGTCCGGTGCACCTTATGGTCGTGAAATTACTGTAATTACAGTAGTTTCACGAATACAAGCCGCACGGATTATAAGCCGCACCCCCGGTGCCTCGACAATGTTGCTGTCTTTGTCAATAGATAAGCCGCACCCCGAATATTAGCCGCACTTTCGTTCGTGCGCAGCTTTCACAAATTGGCCAATTAGTAACAGGATCGCGGCATAGCGGGCTTTACTGGCTCGGGGCGGGGCCAGGAAGGCTTGGCCCGCTCATGGTTGCCGACGGGGCCGGGTGGCCCAGCTCAGCGCCACGGCTCGGCGGGGCTGGCCGGGTGGTGCTGCCGCCGCCGCCGGGCTCGCTGGCCCCCCTCTCCCGTCAGCACCGCCCCGCTGCCGCGTTCGCTCGCCCGGCTGGCAGGGCTGCCGCCGCCGGGCTCGCCGCCCGCCCCGCTGCTGCTTTCGCTCGCCCTGCGCCGCGCCTCGCGAGCGCCGCGCCCGCCCCGCGGCGCTTTCGCTCGCGGCGGCGGCGCTTCGCTCGCGGCGGCGGCGCTTCCGCGAGCGGCGGCGGCGCTTCGCTCGCGGCGGCGGCGCTTCCGCGAGCGGCGGCGGCGCTTCGCTCGCGGCAGTGGCGCTTCCGCGAGCGGCGGCGGCGCTTCGCTCGCGGCGGCGGCGCTTCGCGAGCGCCGCTTTCGCTCGCCCCGCCGGCAGGGCTGCCGCCGCCGCCACCAGGCTCGCCGGCCGCCCCCTCCCGTCTGCACCGCCGCCGCGTTTCCTCGCCCTGGCCGGCACTGCAGGCCCCCGCACCGCCGGGCTCCCCCACGCTGCTGGCCCCGATTATGCTGGGCTTCCCCCGCTGCCAGGCAGCCCCACCCGCTGGCCTTCCTGCTTCTGCCATGCTCCCCTGCACTGCTAGCCCCAGTTCTCCCGGGCTCCCCCGCCATGCTGGCTCAGGCTCTGCTGCCCTCCCTGCCCCGCCCTGCTGGCTCAGGCTCTGCCGCCCGACCCCACACTGCTGGCCCCGCCTCTGCCAGGCTTTCCCACCTCTGCCGGGGCCGGCCGGGCTCCAGCTTGGCTTGGGGCTGCCGCGGGCTCTCACTTCCGTGTTGGCAGCTTTTAGAATTTTGTTAATAGATTAGCCGCCCCGGAATATTAGCCGCACTTCCGGGTTTCCACCAAAATTTTGGTCAAATTGGTGCGGCTTGTATTCGTGAAATTACTGTAATATATTTCCTTTCTCTTTGCCCACTGCTAAAAAGTAGATAAATTTATCCCAAAAAATATCAATCTAGATCCCTTTTATTAGGCAAGCTTACTTTGCACCAGGTCGGGATTTAGCCTATAACAATGTAACCCTCCTTGTGTCAGCAAAGAGCAGCGTGTTTCTGTAAGTCTCTAGTTCTCAGGAAGGATTTGAATAGCTGTAACTAGCGCTGGTAGCTCAGTCTTGGGGAGGACTTCCTTGCAGGCACTTCTAGACTATTGCCTGGTTTTCCACAGCCAGCACTCTGTGGGCAGGGATGAGGTGGTCCAGTAGGGTGCGGGACAGCAAACCCTAGAGTCACCTCAACCTGTCTTCCAGGTTCCTGTTTGCACTTCTGACTGCACATAGAAAATGACAAGGGTGACCTATACAATTCACATTTTCTCCTGTTATCCTCATTTTCCTTCCTGAGATCTATTTCCCTCCTGCATCCCCCTGGTTAGTAGAAAGAGGATGTTGACCAGGTGGGAGGCAGCCTTAGGTTCTGTGCTTACATTACTGTCTCTGAGATACTCCATCCAGCTAGCTCTCCCTTGCTGCCAACATACTCTTGGATGATAAAATTGTGACAAGTCCTGAGATTTTTTTCTTCCTGCTGCATTGTGGTTGTAAATTTTAGAATATGAGGTATGGAAGCAGACAGACATCAAAAAGAGGAAAATTAATGTTTGACTGTCACCTATTTTGGAATCCCCCCTGCTAGCTGTGAGGCTGGTAGAAACTGAGCTATCAGTTCCTGTTATTGGTTTAACAGGTCTGATGTGCTCTCTTTGGAAATGTAGATTTACACATCTCCTTTGTCCACTAGATGGATGACATAAAGCAGTTACCTTTACAGCACATACTTTACGCCATCTTTAATCTGAAATGTATTTCTGTAGTCTGCTAGAACACTTTGGTGTGAATTTCTTTTTAGGCTAAATATATGTTTGGAAACTTTCATCAGTGCTTACAGAGAAAGATTTGTCTCTGAGAGAAAGATTGGCGCAGACAGACATTGATATAATTGTATTAGCAGTCCCAAACTTCTCAGCAGGTTTGCTCAACTACAGGATAGCTGAGAAACTTGATAGCACAAAGACAGATAGGAGAGTTGGTTTAATTGTTTGTGTCTGTATGTCTCATCTGCCTGCCTGCCTCCTGTATTTCCAAGCTGTAACTGAGATCTTTAGCACCAGCCAATAGATCCGAAAACTTCAACCCCCAGCTATTTTAATGAGAATGAGGGTTTTTTTGGTTTTTGGTTTTTGTCCTGGTGGTTGAGTTTTTTGTTTGTTTGTTTGGTTGGTTGGTTGGTTTTTTTCTTTTTGAGAATTGTTGAATTTTCCTCTGAAGATTCGCTTCACTGTGTTCATCCATATGGGTGCAATTTCCTTAAGCTCATGCAGTCTTAAAGTTTTATATTCTTAAATATTGCCTCAGGAGAACCTCTGAAGGTTAGCTCTGTCATCCCTGGGTCAGTAACATTTTACAAATATACCATATCAAATTAGAGTCGTCTTTTCATGTGATCATCCCTGCTCATCAGCAAAAAAGTAACCTGAACTACAGTAGATTTCTTCTTTCTTCCTGCAGGATTGTCACTGCCATTTTTTTTCTGTCTCAGATTTTTTAAGACATACCAATTGCATATTAACAGAAATTCTTTGTCAGCAAATTCAAGTGCTGTTTTGAAGAGATGCAGCATTACATAGGTGACATTATAAACATGAGCAGACTAAGCCTTACACATTCCTGGGGAGGGTAGGAGGATAGTCTCCTTTTACAGAGGGAAACTGAGGATAAAAAATTTTCATCAGAAGTCATAAAGGATGTCGGGGTCTGGGTTGTCCAGACAGCTTCCTCTTGAATTCCTCCCTTCCAATTGAATCACAAAGACCACATGCCCACCCTTCTTTCCTTAGGAAAGAGATGTATAGTGCAGAAATTCATTTCACAGAATTGTATGTCTTTAATAAAATTCAACTCTAGTTATCACCCTGTGAAATGATTAGTGAATTTGAGTTCTTAATTAGCATTTTGCATAATTCATGGCAATTACAACGTTCTTGTGGATATAATTGTCAAGGTGCAGATGTGCAAATGTGCAGCTATAATTTTCTCATCTAAACAACTCTTGGTGAAACCTCTAATTTTTATAACTCAATTGTGTAAGGGCCATTATTCCTGTTGTTATTTTTAAGGCAATAGAAAATAGATGTGAATCTCACTTCACCTCAAATCACTGCAACTAACTGTTTTTCAGAAACTTTAAAAACTGTCATAAAAGTTTGCTTCTGGATGAGAATTAGGCATTTGAATTTTCTGAAGGACCTGTGCTATCTATTTTTAGCATCCCACAGGGAACTGTATTGCAGTTTTTCAGTTACAATAATTAAACAAAAGCTACATCCAGTAGGTGTACTACCCAAGATTTATATGGTCGGATTCTTATTGGATTGAGTTCCCATTCCTTCTTGAGCTGAAAACAGCTTTCAAAGTTCTTTGTACTGTGAAGATCCTTTTGTCAGAAATGTAAAAAGTACTGTATATCTAAGGGTATTATGACTAGCTTTTTGGGCACAGAAAAATCTGGCAGTTACCTAGACTGAGTGGCAGCTAAATAGAGGAGGAAGGTGGTCATGACATAGCTAGAATCTCTGAACTTTCAAAAATGCCATCCATCAGAAATTGAAGGCAATGGCACAAAAATCAATGAGCCAGATGATCAAAATGCAGTTGCACCCAACTCAACACTTCAGGTACAGCTCGTAGTTTAAAAAAATTACTGAGTTCCAAGTGACAAATTTAAACTTCTACTTCCTTCATTAAGTGCCTACCCAGACAACATTAAATGTAATTAATTTTATCTTCATAATTACAATCTAATATGTAAATCCATTTACAATATTCCTTTCTATTAAAGACACAAATCAAAATTATAATTTCTAAACAAAAGTTGTAAATTTCCTTAAATGAAAGGCATTTGTAATTTCCCACAGGAAATTTTAATCACTTTAGGATGTGTAGTGACAGAACACGTAGGAGTGTCATGCAGTCAAGATGTGATGGAGTGAAAGTGCAACCCTTACATCCTCATTAGAGGCAAATGGCACTCAGAGGAACCTGGACATGCATGTTTGGACACATGTCATTTTTAGCAGCTGATATCACCTTCCAGCATCCCCCAAAGCAACTAGTTTTCAGGAGCTTACCAGTCTTTTCTAGACAGAATTAATACTCAGATAAAAAACCTCCCCTTTCTGGCTCTCCTCTGCCTACTGAACAAGAAGGTAAAGTAGTTGCCCTGATCAGCTGGAACTTGATTGCACCTTTAAGGTTGGACGTTCTCCATTTATATTTTTCTTCAGAAATTTATATCTGTGACTTAGGTCCCTGTCTTTCTGTGTTCAAGTTTCACAAAGCACTACTATCAAAATAAAAAAATCGGATCCAAAAGAAAGCATTTCCTTGCTTTTTTGAAGCGAAATGTTGATGCTTCTTATCTATTTTTACCACCTTCTTTTAATATCTTGGTTGTTTTGAGCAGTCTGATACTGCTAACAGCAGCTTACTCCCTAAATGTCATACATGCAAATTCTACTTTCAGCATTTTTTTCCCTTCCTTTCTTTCTGTAACTCTTTTCTTATCCCTAACACTATACGTGGAAATGGGTGCTGTCCATATATTTATCTGTTTGCTAGTTTCTGAATTGTCAGCATCCCTACCCAATGTCCTTACATTTGGAAAGATTTTAATGGATTTTACGCAGATATCTTTTAAATTGCTCACCACTGCAATTAACGTTAGGGGAGAAAAGCAAACCAATGAAAACCCCCAGTGAAATTCAGCACTTTATTCCCCAGCACAAAAGGAAAAGTGAATGGTAATTTGCTAACCATGGAGGAGAGTTAGAGGACACAGGAAGCCAGCTTTCCTTCCAGTGAACATGGTGACAGTATTGCCTCTGGCTAGAAATATGGAAACATTCAAACAAAACTTCTTTTCTTTATGTCTTTTTTTACACTTACAATGATATCTTGTTCATGCTAACCAAAAGCATTTATGAATTAGGTCAAATAATTTCAGCCAAGAGAGGATGAGGTTGATAAGAATTTTGGAAAACCTTGAAATATTTCAAGTTCTCTTACAGAGAATGACATTTCTCTTCAGTTCATTTCTAACTTTTCAAGGGAAAAAGCAGATTCTTCCATAGAGGAGAAGCTTTTATTTTCAACTCAGTGGACTATTTTGACAAATCAAGAGTGTATTGTACTTTCTCCTAAAATGAGGGGAGGGGAACAGAGAAATGGGAATTGGTTTCTGTAGTAGACAAATGTTACAGTTCTGTTTTTGCCAACCTGAGAACTAATTCTCTCATTTCAGTGCTTACTGAAGCAGTGGGACAGGCATATATAGCCATTGAAAAAGTATTTGAAACATTTTATACAGTAATTTGACAGGGTTTCTATCTGTAACCTTGAAAAATCTTATCACAAACAAGCTGTTAAAAATAAATAAATAAGTGGTGGCTTCCAACTACGGTCTGCTACTCAGGATTGATTGGTGATCCACTGGCAAGCTCCCATTATTGTTCAGGGAAATTTCTATGTCAAAGGGTACATTGGAGTATCCAGTTCACAGGCATGGCAAATGGGAGTCTGGGAACTGATATGATCCCCCTTGAAATTAAAATCCTCTTTACTTAGATCATCTTCAGTCAGCAGAGAAGCTAGCCAAGGTGGTCTATTGTATGCCCATATCCTGTGCAATCCTGGTTTTTTCCATAACAAGACTCTGAACTATGCTCCCATCAGTTTGTTCCTCATGGGAGTGATTCTCCTTTGTGACTTTGTGAGACAGTAGGAATACTGACCACTCTGTGTGGCTGTGAAACACATCTCTGAACCCTCTGATGATTAGGACCATTTTTTCCATACTCAAAAACAATGTAACTGAGGATGATTTGTGTGACAAAATTTTACCTGATGCACTCCTCAGCTGGTGCACCGTGCTCTACTTTCATTTTGTTTATAGTGCTGCAGATTTTGGTTTCTTGTGCTGAGAGCATTTGGTTTGCTCTAGGTTAGCAGTGTTTTGTGGTCTCTATCACGTGGCAAAGCTGGCATAGAGCATTTCAGATTTAGCATGTTTGTTTTAGTTTCTTCCTCTTGTAGGATGACAGTTTGATGACCTTGGAAGTCTCTCCAGTTTAGTGGTCTCAAAATTTTGAGTTCCTTTCAAAATTGCAAATATTTCAAAGTTTCTGTGTCAAATTAATTTCAGAATCATAGAACTGTTCAGGTTGGAAAAGACCTTTAAGATCAAGTCCAGATGTCAACCTAGCAAAAAGCCAAGATCAATCATGAGAGAAAGAATACAGAAGCTATTTAGCCCAAATTTTCAACGTGTTGGCATCCAATGTCTGTATGATCGAGTCCCTGTAAGCCCCTCCCTGCCAGTCCTCCAGAGGTCTTTGCTCAGATGTATCTCCCTTGAGGCTAAAATAAAGAGGAGTTTGACAGGGATGAAATGCAAGGATTGTGTGTGTATGGAAGAGCTGAGTGTTTGCTGTTACGCAGGGTGATGGGGAAGTGAAACAAATGTGTAAGGGAGCAGAGCATGGTGAAGGACATCTTGAGCACAGATGGGAGCAGACATGACAAACAAACCGGCATGCAGAAGAATTGTGGATTGGAAAAGAAATTATAAGGGGCAGAAACAAGCAAGGAGCTGCAGAGACATAATTTTATGTCTTCCAGGAGCACTTCATAAACAGTGTAAATTTTATTGACCCATTCACAAATCCTAAAGCATCTCTAAATTTTCATACTTAAAAGACCCTGAGATCACTGGGCCTGACCTCTTGAATAGCACAGACTATTGATTTTTACCCTATGATTATTGCATCAATTATGGTTTTGTGTCCAAGCTTCAGTTGTAAACTTTTTTCAAAGCCTCCCCTTAGAAGCAACACATTCCATTCATCAGCCCCCTTTGCATCATCTGTCTTTCTCTCAGTGGGCTTTGTGTGGGCCAGACAGAGTGTTAGAGACAAAATCAAAGGCTGGAAGAGTGAAACAAAAGTTGAGTACAGTTTGATTAGTGCAAACCTGTTAATTGCTCAAGTTGGGAGCACACTTTGCCAGTAAAACACAAGAACAAAACTACATCTACAATGCTTCACTGTACCATTGCAATACTTTGAATGGACAAGATTAAATCACTGCACTTTCTATCTAGTCTTAATTTAATTGATTCCTGTATTATTTCACTGTAAATAAAGTTTGCATGCTTTCTGTAATGTAAAATATAATGTTCATGTGAAATGAAATGAGAGTTTACATCAGCAAGGTTGGAGTATATTCTCAAAATGGTAGGAGGGGAGAAAGCAGTAAAAGAAGATAAGGAAAAATATATTCTCCATAATTCTGTCGAAAGAGAGAGCATCTGTACTTTAAAAATATATGGGAAGCTTCAAAAACTGCTTAAAGTGCAAGCAAAGAGGAAAAAATGAAAACTCTTTCACAATCTAGTATTTGGACAACAGAGACTCCTTCAAGCTTTTCATTAAGAGTTCAGTGCTCAAATGAAAAGCCTGTCAAATATCTTGAAGGAAAGGCAGACTTGTACTCTGAAAACAGCACACAAAGTTTTTCAGACTTCCAGTAATGGATTTACGTTCTTTTTACACATAGTGAGCAGACAGTTGCATACTAAGGCTGTGAATCTCCAAACAATTAAACATATACTTAGTTCTAAGCATCCACAAAGTCCAGCTGAAAATGATGATCTATATTTTCAAAAAAGATGAAGCAGTATGAACAAGCAGACGTCAGCTCTCCTGTGAGTAATCTTTGTATTATTGTTTCCCAGTCTTGTAAATTGGATGAAAGAGTCACCTTAGAAAAAGGCTGAGGATGGGGGCATGCTCTTCTGCAGCCCTCTGTGAAAGTGGTGCAAGTTGTCCTAAAGTTTTTCAATTAAAAATAAAAACCATCTTCTGAACTGTTTTATTCTCTTAAGTCTATTTGTTGGTTTGGGTAGTTGGGGTTTTTGTTTGTTTGTTAGTTTTTTGGATGTGGATTTTTTGTTGGTTTTTGGGGTTTTTTTATTTTTTTGCTTTTTTGTATGTCACCGATGTTTCATTTATTGTTTTGAAATAATACTTCCAAATTACTCCACAGTCTCTGAATACCTTTATATATATGGTACAATCCTATATCAGCTGTGAAGCCCTAATAGAACTGAATACTAAGAGGCTTATTTTTTTTCCAGTGCACTTGCACAATACACACTTGAAAGAGAATTCTGGTGTGTATTTGTAATATGGACGTGACCATAGGAATCATGAAGTACCATGAAGTCTTTTCACTTCAAGAAAGTATTCAGTACTGCAAAATATTTTCACTTTGAAGAAGAGCATTTGTCAAATCCAGAAGTTTCACTTTTTAGCTTTTTTTTCCTTTACTGTTTACTGTATTGAAAGATTTACAGCATGAGATCCTATTCTCCTTTATGCTTTGGTAATAAGTATTCCATTGCATATGTGTTTCTCTCACCAGCCTTGTTGATCAGTATGTTAGGGTGAACTCTTCCTCCTCCTTCTCTTCTCAGCAATGCACCTCAGTGCCCTGATCAGCATTTTTTATTTATTTAATGAATCCATGTATCAGACTGTCTTTCTGTGGAGGGAAAGGGGCAAAGAGAGCACTGATACTGATGGCAGCAGGTTGATTTAGCAGGAAAGGACAGGAGGTACTGACCATCACTGTATTTTCCATTAGCTGCATGTTGCAAGAGGGCTGAATGCTGTTCCCTTTCTGCATGGCTACTGATGCTTACACCAGAACTTGTAACTGTGGCAGCCCTTGAGTGCCACTCAGCTAGCCAACATGACATCTTTGGCATGCAATTAATTTTGACTGAAAGCTTTGGTAAATAGAAACACTGAAATAATTTCAGTGTCTCTTCAGAGAACTCTCATTTTCAATGTACTGAGAGTCAGGTGAGTACCAATTTAATGAAAAAATCGGGCAAGGCCATAAGCTGCATTGATTTAGAGCACAAAATATCGGTTCCACTCTTCCCATTAAGATACTTGAAGAAATTCAGTGTTCCCTTCTCTGAGTCATTGTGGAAATCTAATTGAGGTTTGGAAACGAGTGTGTGACACCAGTATCTTCTGAGGACCCAGGTCATCCTTCTGTGCATTGACCACAGGGTGGTCCAAGACCAGAGCTCTTAGACACCACTCCTTCAATATTAGTTATGTCATTAAGTACTCCAGTGACTGTGTCTAGTATACAGCGAGTAGTGGCAATACACACCATGGTTTGAAACTTATTTCTGAAATACAGACTTGTACCTGGACAAATATTTTCTGAGCAACTAGGGTTGTTTTGCAAACTGTGTGCTGTTTCATGGTGTGATAAGTGGTTGACCAACTTTGCTGATAACTTAAGAGGAGAGAATGGGGTAACTGATGGAACTGTTGGTGCCACTCAGACAATTGTGGTGTATGTGGTTGGCTGGAAGAGTTCCCTGTCTCTGGTAGGTGTTAGGGATGCTTTTCGCAGGCATAACAGTCTAAGTGTTCTCTAGGTGCTAAAGGGCTATGCTGCTGTTAATAAAGCACTTTTCCCCTACATGAGCATTTGGTCTGAGCCAAGCACACTATAGCACAACTACAGTAATTTCACAAATACAAGCCGCAGCAATTTGACAAAAATTTTGGTGGAAACCCGGAAGTGCGGCTAATACTCGGGGGTGGCTAATATGTGAATAATTTTCTGACATTTACAACCCCAGACGTGCCAGCCAGGGCGCCGAGCCAAGCACCTGCCAGTAAAAGCCGGCATTTTGCGATTGTTACAAAGTGTTACTCTGTTGCCCTGGCTCCCTGCAGGCAGCACGGGGGGCGGGGAGAGAGGCAACAGAGCTCTCTTCTTCCCTCCTCTGCCACAGCCTGGGGGAGAGACGGGGGGACCCCGCGCCGCCACTGCCGCGGCTCGGGGAGGAGGAGGGGGGGCTCTGCCCCCGCCCTCCATCGCTGTGGCGGGAGCACGGGGTGCTCCGTGCCCGGCCGGCGCCGCGGCGGGAGGGGGGCAGGGGTGAGTGAACCCAAAGGCAGCGGCCAACCCCAAGCGGCACCACCGAGCTGGGCCACCTGGCCCTGTCAGCAGCCCCTAGCGGGTCGAGCCTGCACAGCCTTAGTTGAGCCAGTAAACCCCCTGCCATGCCGCGGTTCTGTTAGTATTTGGCAACTTTGTTGCACATGGGTCCTCGCTGCGAACGACAGAGCGGCTTATATTTAGGTGCGACTTATTTATGGACAAAGAACGAAATATTTGCCAACACCCAGAGATGCGGCTTATACTCAGTGCGGCTTGTATTCATGAATTTACTGTACTTTTAGTTTGCTCAGTAAATCCTTGTTTGCTTTTACATACCACCAGTGAACAATTTACATAGAGAGTATTCACTGTGAGTTTCAGTACAGAAAATTGTCCTGAATGCATGACAGACCACTTTTGCTAAATTCCACTGGTCCAGGTTGTAGAACCCATACATCTACTGTTAAAATATGGGTTTGATATGCCAGGTACCCACTGGTATTCAGAAGCCTCCAATGTATTATTATTATTATTATTACAAAGTGAGATGGTGAGCCTAATTATGCTTAATCACAACAACCCAGAAAGGCATCAGTGGAGGGGCATGTTTTACCCTAAAGTGTTATTTAAACTCTTTGGAAAATGTTGAATTACCCCTACAGCTATTGCCGATTAGCTACTTAATGAAGCATCTGTGACTGCTGGCATGTCCCAGCCATGTCACTGTGATGCTTGAAGGACGACGGAGATTAACTAAAAGATTGATCATGGTGACTTCTTGTGCAGCAGCCAATCTAATCAAATCTAATAAGGGGCAATTGGAATTGAAACTTGCTTTGGAAAACATTGTTTCGCTATAATGTAAACAGTTTTTCTAAGACCTACTCTCTTTATATGTTCTAGCTTCAGGATGTAATTCCTTTATCACACAAAGAGTTTTTATTTGCAACCACTATTTCTGCCTGTTTTTTCCATTTGCTTCTGTACAAATACAGAGCAACAGGACTATGTGAGTGAATTTAGCTGAACAATAGGTAGAAATTCTATGCAAATGTAAATGCCACATCTTATACATTAACATAACTGAATCTATAGCCCTGTATGTCTTTATGCACCACATACAGAAAGTTATTGTCTAGACATATGCACATAGATTATATATTTAAGATTTTAAGTGTGCAAAATCATTGACTAATTAAAAAATTAGAAGGAAAGCATGCACTCATGGATTTATTTTTGTGATGTATCAGATGTTGTTTTGCCATAATTCACAGCAGTGCGCTGCATATTCACTGTAATTTTAGCATTAAATGTTTTCAACGTAAAGCTTGTAGCACCTGGGAGCAGTGGTGTTTAAATCAAGGCAATCTGTCATTTCCAGAAGAGCTATTCTTGCTTAGAAATGGAGCCTGACTCATTTAGCAGCTGCACTGCCTGATTCAGAGTGAGTTTAGGACTGTGCTGGGTGTTCGTTCCCCAGCCAGGAGAGAGGGTGTGTTCCCTTCAAACATTGCTATGAATTCCCACTCAGGGGAGAAAGGGTTGACACATTTTCTGCTTTGAGGATTTCCACTCTGCCAGGTCTTACCATTGGATTAAAGATCCCATTTTGTTCCCAAATGAATAAGAATAGGCAATCAAAAAGATATCTTGTGGTTTCCTGGGGCTCATGTTGTTATCAGGAGATCTGCTTTATTTGCTGCAAGGCTCCACCTGGTTGAGCAGCAGCCCAGCATTTTCCTGATATGGATATCCTCTAGCCTCCACCATGAGAACTTTGGGAGTATTGCATTGGTGAAAACAAACAGGTTTTTTGTTTAGATTATAAATTAGTCTTCTTCCTATCAGTCTTCTTCCTTTTGGCTTGTCTTCTGTCTTACTCTGATAAGTGTGACATATTGTGCTAATAACACGTCAACAACTTAATTTCACATCAAAATTTCCTGTCTTTTACAGCATCTGTACTTCTCTGGCAACAATCAGATGCCATAGCCCTGACTGGATATATTGGGGCGTGCATGGGTGGGAGGGATTCAGCTGGGCTAAGACTTTAGAGAGAAGCTGAGAGTTTCTTCATCTATGAGTCACTCTTGAAGCTTGAAAGAGCAGTGAAACACATTGAGATTGGACAACGATGACTAACCAAAGATGGCAAAAGTTTTGTGGCAAGAACACATCTCATGAGAATCTCATCTGGGGTTTGCTCCATCTTGAACAAAGCAGAGTTTCTGTCTTTTATTTCCCTGTCATGTTCTGAGCTGGACCAGACAGGTCTAGCTTTTGCTTGGAAGAGTTCAAGGTACTGTGGGTGCTTAGGCAGCAGGGCAGTCCCTGCTGGCTTCTCCTCATGGATGCTTATGGAGTTGAGGGCAGGGCAAAAATGACAGGATATAGGTTTCTCATTAGGAGTGCAACCCTGGAGGTGTGTGATAGGACAGCTGGACATGTATGGATTCCTCAGGGAGAGGCTGGAAAGCAGTGCCTACTCTGGGTATTTTTGAGCACATTAGAAATGTGTATGCTTTTTGAGGGTCATGATTTTATTGCTATAGACAGCACCGGCTGGAGTTGCAGTCAGATATATATTTCAAGGCACATCTCAAGCTGTCTTGTTTTTCATGTGACTGAGATGGGAAGTTCAAAATTGTCACAAAAAAATGAAGTCTTTCTGTAAAAGAAATAGTCTCTACTGTAAAGCAACCAAGTTGTCTTTGTTTCATAAAATGCCAAAATGCCTGTTCAAAGAGGACTTTGTGTGGTTTATAATGCTTTTGCTCCCTGCTACTCATGAAAGATTTGCATGCTTTCTACAGAGTTTTCACTGAGCTATTTCAATTCTAACAATTATTTTTAACTTTATATATTGTGAGGGAAAGAACCCAGCCTGAAATGTTAATATTTTTGTTAGTTATCCTTGATTTATGGTTAAGACAAGAAGTCATGGTGATGTCACTGCTCTCATCTTCCCTATGTTGACCTTCTTTCACGCATTAAACCAACTTTACTCTTCAAACGGGATTGAAATGCTTCATCATGTATCTGTTCATAGTTGGTCACTGTGGGTGCAGACTGTAACTACCTTCTGTCTTTCCTCCTGGCAAGAAATAAGGTTGCATAGGACTGTGTGTTCAGGACCTACATAATGTGTCCTCATCTTAGGAAGCCTCTAGGTTCAGCTTATTTTAGGAATAGTTACTGGAGATAGAGAGCTTGGGAAAAGACAAATGAAGTAAGATGTACATGGCAAGGGAGCTAATGCAGGCAATTTTGCCTGAGCCTTGAAAGTTCAGTGCCGATTACAGACAATAACTTGTATCTTGGGGCTTGCATAGGGATCTGCATCTTCATCGAGATGAGAGAGAGCTATAGCAGAGCAGGTCTCCAGAATCACTGTCCTTGATGCTACCCCTTGAGGAATGGACACTGAGCCAGGTTTATTACTGTTGGATTCTCCTCCCAGCTACTTTCTTGCCTTGATCTGTTCTGTGCTATCTCTGCCCAGACACCTCACTGCTTGAGGAAGAAACCATGCAGGCAGAGCCACTGGGCTGGGTGTGAGAAGCCTGGAAGCTGGCTGATACCAGATCTGGTGGGACTGAGGCCAGCATTGGCAAAGAAAAGGAAGAGCAAATTTTTCTTCCTTTCTCCTGTTCTGTGCACATTGACCACGGCCTATCGCATTTTTCTAATTTTGTATTTGTACCTTTTGCCATGAAATCTCCCAAACACACTGACTCCCTCTC
The DNA here is from genome assembly GCF_009819885.2 of Catharus ustulatus. Taxonomy (NCBI): domain Eukaryota; kingdom Metazoa; phylum Chordata; class Aves; order Passeriformes; family Turdidae; genus Catharus; species Catharus ustulatus. Next base: position 27,354,636 of record NC_046225.1, on the reverse strand, counting down.
TTCTTACAAGTGGTATGGCTCAAGTACTATGAGTTTTTTGGCATTTTCTATTTTCTGAGTGTCAGACAGTGAGTCCAAAGGGATCCTGCCATATCTCTAATTTAGCTGTTTTTTGTTGTCTCTACCTGTTGTGACAGGATGTTTTGTAAGAAATACAGAAGACTGAGCTATCAAGTAGATCCCACTTTCCATTCAGCCACAGCAGAAGATTTGTGTTAAAACCACCCAGGATTCTTAAAATTTATGTCTAAGTCACCCACGTTACTGAATTAACCTACCTTGATTATTCCCTCTTTAGTACTTCTATTATGTTCTTTGCAGTGCCACACAGCCAAGGTTATCCTTTACTCATCTGTCCTTTCTCATTGTATCAGTGTCTTGCTGCTTAGTTCAGTCTTAAAGACGAATGAGCAGCTTCCCCAGGCCAGTGGGAAGTCAAGATATCAGTACATGGAGATTGTATGGATGTTCTGGATCAATAGACTTCATTCTCACCTGCTCTTTGAGATTTGTTTTAAGTAGCTACAGCTTTGTGTAATAGTAATGTGCTTTTATACACTACGGATTGTTACCAATGCCCTCACAGGGCACATTTGCTTTTAGAAAGTCATTCTAGGAATATCTCTGTTTGTCTGTTACTGCAGGTCTTATTTCTCTGTAAAATCACCGCACTCAGGTCACAACTTTTTATTTCTAAGATATTCACATTTTCAGAGCAGAAAAATAAATGCTACTTAGTAACAGGCTGAATTACAAAGGTCTAAAGCTCTCAAACTGACTAACTGCTCCTCAGTAGGTGATTGATGTACAGATACAGCCCATATAAAATTAAAGGATATCCAGTGAAAAACAGTCAGTTATCATAAAAGGGAACAAATAGGCTAAAATATGTTTCAGAGTTATTTAAATAATAGCAGGAACTCCTGCTTTAATTCACTGAGCACTTACGCTTGTGGTTAACTGTAAACGCATGAAGTAGTGTATCTGATATACAACCGGAGAGCAGAGCCTACACCATAGCTCATGATTGTGTGAAAAGTTAGAGTACCCCTGAAAGCTGCACCTTTGTTGCACCTCCAGGCAGTTCCTCCTCAATGAAGGGGGTTATACTTAAATTAGATTCTTATGTTTCAGGTCTTGGCCCAAAGCTCCCCAGAAAGTAGACCTTGAGAAGAGGAGGAAAATAGTGTATTTCCCAGCAATTTACTTCACTCTCAGCGGTTTGGTGGAATATTTGGTCTTGGGCAGCTGGGACCTCAATGGTCATGAAGTAATATTGTTAGTACCTGCACATCCATATTAAAAAACTTGTGTCTGTGTCTGCAAAACCCTTTGGGACTCCAGAACCCATTAAAAATAAAAACTGAGCTCATGCCTGTGGCCTGTATTTGCCTGCTGCTGCCAGTATGGAAGTGTTGGCTGAGGCTTCCCCTGTTCCTTCCTATTGTCTTGTGTAAGGAGGTTAAACAAAAACACAATAAAACTCTTGGCCAGGCATCTTTCACTGCAGATCAGAGAGATATTTTATTCATGGCAATTTCTTTATTTATGTCATAAATCCTGCTTCCCTTTGTGTTCCTCAAACAGATTAAAATTAAGGGCATCACCTCTACCATCAACACCAAGACCCCTGAGGCCAAGGAATGGTTTCTGCATATTTCCTTACCCACCTATTCTTTGATATCTGATCCTTCTAGTGCATTGACTGTCTTTACCTTTTTAATTTGTATGTGCTGTAGCCTTAGTCTGTGACTACAAATAATGACACCCTTCTCCTGTTTACCTGGTACTTACTAACAGACAACGTGTGCACAGCAAGGAGGAGAAAAGTAGAATGGACTCAGTAATAACAGCAGAAAGGCAACAACATGCATAAAGTCTTAATAAATTTTGTTATTGTTTTTCAGAGCATACCAGAGTCAGGTGCACTCCTTACTATGCCAGCTCTTGGGAGCAGGGGATTTTGGAAATGTCAGAATTTTTTTTAAGAGATCTGTTTATTTTTGTTCAGTTTATTTGTTGATTAATTTATGTAATGATTCTTTTTTTTTTTTTTTTTCTGCTGGCAAAGATGCATGTCAATTTGTTTCTTAAAACTTAAAACCAGAAGGTAAATAGAAACCAAAGTGGATCCTTTTTATTAAAATATCAAGTAAGTTTTAACCAGTAGTCGAATTTTAGGGAGAGAGGAAAACTTTTCATGTTCATTCTCAGATGTGTTGGACTCCTTGGAATGAGGGACACGAGGTTCACATCATCACATCATCATCATCAGAAGATGTTGTAAATTGTATCCTCTCCCTGCATTTATGTTTATGAGATTTTAAGAAATGGGTACAGTTCCTAGCAAAACACTTGTTTCTGCAGCTACTGACCTAGACTGTCAGATTATTCTGGATGAATTTGAGTTTCCTTCCATCACAGCACTCTCATGCCTGAAAGTACAGTGTGAAAAGTAAAGAAAGTGACAATGTGCTAAATGTCACAGCTCCTCATGAGTGGTGATTACTCCAGCATGTCACCCTTGTCGTGTCATGCTGCCCAAGGCATCCTAGGTGGGTGAAAGGTGTATAGCTCGACTTTCTCCCTTCTTGTCACATGTCTGTGCTTGTTTCAGACCACTGATCTTCCAAATCTTGTGCAAGTCAAGGGTGTAAGGAAAAAATGCCAGGTCGCTGAATACGGGGGCTTCCCATCCCCTTTGTTTCCCTTCATGGCCAAGAAGGGTGAGCAGAATTATCCTATTTATCATTTGGGACCTGCTGAACAGTCAGCAGGTTTCAGATGGGGACCATGCTATTCCCTGTCGTTCTCAGACTTATACTCGCTCATCCCATCTTAAAACAGGCTTTTCTTCCTTCTCCACTTGCTTTTCCATTGCTGTTCAGATAAGGGTTAAGTGCTTCCCTGCCTACCAGGCTGTATTTGCCCTGCTACTCATGCATTTTTACACATCCCACAATCGTTCCCTCTCTTTTGTTCCCAGGCTGGGATAGGCCTGTGGGAGAGGAAGAGGGAGTTGTGCCCTCCTTCCTGGTCCCCTGGCCTTGCTTCACACCTGGCCCCAGCACAGTGTAACCAGCGGTGTTCATTCCCTTAGTCTGGTACAAGAGGTTAGAGACATGTTCTGTGCTGAGAACAGCAGCAGCAGCAGCAGCATGGGGCCACCTTTGTGTCCCATCTCTTTCCCTCCCTTCCCTGGTGATCCACATCTATATCATCTATATCATCTATATCAATCATCTATATCATCTATATCATCTATATCATCTATATCATCTATATCATCTATATCATCTATATATCTATATCTATATCTATATCTATATCTATCTATATCTATTTACCTCCATGTTACCAGTCTTTTCTAATCTTTCTTTCTGTCACAAATGCACTCTCCTATGATATAGCTGCTGTCTGGACAGCAGTTGTTTTTGTCTAAGCCTACAAAGTCAGCAAGCTCAAGTGAAAGTGTTGCTTTTTCCATAATAACTTTTTGTTATTAATATTAATATTAATATTATTAATAACTCTTGAGCTGTTCTGGTCCTTCAGTTTCCAGAGAGTCTTTTGTGGCAGTGGAGAGAGACTCCTGAGAAGCCTGTCCATGCTCCCACTCTCATGCTCCAGCTGTACAAAGAGCCATGCCTGAATGCAGTAGTGTCCCGGGAGCAGCAGCGGCTGCTGTCAGGGAGTCCCGCAATCTCCCCGCCAGGCCACCATTCCCAGGGGCCCAGCACATAGAGATGACCCGAAGGCCAAAGCCGTTGGGAAACCATTTTTCCTTGTTCTGCTGCCATCTGCTTGGGAAGGTGATTGACAGCCAAAGGGTGAGGGGAGAGGGTCTGTGCTAATTGTCTGAGGCCCTTGCTTAAACACGGTTGGAAAAGGAGGGGGTCCCAACAGGCAAAATTGTCTTTTCAATCAATCGCTTCAGTTTTAGTAAATATCCAGATCCTTTTTATTGTGTCTGTCTTCCTCTTGAGAGTTAAATTCAGCTGCAGGCTCTGAATGTTTAAAGATAAACCTCCTTAAGTTGTTTGTTGCTCAACACTTTGGAAAATCTATTTACCAATTTATAAATATTAACATCGAGTTAAAAAGGGGATGCAGGACTGATGGCTTAGACAGTCAGGGCATGCATGGCTTGTCCCCAGTCTGGTACGCATCATGTCTCTGACAGGCTGGGAAATCTAGTGGATAATCCCAAATAGTGCCAGCACTTAAGGAAGTTGTCTCAGCAGTTTTAAACTAGAAGCCTAGATTTCATGCACCCTTCCATAAGGTGCCACAGTATAGTTTGTATTCTCTTCAGTATCAGATTTTTGCAGGAGAATAAAGTTTTGATCACCTAGGTTGGAAGGACTTGGAGCTTTTAAGGGGAAAGGATGGGCAGTAGGGGTAACTGATCAGAAGCAACTCTGCTGTGGAACGAGAGTAGACTGAGAACCCTTGCTGAGGGCAAGACTCAAAATTATGCTAATACTTCTTATCACTTGATTATTAATTATAAGCATCATTCCAACAATTCAGCATACAGATCAGAATTTTTTGGTTAACTGAGAAAGCACATTTTGAGCCACATTATTCCTGCTTGTGGTTGCTTTATGTTTAGATACTGCTGCACAATTTTGAAATTGCACAAAATTTAGTGTGCAAAGGGGCATATGACTCTAGGAACATGTAGAAAATACTATTTCATATATACTGAGTATACAGGTTTTTTAACGTCCACATGAAGTGATGCAAAATATAACTGTTTCTGGTTTCCAGTTTGCTGCATGCTACACTTGAGAGTCAGAGTTGAGTTAATTAATTTGAATTAACTACAGGGATCCTTTCCATCAATTTTAGTGGACTATAGATCATGCTGGTATATAATACAAATTGCTACTTCTTGATCAATACGTCTACTTCTATCTGATCTCTTCAAATTACTCACCAGGTGTGCAGGAGAAAAGGGACTGAAACTTTGGTCTTGTGTATCAGTCAATGTCATCAAGTGTAGGTTATCGGCTGGTTCTTCTGTTGTCCTGCAGCCATATTAGTGTCTGGGGTGGGGTTTTTTTATGCTAGTGAAAGACAGCAAGAGAAATAGAAAAAACTTGCCCTGTTGAATGAGGTACCTGCCACTCTTCAGACAGATTCCTGATGCAGGAACTTGATTCAGAATGTTACCTTTGTCAGGGCAACTCTGCTACCAGCTTCCAGCAAATTTCTTTTCCGCTAATTTTTAGCAACCTGTAATGTTTTATGTTTCCCTAATTAGAATTTAGAAATCCAGAATAATGGTGAGCAGGGCTAACTGCTCTTACAGGGAGTGCCTGATAGGATTTGAATGAGGAGAGGTGGTCATCTTCCGCTGTGATACAAAGAACGGCTGATTCAGAGAATCTCAGAAATCTTTTGGAGGTGAAAGTGAAGATGCAGAAGACATTCACTATGCAAACTTGGGACTGTCTTCACAAGGCTGCTTTTTGCTCTGATAAATTCTTTGTTCATTTTAACAGACCAGAAATATATTGCACGCAAAAGGGCAATAAAATATGGCTATGACATCATATCCCAGCTATTGCCAATGCTATCCATGCCAATGCGGTTACCGACTGAATGTCTGAAGTCCAGCAGTTTCTGGGACAAACTTTTTCTGGAGTTGTTAAGAAATTTTGGATGCTAAGTGTGCCATTTTTAGAGCTGTCCCCAGGTTAGAGCCTTACAGACATCTTGGAGAACTCTAAGATTCCTAAACTCCAGGTTCCTGTGGAGTTTATTGCTTGTCCACCTGTCATTGCATTTTCAAGCAGCAGTTGAGCTAAGACGGCACTCTTGCAATTTAACTATTTTGACTTTGAAGCACCTATTTACCAAATTAAAATTAAAAAGTGGTAGCTAGGCCCCTAAGTTGCATGGACATACTGAAAATGCTGATATGTCATGATGTCAACACAGAACTGGCAAAATTCTCCTTAAAATGTAAGGCGTATGCACTGCAGGCTACTCACTTCTTTATGTCATGGGAGATTGAGCTAAACTCCCCAAGTTAATGCACAGTAAGCACAATACCAAAGATGCTTGCTTGCAGGAAAAAAAAAATCTTAAAAAGTAGATCTAACCTGCTTTGAAACAAAGAAGCACAGTACAGTAATTTCACGATTACAAGCCATACCATTTTGACTAATATTTAGCTCCCAACCCGGAAGTGAGGCGTACACTCCGGAGCGGCTAATATATTAACAAATTTAGGTAATTTCCAAACCCGGAAGTGAGAGCCTGCAAGCGCGGAGGTGTTGCCCCCCCCGACAAGTGCGGCAGTGGCGCTGCCCAGTCCCAGCAAGCATGGCAGTGCTGCCCACCCCCGACAAGTGCGGCAGCGCTGCTCGCCCCTGACAAGTGCAGCAGCGCCACTCGCCCCCCGCAAGCACAGCAGCGCTGCTCGCCCCCCGCAAGTGCGGTAGCAGTCACGGCTGGGCACGCCACCCTCCCGCTTCCTGGCAACTGTGGCAAGTGAGGCTGGGGGTCGCTCCCTGGCGGCCACCCGAGCAGGGCCGAGTCAGTACACCCCACCATCCCGCGATTCTGTTACTATTTGGCAACTTTGTTGCACGCGGGTCCTCGCTGCGAACGACAGAGCGGCTTATAATTGGGTGCAGCCTGTGTATGGACAAAGAACGAAATGTTTGCCGGCACCCAGAGATGCGGCTTATAGTCAGTGCGCCTTGTAATCGTGAAATTACTGTAAATTACTGAGGCTATTTACCTGTGTACTTTTGCATCCATTCTCTTAAAACAAGTAATATATTATTGATAACTCCACTTCAGAGAAAGAATTGATGTCATGTTCTTTTGTCAGTTTTGTTTTTAATTAATGGTTGATTTGAGAATGATGTTGTATAAACTGTTTCCAAGCCATTTTTAGTGCATTGTTCCTCCATGATCTAAGAGCCACAGAGTGAAATGATCTGTAAGACGTCAGACTGGGTAATCACAGGAATCTTGTCCAGCCCTGAAATCATCTTTGTGGGGTTAAATTAGGCATCTTCTTTCAGAGATAGCATTATGGAGTCACATCCTCCCCCAAGCAAATTGCCATCCCAAGCAGCACAGCAGTGTAGCCCAGCAGAGCAGTTGACCAGTGGGTTATCAGGCTGGCAGAGACCACATTTGCTTCACATGCCAGTTTTGTGCACAGTAGAATCACTTTTGTACCTCTTCGTTTCATTCTGAGAATAACAGAGTCAAAGGGTAGAACAATAATGGAAGCAGGAACAATGGCATTTCTAAAGACAATACAAATCTTGTGCTCTAACTGGGCTAACTGGACTGGGTCACCATTTATCCAAATACTCAGACTCCCAGGAACTGTCAGATTGGATCAAACCCAAAGCCCAGCTGGTTTTCAGCAGTGGGCAGAAACAGAAATACCAGTGGAAGGATTAAGACTTGTGCTGTAAACAGATAACAATGATGATCACGTACTCCCACGACCATCCACAGTTAGTCTTCTGCTCAGTTGCAACTGAACAATTAATGTCCTGGAGCACAACACTGGGTAATTGTTTCAAAGTGCTTTTTGATGTTGATGGTAGATTTGGATAGTCTTGGTATGCAGATAAATGAGGAATCAGATGAAGAAGACTTAACATGATGCAAGTTCAACACAATTCCACTGACTGGGCAGGTTGCTGAGCAAGAGTAGAGTGCCTGGAGTAAATAAAGTAGGAGGGCAAAGAGGGGGCACCAAGTATTGTGTGTTCACAGGCACTGCTCCTAAAGAGCATAATTTCAAGGAGAAAATGCTCAGTACGGTTGCTTTGCTAGTGACAATGAATAGGTATTGTTGGAAGAGACTACAGTAATTTCATGACCATAAGGCGCACGAGACTATAAGGTGCACCCCCCGGGAGTTGGCAACTTTCGCAACTTTGTTGATCGTATAAGGCACACCGGACTATAAGGCGCACTTTTTTTTTGCAGCGAGGAGCCATGCGGCGCACAACAAAGTAACGAATTACTGGCAGGTGCTCGATTTGCAAACATTTTTCAAAGATCAGTGTAACCTTTAAATGCAGCCCCAGGCACCCTCCCCGTGCAGCGGGCCCCAGCACTCCCGTCCCCACTGGTGCCGGCTGGCACTGCTCACGGCTCCTGGCTCCCACAGTGCGGCCGCGCTGTCCCGACTTCCCCTCGGCAGGTGGCAGCGCCGCTTCTCAGCGCTTTCCCGCGGCGCTTTTCGCCGCTTTTTGGTGCTTTCCCAGGGTGCTTTTTCGATGCTTTTCCACAGCGCTTTTTTGCTGCTTTTCCACGCTTTTCTGCGGCTCTTTTTTGCTGCTTTTTGGTGCTTTCCCGTGGCACTTTGTTGCCGCTTTTTCGTGGTGCTTTTTCACCGCTTTTCTGCACTTTCCCGCGGTGCTTTTTTGCCGCTTCTCAGTGCTTTCCCGAGGTGCTTTCTCACCGCTTCTCGGCGCTTCCCCGCAACCACACCGCTTCCCCCCACTTCTCCCCACCCAGTGGCCGCGTCGGTTCCCAGTTTCCCCCGCCCGGTGGCCGCGGTTCCCATGGTTCCCGGCTCAGCTCGCAGCTTGCACTTCTGGGTTCACAAATTTCCAAACTTTGTACATCAGATAAGGTGCACCGGACTATAAGGTACACTTCCAGGTTTGGGGGAAAATTTTAGTCAAAAGGGTGCGCCTTATAGTCGTGAAATTACTGTATATGGAAGATTTCCCATGTAGGTACAGGGTTATGGGTATGCCTTGCACTACAGACGTACAGATGTTATGCTGTCTTACAACTTCAGTGAGCATATGCCTTTGATAGTGCTTATTCACAAACTCTTTCATACCACAGTGAAAAGGAAGTGGTTTAACTGCTCAAAACACTATGCTAGTGATTTGAAAGTCAAGAAAATGCTGCCTGAAGAGCTGATTCTTTTTCTGCTTTGGAAAAGGACTCATTTCTTGGAAGAGCGGGGATTAAGTCAGCTCTTCAAGCTTTGCATTGATTATATCTGCACACCAGAGGCACAAGGTGGGAAGGGTAGAAGAAAAAAAATGCTTTTTCTCTCCAAGCAAAGCTGAAAGCTAAAAAAAAAAAAAAAAAAAGAAAAGTAGACCTGTTCTAAGGAAATGAAGGAAATGTTCACCAAAGAAGTTTGGAAGCATGAGATATGATTAAGAAAAAAACCAAATTCCTCTGTAAAAAGAGTTTATCACTGTAATGCCTTTTAGACTTGGTGAATTAACCTTGATGTGAAATTGGGATAAGAAGTATTTACCATAAGAGCCATAAACTTGCACGTGGAGAAGAGAGAGTCACACAATTGGAGATTTCAAGCACTTTTGTAATCCAATATTGGGAAGAACAACATAGGGAAATTCACAGCTCTGATAATTCCACCATGCAGAAAATGCACATTTGACTCATACATCCTATTTTACATTGTCTGAAAGAAAGCAACAAGTTCATCTTGATAGTATTAAAACTGTGGGATCTCTTGAAATGGCAGAAGCACCTATAGGTTGATGTAATACTGTTATTGTAACTGACAAGACAAAATAATATTATATGTGGAAGTCTGCTTTTTCATAAGGCCATAAGATGTTACAAGTTTATTAAAAACTTGAAGGAATGACAGCCAAGGAGAGAGAGGGAAAACTGTTCTGTATGATATTGAGTTCAGGACATACATTTTAGCAGTGTCCTGCTACATGATTCAATTGCTAAACTAGTAAATGTTAATGTAATATTAGGAAATTATAATGATGAATATAGCTGGGTACCCTCTGGTGTTAACTCAGTTCCCAGGACGTTTAATATACTGATTGCACAGTTCTTTGTAGAATTACTGTGTTGGAAAGCTGTAGTGAAGAATGTTGTAATTTTTCTGGTGCTAAGATTACTGAAAAGTCAACCAATTCTGACTATTTTTTTTTGTTGTTGCTTTTTGTTTGTTTGTTTGTTTTCCTTCTTTAAATAAATATTTTTTAAGGAAAGAGTATTCTTGGTTTCGTTTTTTTTTTCCCAGAAATTTTGACAGGGAGGGATGTTGTGTTTTTGGTTTTTGTTGACAGTGGGGTTTATTGTTTTTGTGTTTTGGGGGGTGTGTGTGCCTTTTTCAACGATGGTGCCTTCTGGAAGCTGCAGCACTGAAGTTTCAGTCTCATTCTTTATAATATAAACTGGTCTCAAGGAGCAAGGCTGTGTTTGCTGTGCTGCACCATCTTCAGACCTTGCACTGCGATGGGTTTTTCTCCCTCAGAGACAGAGCTCACCACATCCATGGGGGAGAATCAGTACATGAGACACACAAACTGCACCTCTCGAAGTACTGTTTCTAACTGGACAACTTTCAGTTTTAGAGACATTTTTCCTAAGAATAAATTTGCTTTGCACACCCCTAATAACTTTTCTCAAAGATAAATAAAACACTTTTTCATTCATAAATGATCCTTCATTTTAAAGAAACTGCTGTGAAACATTGGGTGTCTTAGGCCAGAGATAGAAGAGATAAAATCATAAGTAGCAGTTTGGGGAATATGAGTAGACAAAACTTAAGTCAACTGAATTTTTCAGTTTACTGAGAAATAACAGATACAGAAGATACTGGGGTTGCAAGACAAGTGTTAGATTTGCTGTGCAAAAAGTCAGCAGAAGTAGCTCCAGTGCCTCAGTGCCCCATATATAATGCCTTATTAAGATAAAATAAGATTTTAATGCACATCTGCTAGCGATGTAAAATTTCAGACAATAAAAGAGGTATATCGTAGCTTGAGTGCAACACTTTATCCTTGAACTAGTGTTAGAGATTTCCATCTACAGATGTTGAAATTCTCTTTGAGAGCTATTTACTGTGGTTACAAAACATATGTTTCTCTCCTAACCAACAACCTTCTGTGAGTGTTTTTTGGAGGGGAATTCTCTTTGTTCTTGATTGTTTATATTTACCTTACTTTTACATGGTTTTTCATTTCCATGCTGTCTCTCTCAAACCATAATCTTTACATCTTTCCTGCCTATTACTGCCACACACAAATGTGTTATGTGAGTATTTTTTATTTGCATATTACAGAGTGAATCAGCTGTGAAGTAGAAATTTTGTCCATCCTCAGCCCTTTGGGATTCTTTGACAATTTGTGATTTCATTGTTAATTCAGGAGGTTTGTACCTTGACATTCAACACTGGTTGGACAGAAATTGATGCTATGATGAGAATAGTGTGGCTGTGATGCAGAACAGCTCTCTCTTCTGATAGTGTAAATGGCCACTGGAGTCTCAGCTGCCTTAATTAAGCTGACGCGTGGTACAGAGGGATGGCAGTGTTCCCACAATCCTTTTCGCAGCAGTTACTTCAGGCAAAATTAAGGTGCATCTCAGATTCACACTATTTGGATAAAACACAAACCTGAGATTTTTAGAAGCCAGTAGGGGATTCTAGTGCCTTTGTTCTTAGGCACCTCTCTAAATGCATCAATGGGAGGGCTTGAAATTTGGAAGGAGAGACTGAAAAAAAAAGTGATTTTTTTTTAATTTAAATTAAGTCCTTACTCTCTGTTTATTGCTCCCTGTACACAGAGATTTTCTGTTTTTATCCTTAAAGAACCTTTAATTAGCTCTCTTTGTGTATGCTTTTCAAGAATACACAGCAAAGGAAGAGCAGTCAAGGTGTGGGCATCACAGATAGGGCAAATGTCAAGATATGTTCCTCTGGAAAAACATTTATTTGAGTAAAAGAGTCAGGTGATCAGACTTCCTCCAAGCCATTCCTTTAAGACCTCTCTATTCTACGTCTCTTGCAGGACAAAGTCCAACTATTCCACTGGTTTTCCCTTGCAATTTATTTCTTTCAGACCACCAGTCTGTGGTCTGTCCAGTGCAGGCACTCAGTTGTTTCCTGCCCACCCTGGCGGCATGTATGCTGTCTGAATGTGTTTTGTGCCAGCAGGTCAGATGCTGAAACACCATTGTACAAGATAAGTCCTCACTGTGTCTCTGGTGCATCCTCAGCACCACCATGACAATGAGACTGAGACAAGGTGCAGATAAGTTTTCCTGTACTGACTCCACCTACAAGGCTCTGCCTGCTGGGACCCCCAGGACAAAGGCACGTTGGTCAATTTATCTGTGACAGACACTCAACAGAAAGGTCTTTTGTCAGTCTCTTTCACATGCTCTTGCCTGCTATGGCACATGTTCTCACTTTTTGACTTAAGTATTCTTCTGTGCTGTGTAGTTTTGGACACAAGGGGTTGGTTGTTCAGCTATCTGATAAACTTCAGCATTTGTTTTAAACCCATTTCACTTAATGCCTAGGGTTTTGGGTTTTTTTCTGAGACACTGGTTTTCAAGGGCATTTAGGAATTTGTCTGTATTGCTGGTGGTTTTTCTATAACTTTTATTGGAGCTAAAGTGACTGTGATTCGCTCTCGCTTCCTTCTGTTTCCACTGATCCCTTTTCAATCCTAATGCTTTTGCTTTCCTACAGAGAAGTGATAAATGGCCCAGAGTGGAGTTTGATGAGGTCACATGTTACTGTTGGCTGTAAATCCTTCCTGCTTGTTGGTTCAGCAGCAGTCTCTGGCCTTGGACTTTTATGGGTCTCAGTGGAGGAGGGACAGGAGTGGTATCACTGTCAGCACACCAGAGTGATTTGCAGAGGGGTTTTATTGGAAAGCCTCATGAACCTGGAGAAACTCCCCCAAGCCCCAGTAATAGAAAGAAATCTTCTAATCAGCAATCTGTTCCTGTAGGTAGAGCTCTCCCGCTTACACAGCACAGGCCTGCCTACTCCTCATGCAGCAAAAAGTCAAGCACTGCCTCAGGATTAAATGATCTCACCACAGACAGCTGAGATACAGACATAGGTGAACAGAGATACTTTCTGGGATACAATTGCAGCCATTTCTGAATCCGGAATGTGTTTACTTGGTTGACATCCAAGCACAACCAATGTGTGAATATGCTGCTTGATTTTTTTGGTACTAAATGTGATAGTTCACTACCTGCTGCAAGCAACAAAATGTTTGGAGACTAACAGCTTGTAAATGTAGGCTAGCTGGTGACTACCTAAAGCTCTGCTCTCACTATGTTTATTCTGTCAGAAGTGCTGGGAAAAAAAAAGGCTGTGGAATGGCAAAGGAATGGCACTGTGGGAACGGCAAAGGGTGGCTACATGAACTTACTCCCAAGTTCTTGTGCCACTGCTGCACGCAACGTAAGAGATGGGAAGAAATTAATGGACACTTTAAAATGTAGCTTTACCTGTGTCCTGAAAAAGCTCAGAGTCGGCCTGAAATCCTGCATGAATTAGAAGATGCAAGTATGTATGGCAAGGGAAAATGCTTCACTAAAACCCAACAAAATTAGTGTTGCCATTAGCTTGGCATAATCAGTGCCACTCATTCTTCCCAGATACTGTTATCATCAAATATGTCACAAATTTTTAAATGTAGTTAGACAACACTTGAACAGAAAATTAAGTATATCCATTAGCAGGTGGGGCAGAAATTAATCCTCTGTGCACATACTTGTTTGTAATTAGGCAAAAGAGAAGAAAATATGCCTTTAATGCTTTTTTTAGTGATAAAAATCAAGACATACCAGATAAAGAACACTTACTCAAAACCAGCTTTATTTTGAAATTAGCCAAATAAAGAGACCAAATATACATCACCACAATAGAGAAGCTGTTCAAAATGCAGCATTGCTCTCCATTCCTCATGCATTTCATTTTTGATATGGAATCATTAGAAGATTGACATAAAAAATTATGTTTGTTTATTGGATTGTTGCAAGGTTTTGATGTTTTCTATCTTCTCTGTATTGTCTCTTTAAACCTGCAGGATCATACAACGGAACATGAATAGCAGAATTTGCCTCCAGAACTTTTCATTATTAATGATGCTCTATGACTAAATTGGAAATCTGCTACTGTACCCCAAGGGGGAGATTAATTTAGCAGACTAGGAGTTTTGATTAAAAGGGAATGAAATGTCTGACACATAGTCTATTTATCAGTTATTATGATATTAAAACACTCTAATCATTGTGGTACCTAAATTAAGGCTTCACAGCCTAAATGTCACTTCAGTGCTCTTTTAGATTTGTCTGTGTGATACAAGTTAATAATCAGTGGGTGCATGAGAATATAAGCCTATGTAGTGGTCTTTGATAAGAACTAAGCAGCCTGGTAAGATCTCTGCTCTTTGTCCCTTTCTCATTTAAAGAGGAGATGAGAGGAGATTTTGTGGATGTGATTTGTACAAGCAATACATGCAGCACAAGATGAAATTATCCCTGATGTCCCTAAGGATTATCACACAAACTTTGTAAAACTGGACTAAGCCTGAAGGGCACAGAAAAACAGCTAAGGATGTCTTAGAATTTAAAACTAAACCAGTTTCTTCCAGAAACCACATGTGCTCTGAGATATTACATTCTCTGAGAGGTGAAATCCATGTCCTTAAATTGAAGACCAGGGCAGAAATCAGCAGCAATCTATCAAGAATGGAAATAACAGAGCTAAATGTGTCATTGAAGTCATTTGCAGAAAAGTAGGAGGTGGAAGTAGTAGATGATGTGTTTCTATGTAGGCACCCAAGAAATAGCTTCAAGCCACCATGGTATTGACACACCAGCCCTGCAAGAATTTGGGATGAGAGAGGGTGGGGTGGGGTGGGCAAGGAGCACAGTGTAAGGAAAGACAGTCAAGTACTGGCAGAGGAATGGTGCTTTGTGTTCATGAAGGCTTGGAACCAAATCAGATCCCTAAACTAGCCATGTCAGCACCTCAGATATTGTTTTAGGCCTCAATAGGAAAAATGGTACATTAGGACTAAACTATCCATTGATTGAGAAAACAAACAAAAAAACCAAACCAACCAAACCAAAAAACCTGAAAAAAACTGAAATGGTTGAATGGTAGGTAAAATATACTAAAAGCAAGAAGGAATTTTTCAAGTAGCTGGGGCTTGACAAAGGAGGAAAGTAGATAGGCTCATAAACCCAGGCATTTTATAGGGGAAAATGCAAGAAGAAAGGCCAGAACAGTTGGATAAACTTATAGAAATCACAAATGAATCTCTAAAGTCCTGTGTCAAACATGTGAAGCAGGAAGCTTGCTGGAGTCTGTAGGCTCAGTAAACAATAAACATGCAGAAAGAGTGTTCAGTAAAAATTAAAAGTTCTGTGATTTTGCTGAGTAGGAACATGAAGAAGTTCCCACAGAAGAATTCCTCTCCTATCAGATGTCAGGGATGAAACAGTTCATGTGGTAACTATATCATCCCCTAGCTTGAGTTCTGGTACCAGAGGGTAAGGACCAGTGCAACACAGTTTTTTAAAACTGTTTCTGAGAGGATCCTGTAATAATACATTGATAGAAGCTCAAGTAATAACAGAATAATAACAGAATGAATGGGAGCATCAATAAATGTCATAGTGGCAAAAAGCTGGACAGGATTTTGAGTTTAAAATCATGATTTACTTATCAGTTGGGGGGCACAGGGGGAGTGACTGTGTGGGCAGGGCAGCACTTCTACACTTCTATCCCTTTCCTCAGGTTAACCTGGGCACAGATCCAAGACTTGGGCTTGCTTTGATCTCCAAACTGTCCTGCAGTGCATTGATGAATCTCCCAATCTAAAAACAGGCACAGAAGTGAGTACCTTACTAAAAAAAAAGACCCAGAACTATAAATAATCATCATTTGAAGCTACCTAGAGATAATGACTTTTTTTTTAAGAGAACCAGGATGTGAAATATAAGTGGGGCAACTACAGGGGATAAAACCGGATGTTAGAAGACTTACTATCAGAAAAAACAGCATTTTGCAAACAATGCTTTTAAAGAAGTGAGGGAGTAAGAGTAACATGCCCTCTGAATTAGTGGTAGATATGGGAAAAGGAATTCTCATCTGTCTCTGCTTTCAGGATTCATTCTTCCCTTAGTTGAAAACCAAAGGACATCTGTAGGAGTAAGAGGTGTTAAGCACAGGTTTTGTTTGTAAAGAAACCAAGCAGAAAACTAGTAGAAGATAAGCACTTCCTTTAAAAAAGACATGTAATCCAAACCCCAGAAAGCACCCAGCACAAATGGGAAGGGCAACACTTGCTTCCACTATGCAGGATGGCTTGCTGCCCACGGCTAGAGCTGCTGGATGCTCTGCTCACTCCCTCCCAGTCCCCTGGGCCTCAAAAGCTGTTTGCAGTGCATGAGAATAATGAGGACACTGCTCTGGATGTGATACCGCCTCAGCTGTGTTTTCAGGAAAGCTCTCTACAGCTATTCTCCTGAGTCCTGCAATAATCTGAGTAGACAGTGCTGGTGGGCTCATAATTTTCCTCTCTTTTATTCGCCTGTTGAGAGAAAATATTCCCTTTACTTCTGTGGTTTCTTTTAAAAAGATGGAAAGCAGTAAGACATTAGAACAAGGGGCCAACATTCCCTGTCAGGATAAAGGTGCGGGAAATTATGCAGAGTACGTAGCTTTACATCACCTACTCCTGCTTAGTTATACCAAACCCAAATTACATCACTGGACTGTACCCTGTAGAGGATTCCTGGTGGGAATACTGCCAGGTCAGCAGCCAGATCATTGGACAGTGACCCCTAGGTTGTCTCACTCTTGTTGGGAGAGCTTAAATACTCTGTGACTGCTGCTGTCATCCCTGCCCCTCTGATGGATTTTATGTAGAGGAATTTGGATGGTGGTGTCTCAGCTACTGGACTTGCAGCCTTAATGGCAACTTAAACCACCAGGGATTGTGAGTCTCTGACTGCAGGAGACCAGTCTTTTTTCCTTGTGCATAGCACAGAAATTCCTAAGTGAGAATCTTTGGTCTGCAGTCTCCTGGGGATCTGATCAGAGGGTTGGGATGGTCCCATTTGATGATAAAATTAATTCAATTTATCTTGTATAATGAGTTTCCATTCTTTTCAGTGGGATTTTGCACAGAAACCTGAGGCAGTGTGTGAGTGAGGCAGAAAAGTGCTCAACTGATGGAAACCTGGGGTTAGCCAATACATGGAAATAGAAGGAATTTCTACATTTCTGTGAGAACACTGAATTTTATGTGGTCTTTTTCAATATCTTCAATTCATTGTTCTGGGTGTTGATTTAGTGACCTCGAGCTTTCCAAGGTGGAAATTGTTAGAGAGAAAAAGCTATCCATGAGTTAGTGATAGAAACATTGCTAGCCTTTTACCTGCTTTCCTGCTTTGATTTCTCTAGAGCTTACTTGAGCTGTCTGTCATCCAAAGAACATTTTTATAGCTGTGCCAATAATCAGTGGAGTGTTCATGAAGGGCACAACACAGTAGCAGTCTGTGAGGGATATAGTGAAAGGCTTTCATTTAACACCACCGTACATGGCAAACCCAATTTTCAGCTGTATGTATCAGCAGGCAAGTCTTCTTGTTCCCAGTCAGCATACTACAGGGTAATTCAGAATACAGCTTATTGCAGGCTTTGGTTTCTCTTCCAAGATTCATTCCTTTTCATCCCTTTCTGTGCCAAGTAAAATAAACAGAACAGGAGCAGAAGGCAGTTTGGCTGGGGAAACAACATTCTATAATGAAAAAAAAAAATGAAAATCTAAGAAGAGAAACCAACCCTGCAGAAAACAAAACAGAGCAAAAAGGCTGGTCAATAAAAGAGGTAGAAAGACACCTTTGCTGTCAGAGGAAGGGTGAAAGTAGAAAAAGGAAAATGCACATCTGAGGTGTTCCTCCTGCCCTTCTTAACCAGCCTGAATAGAGACTGAATAACAAGGTATAGAGATCTCACCATTTCCTATCCAGGCAGGCTGTGCTTTTCCAGTGCTCCCTTATTACTGTCAACCCATTGAAACCAGAATGGCTGAGAACAGAGTGTCCCTGGACACTCCTTCTCCCGAGGAGTGAGGGCATCAGTTATGTGGGAGTTTAGAGTGCAAGATGAATACTCTGGTCTCGAGTGTCCTTATGAAAATTAATATTGACATTTGGCCCTTAATACCTTAAGCAACCTGGAGAGAGCTCTAGTGAGTTGGAGCTTGTTGCAGGGCAAATGGAAAAAAAGAGCAAGACAATGAAAGAAAGGCACACTGGCTCTGCTTTCTTTGTGTGCTTAAATCTTTTGAGTACACAGAAATGCAGATATATGAGCTCTTAAAATGCTGCACTTCTATCAGCTCCTTCCCTAATGTTGAGTGTGAAGAGTCTCATAACTGCCAGGCACTGCTTTTGACACGGGGAGGATCATCACTGGAATTGAATCCAAATGCTAAGTATTACAAATGAGCCTAAATGTTAACTACTACAGATGAGCATTACTGTCATAATAAATTATCCTGTTATAGTGATATTCTTGTCTGTGCTCTTCTGGGTATTATGAAACAAGAGATATACATAGATAAACTGTGGAGCTGATGAACTTCAGCAATTCCTGTGTTTCCATGTTTTATCTGGACTACTGTAGTTTGGTACTACTCCCCAGAAAGGGTTGAACAGTGTTTGGTGCCTGGCTAGCGACTTGGTCCTGCAGGAATCTGGACTGTGCAGTGAAATCACTTGGAGTGCTGAAGGTTCCTGCTAGGCCAGGAAGTTGTGATAATCTGCTGCCTGTGACCTCATTAAAACAGCCTGATTGGGGCTGCTAATCACATAAATAAAGAATTAAATCATAGCATTAACCTTCTACAGGGAAACCTGCCCTGGCAACACTGACAGAATTAGATCTATTAATTATTGAGAGGGTCATTTGATAGAATATAGATGGCAGATTATGAGCACTTGAAGCAATAAGTTAACCATAAATTTTCACTCTGATAAGAATCTTTTCATATTTTCCTCTTAATGTCCCAAACTAAAATCTACCTTACACTTTTTTTTAATAGGACTATAATATCACATATCATTTATTATATATAAATTTTATGTCAATCAAAAGCACTATGCCCCACCATCAAGGATTTTTGTGCTCCTTTTGGCTCTTGAGGCTCCTTTTTTATTAGAAATTCTTCCGGTGCAAACAGTTTCCAAAACTAAATTCAGGGCCAATTTCACACTTGGTATAATGTTCGGATCTTCTTTGGTGGCCAGGGTGTTCAGAGGACCTGAGCACATTTCCTGCCCAACCCTGAACTAAAAGTGCACAGGAAATATGTCTCGCCAGTGTTGTGGACTGCTTTCTGCAGCAGTTGTCTACTGTTACCCATTGAGATGTTAAATTCCATTTAACAGATTTTCCCTTCTTTCTCTGAATTTCTTGGAAATAAAATGCTCTTGAATCAGATGGGATTATGAATTCATTGTTTTACTGGTTCTACTGGGGTTGCAGGAATGACAATGGTATTAGATAGGCTTGTTTGCTGACCAGAATTTGAGTGTGTGTTTGCAGATAACACACAAAACATTTGGGCATGTGGAATGGAGGAGGGTGGGAAGACTGAAGAAAAATATGTCATTATTTATGGAAATATCCAGTATTCATGGAGGCATCTGCTGTGAATGATTCAAGTCTGAGAAGTGTCATAAAATGAGAAAGCATAATGTAGAACGAAATAAAAAACTCAACCTGAAAAAAACTTTTAAATTTGTATCACTCAGAAACCTGAATCAGAGAATATACAACCTGAGACTCTCTCTTTCTAAAGATGCTTTGTAAATTTTCCTGCCAGATTGAGAGATAAAGATAGATAGTTCTCAGATTCCTTTCTTCAGCCTTCTTGGAACAATTAATTCCATTTGTTTATTTCCAGCCCTTTAACTATTGATCACATAGTTTCCTTTTTTCTTTCTCACTGTGCCAGGCTACAAGGCAAGGGATGAAGTTAAAAAAAAAGGTCTTTACGAGACTACTTAAACCTTGAAGCATTGAGAGGATCTTTATCATGGCTACAGTTTTCTCTCTGATAGTGAAGTCCCACTTTTGTTGTCAGAATTTTATCAATACTAAGAAACTTTATTAAGGGCAGGACCTTCCCAGCACTTTCCTGAAGAAAGTCTCAGGAAGAGGATGGTCTGTGCTCTCTCAGTTCAGATCATTAATTTATTGATTTGCTCATCATGTTCTGTAAGAAGTGAATATAAACAAATAGTGCATAAACTGAGGCAAAAAACAAGAAATAATTTGCATCGCCACACTTCTGAGAAAATCAGGAATAGACTGTATCTTTCTCAGTCATTTATCTTACAGACCAGGTCCAAGTCCTTGCCTTGGGAGCAGTTGGGAATCTCTTTGAAACATTTTTCATCTTTCCTGCTTTCATGTATTTTGGTTACAGTTATAGTGACACATCACATTACCAGCAGATACTGTTGTGTGGTAGGCTGTGATTGTCTTGCCACATCTTTTTTCATCTCTAACACCCTATTCTCTGTCTACTCATCACTCCTTGTTGAAACAAAAAGCTGATCTACCAGAACAATGGCATGTTAGAACAGAAATTTCTCTTCAGCCTTATTTCCTCTCCTATAGCATCATAGTGCAGGACTATTGATTTAAAAATCTCCTTACCCTTGTATTGGTTTTTAAAAATATTTCCTTACCTTTAATTTACTCATTCATATTGCACTGTCTTGACGTCCTTCAATGTTCCTCCTGCCTGTTGTGCAAGTCTGCCTTTCCTCTTCCACTATTCCAATTTCATGTCTTAAAAATCACATCTCCATCCCAGCAAGGCACATTAGGATGTGGTGAAGTATCATAGATTTAAACGGATGTAATTAAATGCATTCTGAGTGCTTGCTCAATGCCCCTTTATTCCAATTTGTACAAATATCTTTCTTCAGGAGAAAGCCAACAGAGCAGTAGCACAGACGCACATCCACTGCTTCCTTCTCAAGATAGGGACTCCTTTCTGGATAGGAGTTTTGTGATTCCCTAAGGCCCTATCAATGCAATACTAAGTTATAGTAATAATTTTTCTAAAAAAGATGAAAAGGTACTTTGAGAGATCATCCAGTATCTTCTTGTTCTTCAAGGTGAGAACAGCTCTACCTTTTTCTTGTCCGTGTTTGCCTAGCCTTGAAAAGTGAGCTATAGTAGAAGCACAGCGATTATTTTCTGACATTCAAAACACGTCTGATCTAAATCTCTCTCAGCCATGACTACGTGATCTGCTTACTGTGCATAGAAAGAATAAACTCTGCTTTTCATTTCTGCCTTTTGCATCCCTGCAAGTCATTATTTAGTCAGTTCTGCCATTTCTGTAGACCTTTCACTGTTCTTGAGGAGCTTGTGCAGCATTACAACCCAACTGCAATGCTCTTAAAGGCAGGTTTCACATCTTTGAAGAAAGATGCCTTTGCTCCTGGTTCAGGAGACAGCAGCTGTTGGGGTTTTTCCCCAGTATCCCCTAGCCCTAGAAACAACTCCTTCTTTTTTGGTATATTCGCTAGCCTTCAGCTGTGCTTTTTTATCTACCGCAGAGAAAAAGTGAAACAAGTTCACCTGGATATGAATCACAATGTCGTGGGATAGTCACTGTAGTTTTGGGACAGGTCATTTGTTCCTTTCTTTGATTTTACAGGGCTCGTTCCAGCCACACTCATGCTGAGTAGCACTTCATTTATTCAGCAGCCCCTCAGTAATCAATATGTCTGCAGGAGAAGAAATACTGTGTGGCAGGTAAGGGAACTATTGTTACCCATTGCAGACCACTCTTTTCTCTCAGCTCTACCAAAAGTTGTGTTTAGCCCAGTAATGAAAAAGTGATTGCACAATGACATCTGTGAAGTACACAATCATACTGTCTGCAGTGCACTGGAGAACGGTCCTTTGTTTGCTTGTGATACCCAATCCATAGCAAAAAGCAGTATTTGCAGCTGATCACCACAGCGATTTCAATTTGCATTTAGTCATTGTGCTAACAGAGGCAGCTGGAAAGAGAAAAAAAAAACATCAGCTTAAATAAACCCAACCATAAGCACTGTCAGTTTTTAGCACCAGGACCTCCTGGAAGCAATGCTCATGCCTCCAACCCAAGAAATCTTTTTCATGTGAAATGATATATATGAGACCAAAAGAGGAACACATTTTATCTTGTTTGTTTAGACTCCAGAATGTATGTCCAAGTCACTGCATATAATGATTGCTTAGTCAAGTCAAACACTCTATATCACCTGCTGAGCATCTGATTCATTGACTGGGTGGATTGAAGCCAATTTAACCAACTGGAATCTGTAATATTGACTTCAATGGTGTGATATTGGTCTATATCACACAGATAATTTGGCCCAGAAACAAAAAGAGGTAGGGTTTCCTTTGGGTGACATCTTTCTATAAGCCAAGGTAGACAGCATCTGTCTTGCACAACCTGGTTGTCCTAGAGGTGGCGTGTATTGCTCTGAAGTGGTGCACTTCAATGGGTTTCTCTGAGAGCAACCTGCATTTTCAGAGCCCGGAGGACACTTGCTAAAAACTGGTTGATGAAGAAGAGGAAGGATGGGTCTTTGTATGGAAATCCAAAGGAAGGTCTTGAAGGGGATCCAAAGTCAAAGACAAGATGGAGTTGAGGGCACAGGATTAAATATGGGGAAGAAGGGGTGGACCTGAGGGTCAAGGGCCGATGGGAACAGGGGAAAGTGGCGCAGAGGCAGGGCAACCAATTGCAAGAACTAGTGGGGTAGCAGGGGTGGAGCACTGCAGCAAACTAGGACCAATGGGGAACAGGAGAGGGAAGAACACTCTAGGGAAGGTACATATGTGGTAAACAGGGGCTGAACTGGGATGAACAGGAGTCTCATTGACTGTAAAAACCAATGGAACTTAAGGAACTTAACATGTGCCTACAAAGACCTATGGGATGGAGCACTTCTCACCATGGCCTAGAGGGGTGTTTCTCCTTGCTTGCTTGCTCTTGCCCCTACAGTGCTCAAGTGTTATGGTTGGCTGAATCTCTGCAATGTTCATGGAGTATAACAGAATTTAATCATGCTGTAGGTTTTTGTTTAGACAGAGACTGGTGATCAGAGGCAGCAGCCCCAGGCAATTTCTTTTGGTTCTATCTTTTTATTTCACAACAGGTGCCATCTTACAGTAATTTTGGGATCAGTTTTCTGATTGTGCTGAGTCCGTCTGTGCAGTTTTCTGTAGGCATCTTTGCTACTGTGTGGCATTATTTTTGGGGAAGGGGGGAAGCTTTACCTGGCTTTAGATTTCCCTTTCTCCCTTTCACCTTGCTGAGGAGACAGACTGGGCATAAAACCTCATATACTGTGCAGAGAAGCCCAGCAGAACAAAGTACAGTAATTTCATGAATACAAGCCACACCAATTTGACTAAGATTTTACTCCTAAATCAGAAATGCGGCTAATACTCAGGAGCGGCTAATATGTGAATAATTTTCTGACATTTACAACCTCAGAAGTGCCAGCCAGAGTGCCGAGCCGAGCTGCTGCAAAGTCGGCATTTTGCGATTGTTACAAATTGCTACTCTGTTGCACCGCGGGTGGAGCCTGGCTGCCTGCAGGCAGCATGGGGGGCGGGGAGAGAGGCGGGAGAGCTCCCTCCTTCCCTCCTGTACCACAGCCCGGGGGAGAGATGGGGGGAGCCCGCGCCGCCATTGCCGCGACTCTGGGAGGTGGCGGGGGCCTGGGCCGCCACTGCCGCGGCTCTGGGAGGCAGCGGGGCACCCGGGCCGCCACTGCCGCAGCTCGGGGACGAGCGGGGGGACCCAGACCGCCACTGCGGTGGCTCTGGGAGGCGGTGGGGGACCTGGGCCGCCACTGCCGCGGCTCGGGGAGGAGCGGGGGGACCCGGGTCGCCAATGCCACAGTTCGGGGAGGAGTGGGGGGACCCGGGTCGCCAATGTCACAGTTCGGGGAGGAATGGGGGGACCCGGGCCACCGTTGCCACAGCTCGAGGAGGCGGCGAGGGACCCGGACCACCACTGCCGCAGCTCAGGGAGGAGCGGGGGAACCCGGGCCGCCCCTGCTGCGGCTCTGGGAGGCGGTGGGGGACCCGGGCCACCACTACCGCGGCTCGGGGAGGAGCGGGGGGACTCAGGTCACCCCTGCTGCGGCTCTGGGAGGCGGTGGGGGGTTCCACCCCTGCCTGCCACCACAGGGCAGTGCCGGGCCATGGTGACCGAGCCCAGTGGCAGCGGTGGTTGGCCCCCTGTGACTCCGCCGAGCGGCAGTGCTGGGCTGGGCTACCTGGCCCCGTCAGCAGCCTCTAGTGGGCTGAGCCTGCACAGCCTTAGCTGAGCCAGTAAACCCCCCGCCATGCCGCGGTTCTGTTAGTATTTGGTAACTTTGTTGCATGCGGGACAGAGCAGCTTATATTCAGGTGCGGCTTATTTATGGACAAAAAACGAAATATTTGCCGACACCCAGAGATGCGGCTTATACTCAGTGCAGCTTGTTTTCATGAATTTACTGTACAACATATAGGCATAAACAGCAGCAGAGGACAGGCAAGGCAAAACCTTGCTCTGCAAGTGCTGTGACAGTCCTGGTACTCTGTCTGTGGGAATGAGAGTTATGATACTACAGTGCTGTTGCTCATCTTTATTTTCTAGTAAGTGACTTCATTTCACTAAATCTCTCCAGCTTTTTGTATCTTCATAACTGAGACACCAGAGGTACAAAAGGCTAAGCAGAATTTATTATTGCTCTTTATTTTTATAATATCTTTTGTCTTCTTTTTAATATTCATGAACCTCCATTCAATTAATTCATCAGAAGCCTGAAAAAACTAATTATGTGTTCATATATTTCCATAGGCAGGGGCTCATTCCTGTGCCAGATGTCAATAATACCTGATCTATGCACATGGAGTTGGGTTTGTGGCAGCCTACTACCCAACCTAATTAATGTTGTAACTCCAGTTCTTCCAAGTAGAAATGGAGTTTGAGTTTTGCGTAATTGTAAGGTAATTGCATGGTGGGCATGGTGGGAGACAAGGATCTCAACTCCATGTCTCTGGGGCTGAAATCTGAAATGCCAGTATTCCAGTCCCAAGGTTCTGTATATAAGAAGGCAATGCAAGAGGTTGGTTTTTTTGCACAAGGAGGGCTCAAAAAAATCTGCAGTGCACTGCCCAGCCCTACCAACTGAGGATCACACTGTGTCCCTCTCTGGTTTCTTTGATCATCCTAACATTGTTGCCCCTGGGTTAGACAGTGCCAGACTGACCACTGCACAATTTCACATGCTGGGCTTCCTAGGACTTTGGTGGTTTGTGGAAGTGACGTTTGTGGTAAGTCCATAGGGCCAGGACCATGGGCATTATCACCTCATTGCCTTCTCCAGGCAGGAAGAATCTCCTTTCTTCTGAGAAGATGCTTTTCTCAGACCTGGATGAAATTTTATGTTTTCCAAAGCAGGTTGTAGCCAAGCATGGCTTTTATTTTTGTTGTTCTTAGCATTATTAGTACACAGCTTGCTTTCAAACATAATGATGTTTAAAAACAATAGCATCTTGCCAAACTCCTTCAGTGTACCATTTGCAGATTGTATTATTTTATCAGTGTTTTAATATGTACAATGCAATGGTGTGAAAACTCTGTTTTGTGAGCTACAAAGGGAAAGAAAATATTGAAATAAGTCCCTTCCTGCCCTACCCTGTCAGACCTACCTTCTTCGAGTACTTTTCCTTTTCTATCTGTCTGGAGTTACAAGACAAGATGTAATAAAAGGTATCTATTCTATCACCATCTGTTGAGGGTGGTGGCAGTGATCCTTATCTCCCTGGGAGATATTCTGCTAATGGGCCATCCATTGAAGCCAGGTGGAGCATTTTTCTTTATCTTTTCACAACCCATCCTTCCTACAGCGAGTCATTTTCTGCTAATGGCCCATTGAGTCCCACTGTGTGACTGATAAAATTACTTCATCCCATTGGAAGTTGCTCCAGCCAGGAAGAAGAGTCCCACATTTCTTACCAAGATGAAACAGGTTTTGGGATGCTAAGGTAGCCCTTTCTCCACTCGATTCCAGAGAGAAACAAAATTTCTCCACGTCACCTCTGAATCTCTGGGAGGAAACTGCACCTTCTACAGAACCACTACTTCAACTAAATCACAACTGTCACTACAAAAATACTACAACCACCATTTAATTGGACTGCTACCAACACCCTGCCTGATGGGGTGTCAGGCTGTACTCTGACTTTGTCAGGGTTTGGGGTTAGTTCCTTTGTAGTATTGTATTCCTATTTTAATTTCCCTAGTAAAGAACTGTAATTCTTAATTCCCATATCTTTGCCTGAGAACCCCTTA
The DNA here is from genome assembly GCF_009819885.2 of Catharus ustulatus. NCBI lineage: Eukaryota > Metazoa > Chordata > Aves > Passeriformes > Turdidae > Catharus > Catharus ustulatus. Next base: position 27,328,435 of record NC_046225.1, on the reverse strand, counting down.
ATTTCAAAATTATAATAATTTGGAGGGAGGGAGTTTACATTCTCCATTTCAAAAAGAGGCTCCTGACTTTCTTAGCAGACACCTGTTCTCCAAACTAGGACAGATTTTGGCACCCAACATGGGGCAAGGATGGCATTGAGAGATAAAAGGAATAACAGTTCTTGAGTTACCTAATTTTTTTGTGTGCTGATACAGAAACCTCATTAGATGGCAGTATGTTGTCTAGTTTACCCTGGTTTGGGTGGCACGTGGTTGTGGCTGTATATCTCCCATTTGCAGGCCCTTATCTAAACATGGGCCCTATGACTAAAGCTACTGTGACTGTTATCCAGTTTGCTTTACGGGTTAACAAGGTGAGGAATTCATGGATTTTTAACTTCCTTTGGAAGGCATGTACATGGATTCAGGGCTATCACACACTCACTGTATGCTTTTGGGGTTACTTTAATAATGGTACTTACTGTAAGGGAATGACATCAGGAGAAATTTTCTCCCAACCTTTCACCCAGATTTTTGGGTCTACCCCACCAGTTCTTGAAGGGTTCAAATCTCGTCTAAATGCTAATGATATTATACAGTGGTTAGTATTACTGATAATCTTGTCCTATTTAATATTTAGAGATAAAGGGAAATTGAGCTGGACAACAACCCTGATACCTACTTCAGGAAATAGGGATGGTGCTGCAGACATTGACCTTTCCCCAGAAATTAGGGATGCTGCCTCAGAACCTGACCCTGCCCCACAGCCCATCTCATAAAGGAATCACCTGGAGTGGGTGGAGGTTCTAGTGAAGGAGATTTGTAAGATGGACCAGATGCTGAAGGAGTACCTTTCCCCAGCTGGTGAGAGACCCTCTCCCTGCCCTAAAAAGGGAGAATCCAATGATGCTGCAGTGGAACCTACTAATGTTACATCTGTCCAGGTTCAACTAAACCACAGGAGTACTCACAACCAGCAGCAGTCGTCCCTGTGGAAAGTAGAAAGTCTAAGACAAAATCAAAGCACCTAAACATCAAGGATAATAAAGGAGGGCCCTCACAACCAGCAGGGGAGCTAGAAGTTAAGATTGTCACTAAGTCCCTGCCATATGAAAGTCTCCGTAATGTGCAAAAAACATTGTATGACGGAACCATGAGGCTTTTACAGTTTGGTTACTTCGGGTCTGGGACCTTATGGGTGCAGGTGTGCAACTGGATGGTACTGACGCAAAGAATTTGGGACCTTTGACCCAGGACTCAGGTGTAGATCAGGTATTCATAAGAAAAACAGACCCCTATTCCCTCTGGGAGCAGCTTTTAATGAGTGTGAGAGAGAGGTTCATCCACAGGAAAAAAATGCAGGAACACCACCATAGAATGCGTTGGAAGAACCTCAAGGAAGGGATCCAACAGCTGAGGGAAGTGGCAGTACTGGAAGTACGGTAATTTCACGACTATAAGGCGCACCCTTTTGACTAAAATTTTCCCCCGAACCCGGAAGTGTGCCTTATAGTCCAGTGCACCTTATCTGATGGACAAAGTTCAGAAATTTGTCTACCCGGAAGTGAGAGTTGCGAGCTGCGGGTGAAGGCAAGCCAAGGGGCCCACGGCGCCAACCCTGCCAGGTAGAGGTGGGCCAGGGGGCCCACGGTGCTGCCCCTCCCGGGTCCAGGCGGGCCTGGGGGCCCATGGCTGCCGGATTGAGGCGGGGCCTCGGCCAGCAACTCGTGGGGGGAGCTGGGGGTGGAGCCTCGCTGCAGAAAAAAAAAAGTGCACCTTCTAGTCCAGTGCGCCTTATATGATCTACAAAGTTGCGAATTTTGCCAACTCCCAGGGGGTGCGTCTTATAGTCCGATGCGCCTTATGGTCGTGAATTTACTGTACACTTTGGGAGGGCTGGACAGCATGACAATGACCCTGACAAGGTCAGGTGCACAGAGCAGATGCTGTGGAATCTGGCAAACCTGAGACCATCTCAATACACCACCTTCATTGCAACAATTAATGCCGACAACAACCAAAAAACAGTGGGTTCTGTTGCTAACAAACTCAGAAATTTTAAGAGCATGATCAATGGCCCAATGCAGGCTCACATCTCTGCTGTGGTTAAAGAACTCGAAAAAGAGTTTAAGGAAGAGATAAGAGAGATAAGAGAGGAGATGAAGAAAATCAATGCAGCACCAGTGCGACTCAGAGGCCCCAAAGTCAGAGCCCAATGCCCCCCAGCTAGGGAGAGAGGATACATCCCATGAGCTGACCTGTGGTTCTTTTTACGTGACCATGAGAAAGACATGGGAAAATGAAATGGAAAATTCACTTCTGTCCTGGCAGCATGGGTGTGTCAACTCAAGGAGGGAAACACTAACCAAGGAAGGTCTGCTAAAATAAAGGTAGTCTCAACCTCCCATAATCAAAGTGCAGAGTATTATAGAAGGAAGGATAATCTGTCAGACCCACTTAAAAAAACCTCTACTATGTATGCCCAGAAAAGAAATAATAACCAGAACTAGAGGGGCCCTGCCCCTAGGCAGAAAGGGGCATAGGATAACAGGGTCTATTGAACAGTGTGGATCCGATGGCCTGGCACATCAGAGCCACAAAAGCATAGGGCGTTAGTTGATACTGGTGTACCCTGATACCATCAGAACATGTAGGGAAAGAACCTATTTCCATTGTTGGAGTGACAGGGAGATCACAGGAATTGACTTTCCTGGAAGCTGAAGTGAACCTGACTAGAAAAGGGTAGCAGAAACATCCAATTGTAACTGACCCAAAAGCACCCCACATTCTAGGCATAGACTTCCTCCGGAGTAGCTATTACAAAGACCCAAAGAGATACAGGTGGACTTTTGGAATAGCTACTGTAGTGGTAGAAGGCATTAAGCAGTTGGACACTTTGCCTAGACTGTCAGAAAACCCATCTGCAATGAAACTCCTGAAGGTGAAAAAGCAACAAGTGCCAATTGCCACCTCAAGAGTGCACTGTTGCCAATACCGGATGAATCAAGATACCGTGATCCTCATCCACAAAATGATCCATGAGCTAGAGAGCCAAAAAGTGGTCAGCAAAACCCACTCACCCTTCAACAACCCCATCTGGCCCGTGCGCAAGTCTGATGAAGAATGGAAATTGACTGTGGACTATCGTGCACTGAATAAAGTGACTCCACCACTGAGCGCTGCTGTGCCGGACATGCTAGAACTCCAGTATGAGTTGGAGTCCAAGGCAGCAAAGTGGTATGCCACCACTGACATTGCTAATGCATTTTTCTCCATTTCTCTAGCAGCAGAGCACAAGCCTCAGTTTGCTTTCACCTGGAAAGACATGGAGTACACCTAGAATCATCTGCCCTAGGGATGGAAACACAGCCCCACCATCTGCCATGGACTGATCCAGGCTGCACTGGAAAAAGGTGAAACTCCAAAACACCTGCAATACATCAATGACATCATTGTGTGGGGGAACACAGCAGTAGAACTATTTGAGAAAGGAAAGAAAATCATCCAGATTCTGCTGAGAACCAGCTTTACCATTAAAAAAGAGCAAAGTCAAAAAACCTGCCAGAGAAATTCAGTTTCTAGAAGTAAAGTGGTAAAATAGACGGTGCCAAATCCCTACTGAAGTCTTCAATAAGATCGCTGCGATGTCTCCACCAACCAACAAGAAAAAGACACAAACGTTCCTAGATGCCATAAGCTTTTAGAAAATGCACATTCCTGAGTACAGTCAGATTGTGAGCCCTCTCTACCTAGTCACCCTCAAGAAGAATGATTTCCACTGGGGTACTGAGCAGCAGCAAGCCTTTGCCCAGCTGAAGCAAAAAATTGCTCATGCGGTAGCCCTTGGCCCAGTCAAGACAGGATCAGAGGTGAGGAATGTGCTTTACACTGCAGCGGAGAGCCATAGCCTGTCCTGGAGCATTTGGCAGAAGGTGCCTAGAAAAACTTGAGGCCAACCTCTAAAATTCTGAAACCAAAGCTATAGAGGGTCCAAAACCAACTACATTTCCACAAAAAAAAGAGATCTTAGCTGCCTATGAAATTGTCCAAGCTGTCTCAGAAGGAATTGGAACAAAAGTACAGCTCCTCCTAGCACCTCGACTACCAGTGCGGGAGGGGATGTTCAACAGAAAGATTCCTTCTACCTACCAGGCCATCAACACCACGTGGAGCAAGTGGATTGCCCTCATCATGCAACGCACCCGTATTGGAAACCCGAATTGCCCTGAAATTTTAGAGATAATTACGAACTAGCCAGAAAGTGAAAATTTTGGTCTCACTGATGAAGAAGAGCAAGAACAAGTGAGCCGGGCTATGGAAGCCCCACCATGTAACCAACTGGTACCAGATGAAACACGCTACACTCTTTTCACCAACGGTTCCTGCCGCATCGTGAATCGGAATTGAAAAACAGCTATATGAAGCCCCACAAGTTGCACAAGCTACCGAAAGAGAAGGTAGATTAAGTCAACTTGCTGAACTTAAAGCTGTTCAGCTAGCCCTAGACATTGCTGAAAGAAAAAAGTAACCAAAGTTCTACCTTTATACTGACTCATAGATAGTAGCCAATGTTCTGTAGAATTGACTAGAAAAGTAGAAAAAGACAAACTGACAACATAGAGGAAAACCAATCTGAACTGCTGATAAGTAAAAAGACATTGCCACCCAGGTAGAGAAGCTACCTGTAAAAGTTCATCATGTAAATGCCCATGTCCCAAAGAGTCAAACTAATGAGGAGCACCAACACAACAAGAACGTAGATCAGGCCTCAATGATAAAGGTGTTGCAAATAGGTTTAAATTAGCAACACCAAAAAAAACTGTTCCTGGGTTGATGGGCCCATGATGCCTCAGGTGATCAGAGCAGAAATACCACGTATAAGTGGGCACGAGCCTGAAGAGTAAATCTAACCATGAACAGTATTTCTCAAGTTATCCATGACTGTAAAATATGCGCTGCCATCAAGCAAACCAAGCAAGTAAAGCCTTTCTAGTATGGTAAGCGTTAGTCTAAATATAAGTACGAAAAAACCTGGCAAATTGACTACATCACACTGCCTCAAACTCGCCAAAGCAAGCACTATGTGCTAACCATAGTAAAAGCCACCAGTGGATGGTTGGAGACCTACCCTGTGCCTCATGCCACTGCCCAAAACACCATCTTGGACCTTGAGAGACAAGTCCTTTAGAAACATAATACCCCTGAAAAAATTGAATCAAACAACAGAACTCATTTCAAAAATGGCCTTATCAACACCTGGGTCAAAAAACATGGCATTAAATGGATATATCATATCCCTTACCATCCACCAGCTGCTGAAAAAGTTAAACAGTGCAATGGACTGCTTAAGACCACACTGAAAGCACTTAGTGGGAGAACCTTCAAAAATTCGAAAACGAACTTAGAAAAGGCCACGTGGATGGTCAACACCCGAAGGCCCATAAATCGAGCTGGTCCTGCCCAGTCTGAACCGTTGCACACGGTAAATAGAAAAAAGTCCCTGTAGTACGCATGAAAGATATTTTAGGAAAGACTGTTTAGATTAGCCCCACCTCAAGCAAGAACAAACCCATCCGTAAAATTGTTTTTGCTCAAAGACCTAATTACACTTGGTAAGTAATATAGAAAGATAGAAAAACCGATTGTGTACTGCAAGAAAACCTAATCTTAAATGACAACTGTGTGTAAAGTGTCATTATGCAAATAGTAATAGAATAAGAGGTGAATAATGTCTGAAGTTACAATACATGATGTGATAAAAGGTATCTATTCTATCACCATCTGTTGAAGATGAGGGCAGTAATCCTTATATCCATGAGAAATATTCTGCTAATGGGCAACCTGTTAAAACCAGGTAGAACATTGTTCTTTATCTTTTCACAACCCATCCTTCCTCCAAAAGTTATTTTCTGCTAATGGCCCATTAAGTCCCACTGTGTGAAATTACTTCATCCCATTGGAAGTTGCTCCAGCCAGGAAGAAAAGCCCCACATTTCTTACCAAAATAATAATGCTCTTCAGTGAGCTCTACCCATTAGCGAACTGTTTTTCCCTTTCTTTTAGTTACAGTAATTTCACAAGTTTAAGGCGCACCGCGTTATAAGGCGCACTTCTGGGTGTTGGCAAATTTCCGAACTTTGTCCATTATAAGGTGCTCTGGGGTATAAGGTGCACTTTCATTTGCAGCAAGGATGTTCGCGCAACAAAGTAACCAATTTGTAACAATCACGTGATTGCAGGTTTTACTGGCAGGTGCTCAATTCACGAGCTCTGCTCCCCCTGCGGCACCCGCGGCGCCAGTGGTGGCTCGCTTTCCTCGGGCTGGCAGCAGGAGCCCGCTTTCCCTGTGCTGCCGGCAGGAACCTGCTTTCCCCGCACTGCTGGCAGGAGAGCCCGCTTTCCCCCACGGTGCCAGCAGCAGCCCGCTCCCCCCGCTGCGCAAGAGAGTACGCAATTTGTAGCAATCACGCAATCGCGGGTTTTACTGGCAGGTTCTCAATTCACAAGCTTAGGTTCGCACTTGTAGGTTGGCAAATTTCCGAACTTTGTCCATATATAAGGTACTCTGAAGTATAAGGTACGCTTCCGGGTTGGGTCCAAAATTTTAGTCAAAAGGGGTACACCTTATATGCGCGGAATTACTGTAATCTTGAAAACTTTAATGTAACCTAAACACATTGACATCTTTTTTTTCTTCCCCTCTCTGTACTTGGAAGTGCTTTGAACTGAACTCTGTTTCAAATAAGGCTAGCAACAAGCATGGCATCCATATACAGGACCCTGTTGCTGCCTGACAGATGGTCCTTAAACCAGCACATCTCCTTGCCTTAGGAATGTTAAAAGTAAAGGGAGTGTGGCTGCATGTGCAAGCAAGCATGCCTGAGAGTAACCTTGTAAAGAATGAATAGCTATAATGGCATTCTTTTCTATATTCCCATGTCTCAAATGTAATCAAATACCAGAGCAGCAGCAATAGAAAATGACAATCGAAACAAAAATAGTAATAGCTTTAATAGCTGTTTCTGTGTTTCAATCTCAGAGTGTTTTACAAGGAAGCATTGTTAAATTCAGGAAATAAGGATATAAACTGGTAAAAAGAAAGTATGCTAAATCTGACTGGTGTTTTGGGGTACTTGTAGTTTGGTGTCTCACCTTGCACAGAGCTGTTCTCTATTACTCTCAGAACCGAGGATCAGGGATTAGTTTTCAAAATGGCTAATCTAAATTATTTATTCCAGAAAATTGCAGATGTGTCGCTGAACCTTGTTAGAGGAAACCAGAAAAGAGGCCATTTCTCTCATTCCTGGTCTAGTACCTCACCATCAGCACATATTAATCATGACAGATATAAGAATATTCACAGAATGCCTGAGATTCTGCTTCATGAACAAACTGAACCCATCAAAAAAGGAAGTATCTCTCTCTTGTTTCAGACGCATTACTGTATTGACCAAGTTCAAATTCTGTGCAACTGCACTTCCTACTTTTCCTAAAAAAATGTTTTGGTTTGCTTATTTGTGTGTACTTTCAATATGAAGATGTGCTAGCAGGAGCTGGGCAGCTGTGAGCCACGGATGTAGTCCTGTTCAGAATAAAATTGTATGCGTTCTCCCTGTTTTTGTGGCAAGGGCCGAGCACTGTCCTGGCACACAGGTGAGGTGACATGTTTGAAGACATATTTTGGTGGCTGTAGGGATGCTGCTGTCATCCTATTTGTAGGGGGGAGTTGCAAATCTGTGTCTCTTTGTTTCCTGATGAATTTTTGGAAGAATGACTGTTCTTCTAGGTTGTCAAAGTAAGTGGGATGGTAGAAGTGGCCTGTCATGTCTCAAATGACTCGGTCAGAGCATTCTTTATTCCCTGTAGTTGCCCAGTGCTGCAACTTCTGCTATCTCTATTGCTTTTCTTCAGCAGTGTTTTTAACCTGGGTCTTCTGGTTTGCACTGGAGCACACAACCAACCAGGTCATCAAATGGATGTGTCCATTAAAACAATACAGGTATCTGAAAGACCTGTTAAGCTGTATATGCAAATATTTGAATGTCAGAACATATTCTACTAGTGTAATTAATGAATGACAGACAGAAAACTCCATTTCATATAGAGAAAATGACACATTCTTTCCAAAAAGGAAGGCAGTGCAAGTCATTTAATTTGCATTTGGATATTGCTATTGTTCAGTAAGTGCTGTGGGTTTGGGTGCATACTGCAAGAATCGCACAAGGAAGTATAAATGTTTTCTGAAACAGGTTCTCTTTTGCAGATTGAAATCCAGCTCCCATCTCTGCCAATATATGAATTCTTAAAAAACAGGTGTATTCGTTAAGTGCCTCTGACTTATGAAAAAACACAGTCTTTTTTTCCAGTGAAGCTGGTCTGCAATTTGGGCTGATGTAAGGTAGGTTTGAATAGCAATTAAATTTAAAAACTCAAGGCAGAATTTAAAGATATTTTCACAGTTTTCTGTGAAACATTACTTCAGTGGTACAGTTTTAATATCAAAGCAATTAATTGTCATAAATTCCTCAGGTGTAGCTAAGTTAATTGTGGTGAAATATTGACCAGCTACATCAATCAAATGGATGAAAAGTTGGGGAAAAAAAACCAAAAACAAATTAAAAAATCAGAATGGGATTTAGAGTTAGTTAATGGAAGAAAATAAGTACCACAGTCAATGAATTCTAATCTGGGTTGTTGGTTGTTTTTCTAATTTAAAAAACAAAACAAAACAAAACAAACACAAAAAACCCTCAACAACATACTGGCAGAACTGGTCCAGTGAAGTCTTGGAGAAAGCCCTGCAGTTTGAGCTCTATGTGAGGCATGAACACATCCCAGACCCAGTCAGACTCTGCTGTAGAAAATTAAAAGTTATTTACCCCTTTTAGTCAGCTTCTGGATCAAATTAGCTCTTACCTTTTTCTTGCAGGACAAAGTCATTGGCCTGGAGCACATCACAAAACAGAAAATTAATTACAGTAAATTCACAACCATAAGGCACACCCTTTTTACTAAAATTTTCGCCCAAACCCGGAAGTGTGCCTTATAGTCTGGTGCGCCTTATACGATGTTCAAAGTTGTGACATTTGCCACCCCGGAAGTGTGAGCCGCAAGGGGGAAGGTGGTGCCGTGGGAGTGCCGAGACGCGGGGAGGGGTAGACGCAGGCGACCACGGCCGGCAGGAGCGGCGTGGGGAGGGAGGGAACCACTGCCAGCCCAGGCCCTGGTGCGGGGGAAACGAGGAGCCACCGGCGACGGGGGGAGTGAAGAGCAGCTGGGCATGGGAAAGTGGCGGCACAGGCCCTGCGGCCACAGGAAAGCGGCAGCGGTGGGCGCAGACCCAGTGGCCGCTGGAAAGGGGCGAGAAGCGGCGGTGCCACTGAGTCGAGCGAGGATGGGTGGCAGGGCGGTTGTGCTGCCGAGCCGAGCCACCGAGCTGAGCGAGGACAGGTGGCAGGGCGACCGTGCAGCCTAGCCAAACAGCATGGCGGCACAACGGAGCAGCGAGGGGGCACAGCATGGCAGGAGCGCCGAGCCGGGCGAGGGAACAGCACGGCGGCTCCACGGAGCCATGAGGGGGAACAGCATCACGGCAGCACAGAGCCGCGAGGGGGAGGTGGCCCTGCGACTGCACCGAGCCACGCTTGCCGGCACCGGGGGCGGGCAGGAGTGCCAGGGCCCACTGCACGGGGATGGCGCCTGGGGCTGCCTTTGAAAGCCTATGCCGATCTGTGAAAATTGTTTCCAAATTGTGCGCCTACCAGTAAACTCCACGATTGTGGGTTTCCGTTACTAATTCGTTACTTTGTTGCATGCGGCACGGATCTTCACAGCAAAAAAAAAGTGTGCCTTATAGTCTGGTGCGCCTTATGGTCGTGAAATTACTGTATCTGACGTGTGTAGAATGCATGTCACTGGGACTAAATCTGTTAGTCCCCATAGATAAATCTCCAGGTTTTTCATTTTGTTCATGTTTGGGTCTGTACACAGGTAGCTAAGTTTTCAAAGCAGCCGTCCTAATGCGGATAAACTTGTTTTCAGTCAAGGATATAAATTGTAAGTCACTAGAGGTGACCTCATCATTTGTTTGTTTAAATGTCAGTATATTTCAAGTGGTTCAAGTGGTTCTTTTTAAGAGTTAGGATAAATGCTCCACAATATTTTAATTCTAGCTCAAATGCTTAGCTTTTCGCTCCTCTTCTAATCACACAGTAAGTGTAAGGAAACTATTGGGCCAGAATTAAGTATAAACATGCATTCAAATAATAGTATGTCTTTACTATGTGTAAAAGTCATGAAGGACTGAGAACAACCCTGCATTATTTTAAATACACTTTACCAGTTTATTTCAGGAACAAAGGACAAACTGGGCTTACTTAAGACAGAGAACTCAGAAAAAAAATAATTGAAACAAATAATTCACAAAAGTGTGTATGAACTACAAGGGATCAATGACAGACTACCTTGATTTAAAAAAGAAAAAAATTCTCTATTTTAATAACATGCATGACATGCAAAGAGAATACAGTAATTTCACGACTGTAAGGTGCAATGGATTATAAGGCACACTTTTTTTTGCAGCAAGGATCCACGTGCAACAAAGTAACAAATTAGTAACGGAATCGTGCAATTGCGGGGTTTACTGGCAGGTGCTCAATTTGCAAACATTTTTCTCGGATAGGCGTAGCCTTTAAATGCAGCCTAAAAACTAAAAAAAATCCAGAGAAAAATCATTCACTTTTATTAAACCTGCTGGCTCCGCTCTCACCCAGGTGAGGGGAGGGCGTGGCCCAGGGGGGCGAGGGCAGCAGGGCCAGGAGGGCTGGGGACCTGCAGCCCCAGGCTGGGGGAGGCGGCAGGGGCTGCAGGCCGGAAATATTCCTGGTGAGCAGTGGAACCCCCTGAGTGCCACACCAGCCTGCCCTGGTACGGGGCTGCTCGCTGCTCATGGCTCGGCGCAGCACATGGTTCCGCATGACTGGGCTCGGTGTGGTGCATGGCTCCGCATGGCTCGGTTTGGTTTGGCACTGCGCGGCACACTGGCTCCATGCAGCTCACGGCTCCCGTCTCACACTTCCGGATTGTTGGCAAATTTCAGAACTTTGTCCATATATAAGGCGCACCAGATTATAAGGTGCACTTTTGGGTTTCGATCAAAATTTTAGGCTTTAAGGTGTGCCTTATAGTTGTGAAATTACTGTACATTGATAGAGCAAGTCATGTGTAAATGTGCTTCAAATAATAACTAAATTTTGCATGTTGACCAAATAAATAGGTCTTGATTCCTTAAGAGATCTTTCAGTCTGGAAAAAAGGTGTCAATTTACCTTGAAAAGGCATGAAACCTAGAAGCAGAAAAGGCACACGTAGCCTTGTCTAACACACATGCATTGCAGCTATTCTAAATATTCCCGAAACACTGCAGGAAACATGCAATTTATATACTGATAATTTTTGTTCATAGGAAAAATGAAAGCTGCATTTGAAGGTACTACATTTTCAAGATGGAAGATGAAGGTATGAGTTCAATGTCAATTCTCTACTGAAGCACATTATGTAGCTCTTGAAGAACCTACAAGTATTAGCTACACCTACAGAGCAGAGATAGGGCATTTCCAAAATTAGCTCTTCCCTTCATGCAGAATTAGTCTTCTGGGAATTAATTTCTTCCCTCACCCCCAAAAATGTGCAACAAATACATTAACTTTGAAATACCTTTGTGTCTCTCCTAAGCTTCACTGAAAATTAATCTAGGAGTCCTAATCCTCATATGTGAGGTTGAGAAGGTAGTATTAATGTAGTCTGCTTCCACAGAGAAATTTCACTAAGCCTCACTACTGCACAGCCCTGGAGACACAGAAACAGAGTGGTCAGTCTCCTCTGAAAAATAATACTGGGTTCAGTGTGGCCGACTGCCTAGGAGAATCCAGCCAGGATTCTTTCTCAGGCTGTTCGAGCAGCCAAGCTCTCAGACTCTTTAAGGACAGAAAACCAAAACAAAGATTAAACACCTGTGGTGTATGTGACTCTACTCATGGACTATGTTTTCTAAGGGGTGTCTTCTCCTCTGTCCAATGAAATGTCTGTAAATTTTTTTCCACAATGTACACTTTTTAAAATCCATTATTTCTTTCAATAAATGCTCTTTCTTGTTCATCTAAGAAAGTCGCCATGTTACTGTGACTATCACCAGTCAAGGAACCGCACATGGTAACAGTTCAAAGTGTCCCTCTTGTGTAAGATATTAATAACATTTTGGTTTTCTCAGTAGTGAAACTTTATTACAGTAATTTCACGACTATAAGGTGCACCCTTATGACTAAAATTTTGGCCCAAACCCGGAAGTGCGCCTTATAGTCCGGTGCGCCTTATATAATGTACAAAGTTTGGAAATTTACCAACACAGAAGTGTGAGCTGCGAGCCGTGGGGGGCAGCCGGCATGGTCATGGCAGCCAGGTGAAGGCGGGGCCGCAGTTCCATGGCAGCCGGGTGGAGGCGGGCCCGGGGACCCGTGGCACCCCTCCTGCTGGGTACAGGCCGGCCCGGGGCCCCATGGCTGCCGGGTGGAGGCGCAGCCGTGGGTCCATGGCTGCCGGGTTGAGGCGGGGCCTCGGCCAGCAACTGCGCGGGGGAAGTTGGGGGCGGATCCTCCCCGCAAAAAAAAATTGGGCCCTATAGTCCGGTGTGCCTTATATAGTGTACAAAGTTGCGAAATTTGCCGGCTTCCGGAGGTGCGCCTTATAGTCCGGTGCACCTTATGGTCGTGAAATTACTGTACTTATTTTCTGTCTTCAAAAAGCTATGCTGGTGGAACAGGCACTTCTTTGTGCAGTGTCAGCCATGTGAAGATTTCTAGATGCCTCAGTTCCAGTCTGTAAAAGAAAATATCAAAGCAGAAGGATACAAGAGACTATGAATGTAGATGTGAGATGGATTGCATGGGGGCAAAAAAAATCCACAGGGCTTTTTTGTTCCCACAGATGTCACAGCCTAACAGTGCTCTAACAGGCTGGGCCTGACTAGCTTCCTCATGCTGCTTTTAAAGGCAATGTCTCAGAGACTTGAGCTGTAGAACTTCTGGTTGGTACAACTCTGTTGGTGCTGGAACTAACTCCTTGAACAGTTGCTGGTCCCTGAAAGTTACTCTTTTAGCTGTTTTCTGGGTGATGTTGGCAAGGTGACAGGCACTCAGCTTCTCACCCAGGCAGAGAAGAGAAGGTGGCTCTCCTTCAATCCAGCATGTCCTACAAATAAAATAAACCACATATTCATTTTACAGATGCGTCATTGGGGCAGAAATCTGCCCCCTCTGTGAGCCAGTAAAGAGGCAAGACAGCAGACTGGGAAAAAGTCAGTTGCTATTCATGTGCACAATGAAAACGAAGGTCTCTTGGAAACCAGGACATTTATCTGGGTCATTAAACAGAATCTGTGGGTCACTTACAGGAAATGGGGTGCTGTGGGTAGTGCCTGGAGAGTAATAATGAGAGTCAGGTAATGGCACCCAGTCAATTACAGTCTTACATTGGTATTGTCTAAAATGGAAAACGCAACAGTCTAAAAGGCTATAACACTGATTCTGTAGAACATTAAACTGTTACTTTATGCTGATGATATCCTACTGTTAATTAAGGACTCACATACTTCCCCTTCTGCTTATAATGAATATTGTTCTCTGAGTACAAAGTTATCATTGCACAAAATTAATGACTCTGAGACTGCAGTGATGCAGCTTTCTAGAGTTTGCCCTTCAGCCCAGCTCACCTCATGGAATCTTAAGTTGGCACCCAAAAATAGAATACAAATACTTAGGGGCTGATATTACTATAGCCTCAGACAATGTAATTAAAAACTATTTAAATCCAATTATCAAGTAGGTAGGAGAAAATTTGGAGGGATAGCCAGAGCTAAATAAAAGTAAACGTGTGTTATTTAGTTTGCTATCCCATCAGATTGTTAAAGTAGAGATGAAAACATCGTGTAAGTCAGCACCCTCAGAGTTACCATCATAAATGAGCTCATGGCAGTATTTCCCCCTGGCACTGACAGTTATGTGTTGAGTTTACTGTGAGATAAATGTACATAAATGCCTATAAAAAATTCTAACAATGACTAAAAATTATATTTCTGATCCACATCTAAAAAACAAAACAACATACATTTATGAGTACTTCACCTGCTACTGAAGCTCAGCTGTTTCTTTAAAGGGTACAGAGGTGGATCCCACAAGTACCACATTGAGCACACAGAATGTGACAAAGCCTAAGATCATGCTTACCCGCAGTCCAGGCTTCTGATTCATAAAACCAGAAAAGTTTCCTTAAAAGTCACTGTAGAACTTACTGAATACATACAAAACTACAGTATATTTCAGATGACAGAAATTTCAGGATGTGAGGCTGAATTAAAGATGCCACATGAAACATTCAAGAAGTATTTAGGTCTTGGAATGAGAAATGCTACTGTTCTCCTTAAATGTCATATAATTACCCCAATTTTATGCACCAAAATCCTGCAGATTTTTATGGGTTTTTTATTTGCAAAAGGAATAATTTTGAATGAAAATTGATGTACTTTAGGTACGATTGTCTTTTTTCTCTTCCTCATACTGTAGACTGATATTGATGTTAAGCAGTGCCTGCATTTCAGTGGTGACTGGAATAGATATATCTTTCTGGAAAGCCCATGAAATCATTAGAGATAAAAGTATATAGATACTAATCAATTCTTTTTGGACTGACTTGAAAAATTAAATCAGACTTATTTGAACACTATCTTATGATTTTTTGGCCCTTCAATATGTTCTGTGGAATTAATTTTACCTCTAAAAAAAGGCAGACAAGATCCATTCCAACCAGTCCTCAGATTTTTCCAGTCTATTGTGGGATTAGCCAGATAGGGTCAGATAGCAGAATGATCTTGCTGGGGAAATGGTCAAAGCTATTGTGAATGACAGTTGCCTACCAAAACAGTAAGCTCATATGTGCTAGAGAAGGCAGTGATACCTATTTGTGATAAGATGGGGGCTGTAAATAAAAGGTGTCAGTGAAAGCACAGTTTGGAAAGCAACAGATGCATGGAGAAGCTGCTGTTGCTATGAGAACATGAACTATGAAGATTTATGGCTATGAAGAGTGCATGATCCTAACAGCTCTACAGCAAACACATGCAAGATAGTGCTGTAAATACTTAAAATTGGTAAAAATGTTGAAAAAAATGTTCAACAGGTGGGAGTTCCTCTTCAGAATTGCAGTTTGAGAGGTGTGCTTTTCTGCTTCCCAGATACCCACATTCTCTGAATTATATTCTCAGGAAATTTCTGCATGGGAAATTCTCAGCTTTCTGTACAGGCATTTGAGTTTCACTGAGTGAGTGTCCAGAGTTCAAGTCACATGAACATCTAAATTGGCAGACACACAATAATCAAAGGTCTCTTACATGTTAACACGGTTTAAGGACTATGGAACAATTTAAACAGCCACAAGGACATTCATAGTTTCTCTTTCTGATCCATTTTTGGTTGTAGCAAATAAAAGGTCTTCTCATAGATCATAGATAAAAGTAATGGACAAAAGAAGTGGGAGTGAATAGAGACATCTTAGTGCTAGATTTCCTTCAGAGTTATTTGGGGTGAACAGGTTCAACTTATTGGTAAGAGGTTGTGCACAACAAGTTTGCTTATGTTCCTGAATTATTCAAAGTTTTTAAGCAAAAAAATTAACTCTAAGTACTTGCAGAAAAATATATCAGAAACTGGTGGCTAAAAATCACAGATAAGTGTTAGGTTTAATAAATGTAAACTAAAGCATGAAGAAAAGTCGTAGCCATGCATGTTCAGTGGTATGCTCTAAATCACTTAAGAAAGGGGCACCTCAGTGTTGGTCTAAGAAGTCAATAAATTATGGGAAAGGCAAAAAGAACAGAACAGGAGACAACATTGTTGGATAACAATGCTGTTGCATAACTTTAATATGTTCCTGCACTCTAAATACCAGCTGGAGTTCTGGTCCTGGTCTCAGCAAGAACTGAAGAATAACTGAAAAGGGTCTGAAGATGGATTATAAGAATAATCAAAGGAATTGGATAGTTTCCTGTCCAGGAGTGATGATAGACTAGGCTTTGGTACTCTAGAAAAGAGATGACTGAGGGGTTTATGAGGAAAAATATCTCAGCTGGCAGAGTAGGGGAATAAAGCGATTACTGTTTGGTGTTTCTCAGAATACAGGAACCAGAGAGTTCTACATTTCATGTTCAGCATTCAGATTAGAAATAAACAAACCAATATTTTTACATATATTGCGTATTTGAACCCAAGAACTACTTGCCACACACTGTTCTAAAAACTCAGCATGTTCCCCAGTACACCATCAATTCACATGGGTGCAAAATGTAATTGTTCAAACTCATACAGGACAACAACTCAAGCCTATGAAAGGAAGATGTCACAGTTAACTCAGGAGACCTCCTGTGGATCACTAGAGGCTGCAAGGATATTGCTGTACACTTACTCTCTTTGCCTTAGTGTTGCCTACTTGGGTGAAAGGGAGCTCTGGTTTTACCCAAATGCTGATGCCTTGTCAGATGAGGCATTTGGGTGTGTTTACTCAAGTTGAGCCCAAGTCCTTCTGCAGCATATATTTCACACTACAGCTCTTGGATGATTACTCTGCATTTGTGGCCATAGCATGACCAGCTAAAAATGATGGCAAAAAATTGCCTAGAGGTTCTGTACACCATGGAAGTTGAAAAAATGAAAAGCCAGAAGATAGTAAGACTAGAAGATAGCAAGTTTAAGGTAACAGGAACAGATGAACACTTACTATTGACACACAAGACTAAGGTTGAAGCCAGATTTTAAGTACAGCAGAGGTGGAGTGTTAATCTGGCTGTGAAATCAACTAGCCTACATAAATTCCCCTGGATATTGACTGAAGACACAGCCAAGAGAGAGCTCCTTGGATGAGAAGAAAACCAGAAGCACAGAGTCTGCATTTCTGTTCTGTTATGGAAATGATGCTGTGAAACATCATCTAAACTGCTACAATGGAGCTTTAATCAGGGACTAGTTTCTCATCTCAAATAAATCAGGGTGGCAGTAGCAAAGAGAGAGATTCATCTATCTGAGAGCTCTTCACCAAAGTCAATACACTTTAACACTGATATACCCAAATTGCCTAGTGTTATAGAAATCAGTGTAGATGTATTAAATTTTATCTATCCCAGTCAGCCAGCCTATGTTTTTTCCTTCCACCAAAAAAAAAAAACCCTGAATCCCCACATTGCAAACTGTCTCTGAATAGCCTCACCAGACTTCTGAGTTTTCTTTGTGGCTTCGGTTGCTTATGATACTGACAAGACTAAAGCTGCTAGAGACTGGGCTATGCTGTTTTATTTTAGAGTACAGAGCATAGTTTAGGGTGAGTATTTTGGAGTCTTTCCATCACCAGATTTCTGTGCTCTCTTTGGCAGACACACCAGCATGAAACTGTGTCCATTCACAGACACATAGACCAATAAGCCTCTTGGCCCTATTTCTTGAGCTACTTCCAGTTTTTCTCACGAGTTTTGGAAGCTAAACTCTTGATCTCCATTTTTTTTACCCCATCCTCTGTATTGTTGACTTTAATTGCAAATACTCTGGGGCCTTTATCTGGGTCTCTAGGTACTATCATACTATAAATTATATATAATAATAATAATTTCATATTTGATCATCTGCCTTGTAATGGCTTTTTTTCTTCTGGGCTTTAAACTTTTTTTTATTTGATTGCATCCTTGCCCTAATTTCAAAGAGAGAAAATAATAGATTTTCTAGAGAACAATCCCAAAAGTCCTATCTACAGCTGATCTGCAATTCAATATAATGGTTCTTTCCTTTTTCATTATTTTTTCCCCTTTCAGATTTGAATAGTATAATTTGTGTGATGTTACTCAATTTCTCTGTTTTAATATGAAATCCTATTTTTAATCAATTAGGAAAATTTGACCTAATTATGGAGTAAATTAGGTCAGCAACTTAAACATTGTTTTATAAAGTATTTAATTGGAAATGTGCTCAACTAAAGCATTGCATTAGCAAGTTAATTTGGAAGAAACAGTCAATGGGATCCCCTGACTGCTGTTTCAGAAATGATAGTGACAAAGCTGAAGTCCTGTGCAGTCTGATGAACTTGGCTTTCACTAATAGCTTTGCTATGAACCTAAAGGTCCAAGCAACTGCAGCTTCTCATTATACAAGACATAAACACACAGTGGCTGCTGGCTCCTGGGAGACAGCACTGAAGAGTTCTGAAATGACTTGATTGATATATAGCTCAAGAGCCAAGAACACATAGAGGTGACCCAACTTGCTCACTCACCATCACTAGTCATTGGCAAAGGTAGTAATAGTTCTTGACTGCCAGAGTGCCCCCAACCAGAGAACTAGACTGTCTCTAGCTAATGCACATGCTAATAATATTTCTTAAAACTCCCCAACACCTTTTTCTTCAGTATTTCCCTTTAGCTGGTAGAGATCCTAACATCAGGGTTGTCAGAACTTTCCCTAAAAATGCCCATGTGCCACAAAGTGAAGAAAAGAAGGCTGTTTAAAAGCTCACTAGTATAGGAAATTCAGCTTTCACACCCAGAGGATGTGTTACTGGTCACAGCTCTGCACTGGCTGCCATTAGTGTCAGGACAGCTCATTCCCTTCTATATGGACCCATTTCTCCACTGGTGCTTTTCATTGGAGCAGTACTACAATACAAATGGTTTTAGCATCAGAAAAAGAACTTGTCTGACACCTTTGTGCTGTCTATGCCATGTTTCATTCTCATTTACAATTGGTGGTTTTAGCATTGTGTACTTACAGTGTTGCAGTGGAAGAAACAATTATGACTCTACTCTGGACATCAACACATTCTTGAAAGGCCACTAATTTCCAGCTGATCACCTAAGGTTTCTTCACTGTAGGGTGGGTATTGCTGGACAAATGTATCAGCACATTATTTATCCACACTGGCTCAGAATTTTTCCTTAGATAGTGGCTCTCAGGGAAACACTTACAAAGGCCTTCCACACTGGCAGAGCCCTTGCCACATGTTACTGCTTCATGACTGAGAACAACAGCATTGTATTCCACTAAAAAAACCATACCCAGAGGGTGCTTGCAGGCTCAAATCACTTCAGTTTTACACTAATACTTTTTGTCATTAAGTTTCATGTCAGGCCATTATTGTTTGAATCTTTTGGTTGAAATCCAAGCTACAGAGGCCAGAGAGGTTGTCATCCACTTGGTACCTTGGTACCTGAGTGGCTGTAACACCAAGGAAGCCACAGTGTTGCTGGCCCTAAGCCCCAACAAGAATACCTGCAACTTTGTACCCTGGAGAGAAATTTGGCATTTGGGCAATTTAATCCTCAGCTATTGCCACCTTACTTCAGGGAACAGTCTCATTTGACCAAGCAAACCATGGAACAGCACTTTTAAAACTCACTGAGGGCAAGCCAGGCTGGTGCTCTGCATATCATCTCTAAAATCAAGTATACCTGGATAAAAGAACTCACAGCTTTTGCAGTCAAATATTAAGTTCCTCAGGAGATCTCTGTGATAAGACCATGCCTCCTGTATCTTCCTTTAAGTCAATAGTAGCAATACATTATCAGATCACCTGTTTTCTCAGATACATTAAATCTAGTGGGACAAAGGTGAAGATGTTCACTGTTGGCAACCTGACAGAGTTGGCAAAATCATGTGCCCCTAAAAAGCATCAGCTTTGATTTTAAATCATGTCATACTTCAGGAGAGAGGATATGCAGTCTCCTCTTCTGGTGGGCTCCTTCAGTGACAGTTTCATTTCAGCCTTCAGGCAGTATGAGCTTGGGAAAAATCAGTGCACAATCCCAATCTTGCTAAGCTGTCTTCACATGAAACCACCACACCAGCAGGATCTCTAGACTTTCAAAGGAGTTTAGTGCAAGACACATCTTGCCCTAATCTATGCTTTTACATGAATAAATTTTCCCACCTTCCGGAGATTTCAACTTCCCCCACCTTAGTTATTAAGGGAGAAGTTTCTATTCCAGAGTGTACTCATATATTAAATAACTAAAACTTGACCATCCAAATTCCACCAAAGAGCTTGTAGGAAACACAGGGCCTATTTGAAGTGCAAATTACAAGTATTTAAAGAAAAATATAATCAATATTTGTTTACCTTCATTCAAACATAAGCACACTAAATTGGCCTGACATACACGTTGTGCAAGTATTTCCTGCCACAGTAACACTACCAGTGATGACACTTTGTAATACAGCTGAGCAGAAGTGTCTAAATTGCATGGAACTGCAATGGCGAAACAGGGAGATTTGGATTCTAAAAATAGGATAAATAATGCTGGGAGGTGAATTTCCCATCCCTTCAGTTTTTTGAGGAGAGCTGAGAAGCACAAAAAAAATGAAGGGGTAATAAGGCAAAACAGGGAAGAAGAACATGAACTTCTCTTCCAGCTTTCCTTCTGGAAGAGCTCTTGAATCTGATTTTAAGGACTTCAACCATGGAAAGCACCAAGAGCTGCAGCAGTGTTAGCTACACAGCATCAGCCTTATTCACACTCATGGTTACAGTAAATTCACGAATACAAGCCGCACTGAGTATAAGCCGCATCTCTGGGTGTTGGCAAATATTTCGTTTTTTGTCCATAAATAAGCCGCACCTGAATATAAGCCACTCTGTGTTCACAGCGAGGACCCGCATGCAACAAAGTTGCCAAATAGTAACAGAATGGCGGCAGGGTGGGGTTTACTGGCTGAGCTAAGGCTGTGCAGGCTCGGCCCGCTAGGGGCTGCTGACGGGGTCAGGTAGCCCAGCCAGGCGCTGCCGCTTGGAGGGGCCACTGGGGGTCAGCCACCGCTGCCATTGGGCTCAGTCACCACGGCCCGGCACTGCCCTGTGGTGGCAGGCAGGGACAGAGCCCCCCACCGCCTCCCCGAGCAGCGGCAGTGGCGGCCCGGGTCCCCCCGCTCCTCCCAGAACCACAGCAGTGGCGGCCCGGGTCCCCCCGCTCCTCCTTGAGCCGCAGCAGGGGTGGTCCGGGTGCCCCGCCGCCTCCCAGAGCCGCGGTAGTGGCGGCCCGGGTCCCCCCTCTCCTCCCTGAGTCGTGGCAATGGTGGCGCGGGCTCCCCCCGTCTCTCCCCCGGGCTGTGGTACAGAAGGGAAGGAGGGAGCTCTCCCGCCTCTCTCCCCGCCCCCCGTGCTGCCTGCAGGCAGCCAGGCTCCACCCGCGGTGCAACAGAGTAGCAATTTGTAACAATCGCAAAATGCCGACTTTGCAGCAGCTCGGCTCAGCACTCTGGCTGGCACTTCTGAGGTTGTAAATGTCAGAAAATTATTCACATATTAGCCGCTCCTGAGTATTAGCCCCATTTTCGGTTTAGGAACAAACTTTTAGTCAAATTGGTGCGGCTTGTATTCGTGAAATTACTGTAATTTAGAATAAGATTGTCAAAGACTAATTGTTTAAATAAGTAGCATTAACGACTGATAGTGATTAAGCGCTAACCATCGGCAGTGTATATCTGCTAATGAGTGTCAATCTAGAAATGTACTGTTTTGAAGTTGGAAACCCACTTGATTTATCAGATGTTTAAACACTCCAACCACAGTAATCACTAATTCTCTCACTGAAATACTTATATGATGTGTGGATATTCATTTGTAATAAGTTTTTAGATTCCAAATGACCATCATAAAATTCTGTACACAAAGCCATCAAAATTTAGGAAGAATTTCAACCCCAAAGCTCTTTGCATCCCTCTCAAATACATCAAAAGTGATCATTACTGCTGCATCAGCAAGCCTGGAAACCTTCAGACTTTGTGATAATTTGGTGCATGGATTAAATATCTAATTGGACTCCTTCTGCCTAGAGACAAAGCCTTAGGACCAGGACGTCTTCCATCGGCTTTAGAAGCCAAGGTTTTTGATGCAGACTACTACCTCAGTATGTGTGACTCCAGAGCTGGATAATCCATTCTGGAGACACCTAATTCTGTTCTACAACACAGAGAACCTCTGTCTGACTGTCCTGTGCTAAAACAAAGATTTTCTAACAAAGGACAAATGCAATCAAATTGACATTATCCCAGCTGTATAATGACTGTCATGGTACAATGACTGCTGTACATTCTCTTCACATGGAATGCAAATGGACTTATATGAATCTTCACCAAGAGGGTTGGATACTAGTAAAAAAAGGTGTAAAACAAAAAAACATTTTGATGCCAATGCCAGATAATATCTATTATATAACATTATAATACTTATTATATAACTATTGATTTATTTTGTTTGTTTGCAACTGTCTGGTTTGTTGGTTTGTGGTTTTTGGTTGTTTGTTTGTCTGGTTTTTTTTTTTAACTAAGTAATTAACTACTCAACAAAACCATGAGGAGAATAGGAAATTAGAAAAATACAATGGTCCTTGATTAAGGGAATAGGATAAGCAAGTCAGTTGCCCATTCTGCCCTTGAAATGAATGAGTTACCACAACTCTTAGCACAGGAGAGACGTTGTTGGTTTTTTTCCCTTAAAAGTAAGAGCCATCAGTGCTGATTAATCAGCACCAGACTAGACATACAAGAGGGTCCACAACTGCAACAATAATTTCACTATTATAAGCCGCACCATTTTGACTAAAATTTTGGTCCGAACCCAAAGTGCGGCTTATAATCAGGTGCGGCTTATATATGGACAAAGAATGAAAAGTCGCTGTTTTAGTTTGGAAGACAGGTGTCTGCTGAGAAAGGCAGGAACTTCTCTTTGAAATGGAGAATGTAAACCCCCTCCCTCCAAATTATTATAATTTTGAAATCAAAGGGCTTTCAGGCAAAGATATGGGAATTTGGAAAAACAGTTCTTTTCTAGGGAAATTAAAATAGAAATACACTACTACAAAGAAACAAACTCCAAACCCTGACAAAGTCAGAGTACAACCTGACACCCCGTCAGGCAGGGTGTTGGTGGCAGTCCCATTAAATGGTGGCTGCATCCTCCTGCAGTGACAGATGTGATTCAGTTGAAGCAGTGGTCCTGTAGAACGTACAGGTTCCCTCCGGAGGTCCAGTGGTGATGCAGAGAAATTCGGTTTTTCTCTGGAGTCCAGTGGAGAAAGGGGCTACCTTTGTGTCCCAAAACCTCTGTTTTTATCTTGGTAAGAAATGTTGGGCTCTTCCCCCCTGGCTGGAGCAACTTCCAATGGGATGCAGTAATTTTATCAGTCCCACAGCGGGGCTCAATGGCCATCAGCAGAAAATGACTCACTGGAGGAAGGATGGGTTGTGAAAAGATAAAAAACAATGCCCCACCTGGTTTCAATGGATGGCCCATTAGCAGCATATCTGCCGTTGAGATAAGGATCACTGCCCCCACCCTCAACAGATGATGATAGAATAGATACCTTTTATCACACTCTGTATTGTAATGTGCGGCTTATAATCAGGTGCGGCTTATGTATGGACAAAGAATGAAAAGTTACTGACACCCAGAGATGTGGTTTATACTCAGTGCGGTTTATAATCGTGAAATTACTGTACTTACAAAATCCAGTCTTGACTGAACATAATGATGTTTTACAGAATGAGAACTTACTTAGTATACAAAGTCTGATAGTCTGGCTTGGTTCTGTTTGTTTTATATCTGGAAGGAAAGACTGTTTTTTACATGCCAGTCCTGACTTTTCAAGTTCATTTGAAAATACTTGTTTCTAACTGGTAGCATCTAAGTTGGCGTCATAGCTGAATTTTCCCTTGTTCAACTGAAAAAAAGTTAACACTGCATGATTTTATTCCTACTTGGAACACAAGAAGCTGCTTATAAACTGCATGCAACATGAACCTAAACCAAAAGGGAAGAAGGACTGCATTTGTGTTGGAACTAACCCAGCTTGGCATAACAGTGAGGTGCTACTTTTGCCTGACTGCACAAGGACCAGCTGCAGTGATGGTGATGGGTACTGATTAGAAAGCCTGAGTTGTGCTAGGGGGTGGCATTGCAGGTGTCAGGCAAAGTCAGACAAAAAAATGTGCTCTGAGTGGCTGGTGCCAGAATGCAATTATTTAAGAGGTAAAAAAACCAACAGGAAATAAACCCAAATGAAAGAGGATTAGATGGTGGGCAAGATTATCCTGTAAACAGGCCCTCACTTCTGCTTCCTTTTAATACAGGTGGGGGCCAAGGAAAACCATGTTTCCAGTGCTAATGGGCCTTGTTGAAGGTATTAAGACATTTTTATAAAGAATGAGAGGCTAAGGGATTAGGACTGATGGGTATTCACTGAGCATTCATGAATTAGCATCAAAGGATGTCTGCCTCAATGGAAACTTAAAAGCAGATCTAAATGGAGATACCATTACAGGAGGAAAATGGCATGAACATTTTTGTAGTTAAAATCAATATTGTTATTATTTAAGTATAGCTCATTATACATGTATGTTAATTTCTGTCCTGAACTTCAAGATATAAAGCAGACTGAGAATTTCTATTCAGTCTTGCTTATCATTGAAGCACAGGGGATATTAACTTTGGTAAGAGGATTAATGGATGCTCTCTCTGGGTCTAGAGTGGGACTTCATGGCATGACTGCAGCCTACATAGCCCATACAAACACTGAATGCTACAGCTGTGTGTGCTAAAGAAAAGCAGAAAAATCCCAAACCACCTTTATTTCAGGAAAATGGCTAAGAAAAGCATGCCTGTTAGAAAAAAGTCCTGTACTAAGCACAAACAGCTACATAGGAGTAGAGTTGTGGGGATGAAAAGCCCCATGTCCACCAGGTCCAAGTGGCACAGTAGCGTACTGGGTGAGCAAATGGTGAAAGCAATTTCCAAACCTGTGTGTCCGTATGTGTTCACTGCAAAAAATGGCTCATGCTCCTTCTTGTGCAAATGCTTCCTGACTGTGAATACCAGAAATCAAACCAGTCCTTATTGCCCAGAAGGTGCAGCAGAATGAGAGAAGAGCTGGAAATAATGAAAAATGTTTCTCTAGCTGAAACTTACCATTTTTCTAGCTACTGAGGTTACTCCTGGTCCTTCAGCTTCTGCTCACTGTGGTGATGAATTTTCCAGCAGGTAAGGGAGGAAGAAAAGCAAAGTCTATGGGTTGAGATAACAATTTACTGAAAGCACAGAGCAATGTAATAAGAAATGCACAACAGCAACCACAATATTAATAACAAGAGCATGCACAAACAGAGGGTGTTTTACTTACAAAAATGTGTTCACCATCAGGATCAAAAACAGGTAGGCTGTGTCCATGTGGCTTCTCCAGACAAGGATCAGATGGTGACTGTTCCTGCACACCACACCGTGTAGCCATCGGGAACAAAGGCAAGATGGCAGGGGATGTTACCGCAGCTAATGTTTCATACTCCTTGCCCAAAACAACAAAAAACAATGACAAGCAAACCCTCTGGAAGCTGCATCATCTGAGCTGGTTCACACTGCCTCTCCACTGGGCTCAGTTCCACTTCCTTCCACTAGATCAGAGTTTTCAGAGCCCCTTTGAGCCTGGCCTTTTCACACTGTGCTCACGGGCCCAACTCCTTATTCAAGATGTGCACAACAGCTCGAACAGTCGTTAACTCAATAGTCCATATTTCGACAATGTGCAACTGTGGCAGTTCATATTCTTAGGACAGTGATTTACTTGCAATCTTGTCAAAGCCTCCACTGCTCTAATGAGCAGAAGCTGTAATTTAGCTTAAGGATGGGCAGGTTGTCCCCAGCCAGGAGCAGAACAGGCAGCAGCTTCATCCGCAGCACAGGCAGCCTGGCTTTTTCCTCCTGGATTAAGTGAACCCTGGGCAGGACTCTCCCCATCTCCTTTCAAAGGCAGGAGTGATGTGTCCCAGAATGTGTATGGTTCCTGCTCAGCAATTTGCAGGGCAACATCACTGACCTAGTTGCTCTCTGCTGATGAGCCCAGGACTGAACTGGTTCTTCCCTCCCTGGGAAAGAAGGCACTTTTCAGTGAGAAAACTGTCAAAAAGCATCTTCAGTTTCACATGTTGCACTTGAATAATACTTTCTCTGTTTATTAACTAATAATGAAGTGTTTAATAATCAGAAAATATTTATAAACTAATAATTCATTATTATTTATATATTTTAAGTTGATTAGTCAACATATGCTCAATATTAAACTACGATACTTATAATCAAGTGATCACAACAGTTTATTTACAACCATCTCAAGAATACCCCTGGTGCTGCAGAGAGCAGAAACTGAACTCCCCCTGCCCCATGAGCATGACAGGAGTTGGGCAAGATCAGGCAGCATCCCGACAGTCACTTCGCACAGATCCATCCCCTTGGCTTCAGGGAGCTGCAGAGTGCAAGAGCTAGCAACGCACAGGTGTAAAAAATCAAGAAAGGATGACAGGAGACCCAAATGGGTTAGTTGAGATCTGCTAGTCAAACTGAAGGACAAGAAGGAAATGCATAGGCAGTGGAAGCAGAGACAGAGACTTCTTCGGAAGGGACAGTTCCTGATTGTCTAGGGTTTGGGTTAGGAATGGCAAGGCATGGCTGGAGCTGAACTTAACAAGGGATGTGTCAGTGGTGGATGAGAAGCTGACATGAGGTGACAATGTGTGGCTGCAGCTCAAAAAGTCACAAGTGCCCTGGGTTGCATCAAAAGAAGCTTGGCTTCAGGTCAAGGGAAGTATTTCTGCCCCTCTGCCATGCTCTGATAAGCAAGTCTAGAGGAGGCCACAGAAATTGTGAAAGGGCTAGAACACCTCTCTTGTGAAGAACAACTGAGAGAGTTTGGTTTGCTGAGCCTGGAGACAAAAAGACTCCAAGAAGACCTTATTGTGGCCTTTAAATACTTCAGAAAGATTCAGACTAGAATTTTTTTACAATAAGGGTAGTGGAATACTAGCACAGGTTGCCTAGAGAGGTGGGAGGTGTCCTACCCTGGAAATATTCAAGGTCAGGTTGGACAGGACTCTGAGCACCCTGATCTATTTGAAGATGTCCTTAATAATTGCAGGGAGGGTGGACTAGATGATCTTTAAAAGTCTTCTAGAACACAAAATAGTTGGTGATTCTATTATTGTTAAATATTCTGATACTGTGCACAATGAACAAGCAAATGACAGGAGTTGAGGCAATGTGAAGGCTACAAAGCTGCCTGAAATAAAGTATTACCAGTAGTTTTGATCAGAAAAATCCATTGCACAGAAAAAGAGGGAATAATATGACTGATGAACAGATCAGATGTTAAAACACTCTCTTTAAGGCTGTTCCATGACTGCTCTATGGAGCAAACTCTTTCAGGGACTCTTTAATGCAAATAGTCTGTACTGTGGGGGAAAGAATTCACTTTTTCACAGATATCAATGCTCAATAACCAACTCATACCTCAGTCAGTAACTATATGCTTTATATTACATATATGTATGTCATCCACTCAGCACCAAGTTTGGAAAAAGAAGAAGCCCCCAGGCCAAACACATATTACAAATACAGAAATACAGAATAAATGCCAGATTATTGATGCCTTTTTAAATTTTTTTCTTCTTACTCCTAAGGCAAATATGTGAAAGTAAAAGAAGCTCCTGGACTACTAGAAAAGGAAGCTGAATTGGATGCATCCATCATGTGCCACATAGGAAAGTAAACAGGGATGCGCAGGTAAAAGGATGTTATCGTAACACTCTGTGTAAGTGTTATAGCCTGTGATGCAATGAGGTTCCAACTCACCTTTAGTCAGGCTACAGACAGAGGGTAGAAATGTCTCCCCTGTTCTGTAGGGTGCAGCCAAGCATTGGGCTGCCTCTCCAGAATAACATCTCTTGCACATTGAACTCCTGTCTGCCAGTCCTATGACAGTAAAGATCCAGGTCTGGGTAAAATGAACATCTGAACTATTTCTAGATACAGGCTTAGTGTAGGGCACACTCAAAGTTATAGCTTGACATATTTGCAGTTGCCTGATGGTGTGGTTTTCCCCTTCTCCTGCAGAAACCAACCAAACAACCACACTCTACAGTTGAAGATTCTAACCAAGGATCTGTATTTAACTCCTCTCCCCACGTATGTATAAAGGCATTACCTGTTTACTGTGTAATTAGATGTCATCTAGTTTTGCTACACCAATTATTTTTGCTTGTTTCTGAGTACCACTTTAAACTCTTCCTTGATTTTGTTGCATGAGATGTGACACAGAAGAAATTTGTTACACTTTGCTCTTTCTGGAGGGGTGCCTGAGCAGCTTCTAGTTTGTGTAAGCAACTGCTCTACCAGTGTGGGACCTGAATAAGATGTTGAGCTTTGATGGCAGGCTGCTGCAAAGAGCACATGACTTGTAGGGTGTCACGGCAGTTTAATTCTCAAAGTTGAGGGGATTTTTATATTACAAAAGCTGCTTTGCTGTCTGATATATGGGTTTTATGGACTTGCTGCCTGAATTTCATTTTTGGGACAGAGTTAGGGAAGTATTTTGGAACCTGAAGTTATAAAGTAGCTCAGCAGAAGGATTATCAAAACAACTCATAAATGCTTCCAAATCTGCACCATTTGGACAGTTTTGAAGACATGCACTTGTCAACACCCTTGAGTTCTCTTTAGTTTTCAAAAATTCAAGAGTTCCTGAGTGAAGAAGGGGTTATTTGAATATAAAGTTAATTTCAAAGTACTTAATTTTTAAACATGCAAACTTCCTCTAAATCAGTAGAATCTGGTGGTGTTTTGAAAAGGGGACAGGGAATGAGGTTTGGTTTTTTTTCAAAAATATGAACATTTTCATGCAAAATAGAAACTAATCTCTTTGAAACAAACCAGTCTCTGTTCCTTACTTCTCTTCCCATGGGTTCTTCATAGAAAAAACAATGCAACTAGGCAGGGAGCAATCGCCCCCAACAGCTAGTAATCAAGGATACAGATGGCCTCTGAAACCAGGCAGCATGTGACCATGTCATGTTACTGCCCAGACCAGATCCACAGCAAATATCATCCCTGTAACTTCCAGACATGTGATGTATCCTGATGTCTCATGGGACTGAAACAGCCTGGTCAGGAACTGACTGGTTGTCTTAGCCAGGGGTCCTGTGGCAGCATGGTCCTCCTGTGCCATTTAATGTTCCCTGCATTGAGTGGTTCACCAGCAGCACCACACAAAAGCATTTGGGCATGACCTCTGTTCTCTTACTATGGCCCTCAGTTTCTCACTACAGAAAGCCATGTCAGCAGCAATGCTTCCTCCCTAACTTTTGCTTTTAAGCTTCATTTTCTCCTGCTCCATCTCTGTAGGCAGATAGAGTGACAGAAAGAAAGGTGTCACAACACACAACAACAGAAGGAGATAAAATCAGAAAGAATATGCAGCAACTTTCATTCTCCCCATTTACAAAGAATTATACTTCTCATCAGTCCTTGATAGCACGGATGCTCCCCAGTTGGTATTTCTAAAAGCTGCATCACTGCCTGCTCAAGCCTATAATTGCCAAAAAGGATCTTTATCTCTCAAAACCAGGTGAAAACTGTGAGCCTCCCTACTGAACAGAACAGGGGAGGGATGTAGCCAAGGTGTGTCTCTAGGTTACCTCTAACAACCTACTATTAGCCACTTCTGTCAAATGCAGAAGGCTGCTTGTTTACTGAATTTCCAGACCATGAACAGATCCTGTCTCCTCAGGAGACAACTCGTTTGTCATGGCATTGCTTTGCTAATACACCCTTCACACTGTTGGTACCAGCTACTTGTTACTGCAGAGATGTTTAATTACTTGCAGAGTTCATCAATGGGGTGCTCGCACTCACTTTACATTTTACTTTAGAATTTACTACTCCTGCTGCAGACTACAAAACAGGAAACCTTTCATTTCCAAAGACATGGCTGCTTTTTCCCAAATGCTGGCTGGCTTGGCTTACAGAAGATGAGGGTTACACCTGCCTGTGTAGCATTGAATACATACGCTCTCTACATGCTCCATACACATTTTATATACAGGGCACTCTATGTACTGGGAGATGCCTCAGCAATCTGACATGGATGCACTTCAACAATTACAGAGTTGACCTATATAAAATAAAAATGCATGTTAGTGTAATGCACATAGAAAGCCAACCTACAATTTTAAATTATCATAGCTTTATAGTATTTATTTGTTCAATGCCTTTTAAAACATAGTGATGCAATCAGTAGACTTCAGCTTTTGTTTGTTAGTATACAAAGAAAAACATCAAAGATGCTAACAAGAATGTAAGAGTTACATGGATGATCAAAGGGTACTGACAGCAAAAGCCCTACACTGAAGTGTGTGAAAATTTCAAAAATTTAAATATGGTTTTTACAGTCTTTCTATGAGTCATATGGATTGCAAAAGAGGAAAAAGACCCCAACACATGCCTTATCACACTGCAGGCATTATGAGTACTCTCTGAGGCCACCTCTGTCATGTACATTATTTTACAAGAATTAAAACATTATTATAGTTATGCAGTACTGAAACTATTGCATAGTTTCTTAACAACCACCCCTCTCCTAACCTTCACATCCGTAAATGTGTTGCCAGTGCACACCAAGCTCATCAGCATGAACCATGTTTGGAATAAAGAGCTTCCCTCAGTGGGGCAGCCCACACAGAGGTTCCTTCCTGGCTGAAACAAACTGCTGGGAAAGGCAGATGTCTACACCAGAGTGAGCAATTCATAGAAAGGGCATTTGATACCCAGCAGAGTTGGGCATGCTCTGCTATCTGGTATCACCACAGTTGCTGGGAATGTTGTTTAAGTATTTCTCCTGTCTAGACATACTATTATTTTGCCTGTGCAAAGCTGCCTGAGCCATCTCCTGCCCATCAATCCCCCAAGAGGCCTCTACCAGACATGCCGGGAGGCTGCCATATGTACACTGACACCACCTATTGGAGGAGGCAGTTTTAGCACAACAGGAGGAAAAAAAAACCTTATGACTTACTCTTAAATGACTTACGCAGGTTCCCAAAAGAGTGTGGGGTAAAAGCCAGCTGATTTCCCAGGCAGAAATAAAGGCTGAGGGTAACACAGGAGACAGGATAAAAGCACAGACGTGCCAGTGAGGTGACAATGTGGTTGGAGTGCTTCTGTGCACAAGGGCTTCGTATGCTGCCCCCTCTTCTGCAGGGGCCTATTTAGTTTCAAACGGCAAATTTAGATTCAAATACAGCTCTTTTCCTCCCCGCCACCTTTGACATGACAAAGGGGAAAGCTGTTGAGCATGAAGCAGAGCTTCCCGTGTTTTGATCCAACTCTACATCTGTGTATTTAATGCTGTTTCTTCTGATTCTTTCTGTCTAGCAGATTTCCTCCTTCAGGAACCGAGGCTGACAAACCTATTTAATCTTTCATACTGGCACAGTGATAACTTCTTTTTTAATATTTCATATTGTTGTACTGACAAAGAACATAAGACAAAACTTGGCATGAACACAGTCCAGAGGAGAATCTGTTTAAAAATAAAACACTTGGGAGAATGGAAGGAAACAAGTAGCCATGCAGCTGTAAATAACATTAATTTAAGGTAAGCAGGTCAAGACTATAATGAAGTGCTTGTAAATAAAGAAAATCCAAATATTTATACTAATCAGCAGGTCCAATTATTTCACTAACCCCCTCACTAGATGTACTAAGTGACTTGCAGCTATTCGGTTTTCTGAACCCATGTGCTGTCATCCTTTCTGAGATGGCTCCAGAGGGCTGAAATGTAGACAAATGCAAGCATTAATCCAGCAGCCTGGCCAGCCAAGACACAGATGCATTAGGAGGTGGCCGTAGTCCTTTGCAGTGCGTGTGCCACAGTGGCAGAGTGGAAGTTGAGAGCAATATGCTGCTGGTACGAAGGGTGTACCCTTGTTTAACATTCCTCAATTATCTGGGGTGGGTACAGACACTGGAAACCTCTGGATCCAGTGTTAATGAGAACCCAACATGCAAACAGCTGCCCCATGAGCAAAGGTGACAGACCATAGCTAGGTTAAAGCAAAACTTTGAACATACAAATTTATTGCTACCACCTTGTTCCACAGGGGCATTGCCTATAAGCAAAACCCAGGGACTTGCATTCAGCCACTCTATTCTCAGCCACTCCATGTCAATGTCCAAGGCTGCAGCCATCTCTTGAGCTTTTATGATTTATCCCAGCCCCAGGCCTGAGTGTGCCACCTGCCAGACAGACTTGGTGTGGTCAATTTGCTGGACTGCCCTTTGTGGGCTCCAATTCCCATAAGGGGTAGATCTGGGAATGTAACCCAGTGCACTGCTGGCTCACAGCTTGTCTGCCCTCCTTGATACTTCCCCCACAGCCCACTCTGCCTGCCTGCCCTCCTGTGTCCTTTCCACACACCACAGGCTTCAGATATCTCAACATAAAGAAAAAGTATGATGGAAAGCTTAAAGACCTTGTATTCACTGGCAAAAACCAAAAAGGAAGAAAAAGCAGCCACTAAGCAATTAATTGAAAAATTGTTGGCAGGCCAGGCCAGAGTGTTGCTGCTGCCTTTAATGATAAATGATAATAGACTAGTCAACACTATACAGCAGGATAATACAAACACACCCTCTAGAATGAAAGCATAAAATGAGACATACTATTATCATAGATAGATTAATTAACTAGAAAGAGAACATTAAAGAGCAAGGGGTTATTAGTGTGCAGCCAATAGCCTATTCCAAGCATGAATTTGATGAATACAGGTAGCCAGAAATGTGACACACAAACATGGAAGCAGATAGCAGAAAGATGTTTTGGAAGCTGCTCAGCAATTATCCCCTCCTGTGGCTCCTCTCTCCAGCTGCAAGGGAGCTGATGACTCTGGAGGCCACAGGGCTCCAGCACTGAGCTGGAAGCTTTCTGTTTGCATGCAGCTGAAGGTCAAAGGCAGAACCTGGCCAAAATATGATGAGACTTTTTGATGTGCCTGCAAAATACAACTGCCTGGTAGGAAGGTTCACAGTAGGTGCTGAGCAATGGATAGGATATGTAGCAGGAGGTTATTAAAGTTTCAGTGAGAAACACTTTGAAAAATGACTGAATGTCATAGTTTATTCTTATCAAGAGCTTTCCTGGTGAAAATAGTACTGCTTTCCCCAACGGCAGTTTGTCAATTGTACATTTTGCATCAAGAAAAATGTTTGCCATTTAGAAATAATGAACAAAACCCCATGTTAGATACAGGAAACAAATAATGAACCAAAATATGGAATTTACTCAAAGAAATCTTTGGTCATGTTGTGTCAAAACTGACATGACAGAGATATCTATAAATAACAAGTTTTTGGGAGTTACTCATCCTTTCTCTCAGTCCGCTACAAACTCATATGGTGCTGTACATCAGGGAAAGATAAATGTGTTTTCTCATGCAGAAAAAAAATAGAAAAAACATGCATTTCATTCCTAGATGAGAAAAGTGTTTTTAGTTCACACTCGATTTCATTTGGAGAATTTCTCAAGACACAGTGTTTGTTGTACTTGTAGTAACTAATCCTCTTCACATTAGCACTAAAGTGAACTTAAAATAGGGTCCTGGACCTTCTGAAATGTTCACATCTGAGACAGAGGGGAATTTAAATAATTCATCTCCAGCACATCTGGAAGAAAGAGGAAGGAGTAGACTAAATGCCTGGCCCTGGCAAAGTCAGTGCAAGGTCTCCTGATTTAGAAGGAGTCAGGTCAATGCAGAGTACTCATGAGACTCCTGCACAGTCCTGCAGAAACCAGGGACTACATTTTATGAAGAAACTCAGTCTGGCAGATATGATCTATGTTAACAGCTAAATGACATAATGTTTGGATCAATATTAGTATTTGTCCTGGAGTACAGTAACATTTCTGACAGGCTTTTGGAGATTCCACATCTATTTATGGAGATAGGGTGGTTTCTTCCCATCATCTTTTCTCATCCTGCACTTTTTGCTAACTGTGGATAAAGGCTCAGCATCCTTTCATACCTGAATTGGTCTCTGTAATGCAGAGCCAGAGAGATTAAAAAATGCTTTACATTTCCCCCAAATATCAGGAAGACAAGATTCTCATACTGACTTATCCTCAGCTGACTTATTTGCTAGAACAGATTCAGACCAAAATTAAGTGAAAACATATGAACCACTAATGCTTTAAAAATAGCATGGTGCCATAGGCATTTATTATTATCACAACAGTTCTAAAAGAAATTGGAACCCTCTTTGATGACAGACAGTCTGCATGGTCTTTATGGAGAGAGAAAGAGAGAGAGAGAGACCCACATGCTTTTTAATACAGATATAAATTGTAACATCAATGGCACAGCATAAATACCTAGAGACTTTACCACATCCCAAAGAAATATATCAGCCAAGCTGTTTAAATCTCATCTTTAATTCTCTTTTTGCCTTCCATAGAATTTATGAAAATATTGCAGAGATCCACAGTATCTCATCAGATATTTATTTATTAATTTAAAATATTAATATGGGAGAATCCCATTAAAATATTGCCAAGCAGGAAGCACAAGACAGAAGCAGAAAGGTTCTGCAAAGTGGTAGATACAGCTACACATAACACCTCCCTAACATCTTTCATTGTTTTATTTTGCCACTTCTTTGAAGCCAGCTGTGGGGAAACCTTCAAGTGGTTTCTGTTCTTGCGAGGCAAAAATTGATTTCTACTGATATTTGGAAAGGATTTTTGCAAAAGTTTATGTTTGGTAGGGATTCAGATGGAGATTAAAATTTCTGGTTTCATCCTGTTCAGGTTTTGAGGGCTCACCTGGATAGATGTCCAAGGAGGAAAGGTTTGCTGAGCATACTGAATTATTTTCCTTTAACCATCTGACCTCTTCTATGTCTCTTATTTCAAGAAGGATATGGACCTTTTTAAAGAGACAAGAGGGAAAGAGAGATGTTTCACCAGGGAGTGGATCCCTACTTCCAAAGTTCTTAGGAGGATGCTACTCACTAGTTTATATTCTTTGAGTTGTTAAGGCATTTAAATTTAATTTCCCCCAAATGAAAACACTGATTCAGTAGGCTTGCCCAAAACATCACTTGCAAACCTTAGGAAATGTGTGATGTTGCCTTGAAGCTCCTCCTAGAAAACCCTTCCCCCCCAGGCCAGTTGTGGCATCCATTACCCCTATTTGTACAAATTCATCCATAGGAGTCTGCTGGTTCTGATTCAAGCCCCTCTCACAGTGGCATGTCTGGCATTGCTTTTCCAACACTCAACACAGACCTGCAAACTGGTATCTGCGCCTTGCAAATGTTAATTCCCTTGCAGCAGAAGCAGGCTGGGGATCACTCATTGGGTTTGTCCCTGTTTTGCCAACAAAGCTGAGACACAGCTGTGATGTCAGCTCTCAGAAATGTGGCTGGAAAATTCTGGCTTATTTCAGGATCCAACAAAGCATGCATCTCTCTACATTGGCAGCGAAGAAGGTTGCATATTTTCATAGTTAGCAGGCTCTTTATTCCCAAGAATATTTGGTGGGATTCTGGTGTGTCAGCCAGGGGCCTTGCGAGATACCCTTGCCTCCCAGCAAAGGCAGAGGTGAAGCTGGTGCTAATGGCAGCAGACCCCCTCTGAAAAGCTGAACCTTGCAGCACAGCAAAAGCCAGCAGGAGGGGGAGAAATCTATGCTTACTCCATTTAAGCAAGAAACTCTTCACCTAATTCAGCAAGAATGAGAGCAAATGTCTCACTCAGAAGGAGGATAGAAAATGTAGCTCTAAGTAATTAACACAATAGCAAATGTCCCTAGCATCGCCCCATATGGTGTGTAATTTAAATCCTCTATTTTGCTCTCTATAAATGCTGCTGGAATTGATACATGACAATTTTAGAGCCAACTGAAGTTTAATTAATGTAAATCATCTCAATATCTGAAATTTAAGATACATTTTAAAAAATGATTAGGATCAAATCAAACATGTTCCACTCATGCTGAGCCATGCAAGGTAAAACTGTGGAAAAAAACATATATATTATGACATATGCTGGAAGGTAAGCTTTTCCCGGTTTTAAAACAACAATGTGCAGGAGATAGTTCTTTCTCTGAGGAGGACATGAGGGGTATCCCTGAGAAGTGTAGCCTTCTTGTGCAAACATGGCTTGCACAGGGAAATCAATATTAGCCAGGAAAAACTGAGCTATGAGGATATCTACATGTTCAACTCAAACACTGGAAATCCTCTTACATTCTGCTGTCCCTACGGTGAGAATATTGGATATAGATGAAAAGGGAGATTTACACCCCTGAAATCCACACCCTATAAAGAAACTGAGAAAGGCAGTAATGGCCCAGGATATCTCACTTGCTCCCTTAGACAGCAGCAGATTATTTGCGTGCAGCATAGTTTCTTCAGGCTCTCTCTTCCCCCTTTTCCTTAAATATTTGCTCAATATCCCCCTGTTGTGACAGGGCACCCCCTTCATGCTGAAGTCAGCTACAGGGCTCTTCTGATAGTAAGAGTATTACTGACCTGAGGTGTTTCTGACTCTGAACAGCAGACCAAAGAGAAAATAAGCAAGACTGAGAAACTGGATCTGCTATCACAAGAATACATCTGCAATTACAAGAGCATGCTGGAAACTGTATCTGCCTGTCTGGTTATGACATTTCAATTTCAGCCTTTTCCCTGTTGCAGAATGCACATTTGCCACCTATTTTCTAAAACTATACATATTTATTTCTTAGGCTTTTGAGCATGGATACAGTTCCCTGAAAAAAAAGATTGCTGTGAATTGAGATGTCCCTTAATTACTGTACTGGTCCTCCCACATGTGCTCTGAGCTTGTTAGATTCCTAAGGTACAACAATATAGCCTGCAACACTTGTTTCCAGTAACAATAAATATCGTCATAATCAGTTTTCTTTAAGAGTTTGAATTTATGGGAAGGAAAAAATAAAAGCGGGTCAGGGTAACCTACAAACAAAACAATGACTG
This sequence comes from Catharus ustulatus, assembly GCF_009819885.2. Taxonomy (NCBI): domain Eukaryota; kingdom Metazoa; phylum Chordata; class Aves; order Passeriformes; family Turdidae; genus Catharus; species Catharus ustulatus. The sequence continues at coordinate 27,291,509 of NC_046225.1, read as the reverse complement.
TAATCTCTTTTCAGATTTCATTCTTCCATACAGCACATTTCTGCATTTCTTATTAATGAAGGTTCTGCTGCTGAAATGTGCTGTATGTGGGGCAGAATGTATTTAATGCAATATGTAATTATTATTATTAATGCAACTAAGCTCAATGCAACCAATTCCCTTATCTCCAAGGTAAAATACAGTTCTCAGGTGAATTTTAATCTGTCTTGCATTAGGATTGCTATTGATTTGAAGAGGGTTTCATTTGAGTGCATTGTGTTATTCTTAATGGTTAATCAATGTGTCCTGCAACATTCCCCCTTCCCTCTACAAAGGGTGCAAGTTCTTAAAATTGAAATACAAAGGAAAATAGTTGCCAGGATTAGGTTGGGCTTTTTGTATTAGGTTGGCTTGTTTTAACAAAAACACAGCTAAAAGTTGCAGAGAAGCACCTCCTCTAACAATTAAAATATTTACATATCCATGGGCAAAAAAGGCAGTCCTTCAATTTTTGCCAGTATTGACTGAGATTTTCAAGTCAACTGCTGCAGTCCTTGAAGATTCAGCTCAAATGCACATGCTGTATAGAAAACTATTTAATACCTCAGAATGATTTCAGGACGGATTGTGGGTTTACTGCACGTGAGTATTATGAATGTGTACACATAAAAGTGCAAATGCCTGTATGCCCTTCTCTTTCATTAACAATTGGGTTCGTCCTAGCAAATGTAGGTCATTTTGTTCCTTCTTGCTTTCCTCACTGTCAAGTTCACTCGCAGCCCTTTTCTCAAGCCTCTTCTGTGGCCATTTAGATTTTGCTCCAGTGTCTAGATTTCTGCTGCAAGGGTATTAACCCTGTCTATCAGCTGAAGGGGAAAATGGTATATTCCCCACTTCAAAAATAATTTAAAAGAATGCATTTTTGACAAGGTAAATAGTCCTTCTTAATATTGGCTAGCAAGTACTGACAGTTACTTACAAAGCAGAGAAAAAAAATGTGGAGCAACTGTCTGTGCAGACAGGACTGCCACTTACACACAAATTCATCTTAAATATCGACATTGGCACTCCCGACAACCACTGGAAACATACTCTGACAATAAAAACTTCAGGGTGCTAGCCTTCACTCTAGGAATTTCTTTTTCACAAAAGCATATCTACACACATAAGAGGCATCTAAACCCCGCAAAATGCCTATCACTCTCTCTATTTCTCTTAAAACAAACGCACCACTCACCATGCTCTATAGTTACTTTTTATTCCATCTACCACAAGAGAATAAGGCTCAGTTGCATGTAGTGAAGACAGATTTTTTCCTGTTCCTCCCCCTAACCAAAAAAAATTCCCAGAGACAAAAAGAAAGCTTCTAGTTCTTGGTGTTCTTCCTTCACAACCCATGTATCACATATAATTAGCAAGTTAAACCTACAAATTAGATGTTGCAATTTGGTAATTATGCCACAATCTGGTATTTTTAACCCATTTTTGCCTGAGTTAGAAGACCCCTCATTACCTTTTGCTGTTGCGAAACAGAGCCAAATTTTCTGCCCCTACTGCTGATTTTTCATTCTCAAGTGAGAATATAGAGGGAAGGTGGAAGTACACGAATTTGAAGTTTTTCTGTTATTGTTCTGCTTCACTTAACATCTGCAACTGAGACTCTCATCAAAAGCTGTATTTATCATACCCACAAAATACATCCAGCCTACATTATACCTGAGACTGCACACGATGCAATTTGTAAACACTTTCTGTAAACTCTTTTTAAAATACAAAATGCAAAGTGGTTTTACTCACAGAGGATATGGGTTATAAATGCCTAGAAGAAAAAACTTCTTTTATTATAAGGGTGAAACGTCCAGATTCTTCTTATGCAGTGAAACTAGAATTATATTTACTTAAAACTGTCAAAGTGGAGCTCTAAAATATTTACTCATGTTAAACACATAGAGAATGACTCTTTAAAAATACCTCCAGCCTTTCAAAGAAGCTTCCCAGAATAAGCATCCTGTTTAGTGAGCTCTTCAGGAGAAAAGAAAAAAATGGTGCGAACCTATTACAGGCATGGTGCAGAGTTGCAGGAAAAGCATGGCAGCACAAACAACAGTAGATGAGAAGCCCTTTTTGAGAATGTCTCATTTTCCTTGACTTTCTAATCAGTCCTTTGTGAGCACCTCTTTAACTTTTCCAGTTCCTAATCAATGAGGAATGGGTGGAGCAGTGGAGAAGTGGGTGCTAGATGGGGTATTTTTTTTTAGGGAAAAGGAAAGTAGGATTCTGCCTAAAACTTTTGTGTGGAAGGAGAATACAGGGAGCAGAAGGAAGTCTTAAAAATTATGTGCAAATGCACAATAACACGGGTAGACACAGGGTGCTGAAGGCTCCTGATCTTTAGCTTATTTCCTGTTGTCTTTGCTATCGACATCGTTATTCCTTGTCCGTGGCTCTGGCTGGGGAATGTACTCAAGCAGGCACCTCATTTTAAGCATATGAGAATTCCCAAAGGGATTAACTGGGCAAAGAAATATTTGGTGGCAGTGGTTGCCCTCCCAGACCCCAAAAGGTGACAAAAGGTGATTCTCACTGATTCCTGCAGAGCTGCACGTTTATTAAAAGAACAGTTTAAAAAGGAAATAATTGCCTTTTCATTTCAATCCCCACTGCACCTCTTCCCACAGCACCAGACTCTGAGCACCTCTCCATTCCTGTTCCTGGTTATGCAGTTTGGACTATATAGGAAAGAATTTTAAATACTGATCTTAGTGACGAAATATTCACTTACCAGATCAAGGCATTTGAAGTGGCTTTGGATCTCTCAATATAATCAACAAACCAATTCATAGTTTTGCCTACTTTTTCAAGTGTGCAACCTGGAAAAAGTGACTGACAGACTTCGCTGGTTTTACATAGCAATGCTATTGAAAAATTCTCACTTATTCCTTTCGTGCAGTCTCTAATGGCTCAAGTGAATCAAGGTCGGTTTTCCCAAATCATGACATAAAACCTGATAAATAACTGACAGCACTTTCTTTGCAACATTTAAAATAAACAATTTCCTAAAATGTCAGGAACCACTGTAGGAATTTAAAAAAAAATAGACAGATGATAAAGTAAGCTTTTGCCTGATTAAAGTTCTTGAGAAAATATGTATGGAAAGGGGAGTAAAAAAGGCTTCAAGGAAACATTCCACTAGTTCTTAGTGGACTTCTTTAGATTCAGGTTAACGAAAATGTGCTGCTGGAAGTTATTGGTTTTTTCCCTTACATACTTAAGCCTGATATCTTAAAATAGATTTTAATGCCAAGTGTTGACTTCATGGAGATTTTGGGAAACAGAAACAAACATAGTCATAAATAACAGTACTGCATTTAGCATAGATCTGGTTTTCCTTTTAGAGCATTACCTTTTTTATCTCCAGAATTACCCAAAGCTGCAGCAATTGCCATTAGCTGGCACACTTGAATACAAAAAGAGATAATATTTGTTGGTTCTTTTAAAATGGTTAACATCAGTCCACTGTCAACAAGGAGTAAGAGAAATATCCGTCCTGAAATTGGTGTGAAAATGAAAACCAGTACGGGAGAGAAGCTGTCATATTTGATTTAATTATTATAAAAGCCTGAACTAGCTGCTGGGTAGCCCACAATAATGAGAGGGGAGAGACCTTCAGTAATTTTTCAAAAGCTCCTGAGTAACTGAATAAACTTGACTGAAGCTCAGTGGGTGCTGGGACCATAGGGAGATGCCCACTTGTGAAAAGTTTCCCCTTATCAACTCCTATTTTCAGCAGCAGCATTTTCCCACATGCTTTGCTGCAGTGCTGACAGTTGTGGAAGAATAAGCTGCTAAAGAAAAATTAAATATTTAGCCAAAAAGTCAGTCCTCTTACAAATATATTGCAAAGCTAATAATCTCCCCTTTAGCTAGGTAGCTTTGGTGTCTTTGCTGCAAGTATCCCTCTCCCCTCCAGTGGTTGCCCTGCCCTGCAGCCTCCTAAAACTCCCCAGGTCTCATCTCCTGAAAATTTACAGTGTTTCTCCTTTGGTAACCTGGTTCAGCATTACCTTCAAATATGCCTCCCCCAGAACTTGGATACAAATGGTTGCATAGCCCAGGGAAACAAGTAGGATAGCCCATGGAAATTATTGTCCAGCTAAGTTCTCTCCACTTGGGATGTAGGACAGTCAGCCTGCTTCTGAATTTCCCATAAAACAGTTTGGGAAATCCTTAAGAACTAGTAAGTGGCACACAGATCTAATTACATTTTGGGTACAACAGTACTGAAATAGCTCAGCAATAGTTCCAGCAACTTCACAGAACTTTGCCAGGACTATGGTTTTTATCTTCTCCCTGCCCTTTTCAAACATGCCTCTGCCCCAAGCCTCCTGTGGAGCCTCTTTACATGGTCCTCCTCACCTCTGCATAAACTTCCCATTAAACATGCAACCTAGGTGAGACCAAAAGTTGTGGGTTTTATGCCATGTAGGATCCCCATCTTTTCACCAGTATTGTGCAGACTCTGGGCAAAGAACCACATACTGCTGGGAACTGCTATACCCCAGGAACATTTCCAGCACTTAATCTGTGCCATAGTGCAGGGGTGGCACTGAAGCAACAAGGAGCTCCCCAACCTGTAATTAAGGCCAGCAAGACAGAAGCATTAGCCTCATGAAGAAAAGAAATCCAGGAAGTTTCAGGAGGTGCAAAATCTAACCTGATTCATTATGTGTGTGCGGCCCCCCCATTCTGGAATTTCCCATGGATTTTCAGTCATTTTGGCTTCAGTAGAAGGGGAAGTTGAATGACCCACAGTCCTTCTGCACCTCCCAGGCTGGTGGGTTTACTTGCTGAAGGAACCGAAGATCAGAGCTCGGGAGTTAAAGGAGGGGGACAAGGCTTCCACAGTGTTTCTTCAGAGTACGAGGTTTGCGTGCATCAAACTTTCAACAAACACTCCCACGGCTGAGTCAAACTTCCTTGCTGTGATGTGTGCCTTTGATGCCATATTCCCTGGTCAAGGCAGAGGTAGGAGGGAAGGGACCCCCATCCCTCATGACTAAAACATGCCCCACTGCCAAACCACTGGTAGAGTTACCCACTGGAGACCCCGGGTAACACTGCATTGGGAAGTGCTTTCGCCTGAGGTGACTTTTGTGGAGACCATGTTTGCGTGCAAACCTCCACTTATAGCAACATGAGGCAGCTGAGTCGATGTTCATACAAGTGTAAACTCACAGCAAAAGGCAGGAACCGCCAGAGACGCCACAGAGCTCCAGCCAGTCAGCATGGCAAGTTGCTCATCTTTTATTAAGGCCTCTTCTCAGAGGAGAGCGAAAAATTCACTTAAGGTCATTGGGAAAGTGTCTGTTTTGGTTGCAGAGAATGGTTCCCCATCACAGAATGATAAAAACATCAAAATAAGCTAATAGGGATATGCCTTGAAATTCGGTCCCAGTAGACATGGGGCCAGGTTTCCTGGGGACAGGTTATGTATGGTTCAGGGCACCACAGCATGCAGGCGCACTGCTGCCAAGCACAGCTGAGGCAGGCAGAGAGAAGATGCTCCAGAAAGGAAGTCCAGTAAGGGAGGGAAAAGAAGAAAGAAAAAAAAAGTAAATAGAAAAGATTGGAAAAAAAGGTCCCCTCTTCTCTCATACTCCAACCAAGCATGGCGGAGTACAATTGTCAAGCAGGATTAATGGTCGGACAGGGACGATGCAAAGAGACCAGATTCCTGCAATCTCCCCAAAAGCCTCCCCGACACTTCTGATCTCACACAGTTACTCTGTTTGCCCTTATGAACCCATTAATGTACATCGTAGCATTGAGTTTTATCCTTCATTGTCTTTTCCTCTTCCTCCTTTTAGACAGCTCATCTGAGAGGTTGACACCTAAAGAATTTGAGTTTTTTGGGGAAAAAAAGCATCTGTGCGTGCAGTGATCATTTATTAAGCCCACCACCCAATTTTGGTTTATCTTTTCTGTTTTGTGCTTCCAACAAGTTTCCTGCAAGTTGGCATTGACACGAAAGATTTTATCAGTGTCTCTACCAAGAGCAAGTTTATTATACATGACAAATCCCACACGAGAGTGAGCTGGACTTGGCTAGGTTCCACTAGCTCTGGGCTGATGCAACTTGTTTTTCCAAATCTGCAAGCATGGGGTAAAACTCAGGTAGACACTCTGCAGAGGACCTTCCATCTCACACAATTCAATGAAGCAGATTTATCTTCTTTTTCATCTCAAACTCTGCTGGTCGCTAATGGTTTAAACAGTGCAGTGCTTTTTTTTTAATAAGCCACTCTAACACATGGGCAAACATCTCGATTATATTTATTTTAAACGATCATTTCATAAAATATCCTGCCAGAATCTAGTACAAGAAGTTAAGAAAACATACATCACAGCAGTGTGGCTTTTTTAGCTCAGTACTTGCTGTGATCAGCCCAAGCTCTATCCAACATTTATTGAACATGCCAGCACTTAATTATTGCAATGTGAAAAATCATTTGTCAGTATGATATCTATGATCACATAGAAGAGTTGGATCAAATAGTCCCAAAGCAGACCTTAGTGAGTGAATCTACCCACTCTCCACACAGTGGTACGCATTTTCAAAAGTAAATTGACTGTAATTCTTTGTATCTGGTGATCGACTTGATTTTATTGGACTCTACAGGATTCTGAAATAGAAAAGCCCTATATCCTTGTAGCGCCTGTGCTTTTTTAAAAGACCTTCTCACAGCAAGCTCTGAAAGTCGAGTTTTGATTTGACTGATTATCCTTTTTCTTTACTAATTAGCCATGTAAAAAGAGATTGAAAATGCTGAGACTGGCAAAACCACCTGTGTCTCTCAGTAACATTGCTGCATCGACCAACAGCAGGATTTAAAGCACAGCATTTTTTGTTCCCAGTTGCACCAGATTATGGCTGCATATCCTCCCTCCGTTTTTTTTTTTTTAATTATTGCTAAAAGATGCATGATGCTGTACTGAGTGCCACTTCCAGTAATGCTCTCCCTCACAGGTTTCATGGGCTTTCCTGTCTTCTTTCTGATCCTCAGGTGGAAAGTGTTTTCTCTGTCATTATGATTATTTTCCTGGCTTCTAAAGCAGTGTAATGTGGCTCAGCCTCTGAGCCTGCTGAGCTCTGCCAGCTTAGACCAGCCAAGAACCTGGACCAGATTATCCTAACAGTTCCTATGAAAGCCAGCTATGGACAATTAAAGAAGTACAAATAGAGATGTTTCTCTCCTTATCCAAAAAGCAATACTTCCAATCCCAAACCCAGGGCTGGTTGATTCTTTTCTAAAGAAAAAAAAGTATTTAAAATTATTTTAATTGTCTTTTGATGCATGCACACAGGGTTGTAAACTTTCTTTTTGGTCCCTGGTAGTTGTTTTACCAGGACCTGAGAGTGCTAATATCAATCAGCCATCTCTCAGGAGCTTACATTAGCCAACAGAGAAAGACCAGAGGTCTTACTTGATGAGTTCCACAAGAATCTTTATTTCATGCGAAGGGTGGTCAAGCAGGATTCTCTTCAAGACAAAGGGGAGACAGTCATATTTATAGGTTTAGGAGGGATTCAAACTACAGCCAATAAAAAGTTTATACAAAGAACAGCATCCAATCTAAGTGAGAAGTTCTAAAGGTGAACTGATCAGTTACACAAACTAATTTCTAACCAATTATCTTCCAAAGTGTAAGAGTGTGACCAAATTCTTAAGGAATTTGGTTCAACCTTGATATCTAGGAAACCTTATCTATTATAGCAAGTTCCAGGGGCCAGGGAAAGATGGCTTTGGAGGAATTGTATCATCCACACAGGGTTATATTTTTCAAGATATTTTCTCACAGGACCTGGGCAAAAATTTGCTTTATGATCATGAAAGTTCAGGTTCTGCGGGACTTTGAAGTTGCCAAACCTCATGACTTAGCAATAAGATGCCCAGAGCCACCTGCAGGGCTGATGCTTACCAAGAACACAGAAAGGGAAACAATGCCAATGTAGCCCATTAGCCAGGAGTCTGGTGATAAAAAGCCCTGCCAAAACATGCAGTGCTGAGAAGCTTGCAAACCTAGCCTGAACCAGCAGCAAGGACCCATCCCTTCAGGGGCAGGACTGGATGAAGATATTTACTATTTCTTTAGCATGAGAATCTTCTCTGTATTTAATTTAGGAAAAGAACTTTGTCAGAACTCTCCATCATGGAAGATGAAAGTTTTAAAGTACTGCTGACATCTCCTGGAAAACATTGAAAAACCTCCTAGGTCACTTGAAAATAGAGCAATGCCTCTATCAAACTTTTGCCTGCTCTTTTAATCCTTGCTACAGGTCCATCAGCCAAGATAAAAACATGAGGCACAACCAAGACAAAAATTATTATTACTACAGTTAGCAATTTGTTTCAGATCTTGTTTTTCCATGCTACATTCTCTGTATCTTCTTTAAACAAGAAGAAAATTAATTAAAAAATATTCCATACTTGTCAAGCTCTCCTCTGCCAAGGCAGCATTTCTCAGATTTCCCCCCAGATGCTGGGGCAGGCAGCTGCTGAGTGCAGGGGATAAGCGAAGGAACATGAAGATGCTTACCTTGTCCCATAGAGCTACGGCTACAATAAGCATGGACCTAAGGCCCCCTTTATATCTATTTTTTTATCCATATGTATGGATATGCAAACACACACGTGCACACACACACACACACAAAATAAACTCTTTTTTGGTGTGATCTTTATCCTATCTTATCTCTGGAAATAAACACTACTTGGTCCTTAGCATAGCACCAACTCAGGCATAGCCAGGAATAAGTGTTTATGAAACATGCAAAGGCAGCCAATGAACAAATGAAAGTCACCCAAGTCCCTGATGCATCCAAACCACCTTTTTCTGTCAGTCTTTGTTAGTTCCCTCATTTTTTTTAACACAATATTGATAGCACCATATATTAAAATCATTATGAGGTGAGTCCTCAAATCCACTCCCCAAATCTAAGAGTAAAACATAAATCATTTTGTTGAAAGCATAATATGTCAATTTTCTTACTCGTTTTTTCATTTCAGATAATTTCTTTCTTATTTTTAACCTTATGTCCGCAGCAGTAAGTACCAGAAACATCATATTATATGGGAAAGTTGAGATTTTATGTTGAAGAAACACATGTGTTTCAAAGAGGAACTTTATCAGAAGCATTATTTAAGAGACATTTCCTGAAATTAGGAAAATAAAAAAGCAGCTATAGCACTGATACACTGATCATCCTGTGTGAACTGCCCAACGCTTTTTGAAAAGGTTGAACTAAAAGCTAACCCATATAAAAGAGCCTCTTGCTGAATAGGTATGTGTTGGCTCAGCCAACCAGGGAGAGGACTGTTCCACTTTCCTTTCTTTCTTCATCACCATCAAATCAACTCCTCCAGTTTTCCTCTTGTCCTTTTAGCTCTTGGCTGCTGCTAAGCCTCCCAAGGCTCAATTCACTCCCTGAGGAGAAAAAATGCTATCTGGAAATCTCAGAGCAGAGATCAGAGAATGAGAGAGGTGACCCCAGCCCATTTAGTAGTCTTTAGCCAAGATGTGAGCGACTCCTTGAGAAACAGAAGGATCAAGCCCACCAACTGATGCATTCATCACATAACCAGAAACTCCGCTAAATAGATTCATTTTTAGTTTCTGTTTTGCTGGTTTTATTTCTTTTACTTGAGAAAAATGTTCTTGTCCTTCTCTGTGAGTGCATACACATCATTTATTTATCACTCTATGAATATCAATTTGATTCTTGTCCATAATTAAACCCTGCTGTTCCATATCAAATATATCCTGTGTTCCATCACTTCAAATATCTGTCACTTCCCTGCCAGGGCTGAGTTAGTAGCAGTCCTGAAAAAAGGATGTCCCTTTATGGTTCATCACTTGGGCCCAGGACTGCATCTCCTGCTACAGCCAGATTTTCCCTCCCAAGCCACTAACATGCCTCCCTCTCTTGATTTTCAAATAACTATAGAAAGCGGTATTTCAAGAAAGATTTGCACTTGAAATTTTGCCAATTCTGTCTTCTTTCCAGGAATCTTGAAGGAGAAGAGCCCTCAGCCCAGGTCTGAAATGATAGAGGATAATATTTGCATCACCCAGAAAACAACGGCATTGGGCAACTGATTAAACACTGATATGGGAGGCCTGACATCAAAATTGGTAGCCTTGCCTGAATAAATATTTTATCAGAGGGATTAGCTGATTTCATTAATGTCATAAACTACTAAAGAGTAAAATTTGGAGGGGGAGCTCATTAGTACAACATGACTTTTTTAGGGAAAGAAAACCAAGAAAAAAGAGAAAGGAAGAACTTTCTTTGACCTGGTGCATTTGCAGCAGCAGCAGGAATCTGAGCAGAAAATGTGGTTTTGCTTCTTTTGGGTGTTCTGTGGGCTGTGTGGTGATCCTGTTCTCTTAATATGGCCAGCCAAAGGAAAGGGCTGTAGCAACTCTTTGAGCAGGTCCTCACCCCACCAAATAGGAACTTGTTCATTCCCTCCTCATCAGTGTTGATTTACAAACTCTTGCCCATATGTTATCCCTCAAAAGGAGAAGTACAGAATAGAATGGTTTTGGCAGAGTTTGTGCCCAACATTTTGTGGCTTGTGCTATGACCCATGATTAGAGTGGGTAAGCAGAAAAGCAAAGCAACAGCATCTGTTTATTGTGAGTGAGTTGTCCTTTCCAACTTTTCTATTTATATCTCAGCATACAATATGGCAGCCTACATGGATTAGAAATTAAACTGTAAATGAGCCTTTTCCATTTCCTGCCTAAATAAGGATTACTATATTTTAAAAAGTGCTCAGGGGTTTTGCACTTTCTGTAATGAAACCTGTTCAAACAGATAATTGATATGCAGACGCTAAAAAAACACTAAATAAACATCTGACTGGAAGAACAATGTTCTCTTTTTTTCTTTTTCTTTTTTTTTTTGTTTGATAATATATTATTCTGCTCCTTCCCATAAATATTTCCTACCAGTGACAATTTCCATTGCAGTGAGCAAGCACCACAACAAAGTTGAAGCATGTAAAAGAGCAGAACAAGAATCTGAGCCTGAGTAATACTAAAATCCCCCAAGAGGATGGCAGAGAGGGGAAAGGTGGTCTGAGCAGCCCCTCTCACCCTTTTACACCACTGAAAAAAACCCCAGCCTTTGTCCTTCATGCCAGAGCATGGAGGAAAAGTGCTTCTGTCTCTTTGTCAAAGGCAGCTCCAGATCAAATGCCATACCAACGCATTCCCACTCAGGTTCCTTCTTGTGCTCCAGATGCACTGGGACAAGGAAAGTTCTTCCTTTCTCTTTTTTCTTGGTTTTCTTTTTTTTCTTTCTCTAAAAGGTTCTAAATAAGTTATCCCTCCAACTTTTCCCCTTTGGAATTTTGTAACAATAAAGGAACCAAATGGCTGTTTAGAGAAACTCAAACCAAGGACACCTCTCCAAGTGGGTTTTGTAACTCTTGTGCTTCCAGTAGGATTAACCCCCTTCAAGTAAACAACTCTTGCAGCCCCACAGCCCTCCAGACCCCAAAACCCCTCCTGCAAATATCTTGAGAACACAAGCTTACCCAAACAATGCAGGAGCAATTACCTAAATACAGTTTCTACCAAATAACTCAAGTTGAACCGAATGAGTTTCTGAGTGCTTGAACAAACATGATCTATCACATGGGGGAATGGGGTGCCTGCTAGAGTACCATGTCCTCCGCTTGACTCAACTCCAACAGTAATTAATCTGTCATCTTTCATTACATTGCTACCAGGCATATAAATATATTCTGAGTCCCACATCTAACAGAACAGTGTCACTGCACTGACTTGGCCTGATGGTCTCCAAATATCTGTTTTGATTCAATGCACTTCAGACACCAATCAGAATGGGATGTCCAGACAAGATTAGTTTTAATACAGGAGTGAAGCATTTGTTCTTCAGGGGTTTTTTAGGTGACAATGCACAGAAACAGATGAATTACACTCCGATCATAGTTTAGAGTAGAAATAGAAGCATTACTCACTCAGTTTAAATAGCTATAATAGGTATAATAGCTATAATAGACCCTTTAATAAAAATTTTAATACTCCTAAATTAAAACCAGGCATCTCTGAAATCCCTAAAAGCAGATGAAAAGCATGAACCTACCTGGGAAAGTCCTAATTTCCTCCTCAGACTGAACCTGCATGCAACAAAACCAGCAAAGAAGGCAAGAACTTTTCTCTTGGGGAAAAGTGTAGCTGCATGTGAAAGCACCAGCCCAGATCATGAATTTTCAGAAGTCATCTTGGTTAGAGTCAGCACGTGCCAACTGACAGTTATGGCAGGTGTAAAAGCACATATTGCCTTTCAAAATGCAAAGAAGGGCTTAAAGTAATTTGTGGGGCAATTTTTTTTGTTTTCAATCAGAAAGTATCTGCCATTCTGTCACCAGCAGTAATAGCTCTAACTACCACAGTCATATCATTTAGATGTGTTGCTGTGCTATCTTCATCCCCAGCCTAATGGCATGGGAACCAAAAAAAGGAGTCTTTCTCTCTGTAGTTCCTGCACACAGTGAACGGTGCGTACCCTACATCCAGCAAAACACACGTGCGAGTGAAGCAATTACCACTGGCGGTAGTGAAGCAGCTTCAGGACCGGACTTTAACACATCACTGGCCAAGCAGACAGCTGCAAACTCACTGGGTCGAAGAGAAGCTGTGCTAACAAGAAACTGACTTGTGGTGCTTTGGAGATTTGTTCCACACAAGCTGTAACCATGGTGGTCTGTAAGGAGCCACGACACTCCGCAGCACGAGCAAGCACATTGCAGGCTCACCTCTGCACCAAGTATTCACTTACCAATGCTTGGACTCTTTCTCCCCTACTCAAAAAGCCAAACAATTTTCAAAGTAAAGTGGGGTTACATCTTGAAACTCATGACAGATACATCTGCTAGGGCTGGCAACAAAATCCTCTTCCTTAATAAGACTATTTTCTGTTTTAGTATAAGCCCATGCAGCTGTACTTACCGGGCTTATAACACTCAGGGCAAAATAAGTACAGTAATTTCACTACTTTAAAGCGCACCCTTTTGACTAAAATTTTCCCCCAAGCCCGGAAGTGCGTCTTATAGTGCGGTGCACCTTATCTGATGTACAAAGTTTGGAAATTTGTGAACCCGGAAGTGTGAGTTGTGAGCTGAGCCACGAACCGCGGGAACCACAGCCGCCAGGTGGGGGAAACCGGGAACTGGCGCGGCCGCCGGCTGGGGAGAAGCAGAGGGAAGCGGCGCGGCCCCAGGGAAGTGCCAAGAAGCGCCACGGGAAAGCACCGAAAAGTGGTGAAAAAGCGCCGCAGGAAAGTGCTGAGAAGCAGTGAAAAACTGCCACGGGAAAGCACCAAAAAGCGGCGAAAAAGCGCCGTGTGAAAGCACTGAAAAGTGGTGAAAAAGCGGTGAAAAAGCACCGTGGAAAAGCAGCGAAAAAGGGGCGAAAAAGCACCGTAGGAAAGCACCGAAAAGAGGTGAAAAAGTGCCGTAGAAAAGCAGCAAAAAGCACCCCGGGAAAACACCAAAAAGCACTGAAAAAGTGCCACGGGAAAGCAGCAAAAAGTGGCGGAAAAGCGCCATGGAAAAGTGGCAGAAAAGCGCCGCTAGAAAGCGCTGAAAAGCACCAAAAAATTGCTGCGGAAAAGCAGTGAAAAGCGGCAAAAAAGTGTGGTGGGAAAGCAGTGAAAAAGCGGTGAAAAAGCGGCATGGAAAAGCGGCAAAAAGCAGCATGAAAGCGCCACGGGAAAGCGCTGAGAAGCAGCGCCGCCGCCGTCCGAGGGGAAGTTGGGATGCAGCGTGGCTGCACGGTGCGAGCCAGGAGCCGAGAACCGTGTCAGCTGGCGCCAGGGGCGGGCGGGAGTGCCGGGGCCCGCTACACAGGGAGGGTGCCTGGGGCTGCGTTTAAAGGCTACACCGATCTTTGAAAAATGTTTGCAAATCAAGCACCTGCCAGTAATTCGTTACTTTGTTGTGCGCCGCGCGGCTCCTCGCTGCAAAAAAAAAGTGTGCCTTATAGTCCGGTATACCTTATATGATCAAAAAAGCTGCGAAAGTGGTCGACTCCCGGGGGGTGCACCTTATAGTCTCGTGCGCCTTATGGTCGTGAAATTACTGTACTGGCCACCAGTGCACAGCAACAATGCTTTGTTCCTTACTTCCTGCTCCAGTCAGAGTCCTGAAAAATGAACTTTTTTCTTTAACCCCAGGTCAAGTGAATGTTTAAGCGAGGAGATAATTTTTATTTCACACTTCCAATGACTTCAATTTTCCTCTTTGGAGAGTATGAAGTAGGTACCTGTAGGATTTAATTAAAAGCAGAAGCCATGCAGAAGGGGTTAATCCAAGACACAGAGGTAAAAACCCTGGCTTATTAACAGATCACACAGAGGTTATTATGCCGTGCTTTCAATGGTTACTTAAAGGAAATTACATATCATTAATTTGCAATAGCTACCTTGCCTTATTCTAATTAAATATCTGAACACTTCTTTTAAGATAAGCTTTTATGGAAATTAACACAAGTTCAGGGTAATTCTTTTTTAGAAGGTAGCAATACCATGTTTATTACTTACGTAAATTTCCTTAATTATACCCTAACTATGTTATCTTCTTTATTGCATTTCAATCCTTCTAAGAGTCAGTAGCTCTTTAATTAAGTTGAAAGAGTAAGAGGTGTCTTGTTAATTGTAAATTAAATAAATTTGAATAGACAATAGATAGCAAATTGGAAATAGGTGTTTTAAGAGCCATGAAGGAATCACTGAAAGGCCTTAGTGTAGCTTTTGCTTTGCTTAGTTGGCAAAAAGGGAAACAACCAAAGCCTCCTAACCTTTGCTCCAGAGAGTTTCCAGCTCACTAGTGGCCTGTCAGCCTTCAAACAACTTCTCAATGAAAATTTTAAGAAATAATTAAAAGAAAAAGATCACCCCCACATCAATCCAGATGTTGATGATAAAGAATGAAGAAGATCCTGCCTTCACCTGGCTGCCGCAGCACCGCAGCCCTGCCTTCACCCAGCTGCAGCAGCACCGCGGCCCTGCGGGTCCACCTCCCCCCGACTGCCATGGCACTGAGGCCCCGTGGGTCCACCTGCACCCATCAGGAATGTCACCGCAGCCCTGCGGGCTCGCCTCCACCCGGCTGCCATGGCACCACGGCCCCGCGGACCCGCCTTCACCTGGCTGCCGCAGCCCTGCCGGCACCCCCCACGGCTCGTGGCTCACACTTCCAGGTTGGTAAATTTCCAAACTGTGTACATTCTATAAGGCACACTTCCAGGTTTGGGCCAAAATTTTAGTCAAAAGGGTGTGCCTTGCAGTCGTGAAATTACTGTAGTTTGCATCCCATTGGGTTACAGTAAATTCACGAATACAAGCCGCACGGAGTATAAACCGCATATCCGGTGTGTTGGCAACATTGATGTCTTTGTCAATAGATAAGCCGCACCCGGAATATTAGCCGCACTTTAGTTCGCCGCGAACTTTCACAAAATCGTCATTTAGTAACACAATTGCGGGATCGCCGGGGCTTACTGGCTTACTGCCGACCTCGGAAACATTGTTTCCAAGTGAAAAAAGACACACCCTTTATTTACAAGCCGAAAAAGACAGGAACAATAGTGTGGTCATTTTGCGAGCATTCCCAATGGATCCGCGTTGCCTTTAAACAGCCGCTCAGCCGCGCGGGCAGGCAGTTGAGCTCCGAGTGGAGCCACATCTCCATGCTGGCACAGGAGCGGCTGTTGTAGCCCTCGCGGCCCGCGGGGCGAGCGGCCATTGTAGCCCTCTCAGCCCCGCGGGGCGAGTGCCGCTCTGGCCCTCGCAACCCCGCGGGGGGAGCGGCCGTTGTAGCCCTCGCGGCCCGCGGGGCGAGCGGCCGTTGTAGCCCTCGCGGCCCCATGGGGGGAGTGGCAGTTGTAGCCCTCGCAGCCCCGCGGGGGGAGCGGCCGTTGTAGCCCTCGCGGCCCGCGGGGGGAGCGGCCGTTGTAGCCCTCGCAGCTCCGCGGGGGGAGCGGCTGTTGTAGCCCTCGCGGCCCCGCGGGGGGAGCGGCCGTTGTAGCCCTCGCAGCCCCATGGGGGGAGCGGCAGTTGTAGCCCTCGCGGCCCGCAGGGCGAGCGCCGCTCTGGCCCTCGCAGCCCCACGGGGGGAGCGGCCATTGTAGCCCTCGCGGCCCGCGGGGGGAGTGGCAGTTGTAGCCCTCGCGGCCCGCGGGGCAAGCGCCACTCTGGCCCTCGCAGCCCCACGGGGGGAGCGGCCATTGTAGCCCTCGCGGCCCGCGGGGGGAGCGGCCGTTGTAGCCCTCGCGGCCCCGCGGGGGGAGCGGCCGTTGTAGCCCTCTCCCTGCGAGCCGAGTGGCCGTTCTACCCCTCTCCCTGCGGGCTGAGCGGCTCCCCCAGCCCTCTCCCTGAGAGCCGATTGCCCGCTTCATCCCTCTCCCTGCGGGGAGAGAGGCTCCCCCAGCCCTCTCCCTGCGAGCCCAGCCAGCCCCGTAGCCGCACAAGACTGAAAACACTTTAAAAAGGACAGAGAAATATCACATACTTTTATCGAACTGCCGAGGTAACTCACCCCGATAACAACCCCCGCCCCTCAGTAACGCCGCCATCCACAGGCAGGCAATAAGCTGTTCTCTGATTGGTTCATCGTCAGAACAACGGGAAACCATGGATTTCAGACTGTTTTGGTTTGGGACTGGACCAGCATGATACTAGGTAAGGGCAGATATCACATTTTTGTCCATAGATTAGCCGCACCGGAATATTGGCCGCATTTCCGGGTTTCCACCAAAATTTTAGTCTTCTTGCTGCGGCTTGTATTGGTGAAATTACTGTACTCATTTTAGAGTTTTTTTAGTTCATTCATAAGCCTTTATAAATGGAAAACTCAAGTTTCCTCTGTAATATTGCAAGAATAAGCAACTCAAGGATGACTTTTTAACAGTCATAGTGACACAAATAAATGGGCTATTTATGGTAGCAGACAAACAAGAATCCAACAACCTAGATGCCAGATTGTCCTGGTTTAGAGGACAGTATTGCCAGGAAAAAAAGGCAAGATTTTTTTTCCCCAAAATGGAGAGTGAAAATCCCCTCCCTCCCAGTTTACTATAATTTGGAAATTAAGGGGCTCTCAGGCAAAAAAAAGTATGGGTTTAGGAATAACAGTTCTTTACTGATAAATCTACAAGGCAAAACAAGAACAACATCAGCTATGAAAAATCAGTGACAAAACAGAACGAAACTCAGTCTCAGTCTTTTTTCCAGTCAGACACTCTTCTCCTCCTCACAGTCCTGGTGGACTGGGGCGGCCTCAGTCGCAGCAGCTGCTGGAGCAAGCAGGCGAGGTGACAGGGCGGTCCCAAGTGGGAGAAGGGTGAAGGAAAAAACTCCTCTCACCGTTTGCGTCCCAGTTCTCAGCGCTGTTCTCAGAAGCAGGAAGCTTTAGCAGTGCCAGAGTGCAGGGCAGGTCCCACCACAGAGAATAAAGAAGCTCTCTCCTCCGCGTTCGGGCCTCGAGCGCGAGAGTGTGCCCTTGGAAGGACAAAGCAACTCCCAACCATCCATCCCCACCCTCTCTTTTGTCTTGAGCAATTAGAAGCCGAGGGAGTTGCCAGGTTTCTTTAACATAATAATGGGAAAACTTTCTCCACCGAGGAAAAGAGTAAAAACTCCCCCAACCCCCAACACAGATCTTAATACATCAGGGAATGCAGCATCGGTCCTGTGGAAGAAGGGAACGATTCATAGGTTACAGACATTTGTGTAGCATCTAACAATAAAATTTTCAGGTTGGGAAGCAGCAGTACCTGGGACCATTGCTAACAAAAGCCATGCTAACATGAAATGACACTGTGACATCAAGTCTAATGAAAATTGAGGCACTTTTCTGGGACTTCTGGAGGGATAATGCTCACAACTCTGTGCTCAAACACTTGCCTCTCTTGTCCCAAGCCTCCCCAAAACCTAGTCTTTGCCTTTCCCAAAGGCAGTGCCTTGGTTGGCATAGGAGCACTAGAACAGGGCTTGGTCAGTGTTTATGGATCTGTTCTGGACAATATTTTCCACATCTCCATAAAAGGCAAGTTTGCATTTTCTAGCCTTTTTCCACCCCCCCCCCCCCCCCCCCCCCCCCCCCCCATCCAGCTACAGTGTTTGAGCTCTTATTCAAAGAGTATTGTGAAAAGGAAAATATGACAGCTCTGTTAGACATATGAATTTCAGGCTGACAGTTTCCCTTTCATTTTAAAGAACTGAATAACCTTTCAGTGTCAGACAGATTCAGTTTTAACAACATGATAAACAGGCCCATTTTTTGATCTCAGGTCCTTGCTAACCATCTTCATTTAACATGGTAAAAAGGTGGCTTGCATCCAGTGACAGACATTTGTATAAGGAGGACATGCCCTCACAGTTGGAATCAATGTTTGCCATTGATATATCAGGCAGGATAATTTAAGGTATGACATTTGTCTTGTATAATCAGAAAAAATCAGGTACCGTTTGAAAATATCTCTCTCTTTCAAAATTCAAAAGTCTCTCTAAGATTTATAGTGTGTAAAGTGATCATGATATTACAAGAGCACAAGAAAAAAAATGTGATGTTTCATCATTAAAAAGTGCAGCTGATTTTGGAGCCAGAATAGAGCACCACAGTGATTCTACTAATGCAGACGTGTCAAGGCCCTTTCTGTCTAGGGTCTCTTTGTGACAGCAGACTGATTTAATTTCTTTCCTCTTTCCTAATAAAAGTAGGATTGACTAGTCCTGATTTAAAACCTCCTCACATGTCAGTATTTACATAACAGGAAAAGGCAGATTGAAAAGCTAATTCCATTTCAGAAGAGGAAAGAAGATACCTCTAACTGGGAAGATTTCAGGTTTAGCACAGAGGAAGCCTGTGCAGAAGTTACTTGGGTAGCTGTGTGCAAACCAGATATGCAATGTACAATTACCAAAAGCATGCAATGCCATAGAGACTGACATGGCAGATAATGCATTTTAATTTCAGCTATTTAAACAGCTGTCTTATCAAATGGGACAGTGTTTCTCTACCACATCAAGGTGTTTAATGAGATGAAGTGTGGCTAGTGGGAGCTGAGCTCCCATAACAGTCCAGCCCTTTAGCTCTATTGCACACTGAACACATCGCTCATCGGAAGACATTTTCTCAGCCTTGAGTGACTCCCACACAGACCGAAACAACAAGGAGAAAAATTAATCTATTTTTTCATTGGAAAGGTGAGAAAATTTTAATGGTGCTATTGACTCTGAGATAATAATGGCAACTTACATGATATTTAAGATTAAGGTACATATTTTATAGTTAAAATTAAAATGGAAAGACTTTCCTGATGGAGTCAGCAAACCCTGACATCTTATTTATTTTGAAAGATCTGAGGACTGTTCATATAATTGGAAAAAATGCAATAATCTACTAACATTTAGTAGCACAGAAGTGACAAATGCATAGTTTAAATTCAGATTTTTTGGAGAAAATAGCTGCAGTTTCTCCCCCTCTAGGCATATACAATATAGGAAGGGTTTATAGTTAGTAAAATCTGTTCTCTTTTTGTACAATAGTAGTGACTTAATAGACATTTTAACATAAAAATCAAATCCAAGTAATGTTTGGCAAGTTCACTTGCCAATTGTCTTATACAGTAAATTGAGTCATCTGAATGTTCAAATACTCCCACTTTTCAATGTATGCAAAAAATAAAATCTTGGAACAAAATATTTTCAGCAAAAACTAAGAGATGTTCATTAAACCAGTAGTCTCAGTCAGCAGTGTCTAAACTGATGTCTGCTCAATTGAATCCCATTTAATTCCAACCCAGCAAACTGAGCCATCCCAGGATCCCCGAGGGTGACATCCCTCATGGTCAGGGGTCACCCATCACCTTCCCATGTATCACCCGCACTGCACAAGCCTCTCTTGGCGCTGGTGTGCGTGCCAGGCCTCAGCTGAGCCATGCTTGGGCAGGGAGCCAGATCATTTCATGGTGGCACCACCAGCAGCACCCAGCAACTTCCTAAGGTCCAGTGTACTCGGCTCAGCGTTACCACTCTGAAGCAGGTGGCCATGACCTGTGGGGCCCAGATAAACCTATTGCACAGCCCTATGTAGACTTGAACCCTCCCATGCTCAAATGAAGAGACTGTAGGAACAGGAAATAGTCCCAAGGTTCCCTCTAACCCTGCAGCCTGTCTCCAACACAGATCCTGAACAAATACCCAGAAAACACTAAATAAGGATAAATATCAAAACGGGAATATATGAGAACCTTGTGAAAATTCCCCTGTTCCGCTGTTTTTAACCAAAGTGATCTCCTGAACCAGTTCATGTTTCTGGTTTTGCAGTGGCCCCCAAGAGTTCTCTTACCCAAACACTTAGTCTCTTCTGTATGATGTTCTATACAAAATTCAAGGAAGCCAATACTGAGCAGACAGGCGGAAGCAAAGCTTGGCTTCAGCAGAGCTGAGCACAGACTCACACTGGTTGAGACCCACGCAAATACATGGCAAAAAACAGAAATGGCACAAATGATAAGTCTGCAGTCTAGTTTCCTTGCTTCACTACAAGCTGCCTCATGCTCAGAATGTGGGGTAATTCAGGTCACAATAAGACATAAATAGAAGTATTAACCCTATTCAAAGCAGCACACTGTCAATAGCAGCAAAACCAATACCAAAACAACTAGTTCAAGTTATAGGAAAATTATAAAATTTAATTTTTTTCATATTTAACTAATAAAAACTTGCAACATACATAGAAGTAAAACCGAAGGAATATAAGCTCAGTAAAATGGAGAAAACTCCTTCCACTCTGCTACTGAATTTCTCTCCAACCAGTTCCTCACTATCCTCGCTTTTCACTGCAATAGCTTGTCAAATAATACTGTATTGCTTTTCCTTCCCCCTTTTAGTCTTTGCCTGAACTTATCCTTCGATCAGAAGCTATTAATAAAAATATACTAGGGAAAATCTTGTTTCCACCGTATCTTCCATATTCAACATAACTCAGTCAAACACTTAATCTGAACTGTGGTATCAAGTCATATTGCACCACCATGTAACAAATTTTTATAAATTTCTTGATTAAAACAAACAACAAACTGTATATCATGCAGAGAGGATAAACTCTTCAAAGTCACATTGGCTAATAGCATGCATCTAATTCCCAATTCCTCTTGTGCCAGTGGTTTAATTTAACATTCAAAAGTGTACATTGTCATCTTATTTCCACTGCGTTGAGCAGCAGCCTTTTCGAGTGTTCAAGTTAGTTTTCGATAACTCTGTTTTTAAATTAGAAACTAAATACCTGGTATTTCCTCTGTGCAGAAAGGAGATTGTACCATCGGTGGCTTTAATTGTCTTGAAATAATTAGTCAAAACTTCTTTTTTCAAAGATTCAGAATTTTAGCTTTAGACAAACTTGCCGTGCAGAAATTATTTCATAGTCATCACCGATCCTCCTACTTTAGATATGTAAATTCCTTTCTTCTTACTGCTTCAATTTTCTGTCCTCCACTACTGAAATGGGACCCTGTAGCTGTGGTTGGGAAAGGTCTCCAAAGCATCAAGGGAGCAACAACTGCCCTTCCACATGTTTTCTTATACAATACACCTACTATTAAGTCCAGGCTTTTGCTGAGCCTGCTGCTGTCTCCCATTTCTTGCTAGATAGAAAGCAGCCTGGCTATGATGCCGTGATATGTCTGAAGCTACCCATCAAAGCTGGTTCCCGACAAGTCATCCTGTTGGAGAAGTCATGGAAGCTGACACTCATAAGGCAGCATGAAAAGAAGTTGGAGATTCTGGTCTGGATTCAGGTCAAGGTGAGAAGAACAAATGGGAGACAGAAAGGGAGGCTGAACTGGTGCCAGAAAGCAAGAGTGCTTATTATCTTATTCACAGTCAGCCTTTGTAACAGCACAGAGGTTCACTCAGTCTGTCTCTCCTTCTGAAATTTACAACCCACATACCATGAATAAGCCAAGAACCTCATTGTCCTGGGTGATGTGTTGCTCCAAGTGAGGAGGAAGCACATCACAAATTAATGAAGCACAAAGCTCAAAGCTGGGGGAAAGTCATCGTGCCACTTGCTACAGTTACATAGGTTATGGGTGAACCTATTCTATCTGTATGCCTCAGATAGAAATAAAAGTATTTTTCAAACCCTGGAGGTGGAGGGGGAACTTTTCAAGTCCTCTATGAAGTTTATTGCACCACTATGCTAACTTCACACATAATACAAATTTGTTTTCCCTGCACACAGATGCAATTTTTAGATCAATCTTTTAAGGTTAGGATTTTTTCCCTTCTAAACTGTGGGAGGGATGCTCCATGCTAAATACAGAACAGATCTTTTCTTTGACTGATAACACAAAACTACCATGTAAGGAAGATCAGTGCAACACCTCCTTTTGCAAACCATCATCCCCTCTATGCAGAAATCTTTAGTAATGATACAATTTACTACTGCTTAGCTCCATATTTCAAGCCCACCTGCCATCTGGTTGCAGGGGTTGCATTGGTGGCATCACTGTGTCAACTTACAGCTTTGTTACCTGCAAAGGAAGCACACTAGTGGACCCCCCAGCTTCTGTCCCACCTGCTCACAGCTAGCTCTGCATTTTCTGACTGGACATTGGTGCTACAGGGGAGGTCAGTGCTTCCTACAGACAGGGAGAGCTGTTGCCTTGACCTGGAGAGGAGTCCTTTCAATGTGCTGTCCCCATAGTGACAGCACAGGGTGTGTTCAGTGTTGCATGACACTACACAGGAAAGCAGCACCTATGTAAGCAAAGAGATACCGGGAGCAGCAGAGACTGTGCTAAAACATACAACCGCATATGTTTGAGAAAAAAGCATTTCAATTATATATCTAGCATTGGGCACTTAAATCAGATTCAAGCAAAACAAAAGCAAAGAAAAAAATCAAACAAACAAGGCATGCAAAACACATTTACTCTCAGTCCTGCATTTTGCAATTTTTGCAGATATGGAAAGCTTAGACTCTTCAGCACAGCACACAGAATAAATATGCACTTGATAAAATCTAAAAGGCATCAATAAACTTCATTACCAGCACTTAAATACTAACAAGAGATCAAGTAACTGAAAGTTAAGGGATAAAGTGGCACTCAAGAATGAACTCTTAATTTTATCTCGATCATGAGCAGATGTCACACAGCAGTTCTCTCATCTTCCTTTAAAACTTGTACTGACCTAGACCAATTATTTTCAAAGTAACAAGTTACCTCAAATTTGAAGTCCATAAAGATCCTACATCTTCTGAGAAACTGCCATGATGATTAATATCTATGTTTATTGGGGGGGAGGCGGGAGTGGGAAGGAGGTTGTTGGATTTTTTTGGGGTTTTTGGGGTTTTTTTTAAAGGGTATACTTTTTTTTCAGGATGGATTTCTCCAGTTTCAGCTTCCAGCTCCTGACTCTTGTTATATAGTTCCTGGCTATCAAATACTTCTCATGTAGAGTAGCTCTCCCAGCTTTCCCAGAGCCCCTCACCCAGAGGATTAATGAACTGACTTTTGCAAAGAATCAGACTTTTCAGTAAAAATTACTGGATACCAACTCCCTCTTTGTCCACCAGGAAAGACAGCCTGTTTCAGAGTCTTGTTTCCATTCAACAGATAACATAACATTTGGAGAAGAATCTGGGCCAATGTCCTAGGCCACCATGAGCTGTAGGAGACATGGTCTGGGGAAGGGATAAAACAGAGACAAATATAACATGTTAGTGCAGCAAGGAGGAGAGGCAGATCAAGTCTAGGACAGCCTGGGTTTTAGCATAAGAGGCCAGGCAATCTGAATGCTGTGTACCTCAAACACAGAGCTGGTGACTGCTCTAGGATGTAATGAGGGTCACACAATTTCTTCTCATCTGATGTCTAGGCAGTATCTTTGCACAGAACATTATATCAGACCAATACATTACAGTAAAAGAGTTGTTTTGACAAGTCACTACTTTGCAGAGGAAAAATACAACCATTCTGAAAAGTTTCCCAAACAACTCTTATCTAAACCTGGATAGCAAAAGCAAGTTGATTTTAAAAGTTTTGTTTTCTTTTGATCTTTCTTTGTTCAACCAAGCCTGGCAACAAAATGCCTTTATTGATACTAACACAAAATCCACACTTGCCAAAGCAAGAATATTCTACTATTTTTGAGAGCAGAATTTTTTTTAAAAAAATCCTTAAATTATTAACTACCAAAATAATGTTGATTCTAGGGCCGTCTCAGAGGCATGGTAGATCAGCTGATGGAGGAGATGCAATGTAGTTTTCCAGTTATAACCTTTTCCACTATATCTCAAATTCACCTTCTGATGCTTTCTTCTTTTTCATGTCCGTTGAGGAATAGGCAGGCCATTAACCAAGACACACTTGAATTTTGCTGCTTCCCAGCTAGTAATTTTCTGTGGGATGGATTTTCAAAATCTTCTCCACTTTAGAAGACTATTATCATTTTTGGGTGTGACTTAGCACCACTGGACTTTGGTTCCTCACAGAACAAATCAGAAAGACAGTGATCATTTAAAGATGGTCACAGAGGCCAAACTCAATTTGCAAAAGCAGGGAAGATAATTAAGTCACATTATTTTTTACTGATATATGTTAATTTATGGAGATTTTAAATCATCAAGCTGAAAAAGAAAAGGGATAAAGGGATATAAAATTAAAGTACAAGCTCCACTATAGACAAATCAAT